>NC_088401.1:21347674-22050799 GCF_034236695.1 Oncorhynchus nerka | reverse complement strand
CACTCTAAAATGTGCAGTTTTGTCACACAACACAATGCCAAGTTTTGAGGGAGTGTGCAATTGGCATTTTAGAGTGCATTTCTTTTTTTTTACCTTAAGCCGCCTCCAATTTGGCAGTACATCCAACCTGCCTCAAAATCCACAGACCACGTGTAACCACGCCAGCCCAGGACCTCCACATCCGGCTTCTTCACCAGAGGGATCGCCTGAGGAGGGGGAGGGGGGTGCTGAGGAGTATTTCTGTCTTTAATAAAGCCCTTTTGTGGGGAAAAACTCATTCTGATTGGCTGGGCCTGGCTCCCCAGTGGGTGGACCTGGCTCCCAAGTGGGTGGGCCTATGCCCTCCCAGGCCCACCCATGGCTGCGTCCATGCCCAGTCGTGAAATCCATAGATTTGGGCCTAATGAATGTATTTCAATTGAGTGATTTCCTTCTATGAACTGTAACTCAGTAAAATCTTTGAAATTGTTGCATGTTGCATTTATATTTTTGTTCAGTATACATAAGCTTTGACATAAGCATGAATGAAATGTTTTGCACCCCTTCTGGATTCAGTATTGGTAAACAAGTCCTTATGTAGGTACCCTTAAAGATGGAATCTGCATTAGGGGAAATCAGCGCCACTGGTCGCCCCCACCACCTTTGTTATTGCTTTGTTGACGAAGTGAGATGATGAGCTTTGCGCAGCATGGTACACGTTTTTGCAGTACATGTTATGCTGTTCAATTGTGCGTGCAATGGTGTCCGAAGGACTAACTTTTTGGTTGTTGTAATATCCCAAACGGACGTGTCAGTTTCACCATTAAGGATTCCAGCTTTAAGTAACATGTAAAAAACAAATATTTGGGGTAAAGATATTGGATTTTCGGACTCCAAACTGAAGAATGTCAGATTGCTACTGGAACTATAACATGCCAATACACAAATAAGACAATATCTGACTCATTGATTGCAGCATCTCAAATTACTACAGTGCCATAGGAACAATGTAAACAATACATTCATCCAAAGAAATGTGACCACTGTTTTAGATGAGAATTTGCAATTCAATATGATTTGAATGTTTGTCCATTTCCTGAATTGATTAACCTTGACTAATCACACACATATGCACATATCCTTTGATAACTTATTCAACATGCTAGTGTTTCAGCAATACACAGGCAGTTTAAAAAGCAGTGGTGAGCATGCTTTGACTTGATAAGCAGACCACTATGCAAAACATAAGTATGAAAAAACACCCATTTGTGTGCCTAAGAGTGTCACACACACACACGCGCAAAACACACACACGCAGTGGTTTTGTCACACCCGAGAGGCACTTTCTTGATGCACGAGGGAGCCTGTAAATAACCTGTAATCCCTCAACAAGATCTCTCTCTCTCACTTACATACTTACACACAACCACATACACATCTATGCATAATGGAATCATCACCTAGGGTAGCGCACCAACAGAACTAGCGATGGGGCCTCAGGGAAGTCTTGCCTATGCAAGATAAAATGCCAGCTCTGTTTTCAACAGAGGGCGAAGGAACATAACCACAAAACACTTTCAGACACACACACATACAGTACACTCTTTGATTTTTGGAATTCTTTGGGACTTTTTGGGAGTAAAAATATATTCCCATTCAAAATCCTATTTTCCCTAACCGTAACCCCAACATTAGCCTTTTATTTGTTGTATTTTTTTAAGCCCTTTTTCTCCCCAATTGTGTGGTATCCAATTGGTAGTTACAGTCTTGTCTCATCATTGCAACTCCCATAAGGATTCGGGAGAGGCAAAGTTCGAGAGCTGTGCGTCCTCCAAAACACAACACAACCCATGCCCGCTTAACCCAGAAGCCAGCCGCACCAATGTGACAGAGGAAACACTGTACTCTGGGTGACCAGGTCAGCATGCATTGAGCCCAGCCCACCACAGGAGTTGCTAGAGAACGATGGGACAAGAACATCCCTGCCAGCCAAACCCTCCCCTAACCAGATGACGTTGGGCCAATTGTGCGCCGTGCCAATTTTGCGCCGCGCCATGGGTCTCCCGGGCGCGGCCGGCTGCAACAGAGCCTGGACTCGAACTAGGATCTCTAGTGGCACTTAGACAACTGCGCCACTCGGGAGGCCTCCTAACCTTAACCACCCCCAAACCTAACTCCTAACCCTAACCATAACTTTAACCCAAAACCAGTCAGGTAGACTAGTCGTTAAGAGTGTTAGGCCAGTAACCAAAAGGTTGCGGGTTTGAATCCCTGAGCCGGCAAGGTGGAAAAAAACACCACCCTGCCCTTGAGCAAGGCAGGTAACCCCCAACAACAACTGTTCCTCGATGACATTGATTAAGGCAGCCCCCCGCACCTCTCTGATTCAGAGGGTCTGGGTTAAATGTGGAAGACACATTTTGGTTGAATGCATTCAGTTGTGCAACTGACTTGGTATTGCATTTCCGTAAGCCTAAAATAGAATTTTAACAATTTAAGGACATGAGTCATGACTTTTCAACATTTTTCTTGTTTTCCTATCTGGTCAGGAAATTCTGGTGACTTGACAGGACATTGCGGTCCTTAAAAGGTAGGAAAACATGTGCGCACACACTTTCTTTCCCTCTCTCGCACACCAAAGTCATAATTGCTCAGAATCCTCACAGCGCACCTGTAAACTTGTTAAACTCTGGAGGACTGGAGGCTATAGCAGCAACATCGTTTCAGGAGAGAGAAATATTCACCAATCCACCACGGATCATGATTCACCTCAGGCCTCTCCATCTGGTGCCATGCAATCAATGTGACTGTTATATGACAAGGCCTATAAAAAGAGGGTTATACTGTATGTGGGGTCTCGTAAGGAATGCAATGGAAAGAAGCTTATCCTCAAAGGCCCAGTGCCCTGTGGCTTGGCTGGACTGTGTTCTTGTTGTTGTGCACACATACACACATGTGGTCTTGGAGGGTTCAATACCAACCCTAGAAGCTATTTTCCTCTATTCTTTTTTTCTGAGAGCAGAATTCCCCAAAAAAGAAACGGAAGACATAAAAGCATCTACTGACATTCCCACCTCACTTTGGGAGCACGAGATGGAGGGCTGGAGCGAGGGAGACCTCAGAGGACCTGGAGAAAAGAGGAAATAAAAGGAGAGGGGGAAGAGGATGGAACTGAGGCTCTTTAAGTTATTTTTCTGTCCATAGACGAGCCCTTAGGGGAGCTCGCCCAATCACGTTGTCTAATGTAGCACCTCAAATGTAACCCCGGTAATGCAAGCTAAGCAGAAATAATTGATCCCAGAAGTAATTTATTTTCTCTCTCAATGTCAATGGGGGCAGAGGATAGAAGTAAAATATAAAAATAGTTGGTTGGAAACAACATAATGGTTTGGGCGCATTGCTCCAGTGTGTTGACATGTGCACTCTTGTGCATATAACATTGTTTATAATATAGAAACTGGAACATGTGACTGGGAATTTATTCCTAAGGGTCAATAGTTACATTTTCCATGTAACTTTTTTCTGAACTGAAGTGATACAACCCCGTTACTATAGGGCCCTGACTAGTCTTCTACTGCTGCTGTACCTGTGTTTACAATGTGAACAACCTATAGGCAAAACATTTACAAAGTCACAAGAAAATTACTTGTATATGAATTCAAACATGTAAAGTATAGTTTTGTAACAGTTCAGGTGTCACGATCGTCGTAAAGAGGAGACCAAGGCGCAGCGTAAGTAGAGTTCCACATCATTTTAATCAACTGAAACTCAACTAACTAAAAAACAACCAAACGAACAGTGACACTACAGGTGTGCACTCACGCAACTCAATGTAGACAAGATCCCACACCAGAAAGTGGGCAACAGGGCTGCCTAAAATAGGATCCCCAATCAGAGACAACGATAAACAGCTGTCTCTGATTGGGAACCATATCAGGCCAACATAGAAATACCCCTAGACCTACAACAACCCTAGACATACAAAACCCTAGACAAAATAAATAGAAAACAGAGATATCTAAGGTCAGGGCGTGACATCAGGAGTAATCACATTTGAAGCTTTAATTTGCCACAAACCCTCTGATTGTTTTCGGACACTGAGCAAATATCAGGTCTGCTGAGCAACACCCTGGTTGAGGCTGAGGCTGTACCCAATTTGGGTACAGGTTGAACACTGGCCAAGGAGGCTGCTGTTGCTAGTTAATCATAATGTAAGCCTACCAGAGTGGCCTACCATAAAAAAATGCATAACATAACATTTTAAAATGGAAATAGCTGTTCTGTCATTCAGTCTAAAGTAGCAGCAAATGTGCAGTGTTCAATGTAGGCCTAGATTCCATGAGACCTTTGAAAAAAACATGCTTCAGACAAGGAGGTGACTGAAAAAGTTGTGTTGTTTGATGAAAGAAACCACTTTCTGATCGCTGCAGCTGTACATAATCTATTGGTAAACAGCCCACCCATTTTCACCTACCTCATCCCCACAGTTTTTATTTATTTACTTTTCTGCTCTTTTGCACACCAATATCTCTACCTGTACATGATCATCTGATCATTTATCACTCCAGTGTTAATCTGCAATATTGTAATTATTCGCCTACCTCCTCAGGCCTTTTGCACACATTGTATATAGACTCCCCTTTTCTTCTACTGTGTTATTGACTTGTTAATTGTTTACTCCATGTGTAACTCTGTGTTGTCTGTTCACACTGCTATGCTTTATCTTGGCCAGGTCGCAGTTGCAAATGAGAACTTGTTCTCAACTAGCCTACCTGGTTAAATAAAGGTGAAATAAATAAAAAATAAAAAATAAACTTTACAGAGTTCATTATTATTCCCATACCATTATTAGAGAGAATCAGACAAATTATGATACCCTCTGCCTATTGGCCACTTAGCTTATTCAAGACCGCCTCTAAATACAAAACTGCCTCTTTAAGAATAAAAAAAAAGATCTTTACCTGACTCACTTTTCAAAGATGGCTAGATATGCACACATTTTGTGCTTTTGTAGGAAGCAACCACTGTTGACAAGAAATGAGCTATAGTTGGGCTAATAACTCACTAACTAGCAAAGAATAAGAACAAATATATACAGGTGGCTACATGCAGTTCTCCCTTTGATCTACTCACACCACTCATACTGTAAAAACAGTCCAGTTCAAAGTGAATGGCACAGATCCATATATGGCAATGGCTATTTGCATATAGGCCTATTGCAGTTCTGATTGGTTATGGCGCACAGGTCTGTGTAGAGTACAGGACTGAGTCGTGCCTGTCAGTGCTATAAAATCCTACTTCAATGCCCTCTGCCTACAAGAAAATTGCTCGCACAGATAGTTTTGCATACTAAGTCTTGCCTAGGTTGTTGTGTTTCAGTATGTTACATTGAAAGTGACTAATGATTCAGCACAATTCCCACAGTAGAGCGAAACATTGATAGTGTTAACTAACGGGGAAAAGTTCAATCCCGTACAGCACAGGCTGATATTTCTTCTGCATGGCAGTCCGATGGGAGCTGCCAGCCGTGCAGGAGCGCTGCTTAGAGGGAACATTGCCACAAACCAACCACCCACTTATGCTCATACACACAAACTACAGGATTTACCTTGCCTCTGTTTAATATCATTGGGGGTAAAGTATGCATTCTGCATCACAATTCTGTCACTGTATGAGAAGTGTACAGATATTATTTACAGAAGGCATGGGTCTGCAGTGTGTGTGCATAGAGAAGATGTCAAGGGAAAGATTGGAGTTGGGACTCGTTTGTGTACAGTAGAGTGCTAGTCGCCCACAACAGACTCCCAGTTGAGTGGATATCCACACAGAATGTTATTTAAGGATGCTGACAACTGCTTGCCATCAAGTAATGCTTCAGTTGGGGTTATGACAGGTTTATGTCCAACCCATCCCAAACGATCTCAATTGGGTTGAGGTCGGGTGATTGTGGAGGCCAGGTCATCTCATGCAGCACTCCATCACTCTCCTTCTTGGTCAAATAGCCCTTACACAGCCTGGAGGTGTGTTTTGGGTCATTGTCCTGTTGAAAAACAAATGATAGTCCCACTAAGCACAAATCAGATGGGATGGTGTATCGCTGCAGAATGCTGTGCTGTTTTTGCGACTGCACTTGAAGAAACTTTCAAAGTTCTTGCAATGTTCCGGATTGATTGACCTTCATGTCTTAAAGTAATGATGAACTGTCATTTATCTTTGCTCATTTGAGCTGTTCTTGCCATAATATGGACTTGGTCTTTAACCAAATAGGGCTATCTTCTGTATAGCCCCCCCCCCCCTGTCACAACACAACTGATTGGCTCAAACACATTAAGGAGGAAAGAAATTCCACAAATTAACTTTTAAAAAGGCACACCTGTTAATTGAAATGCATTCCAGGTGACTAGCTCATGTAGCTGGTTGAGAGAATGCCAAGAGTGTGCAAAGCTGTCATTAAGGCAAAGGTTGGCCACTTTGAAGAATCTCAAATATAAAATACATTTTTGGTTACTGCATGATTCCATATGTGTAATTTCATAGTTCTGATGTCTTCAATACTATTCTACAATGTAGAAAATAGTAAAAAATAAAGAAAAACCCTTGAATGAGTAGGTGTGTCCAAACTTTTGACTGATACTGTAGATCCCAGAAGACTGAAATATAACAAAACCGTTTGACTTTGAAACACTGGATTTTCTGTGTAAACATTCCACGCATGAGGCCACTAGAGGGCGAATTGGTCATTTGACTGCAGGAAAGGGCTACCTTCTGCCTCCTGTCAATGTACAGACACAGCTGCCTAAAGGTGTTTACACTCTTTGGCCATGTGACTGGCTTCTGAGCTCTCTCATTGGGGCACTACTCTGCTCTAACCCTGACTACTCTGCTCTAACCCTGATTCCCCCTTCTATCCATGTGGATGTGTTGCCTTCAGTGGCTTTCCCCGTCGCCTCTGACTTCTCTCTTTGATGATGTCGCAGCCTATCAGAGCGATGCGTTCCAGTGAACGTGACAGGCTGGTAAGTTGGACTTTTTCCTTCTTAATACTGAATGATAGACGGTCATGTTTGAAGAGATTCCAGAATATTCCCCTGAGCCAAAGCATCTCTTTTTCTTTCTCGTGGTTTCAGCTTTAAAAAATACAGTGCCGTCATTCACACCCTGAAAAGGAGTGGTTATGTCATTGGCAGACTCTGCAAAGTACACTAACTTTGCTACTGCGAGTATATTCAGAAACTCACCAACCTTGAACGCATTAAGACACATTACATTTATAATTCCTGAGCACATTATGTAATACGTTTCTAAAAAGTTCAACTTCTGAAGTGAGAGAAGGTTCTCCTGTTATCTGTTTCCCCCAAGGATGACATCTATCAAAGCGCTTTGTGTGATACATTACATTTATTACGTTATCAGAAAGTCCTCTCTCCCACAGTCCTGGACCAACGAGGCCTTATATCGTGCTTACTTCCTCTCCTATTCCAAGGGGCAACAGATTATTACTGCAGCTAAAAATGGCCGCAGCTTCATATGGGGCGCCCCCAATAGCGGAGAGAACTGGGCTTGGGATGTGGAGAGAGGGGACCTATCAACCAGAATACACGTTTTTTCCTATGTAGGTCAAGTCTCAGGCACTTTTATGATTTATAATTGCAGATCCCTGACACTTAAAAGTCCTCCACTCCACGCCTCCTCAGATGACCGAGCGCTGGTGTGAGACACAATTAAGGGCAGGCTGTCTGTTTTTTAGCTCATTTATTTTTTATAATGATCGCATCAAATTTCATTCTCGCTAATCTGCAGACACTGTGGGGAGAGTCTATTAACATAGACTATACCCACAATCAGAAACTGGGAGCGTCTCAGTAAGAGAGGCATCTTTGAAAGTTAGAGCTAGTCTTAAAAATCGTTGCCCTTTCAGAGTGATGACTCACCAATTGAACACGCCAGCCTGGTTACAGGGACAACTGTCTGGGCTTGGCACTCTAAAAAGGGCAAGGACTTCGTCTCCATGGACATCGTCCTGACTATTTTCCACACCATGATAACAACTCACCTGGATTACTGTGCCACAGCGTGGCTTCCCACCCTGCATCAGTGCAATAAGACAGGTCTTAACCAGCTACAGCTTCCCACCATGCATCACTGCAATACGACAGGTCTTAACCAGCTACAGCTTCCCACCATGCATCACTGCAATAAGACAGGTCTTAACCAGCTACAGCTTCCCACCCTGCATCAGTGCAATAAGACAGGTCTTAACCAGCTACAGCTTCCCACCATGCATCACTGCAATAAGACAGGTCTTAACCAGCTACAGCTTCCCACCATGCATCACTGCAATACGACAGGTCTTAACCAGCTACAGCTTCCCACCATGCATCACTGCAATAAGACAGGTCTTAACCAGCTACAGCTTCCCACCATGCATCACTGCAATAAGACAGGTCTTAACCAGCTACAGCTTCCCACCCTGCATCAGTGCAATAAGACAGGTCTTAACCAGCTACAGCTTCCCACCCTGCATCAGTGCAATAAGACAGGTCTTAACCAGCTACAGCTTCCCACCATGCATCACTGCAATAAGACAGGTCTTAACCAGCTACAGCTTCCCACCATGCATCACTGCAATAAGACAGGTCTTAACCAGCTACAGCTTCCCACCCTGCATCACTGCAATAAGACAGGTCTTAACCCTGCATCAGTGCAATAAGACAGGTCTTAACAGCTTCCCACCCTGCATCAGTGCAATAAGACAGGTCTTAACCAGCTACAGCCCATCCCAATGCATCAGTGCATCAGTGCAATAAGACAGGTCTTAACCAGCTACAGCTTCCCACCATGCATCACTGCAATAAGACAGGTCTTAACCAGCTACAGCTTCCCACCCTGCATCAGTGCAATAAGACAGGTCTTAACCAGCTACAGCTTCCCACCATGCATCACTGCAATAAGACAGGTCTTAACCAGCTACAGCTTCCCACCCTGCATCAGTGCAAGAAGACAGGTCTTAACCAGCTACAGCTTCCCACCATGCATCAGTGCAATAAGACAGGTCTTAACCAGCTACAGCTTCCCACCCTGCATCAGTGTAAGACAGGTCTTAACCAGCTACAGCTTCCCACCCTGCATCAGTGCAATAAGACAGGTCTTAACCAGCTACAGCTTCCCACCCTGCATCAGTGCAATAAGACAGGTCTTAATAAGACAGCTTCTTGCATCACAATAAGACAGTCTTAACCAGCTACAGCTTCCCACCCTGCATCAGTGCAATAAGACAGGTCTTAACCAGCTACAGCTTCCCACCCTGCATCAGTGCAATAAGACAGGTCTTAACCAGCTACAGCTTCCCACCATGCATCACTGCAATAAGACAGGTCTTAACCAGCTACAGCTTCCCACCCTGCATCAGTGCAATAAGACAGGTCTTAACCAGCTACAGCTTCCCACCCTGCATCAGTGCAATAAGACAGGTCTTAACCAGCTACAGCTTCCCACCCTGCATCAGTGCAATAAGACAGGTCTTAACCAGCTACAGCTTCCCACCCTGCATCAGTGCAATAAGACAGGTCTTAACCAGCTACAGCTTCCCACCCTGCATCAGTGCAATAAGACAGGTCTTAACCAGCTACAGCTTCCCACCCTGCATCAGTGCAATAAGACAGGTCTTAACCAGCTACAGCTTCCACCCTGCATCAGTGCAATAAGACAGGTCTTAACCAGCTACAGCTTCCCACCCTGCATCAGTGCAATAAGACAGGTCTTAACCAGCTACAGCTTCCCACCCTGCATCAGTGCAATAAGACAGGTCTTAACCAGCTACAGCTTCCCACCATGCATCACTGCAATAAGACAGGTCTTAACCAGCTACAGCTTCCCACCCTGCATCACTGCAATAAGACAGGTCTTAACCAGCTACAGCTTCCCACCCTGCATCAGTGCAATAAGACAGGTCTTAACCAGCTACAGCTTCCCACCCTGCATCAGTGCAATAAGACAGGTCTTAACCAGCTACAGCTTCCCACCCTGCATCAGTGCAATAAGACAGGTCTTAACCAGCTACAGCTTCCCACCCTGCATCAGTGCAATACGACAGGTCTTAACCAGCTACAGCTTCCCACCATGCATCACTGCAATAAGACAGGTCTTAACCAGCTACAGCTTCCCACCCTGCATCAGTGCAATAAGACAGGTCTTAACCAGCTACAGCTTCCCACCCTGCATCAGTGCAATAAGACAGGTCTTAACCAGCTACAGCTTCCCACCATGCATCACTGCAATAAGACAGGTCTTAACCAGCTACAGCTTCCCACCCTGCATCAGTGCAAGAAGATAGGTCTTAGCCAGCTACATTGTATTATCAACAGGGCTGCTCGTATCAACACATAAAGAAAGAGGTTCTTCTGCAAAAAGCTGGAACCACTGACGGTCAGGATCCATTACAACACCCTAGTGACTGTTTTCAAGGTGACACAGCACAAACTGCCTGAATACATGTCAGACCTGTTCAGGTGGGAGTCTCCACCCATCCTCCGGGGGATGCACCAGAGCAGCAGTCAAAGCCTATGACCAATGGGACAAGCACCTACTGGCACAACCCTCAGTTAAAAACATTTCAAGGCAGTCTGCAGGTCTTTCGACCATTGCTCTGGAACAAGCTGGACTTATCCACACGACAGCTAGCTAGCATGTCCGCCTTCAGAAGAGCAGTGCACATTGCTGCAATGTGAGCGTGGTTTGTACGTATGCCAATGTGTATGCTGTATATGTTTTCATTGATTCTATGGAACCCAAGACTCCCCGGAAAACAGTGGCGAATGTTACTGAGTGGACTATCCCGGCTAAATAAATGAAACACCTATTGTTTCATATATCTGAAGGGTTATTTAAGCAACACGGCACAAGGGGGTGTGGTATATGGCCAATATACCAGGGCTAAGCCCTTAGCCGTGGTATATTGGCCATATATCACACACCCCAGAGGTGTCATATTGCTATTATAAACCGGTTACCAAAGTAATTAGAGCAATAAAAATAAATGTTGTGTCATACCCGTGGTATACAGTCTGATATACCACGGCTGTCAACCAATCAGCATTCAGGGCTCGAACCACCCAGTTTATAATTAGTCATTTTACCTTTTAGTGTAATGCCCATTTCTTATGGCAGTGGGGTGAATAGGTATGTGGAAAAATAGATTTATCCAATCATTCATGAAATCCCTATAAAGAATACTTGTTCATGCTTCATATCAATTCTTATTTTATCAATTAACAATACATGAGTCATTGCATGCAATCACATCCATTACATCATACTCACACAATTTAAGTTGGGTTAAAGGCCCAGTGCACTCAAAAATGTGAATTTCATGTGTTTTATATATATTTCCACACTATGAGGTTGGAATAATACTGTGAAATTGTGAAAATTATGATAATGCCCTTTTAGTGTACCATGCTGGGTGAAAAGGCCTGAAATGTCAAATCACAACTGGATTGTACAATATTTGCCATTTATTCTTTTATCTTCAAGTTGGTTGTTGATCATTGCTAGACAGCCATTTTCAAGTCTGCCATAGGTTTTCAAGCTGATTGAAGTCCTAACTGTAACTAGGCCACTCAGGAACATTCAATGACGTCTTGTTAAAGAACTCCAGTGTAGATTTGGCCTTGTGTTTTAGGTTGTTGTCCTGCTGAAAGCTGAATTTGTCTCACAGTGTCTGTTGGAAAGCAGACTGAACCAGGTTTTCCTCTAAAATTTTGCCTGTGCTTAGCTCTATTCCATTTATTTTGATCAACAACAAAAATAACTACCTAGTCCTTGCCAATGACAAGCATACCCATAACATGCTTGAAAATATGAAGAGTAGGTGCCTCTTAACATTTTTTAAAACAATGACAGGGATAGCTTGGCAAAATCAGGCAGGAATGAGTTACAGGTAGAGCCTCTATAGGTAATTCAGAATTGAGAATGAGTTGTTCTTGAATATGGGTGACACAGCTATTGTCTTTTTCTTCGTTCTAGTTATGGGATTCATTTGTGGCTGTAAAATAGTTTTTGAAGAAAGAGGGTAATAAGTGATTTAAAGTTCCGTAAAGAAATTTACAAACTTGAAAAAAAAATATTTGATAAATATTCAGGAGAAAAGCGGTGCTGAATGGTCTCTAAAACCGCCAGATGATATTATTCTTACAGAGTGTTTCTGCAGGCGATAGAGTGATAGCAGTATGGTATGGTGTGTGCTGGCCCATATAATGTTACAGTAACTGATGAATGGGAAGATCATTGTGTAGTAGAGACTGAGAGCAGTGCTTCTGTTTAGGAGATCTAATTTTGCCAAGTATTTTTGGTGATCTTAGTGGTTATTACATTTACATTTACATTTAAGTCATTTAGCAGACGCTCTTATCCAGAGCGACTTACAAATTGGTGCATTCACCTTATGACATCCAGTGGAACAGCCATTTTACAATAGTGCATCTAGGTCTTTTAAGGGGGGGGAGGGGGAGAAGGATTACTTTATCCTATCCTAGGTATTCCTTAAAGAGGTGGGGTTTCAGGTGTCTCCGGAAGGTGGTGATTGACTCCGCTGTCCTGGCGTCGTGAGGGAGTTTGTTCCACCATTGGGGGGCCAGAGCAGCGAACAGTTTTGACTGGGCTGAGCGGGAACTGTACTTCCTCAGTGGTAGGGAGGCGAGCAGGCCAGAGGTGGATGAACACAGTGCCCTTGTTTGGGTGTAGGGCCTGATCAGAGCCTGGAGGTAGTGAGGTGCCGTTCCCCTCACAGCTCCGTAGGCAAGCACCATGGTCTTGTAGCGGATGCGAGCTTCAACTGGAAGCCAGTGGAGAGAGCGGAGGAGCGGGGTGACGTGAGAGAACTTGGGAAGGTTGAACACCAGACGGGCTGCGGCGTTCTGGATGAGTTGTAGGGGTTTAATGGCACAGGCAGCCCAGCCAACAGCGAGTTGCAGTAATCCAGACGGGAGATGACAAGTGCCTGGATTAGGACCTGCGCCGCTTCCTGTGTGAGGCAGGGTCGTACTCTGCGGATGTTGTAGAGCATGAACCTACAGGAACGGGCCACCGCCTTGATGTTATTTGAGAACGACAGGGTGTTGTCCAGGATCACGCCAAGGTTCTTAGCGCTCTGGGACGAGGACACAATGGAGTTGTCAACCGTGATGGCGAGATCATGGAACGGGCAGTCCTTCCCCGGGAGGAAGAGCAGCTCCGTCTTGCCGAGGTTCAGCTTGAGGTGATGATCCGTCATCCACACTGATATGTCTGCCAGACATGCAGAGATGCGATTCGCCACCTGGTCGTCAGAAGGGGGAAAGGAGAAGATTAATTGTGTGTCGTCTGCATAGCAATGATAGGAGAGACCATGTGAGGTTATGACAGAGCCAAGTGACTTGGTGTATAGCGAGAATAGGAGAGGGCCTAGAACAGAGCCCTGGGGGACACCAGTGGTGAGCACGTGGTGAGGAGACAGATTCTCGCCACGCCACCTGGTAGGAGCGACCTGTCAGGTAGGACGCAATCCAAGCGTGGGCCGCGCCGGAGATGCCCAACTCGGAGAGGGTGGAGAGGAGGATCTGATGGTTCACAGTATCGAAGGCAGCCGATAGGTCTAGAAGGATGAGAGCAGAGGAGAGAGAGTTAGCTTTAGCAGTGCGGAGCGCCTCCGTGATACAGAGAAGAGCAGTCTCAGTTGAATGACTAGTCTTGAAACCTGACTGATTTGGATCAAGAAGGTCATTCTGAGAGAGATAGCGGGAGAGCTGGCCAAGGACGGCACGTTCAAGAGTTTTGGAGAGAAAAGAAAGAAGGGATACTGGTCTGTAGTTGTTGACATCGGAGGGATCGAGTGTAGGTTTTTTCAGAAGGGGTGCAACTCTCGCTCTCTTGAAGACGGGAGGGACGTAGCCAGCGGTCAGGGATGAGTTGATGAGCGAGGTGAGGTAAGGGAGAAGGTCACCGGAGATGGTCTGGAGAAGAGAGGAGGGGATAGGGTCAAGCGGGCAGGTTGTTGGGCGGCCGGCCGTCACAAGACGCGAGATGTCATCTGGAGAGAGAGGGGAGAAAGAGGTCAGAGCACAGGGTAGGGCAGTGTGAGCAGAACCAGCGGTGTCGTTTGACTTAGCAAACGAGGATCGGATGTCGTCGACCTTCTTTTCAAAATGGTTGACGAAGTCATCTGCAGAGAGGGAGGAGGGGGGAGGGGGAGGAGGATTCAAGAGGGAGGAGAAGGTGGCAAAGAGCTTCCTAGGGTTAGAGGCAGATGCTTGGAATTTAGAGTGGTAGAAAGTGGCTTTAGCAGCAGAGACAGAGGAGGAAAATGTAGAGAGGAGGGAGTGAAAGGATGCCAGGTCCGCAGGGAGGCGAGTTTTCCTCCATTTCCGCTCGGCTGCCCGGAGCCCTGTTCTGTGAGCTCTCAATGAGTCGTCGAGCCACGGAGCGGGAGGGGAGGACCGAGCCGGCCTGGAGGATAGGGGACATAGAGAGTCAAAGGATGCAGAAAGGGAGGAGAGGAGGGTTGAGGAGGCAGAATCAGGAGATAGGTTGGAGAAGGTTTGAGCAGAGGGAAGAGATGATAGGATGGAAGAGGAGAGAGTAGCGGGGGAGAGAGAGCGAAGGTTGGGACGGCGCGATACCATCCGAGTAGGGGCAGTGTGGGAAGTGTTGGATGAGAGCGAGAGGGAAAAGGATACAAGGTAGTGGTCGGAGACTTGGAGGGGAGTTGCAATGAGGTTAGTGGAGGAACAGCATCTAGTAAAGATGAGGTCGAGCGTATTGCCTGCCTTGTGAGTAGGGGGAAGGTGAGAGGGTGAGGTCAAAAGAGGAGAGGAGTGGAAAGAAGGAGGCAGAGAGGAATGAGTCAAAGGTAGACGTGGGGAGGTTAAAGTCGCCCAGAACTGTGAGAGGTGAGCCGTCCTCAGGAAAGGAGCTTATCAAGGCATCAAGCTCATTGATGAACTCTCCGAGGGAACCTGGAGGGCGATAAATGATAAGGATGTTAAGCTTGAAAGGGCTGGTAACTGTGACAGCATGGAATTCAAAGGAGGCGATAGACAGATGGGTAAGGGGAGAAAGAGAGAATGACCACTTGGGAGAGATGAGGATCCCGGTGCCACCACCCCGCTGACCAGAAGCTCTCGGGGTGTGCGAGAGCACGTGGGCGGACGAAGAGAGAGCAGTAGGAGTAGCGGTGTTGTCTGTGGTGATCCATGTTTCCGTCAGAGCCAAGAAGTCGAGGGACTGGAGGGAGGCATAGGCTGAGATGAACTCTGCCTTGTTGGCCGCAGATCGGCAGTTCCAGAGGCTACCGGAGACCTGGAACTCCACGTGGGTCGTGCGCGCTGGGACCACCAGATTAGGGTGGCTGCGGCCATGCGGTGTGGAGCGTTTGTATGGTCTGTGCAGAGAGGAGAGAACAGGGATAGACAGACACATAGTTGACAGGCTAGAGAAGAGGCTACGCTAATGCAGAGGAGATTGGAATGACAAGTGGACTACACGTCTCGAATGTTCAGAAAGTTAAGCTTACGTAGCAAGAATCTAATTGACTAAAATGATTAAAATGATAGAGTACTGCTGGGGTAGGCTAGCTGCGTTGTTGACACTACCCTAATCAAGTCGTACCGTTGAGTGTGAAGTTTCTACAATGCTGCTTATCGGGAGCTAGCTGGCTAGCTAGCAGTGTTGGTTACGTTACGTTGCGTTAGGAGAACGACAATAGCTGGCTAGCTAACCTAGAAAATCGCTCTAGACTACACAATTATCTTTGAAACAAAGACGGCTATGTGGCTAGCTATGTAGCTAGCTACGATCAAACAAATCACACCGTTGGGACTGTAATGAAATGAAATGAAAAAGTGATACTACCTGTGGAGCGACGCGGAATGCGACCGGAATGCGAAAGTTCTATTCAGTAGACGTTGGCTGGCTATTGGCTAGCTAGGAGTGTCTCCTACGTTAAGGACAACAAAATAGCTGGCTAGCTAACCTCGGTGAATTAAGATAATCACTCTAAGACTACACACTCTAAACTACACAATTATCTTGGATACGAAGACAGCAAAGACAACTATGTAGCTATCTAATACTACACTAATCAAGTCGTTCGGTTGAGTGTGATAGTTACTACAGTGCTACGGTAGCCGGTGAACGTATGCTAGCTGGCTAGCTGCTAGGCAGATAGGAGGCGACGAAATACGATAATAACGCAATTATCACTCTAAGACTCCACACTCTAAGCTACACAATTATCTTGGATACGAAGACAGCAAAGACAACTATGTAGCTAGCTAACACTACACTAATCAAGTCGTTCAGTTGAGTGTGATAGTTACTACAGTGCTACGGTAGCCGGTGAACGTATGCTAGCTGGCTAGCTGCTAGGCAGATAGGAGGGCGACGAAATACGATAATAACGCAATTATCACTCTAAGACTCCACACTCTAAGCTACACAATTATCTTGGATACGAAGACAGCAAAGACAACTATGTAGCTAGCTATGTAGCTAGCTAACACTACACTAATCAAGACGTTCAGTTGAGTGTGATAGTTACTACAGTGCTACGGTAGACGGTGAACGTGTTGGACAGATAGGAGACGACAGATAGGAGACGACGAAATACGATAATTACGCAATTATCTTTGATACAACGACGACTATGTAGCTAGCTAAGAGGAAATTGCTAAGATTAGACAAATCAGACCGTTGTACTATAATGAAATGTAATGAAATGTAATGAAAAAGTAATGAAAAAGTTATACAACCTGCAGACCGAAGCGCGGATGCGACCAGATCGCTCCAACCCGGAAGGGTTATTGTCCTTATGTGTGGTTTCCATGACAATTAAACATCAATCAGAAAACCAAGAAAGCAGATTTTACAGGCATGATCAACAGGTATACAATGAATATGGATCCCTATATAATTTGTATTGTATTTGTATTTTTTTGGACCAAATAATATATATATTTTTTTTATTGAGTGACAATTTATTAATTTTAAACCACTTTGAGTGTAAGGGTTGCGGAAGTCAGACGCAGGAGAGCAGAGATAGGTAATAGCCGGAGCAGTTTAATTACAATACCCACGGCATTATAAAAATAATCTACATGGGTACAAAACCCGACGCGCACCAGTAACATAGCGTTCAAGCACTTACAAACCAAATATTCCACACAAGGACATGGGGGGAACAGAGAGTTAAATACACAACAATTAATGATGGAAATGGTGTGTAAGAAAAAAGAGACAAAACAAATGGAAAATGAAAAGTGGATCGACGATGGCTAGAAGACTGGTGACACCGACCGCCGAACACGCCCCAACAAGGAGAGGAAACTACTTTTGTGGAAGTCGTGACATTGAGATATTCCGTAGTTCATCATTAAAAACATTAATAAGGTCATTTCAATTCTTGTGAGAGTAAAACACACTTGTTTCATCAGCAAATAATAAATACTGGGAGAGCACATGGGCAAATCATGTATATTAATCAGAAATAATAGTGGTCCAAGAATTTATCCCTGCAGCACACCACACTTAATCTCCAGAGGGGGGAATCCATTCCTTTGAATGTCACATATTTCTTTCTATCCTTTAGAAAGCTGGATAACCAAAACAGAGATTATTTAGTCATGCCCATAATTTAAAGTTTTTGTAATAAGATATTATGATCAACAATATCAAATGCTTTTGAGAGAGCCCCAAAATATCTAATGTATGATATTTACGGTGCGAACACCGGGGCCTCACTGTGGGGACGGTCTGCGCCAACTTTCTGGTGCAGTACGGCGTGCTGAAGGTGGACATGGGCGGCCTCCCATGTTTCGCCACGCGCCGGAACCAGTCGTCCACCGCAGGAGCCTCGGTCTGACTCTGATGCCAAGGAGCCAGAACTGGCTGATACCACAATACACACTGGAAGGGAGAAAGGTTAGTGGAGGAGTGGTGGATCAAGTTCTGGGCCATCTCTGCCCAGGGCACGAACACTGCCCACTCCCCCAGAAACCTACCCACATCCTGATTAAATCTCTCTACCTGGCTGTTACTCTCGGTGTGAAAACCTGAGGTAAGGCTGACCGAGACCCCCAGACGTTCCATGAACGCCCTTCAGACCCTGAGACATTTATGGTCTGTTTCAGATATCTTAGAGGCTATTTATACAGACAATGGTTATAAAACCTGTATAAGCTGTATTTATAATTACATGACAATACTTTTGGTTGACTATACTTCCTGTACACAATTTCTGATACATCACATACCTTACTTTTATTTTTCTGCATAAGTAAAATCAAGAAATGCATCAGGAAATGTGATCCAGAGGACTGATCTCGCTATCCAAGGCCAACATGAGTAAGGTCTTTAATCAGGTCAACATTGGCAAAGTCACAGGCCAGAAGGTATTCCGGGGAGGGGGAGCGAGTTCTCAGAGCATACGCAGATCAACTGTCTCAGAGCATACGCAGATCAACTGTCTCAGAGCATACGCAGATCAACTGTCTCAGAGCATACGCAGATCAACTGTCTCAGAGCATACGCAGATCAACTGTCTCAGAGCATACGCAGATCAACTGGCAGGCATAATCGCAGTCATTTTCGACCTCTCCTTGTCCCAGTCTAATCCCCATGTGTCTTAAAATTACTACAATAATTCCTGTTCTCAAAAGCACTAAGGCGTTATGCTACAATGACTAAAGCCCTGTAGCACTCACATCTGTAATCATGAAGTGCTTTGAAAGTCTGGTTATGGCACCCATCAACTCCATCATCCCAGACACCGTAGACCCACCTCAATTTGCATACTTCCCCAGCAAATCCATAGATAACGCAATCTCAATTGCACTCCACACTGCCCTATAGGAATACCTATGTGAGAATGCTGTTCATTGACTACAGTGTTCAACACCATTATTCCCTCCAAGTTTGTCCATCCAGGACCTCTATATCAGGCGGTGTAAAAGGAAGGCTGGGAAAATCATTAAAGACTCCAGCCACCCAAGCCATAGACTATTCTCTCTGCTTCCGCATGGCAAGCGGTACCGGTGCATCAAGTCTGACACCAACAGGTGTCATCCCCAAGCCATAAGACTACTAAATAGCTAACAGAATGGCTACACGGACTATCTGAGTTGACCCTTGTATTTCATTTTTATATTTGCACTGTCTCTATGCACACTCACATGATTCTACACCTCATGCACACTGACTCTCCAACACACAAATAATATACACACACATTTACACAGGCTCTACACAGACGCACTCACATACAATCATAATTTACACTGCTGCTATTCTGTTTATCATACATGCTGATGCTTATACATACAGCCTTATACATACACTATACATATAGTATACTATATACAAAAGTAGGTGGACATCCCTTCAAGTTAGTGGACTCGGTTATTTCAGCCACACACCTTTTGCTGACAGGTGTATAAAATTAAGCACACAGCCGTGCAATCTCCATAGACAAACATTGGCAGTAGAATGGCCTTACCGAAGAGCTCAGTGACTTTCAATGTGACAACGTCATAGGGGGCCACCTTTCCAACAAGCCAGTTGTTCAAATGTCTTCCTTGCTAGATCTGCCTCTGGCAACTATAAGTGCTGTTATTGTGAAGTGGAAACATCTAGGAGCAACATCAGCTCAGCCGTCCACACAACCTCACATGACCGCCGAGTGCTAAAGCGCGTAGTGAGTAAAAATAATCTGTCCTCGGTTGAAACTCTCACTACTGAGTTCCTAACTGCCTCTGAAGAAATGTCAGCACACAAACTGTTCGTCTGGAGTGTCATTAAATGGGTTTCCATGGTCGAGCAGCCGCACACAAGCCTAAGATCACCATACGCTATGCCAAGCTTCGGCTGGAGTGGTGTAAAGCTCAGCGAATCTGGGTTTGGCGGATGCCAGGAGAACGCTACCTGCCCCAATGCATAATGCCAACTGTAAAGTTTGGTGGAGGTGGAATAATGGTCTAGGGCTGTTTTCATGGTTCAAGCTAGGCTCGTTAGTTCCAGTGAAGGGAAATCTTAATGCAATAGCATACAATTACATTCTAGATGATTCTGTGCTTCCAACTTTGTGGCAACAGTTTAGGGAAGGCCCTTTCCTGTTACAGCATGAGAATGCCCCTGTGCACAAAGCGAGGTCCATACAGAAATGGGTATGTCGAGATCAGTGTGGAAGAACTTGACTGGCATGCACAGAGCCATGACCTCAACCCCATCGAACACCTTTGGGATGAATTGGAAAGCCAAATGTGAGCGAGGCCTAATCGCCCAACATCAGTGCCCGACCTCACTAATGCTCTTGTGGCTAAATAGAAGCGTGTCCTCGCAGTAATGTTCCAACATCTAGTCAAATGCTTTCCCAGAAGAGTGGAGGCTGTTATAGCAGTAAAGTGGGGACCAACTCCATTAATTCTCATGATTTTGGAAGGAAATGTTCGATGAGCAGGTGTACACATACTTTTGGTCATGTAGTTTGTCTACCTCTATCACTCCAGTATCCCTGCACATTGTAAATATGCTATTGGAACTGACCCTGTATATAACTTCTTACTTCTTGTGTTCATATTATTTCTTATTTTTATTTATTGTGTGTTTTTGTTCTATCTTATGGTATTTTTTGTACTATATTGATATTGATTACTGCACTGTTGGGTTTGGAGCTTGCAAGAAAGGCATTTCACTGTACTTGTGCACATGAAGCTTGAAACAACTTGAAACTTGACCTATGCCTCTACTGCCATGCATTCTAATTAGACTGGTTTTGGATTTCTCTCTGGCCAAGATGGCTGCCATTTTGTCCCCATTCTGTAACTTTGAGGGTTTATGACATAGCCCCTCTAGTGATTTAATAAGATCTCTATTGTCATTGAACTGATAGAAGGTAGGTAGATAGGTAAGCAAAATGGTTAGTGAGGTCTCCAGAGAGACATGGCAAGGTAGAGGTACAGCAGGTGGTATATGTTAGGAAGTAGCTGTTTCAGGACCGAGAAGGGTGTGCTTGAAAGGATGCACATAATTCTGCAATGTTGGGTTGAATTGGAGAGAGTCAATAAATCTTAAATCATTTTCCACTCACAGTCTGTGCCTGTATTTAGTTTTCATGCTAGTGAGGGCTGAGAATCCACTCTCACATACTGTAGGTATGTAGTTGCAAAGGGCATCAGTGTCTTAACAGTGCAATTTATCAAGGCAAGAAACTCTGAGCGCAGCCCTATCCAGAAATCTCGCAGTGGCTTCT
This sequence comes from Oncorhynchus nerka, assembly GCF_034236695.1. NCBI lineage: Eukaryota > Metazoa > Chordata > Actinopteri > Salmoniformes > Salmonidae > Oncorhynchus > Oncorhynchus nerka. Next base: position 22,029,543 of record NC_088401.1, on the reverse strand, counting down.
GATTAAATTCAATTTTGATGAGGCTCTCTTGTTCAGATATCGGTAAGTGAACTGGAGGCAGGACATGAAAGGGATAAAGAATCCAATTGTTTGTGTCGTCCGTTTCAGGAAGGCATCTACGTAATTGCGCACCCAGATCACTCAGGTGCTTCGCTATATCACATTTGACATTGTCCGTAAGCTTGAGTTCATTTGCACACAAAAAAACACACAATTATGAAAAGACCTGTGTGTTGTCCTTGTTAATGCGGACAGAAAAGAGCTCCAACTTCTTAAGCATAGCCTCAATTTTTCCCCGCACATTGAATATTGTTGCTATTGACGGCAAGAGCCTCTCGGTGGATCCTGCAGTTGACCAACACATCTTGACCACCAAAGTCCGATTGATGTCACAAAGCTGTCCAGTACTTAAAAAAGATCCTCTCATGTTGTCCTGGTTTCAAGTGGTTTGCAGAAGAGGATGTCTTCCTCAATTGACCCCCCATAAACGTAACAGACATATACCAGGAGCTGTGCAAGGCCCCCCACGTCTGTTGACTCATCTGGCTGTAACGCATAGAATTCACTGGCTTGTATGCGAAGCAGTAATTGTTTTAAAACATCTCCTGCCATGTCACTGATGCGCTGTGAAACAGTGTTGTTTGATGGAGACATTGTCTGTATAGTTTTTTGGCCTTTTCCCCCAGCATTGTCCCAGCCATGTCTGTGGCAGCAGGAAGAATTAAGTCCTCCACAATAGTATGTGGCTTGCCTGTCCTAGCCACTCGGTAGCTCACCCTATAAGATGCTTCTAGCCCCTTCTTATTAATGGTATCTGTTGCTTTTATACATGTCTTACTAGTCGAAAGTCATCTTTATTCTTAGCTCAAAAAATTCCTGTGGCTTATTTTTCAAATTGCATGTCTCATTTCTAAATGTCTGCGCAAGAATTAAGGTTTACAGCGAGAGAGTAACGGTTAATGTGATTGGATGTTAATTATTTGACTAGGCTACCTGTATTTGACATTGTGTTGTTATTTCACTGAACACTAGATGGTTACATTTTATTTTTGGCAGTGAAATGAGGCTATTCAGTTGAGAAAAAAAACTCACCCAAATGTATAGCCCCGTTGGAAAATATAAATGTACTGTTTGAAAATGTGAAAAAATATATATATTTGGCGTACCCCCAACGGCATTGCATGTACCCCTGGGGGTAAGCGTACCCCATTTTGGGAATACCTGCTGTAGATGACCCTTGTGTAAACTGAAATTACATTTAATTAAAAAATATATATAATTTGTATTTATTTCACCAAAGAAAATAAGTGATAGACAACAATAAAAATAAATAAATAAAAAAGTGTGCGGTTGTGGTTGGAAGCACAAAGGCTTATACAAAAACAACAAAAACAACATACAATGTATAATCATGAAAAACTGTATTTGTTTTGTTTAAATGTGTGTGTGCATGTGAGTGTGTGAGAGTTAGGCTATATGGAGTGTTTATGTAAACTGTCTGGGAGGTATGAGTAATTGTAGATGAAAATGCATAATTGGAGTAAATGTATTTCGTATGATGTGTAATTTGTGTAGGTAGGAGGCATATGTACTGGCCCAGACAATATTACAGTAAATGAGATGTGGGTTAATTAAGTATAGTATAGAGTTAGGAAGCAAGCCTGATGAACCATACTGTCACGATCGTCGTATGGAGTAGACCAAAGTGCAGCGTGGTTGGAATACATTCTTCTTTATTAATTAAGAACATGAAAAACACAAAGAACACTTTGCGTGACAGTACCCCACCACAAAGGTGCGGACTCCGGACGCAAAACCTAATCTAAAGGGGAGGGTCCGGGTGGGCCTCTTTCACGGCGGCGGCTCGGGTGCTGGGCGTGGACCCAACTCCACCATAGTCTTAGACCGCTATTGTGGCCTCCTAGGACTGGCAACCCTACTAAAGGACCCCACTGGACTGAGGGGCAGCTCCGGACTGAGGGGCAGCTCCGGACTGAAGGGTAGCTCAGGACAGGGGTAGCTCAGGACTGAGGGGTAGCTCAGGACTGAGGGGTAGCTCAGGACTGAAGGGTAGCTCAGGACTGAAGGGTAGCTCAGGACTGAAGGGTAGCTCCTGGCTGGCTGACGGCTCTGGCAGCTCCTGGCTGGCAGACGGCTCTGGCAGCTCCTGGCTGGCTAATGGCTCTGGCAGCTCCTGGCTTGCTGATGGCTCTGGCAGCTCCTGGCTGGCTGCCGGCTCTGGCAGGTCCTGGCTGACGGCTCTGGCAGCTCCTGGCTGGCTGATGGCTCTGGCAGGTCCTGGCTGACTGACGGCCCTGGCAGGTCCTGGATGACTGACGGCCCTGGCAGGTCCTGGCTGACAGACAGCTCTGGCAGGTCCTGGCTGACTGACAGCCCTGGCAGGTCCTGGATGACTGATGGCCCTGGCAGGGGAGCTGCCACCGGAGGGCTGATGCGTGGAGATGGCACCGGATAGACCGGACCGAGAAGGCGCACTGGAGATCTGGAGCACCGAGCCTGCCCAACCTTACCTGGTTGAATGCTCATAGCCAGGCCAGTGTGGCGAGGTGGAATAGCCCGCACTAGGCTGTGCAGGCGAACCGGGACACCATGCGTAAGGCTGGTGCCATGTATGCCGGCCCGAGGAGACACACTGGAGACCAGATGCGTAGAGCCGGCTTCATGGCACCTGGCTCGATGCCCACTCTAGCCCGGCCGATACGATGAGCTGGAATGTACCGCACCGGACTATGCACACGCACCGGGGACACCGTGCGCTCCACCGCATAACAAGGTGCCTGCCCGGTATAACGCCCTCTCTCTCCACGGTAAGCACGGGGAGCTGGCGCAGGTCTCGGAGAGTTCATCAATGAGCTTGATGCCTTGATAAGCTCCTTTCCTGAGGACGGTTCACCTCTCACAGTTCTGGGTGACTTTGACTCATTCCTCTCTGCCTCCTTCTTTCCACTCCTCTCCTCTTTTGACCTCACCCTCTCACCTTCCCCCTCTACTCACAAGGCAGGCAATATGCTCGACCTCATCTTTACTAGATGCTGTTCTTCCACTAACCTCACTGCAACTCCCCTCCAAGTCTCCGACCACTACCTTGTATCCTTTTCCCTCTTGCTCTCATCCAACACTTCCCACACTGCCCCTACTCGGATGGTATCGCGCCGTCCCAATCTTCGCTCTCTCTCCCCCGCTACTCTCTCCTCTTCCATCCTATCATCTCTTCCCTCTGCTCAAACCTTCTCCAACCTATCTCCTGATTCTGCCTCCTCAACCCTCCTCTCCTCCCTTTCTGCATCCCTTGATTCTCTATGTCCCCTATCCTCCAGGCCGGCTCGGTCCTCCCCTCCTGCTCCGTGGCTCGACGACTCATTGCGAGCTCACAGAACAGGGCTCCGGGCAGCCGAGCGGAAATGGAGGAAAACTCGCCTCCCTGCGGACCTGGCATCCTTTCACTCCCTCCTCTCTACATTTTCCTCTTCTGTCTCTGCTGCTAAAGCCACTTTCTACCACTCTAAATTCCAAGCATCTGCCTCTAACCCTAGGAAGCTCTTTGCCACCTTCTCCTCCCTCCTGAATCCTCCTCCCCCTCCCCCCTCCTCCCCCTCTGCAGATGACTTCGTCAACCATTTTGAAAAGAAGGTCGACGACATCCGATCCTCGTTTGCTAAGTCAAACGACACCGCTGGTTCTGCTCACACTGCCCTACCCTGTGCTCTGACCTCTTTCTCCCTCTCTCTCCAGATGAAATCTCGCGTCTTGTGACGGCTGGCCGCCCAACAACCTGCCCGCTTGACCCTATTCCCTCCTCTCTTCTCCAGACCATTTCCGGAGACCTTCTCCCTTACCTCACCTCGCTCATCAACTCATCCCTGACCGCTGGCTACGTCCCTTCTGTCTTCAAGAGAGCGAGAGTTGCACCCCTTCTGAAAAAACCTACACTCGATCCCTCCGATGTCAACAACTACAGACCAGTATCCCTTCTTTCTTTTCTCTCCAAAACTCTTGAACGTGCCGTCCTTGGCCAGCTCTCCCGCTATCTCTCTCAGAATGACCTTCTTGATCCAAATCAGTCAGGTTTCAAGACCTAGTCATTCAACTGAGACTGCTCTTCTCTGTATCACGGAGGCCCTCCGCACTGCTAAAGCTAACTCTCTCTCCTCTGCTCTCATCCTTCTAGACCTATCGGCTGCCTTCGATACTGTGAACCATCAGGTCCTCCTCTCCACCCTCTCCGAGTTGGGCATCTCTGGCGCGGCCCACGCTTGGATTGCGTCCTACCTGACAGGTCGCTCCTACCAGGTGGCGTGGCGAGAATCTGTCTCCTCACCACGCGCTCTCACCACTGGCGTCCCCCAGGGCTCTGTTCTAGGCCCTCTCCTATTCTCGCTATACACCAAGTCACTTGGCTCTGTCATAACCTCACATGGTCTCTCCTATCATTGCTATGCAGACGACACACAATTAATCTTCTCCTTTCCCCATTCTGATGACCAGGTGGCGAATCACATCTCTGCATGTCTGGCAGACATATCAGTGTGGATGACGGATCACCACCTCAAGCTGAACCTCGGCAAGACAGAGCTGCTCTTCCTCCCGGGGAAGGACTGCCCATTCCATGATCTCGCCATCACGGTTGACAACTCCATTGTGTCCTCCTCCCAGAGCGCTAAGAACCTTGGCGTGATCCTGGACAACACCCTGTCGTTCTCAACTAACATCAAGGCGGTGGCCCGTTCTTGTAGGTTCATGCTCTACAACATCCGCAGAGTACGACCCTGCCTCACACAGGAAGCAGCGCAGGTCCTAATCCAGGCACTTGTCATCTCCCGTCTGGATTACTGCAACTCGCTGTTGGCTGGGCTCCCTGCCTGTGCCATTAAACCCCTACAACTCATCCAGAACGCCGCAGCCCATCTGGTGTTCAACCTTCCCAAGTTCTCTCACGTCACCCCGCTCCTCCGCTCTCTCCACTGGCTTCCAGTTGAAGCTCGCATCCGCTACAAGACCATGGTGCTTGCCTACGGAGCTGTGAGGGGAACGGCACCTCAGTACCTCCAGGCTCTGATCAGGCCCTACACCCATACAAGGGCACTGCGTTCATCCACCTCTGGCCTGCTCGCCTCCCTACCACTGAGGAAGTACAGTTCCCGCGCAGCCCAGTCAAAACTGTTCGCTGCTCTGGCCCCCCAATGGTGGAACAAACTCCCTCACAACGCCAGGACAGCGGAGTCAATCACCACCTTCCGGAGACACCTGAAACCCCACCTCTTTCAGGAATACCTAGGATAGGATAAAGTAATCCTTCTCACCCCCCTTAAAAGATTTAGATGCACTATTGTAAAGTGGCTGTTCCACTGGATGTCTTAAGGTGAACGCACCAATTTGTAAGTCGCTCTGGATAAGAGCGTCTGCTAAATGACTTAAATGTAATGTAATGTAAATGTCTCCTACCTGACTTTGCCACACTCCCCGTGTGCCCTCCCCCAACAAATTTTTGGGGCTGCCACCCGGGCCTCCAGCCGCGCTGCCGTGCTGCCTCCTCATACCGACGCCTCTCTGCTTTCACTGCCTCCAGCTCTGCTTTGGGACGGCGATATTCCCCTGGCTGTGCCCAGGGTCCTTTGCCGTCCAGAATCTCCTCCCAAGTCCAGAAGTCCTTTGATTGCTGCTGCTGTCCGTGACCATGTGAATCCATTATTTTATTGAATGATGAAAAAAAACACAAAGAAGACTTAAACAAAAACAACAAAACGAATGTGACGCTATGATAACGAGTGCTGACACAGGCAACTACACATAGACAATAACCCACGAAATACCCAAAGAAGATGGCTGCCTAAATATGGTTCCCAATCAGAGACAACGATAAACACCTGCCTCTAATTGAGAACCAATCTAGGCAACCATAGACCAACATAAACACCCAGATGAAAACAACCCCATAAATCTACAAAAACCCCTAGACAGTACAAACACCCTAGAAGAAGACAAAAACACACATATCACCCATGTCACACCCTGACCTAACCAAAATAATAAAGAAAACAAAGAATACTAAAGTCAGGGCGTGACTGTCACGGGATACTAGGAGTGGTGGGTTGGAATCAGGCGCAGAGAGCAGGGTTCAGTATATCCTGATTTATTCTCCGGCCAAAAAACGGTCACGCCAACATACAGGGTGCATAGAACAGACCAGCCCAAACACAGGACCAAACAGTCCAGAGAATACACACATGAAAACCACATCTAACAGAGTAACAAAAAAACAATCCCACACAAAACAAGGGCGGGACAACCTACTACATATAGGGAAGCTAATTAAACTAAAATACACACAGGTGAAACTAATAAGACAAAACCAACAGACAAACGAAAAAGGGATCGGTAGCGGCTAGTAGGACGGTGACGATGACCGCTGAGCACCGCCCGAACAGGCAGGGGAGCCAACTTCAGCGGAAGTCGTGACAGTGACACATACCATGCATCTTTCTGACGATACCAACAGATTTAATCACTTTGCTGGAGACGAGTTGAATACTGTATGATCTTTCCAGGATAACTTTTCATCAGTTAGAACTCAGAGATCTAGTGGATGTGACTTGTTCTATTTCATTCCCACCAATTGAGATTATGGCTCTTTTTTATACAATATTTCTTATTCTTATTAGTGAATACAATAAAGTTCGATTTTTTTTTACATTTAAAGATAATTTGTTTATCTGGAACCATTCAGAAAATTAGGCCATGCCTGAGTTGGCTTCATTAATTAGTGAATCTAAATTATTGTGTGATAAAATCAAATTGGTATCATCAGCAAAGAGAATGGAAAGTACGGTAGAAGACACAGCAGCAAGGTCAGTGATATAGATTAGGAATAATGAAGGTCAAATTATCGAACCCTGTGGGACGCCACAGGATATCTTGGCCCTGGTAGATGCATAGCCGTTTGCATAAACAAATTGTTCTCTATCATAAACATAACAACAGCATATAACTAATTATATGTCTAATCATGAAAACCATAATAATGCAATTTAGAAAGTAATATTTCATGATCAACTGTGTCAAACACTTTGGATAAATCTAAAAAGATGCCAAGAGTGTATTCATTGTTGTTAAGGCAGTGGTTCTTAACCTTGTTGGAGGTACTGAACCCCACCAGTTTCATATGCGCATTCACCGAACCCTTCTTAACTGGAAAAATAAAATGTGATTTTTTCAAATTCAAAACATAGGTATATATTTTACTGGTGCACAAAATGAACCGTGCATCAACATCACTGTGTTCAAAGAACAAAATCATCAAAACATGATTTTCACACAAAAACAAAAACATAATAATGAATATTTACTGCAAATCAGTGTGACTTCTGCTGTTGCCTTTCAGAGACCAGTTCAGAAATGCACTCATGTCATTTTCGCAACAAAGTCTGTTCCTTTTCTTTGTTTTAATGTCCAGCATCCTCAAAAAGGACTCTCTTGTAGGGAAGTATCCGTCGAGAGACTTTGCAAGCTCATCTAAGTGCCTGGCAATTGCTTGTTTCAGTTCCGCGGGTACAGAAATATCTCCGATTCCAGATACATCTACGATCTTACTTACACAGTTGTCCAACAGGGGAAAGTGTGCGAAGTTATCGTTCTCTGTTCGTCGTTTCCATAACGGTAGCTTTTTTTGAAAAGCCTTCAGGTTTTCCTCCGCTTCGATGATGTTGACTCCACCGCCCTGCATCTTTTGATTGAGATGATTGAGAGCTGCGAAGATATCAGCCATGTACGCTAAAATGAGAATGAAATCAGAATTTTTGAAGCAAACTGCATGACAATGTTGGTGCTCTTGCAAAAACAGGGCTAATTCCACACGCACGGCAAAAACACGATTCAGCACCTGTCCCCAGGATAACCACCGAACGTTAGAATGGTACAGAAGTACGTCGAATTCAGAGCCCATTTCTTTACACAGCTCACTGAAGATGCGGTGCCTCAGAGCACTAGTTCGCACATAGTTCACGCATTCCACTACAATTTTGAATACTTCTGCCAGTTTTGGAGGCAAGGTTTTTGTTGCCAACGCATGCCTGTGCAGAATGCAATGCGTAACAATGATGTGTGGTGCATCGGCTTTCACTAGGGTATCAAAACCAGACTTTCTTCCCAGCATGACTGGAGCTCCGTCCGAACAAACTGCAGAAACCATATCCCACGAAAGATTGTTGTCTTTGAAGAAGTCATCCACAAGTTTCTTCACATCGGCTGCCTTAGTTGTTGTTGTAAGAGGCTTACAAAATAAAAAATATTTTATCATGCCGTCTTTCACATAGCGCACGAATACAGCAAACTGGCTTAGATTGGAAACGTCTGTGGTCTCGTCGAGTTGAAGGCTGAATTTTGCCAGGCTTGAAATCAGATCTGCAACTACTTGAGCCAAGATGTCTTTGCTCATGTCCTCTATTCTATCGCTGATGGTGTCATTTGAAAGAGGAATTTGGGATAACTTAACTTCAGCCTCTTTTCCCAGCATGATATTCGCCATCTTCAACACAGCTGGTTTTATGAGTGTTTCACCAATGATTTGTGTGGTTTCCCCTGCTTTGCGATCAGGTAAGCAACTTCGTAAGATGCTGTGAGGATCGGTTTGTTGATGGGTACAAAGCCGAGAACAGGCAGAGTAGCCTTTTCATCGAATCTGGCTCTCTTCACCTTGAATTCAGCGAGCGTTGTGTTTTTGTATTTTCCATCTCCATGCAGCTTAAGGAAGTGTTCTCTTAGTTTTGCCGGTGCTAGACTAGAATTGCTCAACTTGGCAATGCAAATCATGCAGTTAGGACGCTGACTCCCATCATGTTCCGTTATACATGTGAATCCATATTGTACATATTCCTCCGACCACTTTCTTTTTTTGCTCGACATAGTAAGTATGAAGGGATTAAAATATTAAGAAAGAAATCACAAGACGTACCATCACGACAGTCACAAGTCGACGACTGAGCGCACCAAATTCCCTGCAGCACAGATAGGCCAAGCGATGTAGCGTGATCAGCTGCAGCCAATGATGGCCAAGCGGGGCGTGTCATCACGAATCATATCAGTTGGATGTGTGTCTTGACCTCCGCCGAACCCCTGAGACTGACTCACCGAACCCCTGGGGTTCGATCGAACCCAGGTTAAGAACCACTGTGTTAAGGGCTGTAAAGATTTCATCCACAAGTTGCAAAAGAGACTGTGGAATACTTTTTACCAAAACCATATTGGTTCTCATATAGAACACAGTGTTGATTTAAATATTTCAACATTCTCGTAAACACCACTTTTTCTAGTATTTTTGAAAAACATGGTAATACAGATATTGAGAGATAAATCGTGAAAGAAAAGGAGGATTATTTATTGGCACAAGCGGGGAGCCCACCCAACAGTGAGTTGCAGTAGTCCAGATGGGAGAGGACAAGTGCCTTGATTAGGACCTGCGCCGCTTCCTTTGTGAGGTAAGGTCGTACTCTATGGATATTGTAGAGCATGAATCTGCAGGAGCGGGTCACAGCTTTGATGTTTGCGAAGAACGACAGGGTGTTGTCCAGGGTCACACCAATGTTCTTTGCACTCTGGGAGGGTGACACTGTGGAGTTGTCAACCGTGAAAGAGAGGTCTTTGAGCAGGCAGGGCTTCCCTGGGAGGAAGAGAAGCTTTGTCTTGCCAAGGATAAGCTTGAGGTGATGGGCCGAAATCCAAGTTGAGATATCTGCCAGGAATGTGGATCGGGACCTGGGTGTCAAAAGGGGGGAAGGTGAAAAGATCATGTGAGGATATGACGGAGCCTAGTGACTTGGTGTACAGAGAGAAGAGGAGAGGGCCTAAAACCGAGCCCTGGGGGACACCAGTAATGAGAGTACGTGGTGCCGACACAGATCCTCTCCACGTCACCTGGTAGGAGCGGCCTGCCAGGTAGGATGCAATCCAAGAGTGTGCAGAGCCTGAGATGCCCAGTCCTGAGAGGGTGGAGAGGAGGATCTGATGGTTCACGGTGTCTAGGAGGATGAGAACAGAGGAGAGTCAGCTTTGGCAGTGCGGAGAGCCTCCGTGACACAGAGAAGAGCAGTCTTGGTTGAGTGACCCGTCTTGAAGCCAGAATGGTTAAGGTCAAGAAGATCATTCTGAGAGATTATTGAGTTATTGAGATGGGATTGTTGTAGATGTCTTTTTCTTATTCAACAGTTGATTGATGATTATCCAAGTTGACTTTAAATTATTTAATGGTTCTTGGAATTTGTTAGTCAAATATATTTTGGAAGAAGGTGACTAAATTTGTTCTTAAACTTTTAGTAATTTTCAGAATTCATGGGAGAAGGATTTGTGAGAAACTTTTTATACAAAACATTTTTTTAAACATGATTTTTTGAGACTGATTGTAAACCAGGGTTTCCAGAACCCTTCTGCTGCTCTCTTAAGTGGCATAACTGAGGGGAAACAATTCAGAGATGTGATAAAAGTCTGGTAAGCAGACTCCACATAAGCATGATTATAAACATTTTCCCATGAAATATCATCAATCAACATCTTAAAGCGCTCACAATTACTTTTAATTTCCAGCTGCCAAAAAGAAGTGGAAAATTGGAAAGTGGTCTGAAATGTCAGTATAAAGTATGCCTGTATTAGCCAAAATATTCATAAAAAATAATATCAATAAGGGTGTCAGATAAACTGGTCATCTGGTTGTGATCGTATAGATGAGGGGATACAGATAGCTGGAGTATAAAGTATTCAGAAAGACAGATCAGTGAGTGGTTCTCATTTTTAAATAGGTTTATGTTGTAATCACCCAATAGAAAACACATTTTATCTTCTATTAATCAAATGTAAGGTTGATGCAAGGATATCAATGAAACTACCAATGTCAGAATCGGGTGGCCGATAGATTATCACTTTTTTTATCACCAAAAAATGAACAGGAGGGCATTTCTATGAAAAGAGATTGAACATCAATGTTATCATATGTAAGTGCAAGGTCCTCGCTTACAAAGAACTGAACATGTTTCTGAACAAAAATGGACACTCCTCCCACTCTTTATGTTGTACAGTGCTGAACGGCATTATAAGGAGATGTCATGAAGCATGGTTGTCTCATCTGTCAACTATGTTTCTAAATGGTCAACAACTATCACGTTTCAGGTATGACCCAGATGCAGACAGTGTCAAAGAAACAAAAGTGTATTTCTGAAACAGGGGCAGGCAAACAACAGGTAAAAGGCAGGCAGGGATCAATAATCCAGAGAGGTTGCAAAGGGTCCAGAACGGCAGGCTGTCTCAGGGTCAGAGCAGGCAGGGATCAATAATCCAGAGAGGGTGCAAAGGGTCCAGAACGGCAGGCTGTCTCAGGGTCAGAGCAGGCAGGGATCAATAATCCAGAGAGGGTGCAAAGGGTCCAGAACGGCAGGCTGTCTCAGGGTCAGAGCAGGCAGGGATCAATAATCCAGAGAGGGTGCAAAGGGTCCAGAACTGCAGGCTGTCTCAGGGTCAGAGCAGGCAGGGATCAATAATCCAGAGAGGGTGCAAAGGGTCCAGAACTGCAGGCTGTCTCAGGGTCAGAGCAGACAGGGATCAATAATCCAGAGAGGGTGCAAAGGGTCCAGAACGGCAGGCTGTCTCAGGGTCAGAGCAGACAGGGATCAATAATCCAGAGAGGGTGCAAAGGGTCCAGAACGGCAGGCTGTCTCAGGGTCAGAGCAGACAGGGATCAATAATCCAGAGAGGTTGCAAAGGGTCCAGAACGGCAGGCTGTCTCAGGGTCAGAGCAGACAGGGATCAATAATCCAGAGAGGGTGCAAACGGTCCAGAACGGCAGGCTGTCTCAGGGTCAGGACAGACAGGGGTCAATAATCCAGAGAGGGTGCAAAGGGTCCAGAACGGCAGGCTGTCTCAGGGTCAGAGCAGACAGGGATCAATAATCCAGAGAGGGTGCAAAGGGTCCAGAATGGCAGGCTGTCTCAGGGTCAGAGCAGGCAGGGGTCAATAATCCAGAGAGGGTGCAAAGGGTCCAGAACGGCAGGCTGTCTCAGAGTCAGAGCAGACAGGGATCAATAATCCAGAGAGGGTGCAAAGGGTCCAGAACGGCAGGCTGTCTCAGGGTCAGGACAGACAGGGGTCAATAATCCAGAGAGGGTGCAAAGGGTCCAGAACGGCAGGCTGTCTCAGGGTCAGAGCAGACAGGGATCAATAATCCAGAGAGGGTGCAAAGGGTCAAGAACGGCAGGCTGTCTCAGGGTCAGAGCAGACAGGGATCAATAATCCAGAGAGGGTGCAAAGGGTCCAGAACGGCAGGCTGTCTCAGGGTCAGAGCAGACAGGGATCAATAATCCAGAGAGGGTGCAAAGGGTCCAGAACGGCAGGCTGTCTCAGGGTCAGAGCAGACAGGGATCAATAATCCAGAGAGGGTGCAAAGGGTCCAGAACGGCAGGCTGTCTCAGGGTCAGAGCAGACAGGGATCAATAATCCAGAGAGGGTGCAAAGGGTCCAGAACGGCAGGCTGTCTCAGGGTCAGAGCAGACAGGGATCAATAATCCAGAGAGGGTGCAAAGGGTCCAGAACGGCAGGCTGTCTCAGAGTCAGAGCAGACAGGGATCAATAATCCAGAGAGGGTGCAAAGGGTCCAGAACGGCAGGCTGTCTCAGCGTCAGAGCAGACAGGGATCAATAATCCAGAGAGGGTGCAAAGGGTCCAGAACGGCAGGTTGTCTCAGGGTCAGGACAGACAGGGGTCAATAATCCAGAGAGGGTGCAAAGGGTCCAGAACGGCAGGCTGTCTCAGGGTCAGAGCAGACAGGGATCAATAATCCAGAGAGGGTGCAAAGGTTCCAGAACGGCAGGCTGTCTCAGGGTCAGAGCAGACAGGGATCAATAATCCAGAGAGGTTGCAAAGGGTCCAGAACGGCAGGCTGTCTCTGGGTCAGAGCAGGCAGGGATCAATAATCCAGAGAGGGTGCAAAGGGTCCAGAACGGCAGGCTGTCTCAGGGTCAGAGCAGACAGGGATCAATAATCCAGAGAGGGTGCAAAGGGTCCAGAACGGCAGGCTGTCTCAGGGTCAGAGCAGGCAGGGGTCAATAATCCAGAGAGGGTGCAAAGGGTCCAGAACGGCAGGCTGTCTCAGGGTCAGGACAGACAGGGGTCAATAATCCAGAGAGGGTGCAAAGGGTCCAGAACGGCAGGCTGTCTCAGGGTCAGAGCAGACAGGGATCAATAATCCAGAGAGGGTGCAAAGGGTCCAGAACGGCAGGCTGTCTCAGGGTCAGAGCAGACAGGGATCAATAATCCAGAGAGGTTGCAAAGGGTCCAGAACGGCAGGCTGTCTCGGGGTCAGAGCAGGCAGGGATCAATAATCCAGAGAGGGTGCAAAGGGTCCAGAACGGCAGGCTGTCTCAGGGTCAGAGCAGACAGGGATCAATAATCCAGAGAGGGTGCAAAGGGTCCAGAACGGCAGGCTGTCTCAGGGTCAGAGCAGGCAGGGGTCAATAATCCAGAGAGGGTGCAAAGGGTCCAGAACGGCAGGCTGTCTCAGAGTCAGAGCAGACAGGGATCAATAATCCAGAGAGGGTGCAAAGGGTCCAGAACGGCAGGCTGTCTCAGGGTCAGGACAGACAGGGGTCAATAATCCAGAGAGGGTGCAAAGGGTCCAGAACGGCAGGCTGTCTCAGGGTCAGAGCAGACAGGGATCAATAATCCAGAGAGGGTGCAAAGGGTCCAGAACGGCAGGCTGTCTCAGGGTCAGAGCAGACAGGGATCAATAATCCAGAGAGGTTGCAAAGGGTCCAGAACAGCAGGCTGTCTCAGGGTCAGAGCAGACAGGGATCAATAATCCAGAGAGGGTGCAAAGGGTCCAGAACGGCAGGCTGTCTCAGGGTCAGGACAGGCAGGGATCAATAATCCAGAGAGGGTGCAAAGGGTCCAGAACGGCAGGCTGTCTCAGGGTCAGAGCAGACAGGGATCAATAATCCAGAGAGGGTGCAAAGGGTCCAGAACGGCAGGCTGTCTCAGGGTCAGGACAGACAGGGATCAATAATCCAGAGAGGGTGCAAAGGGTCCAGAACGGCAGGCTGTCTCAGGGTCAGAGCAGACAGGGATCAATAATCCAGAGAGGTTGCAAAGGTTCCAGAACGGCAGGCTGTCTCAGGGTCAGAGCAGACAGGGATCAATAATCCAGAGAGGGTGCAAAGGGTCCAGAACGGCAGGCTGTCTCAGGGTCAGAGCAGACAGGGATCAATAATCCAGAGAGGGTGCAAAGGGTCCAGAACGGCAGGCTGTCTCAGGGTCAGAGCAGACAGGGATCAATAATCCAGAGAGGGTGCAAAGGGTCCAGAACGGCAGGCTGTCTCAGGGTCAGAGCAGACAGGGATCAATAATCCAGAGAGGGTGCAAAGGGTCCAGAACGGCAGGCTGTCTCAGGGTCAGAGCAGACAGGGATCAATAATCCAGAGAGGGTGCAAAGGGTCCAGAACGGCAGGCTGTCTCAGGGTCAGAGCAGACAGGGATCAATAATCCAGAGAGGGTGCAAAGGGTCCAGAACGGCAGGCTGTCTCAGAGTCAGAGCAGACAGGGATCAATAATCCAGAGAGGGTGCAAAGGGTCCAGAACGGCAGGCTGTCTCAGGGTCAGAGCAGACAGGGATCAATAATCAATAATCCAGAGGCTGTCTCAGGGTCAGAGCAAAGGGTCAAAGGGTCCAGAACGGCAGGCTGTCTCAGGGTCAGAGCAGACAGGGATCAATAATCCAGAGAGGTTGCAAAGGGTCCAGAACGGCAGGCTGTCTCGGGGTCAGAGCAGGCAGGGATCAATAATCCAGAGAGGGTGCAAAGGGTCCAGAACAGCAGGCTGTCTCAGGGTCAGAGCAGACAGGGATCAATAATCCAGAGAGGGTGCAAAGGGTCCAGAACGGCAGGCTGTCTCAGGGTCAGAGCAGGCAGGGGTCAATAATCCAGAGAGGGTGCAAAGGGTCCAGAACGGCAGGCTGTCTCAGAGTCAGAGCAGACAGCGATCAATAATCCAGAGAGGGTGCAAAGGGTCCAGAACGGCAGGCTGTCTCAGGGTCAGGACAGACAGGGGTCAATAATCCAGAGAGGGTGCAAAGGGTCCAGAACGGCAGGCTGTCTCAGGGTCAGAGCAGACAGGGATCAATAATCCAGAGAGGGTGCAAAGGGTCCAGAACGGCAGGCTGTCTCAGGGTCAGAGCAGACAGGGATCAATAATCCAGAGAGGGTGCAAAGGGTCCAGAACGGCAGGCTGTCTCAGGGTCAGAGCAGACAGGGATCAATAATCCAGAGAGGGTGCAAAGGGTCCAGAACGGCAGGCTGTCTCAGGGTCAGAGCAGACAGGGATCAATAATCCAGAGAGGTTGCAAAGGGTCCAGAACAGCAGGCTGTCTCAGGGTCAGAGCAGACAGGGATCAATAATCCAGAGAGGGTGCAAAGGGTCCAGAACGGCAGGCTGTCTCAGGGTCAGGACAGACAGGGGTCAATAATCCAGAGAGGGTGCAAAGGGTCCAGAACGGCAGGCTGTCTCAGGGTCAGAGCAGGCAGGGGTCAATAATCCAGAGAGGGTGCAAAGGGTCCAGAACGGCAGGCTGTCTCAGGGTCAGGACAGACAGGGGTCAATAATCCAGAGAGGGTGCAAAGGGTCCAGAACGGCAGGCTGTCTCAGGGTCAGAGCAGACAGGGATCAATAATCCAGAGAGGTTGCAAAGGTTCCAGAACGGCAGGCTGTCTCGGGGTCAGAGCAGGCAGGGATCAATAATCCAGAGAGGGTGCAAAGGGTCCAGAACGGCAGGCTGTCTCAGGGTCAGAGCAGACAGGGATCAATAATCCAGAGAGGGTGCAAAGGGTCCAGAACGGCAGGCTGTCTCAGGGTCAGAGCAGACAGGGATCAATAATCCAGAGAGGGTGCAAAGGGTCCAGAACGGCAGGCTGTCTCAGGGTCAGAGCAGACAGGGATCAATAATCCAGAGAGAGGGTGCAAAGGGTCCAGAACGGCAGGCTGTCTCAGAGTCAGAGCAGACAGGATCAATAATCCAGAGAGGGTGCAAAGGGTCCAGAACGGCAGGCTGTCTCAGGGTCAGACAGACAGGGGTCAATAATCCAGAGAGGGTGCAAAGGGTCCAGAACGGCAGGCTGTCTCAGGGTCAGAGCAGACAGGGATCAATAATCCAGAGAGGGTGCAAAGGGTCCAGAACGGCAGGCTGTCTCAGGGTCAGAGCAGACAGGGATCAATAATCCAGAGAGGGTGCAAAGGGTCCAGAACGGCAGGCTGTCTCAGGGTCAGAGCAGACAGGGATCAATAATCCAGAGAGGGTGCAAAGGGTCCAGAACGGCAGGCTGTCTCAGGGTCAGAGCAGGCAGGGGTCAATAATCCAGAGAGGGTGCAAAGGGTCCAGAACGGCAGGCTGTCTCAGAGTCAGAGCAGACAGGGATCAATAATCCAGAGAGGGTGCAAAGGGTCCAGAACGGCAGGCTGTCTCAGGGTCAGGACAGACAGGGGTCAATAATCCAGAGAGGGTGCAAAGGGTCCAGAACGGCAGGCTGTCTCAGGGTCAGAGCAGACAGGGATCAATAATCCAGAGAGGGTGCAAAGGGTCCAGAACGGCAGGCTGTCTCAGGGTCAGAGCAGACAGGGATCAATAATCCAGAGAGGTTGCAAAGGGTCCAGAACAGCAGGCTGTCTCAGGGTCAGAGCAGACAGGGATCAATAATCCAGAGAGGGTGCAAAGGGTCCAGAACGGCAGGCTGTCTCAGGGTCAGGACAGACAGGGGTCAATAATCCAGAGAGGGTGCAAAGGGTCCAGAACGGCAGGCTGTCTCAGGGTCAGAGCAGGCAGGGGTCAATAATCCAGAGAGGGTGCAAAGGGTCCAGAACGGCAGGCTGTCTCAGGGTCAGGACAGACAGGGGTCAATAATCCAGAGAGGGTGCAAAGGGTCCAGAACGGCAGGCTGTCTCAGGGTCAGAGCAGACAGGGATCAATAATCCAGAGAGGGTGCAAAGGGTCCAGAACGGCAGGCTGTCTCAGGGTCAGAGCAGACAGGGATCAATAATCCAGAGAGGTTGCAAAGGTTCCAGAACGGCAGGCTGTCTCGGGGTCAGAGCAGGCAGGGATCAATAATCCAGAGAGGGTGCAAAGGGTCCAGAACGGCAGGCTGTCTCAGGGTCAGAGCAGACAGGGATCAATAATCCAGAGAGGGTGCAAAGGGTCCAGAATGGCAGGCTGTCTCAGGGTCAGAGCAGGCAGGGGTCAATAATCCAGAGAGGGTGCAAAGGGTCCAGAACGGCAGGCTGTCTCAGGGTCAGGACAGACAGGGGTCAATAATCCAGAGAGGTTGCAAAGGGTCCAGAACGGCAGGCTGTCTCAGGGTCAGAGCAGGCAGGGATCAATAATCCAGAGAGGGTGCAAAGGGTCCAGAACGGCAGGCTGTCTCAGGGTCAGGACAGACAGGGGTCAATAATCCAGAGAGGGTGCAAAGGGTCCAGAACGGCAGGCTGTCTCAGGGTCAGAGCAGACAGGGATCAATAATCCAGAGAGGGTGCAAAGGGTCCAGAACGGCAGGCTGTCTCAGGGTCAGAGCAGACAGGGATCAATAATCCAGAGAGGTTGCAAAGGGTCCAGAACGGCAGGCTGTCTCTGGGTCAGAGCAGGCAGGGATCAATAATCCAGAGAGGGTGCAAAGGGTCCAGAACGGCAGGCTGTCTCAGGGTCAGAGCACACAGGGATCAATAATCCAGAGAGGGTGCAAAGGGTCCAGAACGGCAGGCTGTCTCAGGGTCAGGACAGACAGGGATCAATAATCCAGAGAGGGTGCAAAGGGTCCAGAATGGCAGGCTGTCTCAGGGTCAGAGCAGGCAGGGGTCAATAATCCAGAGAGGGTGCAAAGGGTCCAGAACGGCAGGCTGTCTCAGGGTCAGAGCAGACAGGGATCAATAATCCAGAGAGGTTGCAAAGGGTCCAGAACGGCAGGCTGTCTCTGGGTCAGAGCAGGCAGGGATCAATAATCCAGAGAGGGTGCAAAGGGTCCAGAACGGCAGGCTGTCTCAGGGTCAGAGCACACAGGGATCAATAATCCAGAGAGGTTGCAAAGGGTCCAGAACGGCAGGCTGTCTCGGGGTCAGAGCAGGCAGGGATCAATAATCCAGAGAGGGTGCAAAGGGTCCAGAACGGCAGGCTGTCTCAGGGTCAGAGCAGACAGGGATCAATAATCCAGAGAGGGTGCAAAGGGTCCAGAATGGCAGGCTGTCTCAGGGTCAGAGAAGGCAGGGGTCAGGGATCAATCCAGAGAGGGTGCAAAGGGTCCAGAACGGCAGGCTGTCTCAGGGTCAGAGCAGACAGGGATCAATAATCCAGAGAGGGTGCAAAGGGTCCAGAACGGCAGGCTGTCTCAGGGTCAGACAGACAGGGGTCAATAATCCAGAGAGGGTGCAAAGGGTCCAGAACGGCAGGCTGTCTCAGGGTCAGAGCAGGGTCCAGAACGGCAGGCTGTCTCAGGGTCAGAGCAGACAGGGGGATCAATAATCCAGAGATGGTGCAAAGGGTCCAGAACGGCAGGCTGTCTCAGGGTCAGAGCAGACAGGGATCAATAATCCAGAGAGGTTGCAAAGGGTCCAGAACAGCAGGCTGTCTCAGGGTCAGAGCAGACAGGGATCAATAATCCAGAGAGGGTGCAAAGGGTCCAGAACGGCAGGCTGTCTCAGGGTCAGAGCAGGCAGGGGTCAATAATCTCAGAGAGGGTGCAAAGGGTCCAGAACGGCAGGCTGTCTCAGGGTCAGAGCAGGCAGGGGTCAATAATCCAGAGAGGGTGCAAAGGGTCCAGAACGGCAGGCTGTCTCAGGGTCAGGACAGACAGGGATCAATAATCCAGAGAGGGTGCAAAGGGTCCAGAACGGCAGGCTGTCTCAGGGTCAGAGCAGACAGGGATCAATAATCCAGAGAGGTTGCAAAGGGTTCCAGAACGGCAGGCTGTCTCGGGTCAGAGCAGGCAGGGATCAATAATCCAGAGAGGGTGCAAAGGGTCCAGAACGGCAGGCTGTCTCAGGGTCAGAGCAGACAGGGATCAATAATCCAAAAGAGGGTGCAAAGGGTCCAGAATGGCAGGCTGTCTCAGGGTCAGAGCAGGCAGGGGATCAATAATCCAGAGAGGGTGCAAAGGGTCCAGAACGGCAGGCTGTCTCAGGGTCAGGACAGACAGGGGTCAATAATCCAGAGAGGGTGCAAAGGGTCCAGAACGGCAGGCTGTCTCAGGGTCAGAGCAGACAGGGATCAATAATCCAGAGAGGGTGCAAAGGGTCCAGAACGGCAGGCTGTCTCAGGGTCAGAGCAGACAGGGATCAATAATCCAGAGAGGTTGCAAAGGGTCCAGAACGGCAGGCTGTCTCTGGGTCAGAGCAGGCAGGGATCAATAATCCAGAGAGGGTGCAAAGGGTCCAGAACGGCAGGCTGTCTCAGGGTCAGAGCAGACAGGGATCAATAATCCAGAGAGGGTGCAAAGGGTCCAGAATGGCAGGCTGTCTCAGGGTCAGAGCAGGCAGGGGTCAATAATCCAGAGAGGGTGCAAAGGGTCCAGAACGGCAGGCTGTCTCAGAGTCAGAGCAGACAGGGATCAATAATCCAGAGAGGGTGCAAAGGGTCCAGAACGGCAGGCTGTCTCAGGGTCAGAGCAGACAGGGATCAATAATCCAGAGAGGGTGCAAAGGGTCCAGAACGGCAGGCTGTCTCAGGGTCAGAGCAGACAGGGATCAATAATCCAGAGAGGTTGCAAAGGGTCCAGAACAGCAGGCTGTCTCAGGGTCAGAGCAGACAGGGATCAATAATCCAGAGAGGGTGCAAAGGGTCCAGAACGGCAGGCTGTCTCAGGGTCAGAGCAGGCAGGGGTCAATAATCTAGAGAGGGTGCAAAGGGTCCAGAACGGCAGGCTGTCTCAGGGTCAGAGCAGGCAGGGGTCAATAATCCAGAGAGGGTGCAAAGGGTCCAGAACGGCAGGCTGTCTCAGGGTCAGGACAGACAGGGATCAATAATCCAGAGAGGGTGCAAAGGGTCCAGAACGGCAGGCTGTCTCAGGGTCAGAGCAGACAGGGATCAATAATCCAGAGAGGTTGCAAAGGTTCCAGAACGGCAGGCTGTCTCGGGGTCAGAGCAGGCAGGGATCAATAATCCAGAGAGGGTGCAAAGGGTCCAGAACGGCAGGCTGTCTCAGGGTCAGAGCAGACAGGGCTCAATAATCCAAAGAGGGTGCAAAGGGTCCAGAATGGCAGGCTGTCTCAGGGTCAGAGCAGGCAGGGGTCAATAATCCAGAGAGGGTGCAAAGGGTCCAGAACGGCAGGCTGTCTCAGGGTCAGGACAGACAGGGGTCAATAATCCAGAGAGGGTGCAAAGGGTCCAGAACGGCAGGCTGTCTCAGGGTCAGAGCAGACAGGGATCAATAATCCAGAGAGGGTGCAAAGGGTCCAGAACGGCAGGCTGTCTCAGGGTCAGAGCAGACAGGGATCAATAATCCAGAGAGGTTGCAAAGGGTCCAGAACGGCAGGCTGTCTCTGGGTCAGAGCAGGCAGGGATCAATAATCCAGAGAGGGTGCAAAGGGTCCAGAACGGCAGGCTGTCTCAGGGTCAGAGCAGACAGGGATCAATAATCCAGAGAGGGTGCAAAGGGTCCAGAATGGCAGGCTGTCTCAGGGTCAGAGCAGGCAGGGGTCAATAATCCAGAGAGGGTGCAAAGGGTCCAGAACGGCAGGCTGTCTCAGGGTCAGAGCAGGCAGGGGTCAATAATCCAGAGAGGGTGCAAAGGGTCCAGAACGGCAGGCTGTCTCAGGGTCAGGACAGACAGGGATCAATAATCCAGAGAGGGTGCAAAGGGTCCAGAACGGCAGGCTGTCTCAGGGTCAGAGCAGACAGGGATCAATAATCCAGAGAGGTTGCAAAGGTTCCAGAACGGCAGGCTGTCTCGGGGTCAGAGCAGGCAGGGATCAATAATCCAGAGAGGGTGCAAAGGGTCCAGAACGGCAGGCTGTCTCAGGGTCAGAGCAGA
Source organism: Oncorhynchus nerka (assembly GCF_034236695.1). Lineage (NCBI taxonomy): Eukaryota > Metazoa > Chordata > Actinopteri > Salmoniformes > Salmonidae > Oncorhynchus > Oncorhynchus nerka. The sequence continues at coordinate 22,008,493 of NC_088401.1, read as the reverse complement.
CAGGGATCAATAATCCAGAGAGGGTGCAAAGGGTCCAGAATGGCAGGCTGTCTCAGGGTCAGGACAGACAGGGGTCAATAATCCAGAGAGGGTGCAAAGGGTCCAGAACGGCAGGCTGTCTCAGGGTCAGAGCAGACAGGGGTCAATAATCCAGAGAGGGTGCAAAGGGTCCAGAACGGCAGGCTGTCTCAGGGTCAGAGCAGACAGGGATCAATAATCCAGAGAGGGTGCAAAGGGTCCAGAACGGCAGGCTGTCTCAGGGTCAGAGCAGACAGGGATCAATAATCCAGAGAGGGTGCAAAGGGTCCAGAACGGCAGGCTGTCTCAGGGTCAGAGCAGACAGGGATCAATAATCCAGAGAGGGTGCAAAGGGTCCAGAACGGCAGGCTGTCTCAGGGTCAGAGCAGACAGGGATCAATAATCCAGAGAGGGTGCAAAGGGTCCAGAACGGCAGGCTGTCTCAGGGTCAGAGCAGACAGGGATCAATAATCCAGAGAGGGTGCAAAGGGTCCAGAACGGCAGGCTGTCTCAGGGTCAGAGCAGGCAGGGGTCAATAATCCAGAGAGGGTGCAAAGGGTCCAGAATGGCAGGCTGTCTCAGGGTCAGGACAGACAGGGGTCAATAATCCGGAGAGGTGGGGTAATGTACAAAAACGGCAGGTAGGCTCAGGGTCAGGGCAGGCAGAACGGTCAAAACCGGTAAGGACTAGAAAACAGGAACAAGAAACAGGCAAGAGCAGGTGAACAAAATGCTGGTAGGTTTCACAAACAAAACAAACTTGCAACAGAAAAACAGAGAACACAGGTATAAATACACAGGGGATAATGGGAAAGACGGGCAACACCTGGAGGGGGGTGGAGACAAGCACAAAGACTGTTGAAACAGATCATAATGTGACAACAACGGAAAGTTCATGACTGAAAGAAAATGGATAATGAACAAGGTGGTCAAGATTTTTAGGAAGACTGTAAACCTTCAAATGGAAGGTAGTAAATAAGATTGTCTTGGTATTAGATCAACTGCTATACAGGTTGTTATATTGCTTAAGTTTATAGTAATCACAAGTGATAGACTTATTTCTGGATATTTCAGGAAATTTGAATCTGGATCAACACAAGAATTTTATTTATTGTTCGCTTCACTAATATATATATGGGTTAAAGACCATGTTTTCAGAGTTGATATCCTGCCCAACTAGAGAGATACACAGTCGAAATCAACCAGAGAGTGGAACGGAAACATAGAAGTGCATGCCTCACATGTCCAATACAACCATACAGTTGTGTTAGTTTTATCAATAAGGGTGGACATCCTATGGAATGCACATTGACCCAGTCCACATAACACCACTGAAGACTTCAGAGGGTTATGGCATTTGGAGCAATGTGTGTTTTTGGTCATGAGGTTAAGTGAGAGAGTGTGTGTGTGTGTGTGTGTGTGTGTGTGTGTGTGTGTGTCAAATCAGCTGGCTATAGCGGAGCCACTTGCCATAGGCCAACGAGAGGGGGGTGAACGACCAGCTGATCATACTTCAGGTATGCTATGTTGCCTTTCTACATCCGTCAGCTGAATAATGGAAAACCTGCAGCAAATACGTGTGTGTGTGTGTGTGTGTGTGTGGAAGGAAGTAATCAGCCCATGCACCTGATTCCACAAAAGTATTGATTTCTATGTTTGTTTTCCAATGGTTGAATTATGGTATGAAGATCTGTGAAATATCATCAACAACAATTAAAAACACCTGCTTGTTGCTCAGATACAACCAATAGAACTGACAGAAGGTCTCAACTGCCATATGTCTTGGTCAAATATGCAATGGTTGTATAACACTCAATAACAAACGACGACAGTTCTGTACAACCTCTTATGCTTTTAAACAAAAAGTTTGATTGTTGGGCTGAAAAAATATCTGGCAATGAGTCTTGTTGGTTCTGATTTTTTTTTAAAGTGATTAAATTATTTTGTTGGAGCACATATATGCTTAATGGCGTTGGCAAATTAGTACAATTAATCAGGAGTGTAAATGAGTTATTGATTTAGCGCTTCAAAAGGAAAACATTCCATTCCGGCGTTCTAGCGAGCTAGCTATGAATCATGATGAAATGACCACTTTGTTTACTTTACTTTCTCATACTAGTTCAGAATCAATTGAGGCATTATATAATCATTTACTCACCCTTACAAAAAAAGACTGCCGTTTTGAAACTGCAGTAAAAGTGCAGTAACTGCAGTCGACTGTGGTATTTTGGACCCAATAATTGCAGAATAACTGCAGTGTACAAAATTACTGCAGCAAAAAAACTGTTATTTTGGACAAAGTATTTTTCGCATACTGCAGTTATACTGCACTCTGACAGAATTATTTTATTCATAAAGGCATAAATAACCTATCATATTGGGCCTCCCTGAGACAAAGTCAATCCTCGGGTATGAATGTTTGCTTCAATGATGACAAATGTGCATTCATTTATTTAATACTGATACTGCATTTCAGTCACACAACTCATATAATAATGTCCATATTAAAATATCATGGCAATATGCACAGGTTCATCATGTGAGATTTGAATTTCTTTTCAGGGTTTTATTGTTCCTAATATAAGCACATTGTAGGAGGTTATGAAATCTGAAATCTGTTTTACATTACATTTAGGATGTTACGTAAGTGACATCATCATCATGGGACTGACACGCATAACTGTGAGAGAGGCATTATCACTGACAAGTCATGGCAGTGTGGATTGGATTCAACAACTGGGCTTTGATGATTGCAACATCACAGTGCTGGAGAAAAATGATATGCTCCATCAAAGTGCTGAGGGGTAAAGCAGAAAACTAGAAATGCTTCAGTGTCATCTAGTGGTGGATCTGGGGGGAACAGGTGGAATTCACAGCAAAAACTGCACTGTATTTCAAGTCCCAACCAACAAATAGTTACAAAGAAAGGTCAGGGACCATAGATCCTAATAATTGTATGACATGTTAATGTATATGGAGTTTGTAGATCATTAAACTGTACTTCATTTGGATGGGAGTAATCGTCATTGGACTTATTAAGAAAAACATCATTGGATCTATTGGACTTCAACACCATTGGACTTGCCATAAACAATGCAGATTGTTTGCGTCCTCACTCATCTGGGTATTATTGTCAATTCTGTAAAAAGTTGAATAGATTCTAATCAAGTATTGGGCATCTAGTTTTTTATCCCTAAAATCACATTCTGATGCCTTCATCGCTCACCTAGATCATTGTGACAGACATCTGTATGAATGAGCCTCAAGATGACATTGCCCAGAATTAATTAACTTGCTCACTCAACAATTTCCAGGAAAAAAAAGCCATTTTCAGGGAGTACGTTTTCATCTAGCCACCAAGCTCATCATCTCTGTTACGCCATGATAACCATATCATTATGCCCAGACACTCTTGTACTTCAAAATGATTGTCTTTGCCCACATATGCAAAAAAACAGGTCATCTTCTGTTAGATCCATGAAGAGCAAATAAGGAAAGAATAAAATTAAATCTAATTTAACAAAGACTATACATTTATCTTTCACACATTATATCACACACGTTTGTCTGATCACACACACGCACACACACTCACACAAAACAAACCTTGCCCTCATGCACATTCATGAGCACACTCCATACACACACATCCTCAAATCCAGTTCTGTCCTTGACAGGGTCACATACAGCTCAGCTTGCACTCTCTCTTCCCTCTTTCTCACTACACTGTTTAATATTATGTATGTCTACTATATACAGGCTGGTTTAATGTTATATATGCCTACTATATACAGGCTGGTTTAATGTTATATATGCCTACTATATACAGGCAGGTTTAATGTTATATATGCCTACTATATACAGGCTGGTTTAATGTTATATATGCCTACTATATACAGGCTGGTTTAATGTTATATATGCCTACTATATACAGACTGGTTTAATGTTATATCTGCCTACTATATACAGGAAGGTTTAATGTTATATATGCCTACTATATACAGGCTGGTTTAATGTTATATATACCTACTATATACAGGCTGGTTTAATGTTATATATGCCTACTATATACAGGCTGGTTTAATGTTATATATGCCTACTATATACAGGCTGGTTTAATGTTATATATGCCTACTATATACAGGAAGGTTTAATGTTGTATATGCCTACTATATACAGGCTGGTTTAATGTTATATATACCTACTATATACAGGCTGGTTTAATGTTATATATGCCTACTATATACAGGCTGGTTTAATGTTATATATGCCTACTATATACAGGCTGGTTTAATGTTATATATGCCTACTATATACAGGCTGGGTTGATGTTATATATGCCTACTATATACAGGCTGGTTTAATGTTATATATGCCTACTATATACAGGAAGGTTTAATGTTATATATGCCTACTATATACAGGCTGGTTTAATGTTATATATGCCTACTATATACAGACTGGTTTAATGTTATATATGCCTACTATATGCAGGCTGGTTTAATGTTATATATGCCTACTATATACAGGAAGGTTTAATGTTATATATGCCTACTATATACAGGCTGGTTTAATGTTATATATGCCTACTATATACAGGCAGGTTTAATGTTATATATGCCTACTATATGCAGGCTGGTTTAATGTTATATATGCCTACTATATACAGGCTGGTTTAATGTTATATATGCCTACTATATACAGGCTGGTTTAATGTTATATATGCCTACTATATACAGGCTGGTTTAATGTTATATATACCTACTATATACAGACTGGTTTAATGTTATATATGCCTACTATATACAGACTGGTTTAATGTTATATATGCCTACTATATACAGGCTGGTTTAATGTTATATATGCCTACTATATACAGGCTGGTTTAATGTTATATATGCCTACTATATACAGGCTGGTTTAATGTTATGTATGCCTACTATATACAGGCTGGTTTAATGTTATATATGCCTACTATATACAGGCTGGTTTAATGTTATATATACCTACTATATACAGGCTGGTTTAATGTTATATATGTTTACTATATACAGGCTGGTTTAATGTTATATATGCCTACTATATACAGGCAGGTTTAATGTTATATATGCCTACTATATACAGGCTGGTTTAATGTTATATATGCCTACTATATACAGGCAGGTTTAATGTTATATATGCCTACTATATGCAGGCTGGTTTAATGTTATATATGCCTACTATATACAGGAAGGTTTAATGTTATATATGCCTACTATATACAGGCTGGTTTAATGTTATATATGCCTACTATATACAGGCAGGTTTAATGTTATATATGCCTACTATATGCAGGCTGGTTTAATGTTATATATGCCTACTATATACAGGAAGGTTTAATGTTATATATGCCTACTATATACAGGCTGGTTTAATGTTATATATACCTACTATATACAGGCTGGTTTAATGTTATATATACCTACTATATACAGGCTGGTGTAATGTTATATACAGCTGAAGTTGGACGTGTACAAACACCTTAGCCAAATACATTTAAACTCAGTTTTTCACAATTCCTGACATCAGAATAATAGTAGAGAGAATTATTTATTTCAGCTTTTATTTATTTTATCACATTCCCACTGGGTCAGAAGTTTACATACATTCAATTAGTATTTGGTAGCATTGCTTTTAAATTGTTAACTTGGGTCAAATGTTTCGGGTAGCCTTCCACAAGCTTCCAACAATGGGTTTGGTGAATTGTGGTCCATTCCTCCTGACAGAGCTGGTGTAACTGAGTCAGGTTTGTAGGCCTCCTTGCTCGCCGACGCTTTTTAAGTTCTGCCCACAAAGTTTGTATGGGATGAGGTCAGGGCTTTGTGATGGCCACTCCAATACCTTGACTTTGTTGTTCTTAAGCCATTTTTCCACAACTGTGGAAGTATGCTTGGGTTCATTGTCCATTTGGAAGACCCATTTGCGACCAAACTTGAACTTCCTGACTGATGTCTTGAGATGTTGCTTCAATATATCCACATAATTTTCCTCCCTCATGATGCCACATATTTTGTGAAGTGCACCAGTCCCTCCTGCAGCAAAGCACCCCCACAACATGATGCTGTCACCCCATGATTCACAGTTGGGATGTTGTTCTTCGGCTTGCAATCCTCCCCCTTTTTCCTCCAAACATAATGATGGTGATTACGGCCAAACAGTTTTATTTTTGTTTCATCAGACCAGAGGACATTTCTCCAAAAAGTGCGATCTTTGTAGTTTGGCTTTTATATGGCGGTTTTGGAGCAGTGGCTTCTTCCTTGCTGAGCAGCCTTTCAGGTTATGTCAATATAGGACTCGTTTTGCTGTGGATATAGATACTTTTGTACCTGTTTCCTCCAGCATCTTCACAAGGTCCTTTGCTGTTGTTCTGGGATTGATTTGCACTTTTCGCACCAAAGTACGTTCATCTCTAGGAGACAGAACGCTTCTCCTTCCTGAGCGGTATGACGGCCATGGTGTTTATACTTGCGTACTATTGTTTGTACAGATGAACGTGGTACCTTCAGGCGTTTGGAAATTGCTCCCAAGGATGAACCAGACTTGTGGAGGTCTACACTTTTTTCTGAGGCTGATTTTTTCTGATTTTCCCATGATGTCAAGGAAAGAGACACTGAGTTTGAAGGTAGGCTTTGAAATACATCCACAGATACACCTCCAATTGACTCAAATGATGTCAATTAGCCTATCAGAAGCTTCTAAAGCCATGACATCATTTTCTGGATTTTTCCCAAGCTGTTTAAAGGCACAGTCAACTTAGTGTATGTAAACTTCTGACCCACTGGAATTGTGATACAGTGAATTATAAGTGAAATCATCTGTCTGTAAACAATTGTTGGAAAAATTACTTGTGTCATGCACAAAGTAGATGCCCTAACTGACTTGCCAAAACTATAGTTTGTTAACAAGACATTTGTGGAGTGGTTGAAAAACAAGTTTTAATGACTCCAACCTAAGTGTATGTAAACTTCCGACTTCAACTGTATGTCTACTATATACAGGCTGGTTTAATGTTATATATGTCTACTATGTACAGACTGGTTTAATGTTATATATGTCTACTATATACAGGCTGGTTTAATGTTATATATGCCTACTATATACAGACTGGTTTAATGTTATATATGCCTACTATGTACAGACTGGTTTAATGTTATATATGCCTACTGTATACAGGCTGGTTTAATGTTATATATGGCTGCTATATACAGACTGGTTTAATGTTATATATGCCTACTATATACAGGCTGGTTTAATGTTATATATGCCTACTATATACAGACTGGTTTAATGTTATATATGCCTACTATATGCAGGCTGGTTTAATGTTATATATGCCTACTATATACAGGAAGGTTTAATGTTATATATGCCTACTATATACAGGCTGGTTTAATGTTATATATGCCTACTATATACAGGCAGGTTTAATGTTATATATGCCTACTATATGCAGGCTGGTTTAATGTTATATATGCCTACTATATACAGGCTGGTTTAATGTTATATATGCCTACTATATACAGGCTGGTTTAATGTTATATATGCCTACTATATACAGGCTGGTTTAATGTTATATATACCTACTATATACAGACTGGTTTAATGTTATATATGCCTACTATATACAGACTGGTTTAATGTTATATATGCCTACTATATACAGGCTGGTTTAATGTTATATATGCCTACTATATACAGGCTGGTTTAATGTTATATATGCCTACTATATACAGGCTGGTTTAATGTTATGTATGCCTACTATATACAGGCTGGTTTAATGTTATATATGCCTACTATATACAGGCTGGTTTAATGTTATATATACCTACTATATACAGGCTGGTTTAATGTTATATATGTTTACTATATACAGGCTGGTTTAATGTTATATATGCCTACTATATACAGGCAGGTTTAATGTTATATATGCCTACTATATACAGGCTGGTTTAATGTTATATATGCCTACTATATACAGGCAGGTTTAATGTTATATATGCCTACTATATGCAGGCTGGTTTAATGTTATATATGCCTACTATATACAGGAAGGTTTAATGTTATATATGCCTACTATATACAGGCTGGTTTAATGTTATATATGCCTACTATATACAGGCAGGTTTAATGTTATATATGCCTACTATATGCAGGCTGGTTTAATGTTATATATGCCTACTATATACAGGAAGGTTTAATGTTATATATGCCTACTATATACAGGCTGGTTTAATGTTATATATACCTACTATATACAGGCTGGTTTAATGTTATATATACCTACTATATACAGGCTGGTGTAATGTTATATACAGCTGAAGTTGGACGTGTACAAACACCTTAGCCAAATACATTTAAACTCAGTTTTTCACAATTCCTGACATCAGAATAATAGTAGAGAGAATTATTTATTTCAGCTTTTATTTATTTTATCACATTCCCACTGGGTCAGAAGTTTACATACATTCAATTAGTATTTGGTAGCATTGCTTTTAAATTGTTAACTTGGGTCAAATGTTTCGGTAGCCTTCCACAAGCTTCCAACAATGGGTTTGGTGAATTGTGGTCCATTCCTCCTGACAGAGCTGGTGTAACTGAGTCAGGTTTGTAGGCCTCCTTGCTCGCCGACGCTTTTTAAGTTCTGCCCACAAAGTTTGTATGGGATGAGGTCAGGGCTTTGTGATGGCCACTCCAATACCTTGACTTTGTTGTTCTTAAGCCATTTTTCCACAACTGTGGAAGTATGCTTGGGTTCATTGTCCATTTGGAAGACCCATTTGCGACCAAACTTGAACTTCCTGACTGATGTCTTGAGATGTTGCTTCAATATATCCACATAATTTTCCTCCCTCATGATGCCACATATTTTGTGAAGTGCACCAGTCCCTCCTGCAGCAAAGCACCCCCACAACATGATGCTGTCACCCCCATGATTCACAGTTGGGATGTTGTTCTTCGGCTTGCAATCCTCCCCCTTTTTCCTCCAAACATAATGATGGTGATTACGGCCAAACAGTTTTATTTTTGTTTCATCAGACCAGAGGACATTTCTCCAAAAAGTGCGATCTTTGTAGTTTGGCTTTTATATGGCGGTTTTGGAGCAGTGGCTTCTTCCTTGCTGAGCAGCCTTTCAGGTTATGTCAATATAGGACTCGTTTTGCTGTGGATATAGATACTTTTGTACCTGTTTCCTCCAGCATCTTCACAAGGTCCTTTGCTGTTGTTCTGGGATTGATTTGCACTTTTCGCACCAAAGTACGTTCATCTCTAGGAGACAGAACGCTTCTCCTTCCTGAGCGGTATGACGGCCATGGTGTTTATACTTGCGTACTATTGTTTGTACAGATGAACGTGGTACCTTCAGGCGTTTGGAAATTGCTCCCAAGGATGAACCAGACTTGTGGAGGTCTACACTTTTTTTCTGAGGCTGATTTTTTCTGATTTTCCCATGATGTCAAGGAAAGAGACACTGAGTTTGAAGGTAGGCTTTGAAATACATCCACAGATACACCTCCAATTGACTCAAATGATGTCAATTAGCCTATCAGAAGCTTCTAAAGCCATGACATCATTTTCTGGATTTTTCCCAAGCTGTTTAAAGGCACAGTCAACTTAGTGTATGTAAACTTCTGACCCACTGGAATTGTGATACAGTGAATTATAAGTGAAATCATCTGTCTGTAAACAATTGTTGGAAAAATTACTTGTGTCATGCACAAAGTAGATGCCCTAACTGACTTGCCAAAACTATAGTTTGTTAACAAGACATTTGTGGAGTGGTTGAAAAACAAGTTTTAATGACTCCAACCTAAGTGTATGTAAACTTCCGACTTCAACTGTATGTCTACTATATACAGGCTGGTTTAATGTTATATATGTCTACTATGTACAGACTGGTTTAATGTTATATATGTCTACTATATACAGGCTGGTTTAATGTTATATATGCCTACTATATACAGACTGGTTTAATGTTATATATGCCTACTATGTACAGACTGGTTTAATGTTATATATGCCTACTGTATACAGGCTGGTTTAATGTTATATATGGCTGCTATATACAGACTGGTTTAATGTTATATATGCCTACTATATACAGGCTGGTTTAATGTTATATATGCCTACTATATACAGGCTGGTTTAATATTATGTATGTCTACTATATACAGGCTGGTTTAATGTTATATATGCCTACTATATACAGGCTGGTTTAATGTTATATATGCCTACTATATACAGGCTGGTTTAATATTATGTATGTCTACTATATACAGGCTGGTTTAATGTTATTTTTGCCTACTTTATACAGCTGGTTTAATATTATATATGCCTACCATATACAGAATGGTTTAATATTATATATGCCTGTTATATACAGACTGGTTTAATGTTATATATGCCTACTTTATACAGACTGGTTTAATGTTATATATGCCTACTATATACAGACTGGTTTAATGTTATTTTTGCCTACTTTATACAGGCTGGTTTAATGTTAAATGAATCCTATATTCAGGCCAACACTGGAATCTCAATCGAGCCCGCTGCTAACGGACTAAGTCCTACCTCCACGGCAAATGCCTGTGAATCTTAAGTGTGGCCCCGGACAGCGCCACTGAGCATGATGAATGGCCCTGTGCTGCACTGCGTTCCGCTGCTGTCACAGTTTGCCAGTTGGATGGCTCGCCTGATGGACATAATTGGAATGGACAAAGTCTGGATGGTGGCTGTTTGTAACACTACAGCACGGCATAGGCGCACACATTTACAAAAAGGAATACGTTTCATCTGTCAACAACGTTGAATACAAATATGTATTTGAACTAACTGCCAATTGCCTATGGGGTTGGTCCTTCAGTCGGTCAACATTGGAGACAAAATATCCCCATTTAAGTATTATTAACCCGACTTCAAAATGTGTATCTCTGTCTGTGGCCAATCAAGACGTGTTTGTCCCTGACCCTAAGACAAGTTCACAAGACGGAAGGACATGCAGGCTGATGCACGCATACTTACTGACGTGTTGCAGGTGTGTAAATGGTTTAGCGCATGTGCCAGGTAATAGAAATGTCAATGCAGTACCGGCATTCTAATAAGTTCGGTATTTAATACTTTCCTTTATTCAAAATTCGACCCACTTTAGGACTAACCACACAGACAACCGGTAGGGTATGTTCAAATGTAACTTTATTCAACATTCAACCCACTGTAGGACTAACCACACAGACAACCGGTAGGGTATGTTCAAATGTAACTTTATTCAACATTCAACCCACTGTAGGACTAACCACACAGACAACCGGTAGGGTATGTTCAAATGTAACTTTATTCAACATTCAACCTACTGTAGGACTAACCACACAGACAACCGGTAGGGTATGTTCAAATGTAACTTTATTCAACATTCAACCCACTGTAGGACTAACCACACAGACAACCGGTAGGGTATGTTCAAATGTAACTTTATTCAACATTCAACCCACTGTAGGACTAACCACACAGACAACCGGTAGGGTATGTTCAAATGTAACTTTATTCAACATTCAACCCACTGTAGGACTAACCACACAGACAACCGGTAGGGTATGTTCAAATGTAACTTTATTCAACATTCGACCCACTGTAGGACTAACCACACAGACAACCGGTAGGGTATGTTCAAAAGTAACTTTATTCAACATTCGACCCACTGTAGGACTAACCACACAGACAACCGGTAGGGTATGTTCAAATGTAACTTTATTCAACATTCAACCCACTGTAGGACTAACCACACAGACAACCGGTAGGGTATGTTCAAATGTAACTTTATTCAACATTCAACCCACTGTAGGACTAACCACACAGACAACCGGTAGGGTATGTTCAAATGTAACTTTATTCAACATTCTGGCTTCTAAGGAAACGTTCAACGTTTTTCCACTGCTTAGTTGTATGCTGTATACCAAAAGCTGGTTTTCACAGGCTGATTCATCAGCCGACACAACAGTTATAACATATTCTACTCACACGCTCTTCTCTTCATGGGTTCTGGATGCAGGATAAACACAGAGTTGATTGCACCATGCACTGTCAATGCAGAAGAGCATCCATCCCGTATTAAGAGGATCTTCCCATGTCTTCAAGGAGGAAGATAAAGAAGCCGGACACTGTCCTTATGCATCAATACAAAACTTACTCCGCTGAGATTGTTTGCTCTTCTGTCATGATCAGGCTGTGACCACATACAGTACTGTGTCTCATTTGAACTATTTACAACTCCTTTCACATTCAAAGTCATCAATACGGAATCGTTCGTTCCTATCCTTGTTGGCCACTGTGCTCATACATATACTGAGTTTGTTCCAAGCTGTGAAAATACTTCCTGTTGTTATTCACCACCCCTTCAGCCATTACACATGTTTTCTAGAGGGAACTGGCAGTTAAGTGCATTAGTGCAGCTAAATGCAATCCCCTGTGGAGAGGAACTACTGGTTCATGGCCATCGGTATGTAAGAGAGGAGCTAGACTATTTGCAGACATATCAATCAAATTAAATCAGTCAAATGTATTTATAAAGCCCTTTTTTACATCATCAGATGTCACAAAGTGTTATACAGAAACCCAGCCTAAAAACCCAAACAGCAAGCAATGCAGATGTAGAAGCATGGTGGCTAGGAAAAAGTCCCTAGAAAAGCAGGAACCTAGGAAGAAACCTAGAGAGGAGTCAAAAACAAAAACAGTTGGTCTGGGACAATGTAGCACGTACAGTGAACAGGTCAGGGTTCCATTACTGCAGCCTGAACAGCTGAAACTGGAGCAGCAGCCTGACCAGGTGGACTGGGGACAGCCAGGTGTCATCAGGCCAGGTTGTCCTGAGGCATGGCCCTAAGGGCTCAGATCCACCGGGAGAGGAGGGAGAGAGGGAGAGAGAGAGAATTAGAGGGAGAATAGTTAAAATCCCACAGGACACCAGATGAGACAGGAGAATTACACTAGATATAACAGACTGACCCTAGCCCCCCGGCACAGAGACTATTGCAGCATAGATACTGGAGACTGAGACGGGGGGGTCGGGGGACACTGTGGCCCCGTCCGACGAAACCCCCGGACATATCTGCCCATCATAGATACTGGAGACTGAGACGGGGGGGGTCGGGGGACACTGTGGCCCGTCCGACGAAACCCCCGGACATATCTGCCCATCATAGATACTGGAGACTGAGACGGGGGGGTCGGGGGACACTGTGGCCCTGTCCGACGAAACCCCTGAACACATCTGCACATCATCAGTCAGGTGGTTGTATTCGCAAGTAAATAGGCTACCTTTCATAACTCCCACACAATATTTGCATGTTATAATGTCGCCACAGTGTTGTGTTGGCAACAACCATAATTCAACAAATAATTACTTGTGTACTACAGTATATAGAGGTTAGGGTTTTTCTAATTTCTCCAGTGTTAGCAAGCCTCCCTTTCTCCTAGCCTGGGTACCAGAGTGTTTGTGCTATCATTCCACTCCTTTTCACTTCTTGTCATGTGACACAGAGTACAAGGAGTGGAACGTTAGCACAGACAGGCCTGGATTTCAGGCTACATTTCTCCTCCGTCTTATCTTCTAACTAAGCCGTTTGACAGGATGAGCTGAGCAAGGCACTGTACAGAATCACTGATCTACAAATCATTTTCCATCCCAAATAACTTTTCATTATGTTCTCGCAGCACCTTGCACACACCTATCCCCTGGAACACCCTATAGTCTATGACCATGGAGGATTGCCATTGCTGCAGTACCAAGTAAGATGGCAGCCCAGGACTCCAGTTCACATATTCTAAAATCTTCCCTTGACTTTCCATCCTGCCGCCTTGTGACTTTGTCCTCCTGAATTGTCCCTTTATGAGCCGTATTATCTTCCTCAATAAATCTTTAAATAACTATGTACTTTGAGGTGTTGCGTCAAGAGAATTGGGAAGTGTAGAGTATTGCTTGGCACACATACGTACCATGAATGGAACTTCCACAGGCACCGTAGTCCAATTACAACCCTCTTCCTGGAATCTGCCCAATGCCACATCACCTACAGGTACAAAGTGTAAACACATCAGGAAATGTTCCCACTTATAAGCACAAACATGTCTTGAGAAATGATCATCTTTAATACTCTGCTGCTCAGTCTGTTAGTGTGTGCACCACAATGTCAGCAGCCATGGACTCAATCAGTTGTTCAATATGTCTGGATCTACTGAAGGATCCGGTGACTATTCCCTGTGGACACAGCTACTGTATGGGCTGTATTAAAGATTGCTGGAATCAGGATGATCTGAAGGGTGTCTATAGCTGCCCTCAGTGCAGACAGACCTTCACCCCAAGGCCTGTTCTGAAGAAAAGCACCATGCTAGCAGAATTGGTGGAGACTCTGAAGAAGACAGGACTCCAAGCTGGTACCCCTGCTCACCATTATGCTGGACCTGGAGATGTTGCGTGTGATGTCTGCACTGGGAGAAAACTCAAAGCGGTCAAGTCCTGTCTGGTGTGTCTGGCCTCTTACTGTGAGACTCACCTCCAGCCTCACTATGAATCTCCTACCTTTAAGAAGCACAAGCTGGTCAAAGCCTCCACACAACTAGAGGAGAAGATCTGCTCTCATCATGACAAACTGGTGGAGATTTACTGCCATACTGATCAGCAGTTTATCTGTTATCTGTGTACAATGGATAAACATAAAGGCCATGATACAGTCTCAGCTGAATCAGAAAGGACTGAGAGACAGGTAAGGACAACAACTCTGTAATAATTGTTCATTCACAGTATCAATGTGAGAATACTATTAATTACAAAATATTATTCACTGCACATATATTTCTGTATGACATTGAAAAGGAAGTTAGCCCACACCCAATAACCTAAGGCTGGCAGGTAGCCTAGCATTTAAGAGCATTGGACCAGTAACTGAAATGTGTCTGGTTTGAGTCCCTGAACCGGCAAGGTGGGTGGGTGGGTGCCCAGGACCGAGTTAAGGAAATCCTGGATTAAGGCAGCCACTGTCACCTCTCTGATTCAGAGGGGTTGGGTTAAATGTGGAAAATATATATTGGTTGAATGCATTCAGTTATGTCTATCTCCTTTCCCTGAGCTAATGCCTAGGCTTTGAGTGCTTTTGCAGGCTTATGTGCTTTTTTGGCACACAGGAGACCTGGGATAGAAAATGATTGGTCATGCGCATACAGACACGCATGTGACTTTTCTTCCATAAGTCATGGACTTTGACCCATCATGAAGTTTGATCTGTTCTCAGTAAAACAGAGTCACTTGTACACATGAACAATGGACTGACATTTGTTTTTTTTTACACCAGAGTCAACTGGGAGAGAAACAGAAGGAAACCAAACAGAGAATCCAGAAGAGACAGAAAGAGATACAGGATGTGAGACAGGCTGTGAAGTCACTCAGGGTGAGAGTTGTTGACCATTTGGATGTATTTACTAGAAGATAGTCCCCTTTAAAGTAAACTACAGTAAAACTGAAGCCAGTGATCAGCCCAGTGCTGGGCCATGTTCCATTCCCACTGATCCCACTGTTGGGAACAAGTTGTCTGGGGTTCTTGTGAGAGCTGAGTGAATGAACTGGTTGAAATGGAACCCCTCCTCTCTTTGTTTGTTTCCTAAAAGCGCTCTGCACAAGCAGCAGTGGGGGACAGTGAGAGGATCTTTACCGAGCTGATCCACTCCATTGAGAGAAAGTGCTCTGAGGTGAAAGAGCTGATCAGAGCCCAGGAGAAGGTTGAAGTGAGTCGAGCAAAAGGACTGCTGAAGCAACTGGACCAGGAGATGGCTGAGCTGAGGAGGAGAGAGGGCGAGTTGGAGCAGCTCGCACACACAGAAGACAACATTCAATTCCTCCAGGTGATATCAGTGACTCTCTGACCCCAGCATCAGGTGTTACTGCTGAAAGTGAAATGTTTGTATTTCTCAACAATAATCTTTTCTGTTTTTTATGTCTCTGTAGAGTTTCCAGTCTCTCTGTGTCCCTCCTCAATCTGAACACTTACTCAGCATCACTGTCAACCAACACGTCTTCTTTGAGGATGTAAGGAAATCAGTCACTGAGCTAAAAAGACAATTAGGAAAAATCTGCTCTGGGGAAATTGCCAAGATCTCTGTAAAAGGTAGGTAACCTAGGCAACTACTGAGCCCTTTGACTTTCTGTAATGTTTTTGTCATGATCAGTATTGAACTGTGTTTATATATTTAATTTCCTATGTTTCCATAGTGACAAAAGTCCACATTGTTCCACCTTCTGAGCCCCGTTGTCTTCCGTCATTTGGCACAACTCAATCTGGACTGTCAGTTGGTGGATTAGCATCACATGGGAATGACACCACCTGTCAGAAGACGAGGCCTGAACCCAAGACCAGAGAGGAGTTCTTAGAATGTGAGGAAAGAATATACCCCAGCTAGTGCATAACGTTCTGAGAACCATTAGTTTCTTTGAGCTTTGTGAGAGCATGGTTATTTTGCATACAATCTTTCCACAATATTCTGAGAATGGTGCAGGATACCCAACTAGCACATACTGTTCTGAGAACCATGTTTCTTAGGTAGGAATTTTAGTAGTTCAGCATACGGATTTCTACATGTTTCCTCATTCTTAAAAAAATAAGTGCTACCGGTTGCCTTCAGACAAGTGCCGTGACACTTGTGGGGGTCGTAGGACAAGTTAGTTTGTAGCCCAAATAGTTCGGACACTACCAAACAGAAGTTGGCACATCGAGATCGCCACTTTACATAAAAACCACAAGAAAACATTTAGTTCAAAGAACATTCTATGAGTGTTATTTAAAAACATATACATTCCGTTCTCAGCATCAACAAAACTCTATCTTGTTCATAAGTGTGTTCAGGTGTGTCGGCCGCATCCACTAATTGGCCACACCTGCTCTTAATGAGTGCTTGCCAGCCAGCACATTTTGTTCCTTGGAAGTTATGGGAATGTAAGTTTTTGGTTTCCCATTGGTTCTGGGAACGAAGCCATACATTTCTTAACCGGTAAAACTGAGTGTTTTATAAACGTTCTGAGAATGGAAGTAAAAAAAAATGTAAATTACTAGGCTGCAGGAGGTTCTGAGAATGTTTTACTATGGTTCCCTGAAAGTTTTCCTGGGAGGTTTTATTAACTTTCTGAGAACAGAAATGATAGAATGTTATTTAATTACCTTCAAATAATCTAAGAACATGTTTCAGTAAGACTTCTAATAACACTGCTAGCTCAGTTTGGGTTAACTGTTTACAACTCCAAGCACAGATAGGACACCTTGGAAAGTCATTTGCTTAGGCATTAATTATGCATTTATTTTTTATTGTGGCACGGTGTCAGTGAGCCTCAAACCTATGATCTTCTGTTCTCTATTCATGGAATTAGTCCACTACACCACCAGGACAGTTGTGATTCATTTTTTAAACTTATACAAACCTGTTTATTATAGTCTATTCAAACAGACCATATTTCAACATAAAAAATCACTCATTAATATCAATTAGTGGGCGTGGCCAGCATACCTAAACACACTTAAGAAGATAGAGGATAGAGAGAGTTTTGTTGACGCTAAGAACTGTTTTTTCCTTCCCACCTTCTGACACCCAGGTGGCAGCACACATTGTTACGTGCCTAGCAAATATCTTAGCTTGGATGTTGGCCCACCACCTTAAGCTCTACCTCGACAAGATGGAGCTGCTCTTTCTCCCGGGGAATGCCTGCCCACTCAAAGACCTCTCCATCATGTTTGACAACGCCACAGTGTTCCCCACCCAGAGTGCAAAGAACATTGGTGTGACCCTGGACAACACCCTGTTGTTCTCTGCAAACATCAAAGCAGTGACTCGCTCCTGCAGGTTCGTGCTCTACAAGATCAGTAGAGTACAACCCTACCTCACATAGGAAGCAGTGCAGGTCCTAATCCAGGCACTTGTCATATCCCGTCTGGACTACTGCAACTCTCTGTTGGCTGGGCTCCCCGCGTGTGCCACCTGGAACTTGTCCAGAAAGCTGCAGCCCGCCTGGTTTTCAACCTTCCCAAGTTCTACCATGTAACCCCACTCCTCGGCACACTGCACTGGCTTCAAGTTGAAGCTCGCATCCACTACAAGACCATGGTGCTTGGCTACGAAGCAGAAAGAGGAACTGCCCCTCCCTACCTTCCGGCTATGATAAAACAAAAAACTTACGTTCACACAGCTTCCAAAGAACCAAATGTGCTAGCTGGGACTGTACAATGCACATTAATATACTACACACACCAACACCTGGATGCACACATACATTTCACCTGTTGTTTTTTCTTCATCCTCAGATTACTGTCAGCTCACATTGGATCCCAACACGGCATTTAACTGTCTGTGTCTGTCTGAGGGGAACAGAAAGGTGACACGGCGTTATAAGGACCAGCTTTATCCTGCCCATTCAGACAGATTTACCACCTACCCCCAGGTGTTGTGTGGAGAGGGTCTGTCTGGAGCCTGCTACTGGGAGGTGGAGTGGAGCGGGGACTGGGTTGATATAGCTGTCTCATATAAAGGGATAAGCAGGAGTGGACCTGACGAGGGTTTGTTTAGAAGCAGTAAACAGGCCTGGTGTTTGGAGTGTGATGCTTCTGGTTGCTCTTTCTATCACAATGATAAACCGATTGTCATACCTGTCTCCTGTTCCACCAGAGTAGGAGTGTACCTGGACCACAGTGCAGGAACTCTGTCTTTCTACAGCGTCTCTGACACAATGACCCTCCTCTGCAGAGTCCAAACCACTTTCACTCAGCCCCTCTATCCTGGGTTCACTGTCTCTAGAACTGTGAATATACTGAAACCAAACAAGATTATTATAGCAAACTAAAACTGAAACTAAAACAAAAACTAATCTTGAAAAAACTATTCAGTAAACTGAAATAAAATAACGAACTAAATTGTAAAAATACATAAATAAATAAATAAACAAACATAACCTAACTAGGCAAGTCAGTTAAGAACAAATTCTTATTTACATTGACGGCCTACTTGGGAACAGTGGGTTAACTGCCTTGTTCATGGGCAGAACGACCGATTTTTACCTTGTCAGTTTGGGGATTCGAGCTGACAAACCCGTTTTAAAAACTAAACTATACTGAAACTATTATCTTTGACTCGGCAAATATCTAATAGGGTTTTCAATGGGGTTTTCAAGCTTTAAAGGTGTTTTCAAGCTACTAAATCAGGAGAAGCCGATGTTTAAAATAGACATAGCTTGTGCATCACTATCACTAGGGACAGACTTTGATTTGGAGGCTACAGGCACATTCCAGTCTGAGCCCACCCTCCCCCTTGAACGAAGCAGATTAAAAAGGCTAATTGAAAACCTTTGAAATACCCTTCATTAGTAAAGGTCTTTGCATCACCACCTAAAGGGGTGGGCAATCATTTTGGCTCGAGGGGCACATCTGGATTCTAAAATTCAACAGACTTTTTTGGGACCAGTTTGTGTGTCAAAAGCAATTTGCGGCCCAGAAACAGGGCAGTTGTTTGAAAATAAGTATCATTATAGTTTCTACATACAGTGGTTCCTCCCTTAAAAGTTACGGTCATACTGAAGCACGCCTTGTGTGCTGCCGCAGCATTCTGTGGCACGTCATTTAATTCTCAGCCATTTCTTCTGTTACTGCTAGTTATTGCTAGTTTGACCACCAGAGGGCATCCTTGAGAAGCATTTGATAGTACTCCCGTATTGGCATTACCAGAGAATGTAAAACCTTTTTTGTAATAACATAGTATATGGGATTAATTTGAAGAAATTTGGCTTAATTAATTTGATTAATATTATGGTGTTTCTATTCAGAGAAATAATATGCACAGTTTGTCTCTACGTTAGCTAACATATTCCTCTCAATTGTACATTGTACATTTTTGGCTTGACTCGTTATGACGTTATAACTACTTACATTTGCCTCCCGTAATGTTTTGTCAGCCATCTTTGCTGAAGAAAGTCACCAGGGAGGGGTGGCTCATGTCAAATTCATCATTGGAACCACTCGATATGATTGGTCATATAAAAACCTATAGAGACATTAAAAAGGAACTAAGGTCAGCCCCCCCCCCCCACCCCCACTCCACCATAGTCTTGGCCCACTTAAGTGGCGCCTTTGGAGAGGCGACCCTCGCCGCCGACCTCGGACTGGGGACCCTTGCAGCGTGCCTCGAATAGATGGGAGACTCCGGCAGCGCCGGACAGGCGACATCATTGCTGTAAGACATGAAGATCAGTCAATGTGGAAAATCTCAAAAACTTTGAAAGTTTCTTCAAGTGCAGTCGCAAAAACCATCAAGCTCTATGATGAAACTGGCTCACATGAGGACCGCCACAGAAAAGGAAGACCCAGAGTTAGGATAAGTTAATTAGTTACCAGCCTCAGAAATTGCAGCCCAAATAAATGCTTCACAGAGTTCAAGCAACAGACACATCTCGACATCAACTGTTCAGAGGAGACTGCGTGAATCAGGCCTTCATGGTTTAATTTCTGCAAAGGAATAACTACTAAAGGACCAGAAGAGACTTTCTTGGGCCAAGAAACACGAAAAATGGACATTAGACTCGTGGAAATCTGTCCTTTGTCTGATGAATACAAATTTGAGATTTTTGGTTCCAACAGCCGTGTCTTTGTGAGATGCAGAGTAGGTGAACGGATGATCTCTGCATGTGTGGTTCCCACCATGAAGCATGGAGGAGAAGGTGTGATGGTGTGGGGGTGCTTTGCTGGTGAAACTGTCTGTGATTTATTTAGAATTCAAGGTACAATTAACCAGCATGGCTACCAAAGCATTCTGCAGCGATACACCATCCCATTTGGTTTGCGCTTAGTGGGACCATCCTTTGTTTTTCAACAGGACAATGACCCAACACACCTTCAAGCTGTGTAAAGGCTATTTGACCAAGAAGGAGATTGATAGAGTGCTGCATCAGTTGATCTGGCTTCACAATCACTCAACCTCAACCCAATTGAGATGGTTTGGGATGAGTTGGACCACAGAGTGAAGGAAAAGCAGCCAAGCAGCCAAGTTCAGCATATGTGGGAACTCCTTCAAGACTGTTGGAAAAGCATTCCAGGTGAAGCTGTTTGAGAGCATACCAAGAGTGTGAAAAGCTGACATCAAGTCAAAGTGTGGTGTTACGGCTCTCGTTTGTGGAATGACCGGACCAAGGTTCAGCGTTGTAGGCGTACATCGTTTTTTATTTGATGACACCAAAAGCAAAATAACGACTAAAAACGAAAGCGCATAGTTCTGTAAGGCAAAGAAACAATAAAGAAAACAAGATCCCACAAAACCCAAATGGAAAATGACAACCTATATATGATCCCCAATCAGAGACAACGATAGACACACTCGAACCACACTCGGCCAAAACAAAGAAATAGAAAACATAGAATGCCCACCCAAATCACACCCTGACCTAACCAAATAGAGAAATAATAAGGCTCTCTAAGGTCAGGGCATGACAGGAGGCTACTTTGAAGAATATACAATATATTTGGATTTGTTTAACACTTTTTGGGTAACTACATTGTTCCATGTGTGCTATTTCCTAGTTGTGATGTCTTCACTATTATTCTACAATCTAGAAAATAGTACAAATCAAGAAAAGGTAAACTTTTGACTGGTACTGTATGTGGTAGTGGAGTAGGGGCCTGAGGAACACACTTAGTGTGTTGTGAAATCTGTTACGAATGTACTGTAATGTTTTTTAATTGTATTTTGCCGAACCCCAGGAAGAGTAGATGAATGGTGATCCATAATAAATACAAATACAAATCATATATTTTGTGTTGTGGTGGTGTGACAGTGTTATATGATGCACTATTTTATATTTTATTTTATGTGTGATGTAAGTGTCTTAATGTGTTTGGACCTCAGGAAGAGTAGCTTCTGCCTTGGCAGGAACTAATGGGAATCCCTAATAAAATACAAATACAACTGTCCATGTACTCTTATAATCTCCACCCGGCACAGCCAGAAAAGGACTGGCTACCCCTCAGAGCCTGGTTCTTCTCTAGGTTTCTTCCTAGGTTCCGGCCTTTTCAGGGAGATTTTCCTAGCCACTGTTTCCCTACATCTGCATTACTTGCTCTCAGGGGTTTTAGGATCAGGTCTCTGTAAAGCACTTTGTGACCACTACTGTTGTAAAAAGGGCTCTGTAAAGACATTTGATTGACTGATTTATACTAAGCCTAACCTTAAACCTGACCCAATAGACAGTTCACTAGACACAGACCACACCTCCAAATGCATAGTTATTACAAGATTTATTTAGGAAGATTAAAATGACGATTCATGAGGACAAAGTCACAAGGTTGAACAGTTGGAGAACTGGAATATGTGAAATGGCTCTCATTTCCCTTGGCAGGGTGATTGGCGTGAGCGAGGTGCTGCGAGAACATGCCCACTGGGCTCATACGTCAATTCAACACCTATTCCACTTTGGTTCAACGTCATTTCATTGAAATGGCGTGGAAATAAAGTTGATTCAACCAGTGGGTAATGTGTTGTTATTTAAGATGCAACATGATTTATTGATCAGTGATTCTGTACAGTGCCTTGCTCAGCTCCAAATTTGAGATTTTTGGTGTCTTTGTGAGATGCAGAGTAGGTGAACGGATGATCTCCGAATGTGTGGTTCCCACCGTGAAAGCATCTAGAAGGAGGTGTGATGGTGTGGGGGTGCATTGCTGGTGACACTGTCAGTGATTTATTTAAAATGCAAGGCACAATTAGCCAGCATGTCTACCACAGCATTCTGCAGCGATACGCCATCCCATCTGGTTTGCGTTTAGTGGGACCATCATTTGATTTTTCGACAGGACATTGACCCAATGCACACCTTCAGTTTGTGTAAGGGCTATTTTACCAAGAAGGAATGTGATGCATCAGATGACCTGGCCTCCACAATCACCCAACCTCAACCCAATTGAGAGGGTTTGGGATGAGTTGGACCACAGAGTGAAGGAAAAGCAGCCAACAAGTGCTGAGCATACGTGGGAACTCCTTCAAAACTGTTGGAAAAGCATTCCAGTTGAAGCTGGTTGAGAGCATGCCAAGAGTGAGCTTGGTGTCATCAAGGCAAAGGGTGGTTACTTTGAACAATCTCAATAACACTCATGATTCCAGGTATGTTATTTCATAGTTGTGATGTCTTCACTATTATTCTACAGTGTAGAAAATCCCTTGAATGAGTACATGTATCCAACATTTTGACTGGTACTGTATGTGTAGTACGTTATTTGACTGTAGTCATAGTTTCACCTAGAAGTGTGCATCACTGAAGAACTGGTAGTTCACTGCTGTTTGAGAATGACTCAACATTTGGGCTGATCTATGACCTTACAGAACCTCCCCTGGTCAGAGGGGGATGAAGCGACCTCACAGAGCTACACACAACGGCACTTTATGGACATACATCAGACATAGATTGGTGGTTCTATAATGGCCAGAAAACAGAGTTAATGAATATACTGTGCACAATACAATCTCTGACACTGCTTGAGGAAGACAGAGTAGGACGGTATGTGACATGCAGTAACGAGGATGGACAGATGTCCAGTGCCCTAACAACTGGCCCCTAGCAACCAACCAGTGGTCAGAGCCTCAGGTCACAGAGGGGGCAGAGATCAGCAGGCAGACCCCCGACTCTTGCCGGAGAGGGCTCCTACTACAGAGGTTTAAGAGGGCTGTGAAATGACAGACACCGACAGGGAATTCATAACAATTGCCGTGGGTTTGTAATAGAGTAGCAACCAATCAGTTTTGTGGTTATGTGCCCAAGTAAATAAGCTACTTTTCACAGCTTTCCCACACAATATGTTTTGCCACATTGTTATGTTGGCAACAACCACAATTAAACTAAACGATTGCTTCTGTGCTACAGTATATGGAGAATAGGGTTTCTATGTCTCCAGTGTTTGCAAGCCTCCCTCCTTTCTCCTAGCTTGAGTACCAGAGGGTTTGTGCTATCGTTAGTGTAGTGTCTTAACACTTAGTACTTATTTATGTAATAAGAAAGACTCGGAATACAAGCAATTGAACTGGAGCTTCACATTTACTCAAACTAGTTAGTACCAGAATAACATAGAACAATACTGCGCATGACCAAGGGTGCTCCATCCTTAAAGGGGACATCAGTAATTAACAGAACATAACATTCCTTCTCTTATACAATCAGAGTTACTTTTACCAAACCACAACTGAAACATTTCCCAGAACTTCTTGTAGTTATTTTGCATCTTTTAATTTGAACTTGAACAGTTCGTTTTTGTTTGTTTGTTTATAAGTCTAGTCTGTCTGGTGGACGGTGCCTTCGTTCTGGGTAGCGCCTCGGATTGTCTGGAGGCTCCTGAACATCCTCAGTGTGTGCTTGTTCCATTATAGCGTCTGCTATAGCAGCACCTTCATCAACACGTTCCCTTCTTTCAGCCTGGGGTCTCTCTACTGCCCCACCGTCCTCTACAGTTCCCTGTGTGTCACTCTCAGGAGCTCTCTGTGCCTGTTCTCTCTCGATTGTTGTGCTGTTTTCCGTGGAATGCATTTGGTTAATGTGACGCCGCCACATTATGTCTGGGCTCACTTGAACCTGGTAAGTTCTGGGTCCCGTTTGTGTGTGTACGGTCCCTCTTGTCCATTTCCCTCCTCTTCTGTAGTCTCGCACCATCACTTCCTGTCCTGTTTGGAGATGGCGCTCCCGGCCACCGGAGAGCATCTTGGCTTGTTTGTTCAGCACTTCATTACGCCTGTTTGGCTTCATGATGTCCAGCTGTGTGCGGAGAGGCCTCCCGAACATCAGTGCGGCTGGGCTTTCATTTGTCGTGGCATGTGGGGTGTTTCGGTAGGAGGCCAGGAACTTGGCCAGTTTTGTTTGCAAAGTCCCTTCGTCTCGTTTTGCTGCACGGAGTCCTTGCTTTAGGGTTTGCACAAAGCGTTCTGCCAGCCCATTGGTGGCAGGGTGGTACGGAGCTGAGGTTGAGTGTTTGATTCCATTTACTGACATGAATCTTGTAAACTCGTCACTTACAAAAGCTTGCGCGTTGTCACTTACCAGCTGCAGTGGCAAACCGAAGCGTGCAAACGTTGTTCTGAGACACTCTATCGTCTGAGCTGAGGTGGAGGAGTCAGTGCAAAACACCTCTGGCCATTTGGAATGGGCATCAACTATAACCAGAAACATGTGCTTTTCAAAGGGACCAGCGTAGTCCACATGAATTCTCTGCCATGGCTCTGCGGGCCATTCCCATGGGTGGACTGGGACAGGAGCAGGCATGTGAAGGGTTTCAAACATCCACTACAGTTCTTTGCCATATTTTCTATCTGTTGGTCCAGACCTGGCCACCAGAAGTGGCTCCTCGCGAGCAGCTTCATTTTGACAATTCCAACATGACCTTCATGTAGTTGCTGCAAGACTAGATGTTGGCATTTCTGGGGTATCATGACTCTCATTCCCCACATCAAACATCCTTGGTACGTTGTAATTTCGTTTCTCCGCTGGAAATACGGAGTCAGCTCCTTTCTGCCAGTAGCTGGCCATCCTGACATGGTGTAGGTGTACACTTTTGACAAGGTCACATCTTTCCTTGTCTCCTGTTTGATAACTGTGCTTGTGACTGGTAGTGCCTCAAGCTGAGCGGTATGGAACATGTCCACTGCATCCACCCTCCTTTGTCTTTCTCTTGTACACGGCAGTCTGGATAATCCATCTGCATTTGTGTGGAGGGATGACGGCTTAAACTCAATGTCATACATATGACTGGCAAGGAACAGGGCATATCGCTGTAACCTGGCTGCTGTCATTGCCGGAATGCATTTCTTTGGACTGAAAATGGAAAGCAACGGCTGGTGATCTGTAACCAGTGTGAAACGCTTGCCATATAGGTATGCGTGGAATTTCTTGACGCCCCACACTAGTGCCAGTGCTTCTTTGTCGATTTGTGAGTAGTTTTCTCTGCATCATTCAATGTTCGTGACGCGAATGCAACTGGCCTCTCTGACCCATCTTTCAGTGTGTGTGAAAGGACTGCCCCTAATCCATAAGGGGACGCATCACAAGCCAACTTCACTGGCATTTCAGGGTCGTAATGCATCAGGACCTGTTCAGATGTTATGAGCCGTTTTGCCTCCAAAAATGCATTTTCACACTGCTCTGTCCACCGCCATGTCCTATTCTTTTCCAGGAGCTGATTTAGAGGCTGGAGTACTGCTGAAAGGTTTGGGAGGAATCTTCTGTAGTAATTGATCAGTCCCGTGAAAGATCTCACTTCTGTGATATTTTGTGGTCGTGGTGCCTGTACCACTGCCTCGATTTTGTCCTGTGTTTTGTGCAATCCATTGCAGTCAATCTCATATCCACAGAAGACAATCTTGTCTTTGAAGAACTCACACTTCTTTAAGTTTGCCTGTAGACCATACTCTTTCAGTCTTTTCAGGACCTCTTCCAGGTTAGCCAGGTGCTCTTTGTCGGTGCGTCCTGTTATGATCATGTCATCCAGGATACACTGGGTTCCTGGGATTCCTTGCAAAATCTGGTCAATAGTTCATTGCCAAATGGCTGGGGCTGATGCAATGCCAAAAACCAGGCGGTTATACCTGTATAGACCTTTGTGTGTGTTTATTGTCAGGTACTGTTTGGAACTCTCTTCAACCGGTAGCTGCAGGTAAGCCTGTTTCAGATCGATTTTACTGAAGTGTTTCCCACCAGCTAGTGCAGCAAAGATGTCATCCAGACGTGGTAGGGGTATTGGTCCACATGCAACATTGGATTCACAGTTACCTTGAAGTCCCCACACATTCTAACAGACCCGTCTTTCTTCACAATAGGAACTATGGGTGTGGCCCATTCGCTTCTGTCCACTTTCGTCAGGATCCCTGTATCCTGCAAGCGATCGATTTCCGCTTCCACCTTTGGTCTCAGGGAGTATGGAACAGATCTGGCTTTGCAGAATTTTGGGGTTGCATCATCTCTTAGTACAAGTTTTGCTGTGAAGCCTTTTACTGTTCCCATCTGATCACTGAAAACTGTGTTGTATTTCTTCCGCAAGTGTTCCAGTGTTTGGTCTGTGCCTTTCTCTTTGGACTGGAACGTGTGGAGCATTTTCAAGTCACACCAATTCAGCTTTATTTTTGAAAGCCATTCCCTGCCAAATAATGGGGGGCCAGTTCCAGGCACAACATACAGCTGTAACTGCTGTGTTTGCCCCCATAATGCACTCTGACTTGCAACGCCCCCATTGGACTCAATCTCTCTCCTGAGTATGTCTTCAGCAACACATTTGTGTTCTTCAGCTTGATAGCCTTAAAATGCTCATTGTAGACAGTAGTGGAAATTATAGACACTGCAGATCCTGTGTCCAGCTCCATTTTGAGGGGTTTGCCTTCGATATCTGGTGTCACCCATATTATGCTACTGCTGGGAGAAGTCACTGTGTTTAACTCCATTGTACCAATTAATCGTTCATCTGAATCACTGCCACTGTTCTCTGCTAGTGCATTCACAGACCCTTTAATTTTCTCAGTTTTCCTGTTGTGACTGAATTTTGCTTTGCATGCTCTTTGAATGTGCCCCC
This sequence comes from Oncorhynchus nerka, assembly GCF_034236695.1. Taxonomy (NCBI): domain Eukaryota; kingdom Metazoa; phylum Chordata; class Actinopteri; order Salmoniformes; family Salmonidae; genus Oncorhynchus; species Oncorhynchus nerka. Next base: position 21,980,834 of record NC_088401.1, on the reverse strand, counting down.
TTCTACTGCATTTGTGACAAATTTCGTCTTTGAAACGGCAATCCTCTGCTCTGTGACCATCTCTGTCACACCTGTTGCATTTTTCGGCCACACGGGGGCGCTGTCGACTGCGTGAAAACTTGTGCAGGGAAATTTGTGACAGGTCAGTACTTCTTTTACTTTGCAACTCAAATGCATCTTTAGTCGCGATTTCCATAGCCACAGCAATTTCAACAGCCTTTGCAAACGTGAGCTCTGATTCTGTGAGCAAACGTTTTTGAATGTGTTCATGTTTCAGTCCACAAACAAATCTATCCCTTAATGTGTCATTTAGGTTCTCTCCCAACTGGCAATGTTCCGACAGTTTCTTCAACACTGCTACATATGTACTAACCCCTCCCCTCATTCTGATCTCTCTTGTGGAAACGAAAACGTTCCGCGATGAGGAGTGGTTTAGGTGATAGGTGATTTTGCAATATCTCCACAATCTCTGTGAATGTTTTATTTGAGGGCTTCAGAGGGGCAGTCAGATCTCTTAGCAAACTGTATGGTTTTGGGCCAATTAAACTCAACAACGCTGGTACTCTTTTGTTATCAGCAATGTCGTTTGCAATGAAGTACTGTTCCAGTCGTTCAATGTAAGTTGCCCAGTTTTCTTGCGTGTCATCAAACACATCTATTTTCCCGATGCTAGCCATTCTCTTTACCTCCGGCTCCACAGGTCTTTGATCTGCCGCCTCGTTCTCGTCAGCTCTCCCCTCGTTTTCACTGCTTGCTAGCTGTTGTGCTACAGGGTCAAAATCTTCCTCTCTTCCTACGAACTCCATCTGTATTCGTGATGCACACTGCAGGTAATCATCCTCGTCGCCATTGTAGTGTCTTAACACTTAGTACTTATTTATGTAATAAGAAAGACTCGGAATACAAGCAATTGAACTGGAGCTTCACATTTACTCAAACTAGTTAGTACCAGAATAACATAGAACAATACTGCGCATGACCAAGGGTGCTCCATCCTTAAAGGGGACATCAGTAATTAACAGAACATAACAGTTAGCACAGACAGGCCTGGATATCAGGCTACATTTCTTCACCCTCGTATCTTCTAACTAACCAGTTTGACAGGATCGGCTGTGCAAGGCACTATACAGAATCACTGATCTACAACTCATATTCCATCACAAATAACTAGTCATTATGTTCTCGCAGCACCTTGCTCACACCTATCCCCTGGAACACACTGTAAGTCTATGGCCATGGAGGATCGCCACTGTTGCCAAGGGAAATGGGAGCCCAGGACTCCAGTTCACATACTCCAGGTCACCCCCTGATCTACCATCATACTGCCTACAGACTGTTCTCCTGAGTCGTCACTTTAATCTTCCTCAATAAATCTGGTTATAGCTATGTACTTGGAGGTGTAGTGGTCTGTATCGAGTGAATTGTCAGTTTGGGAGAATGGAGTGTTGCATGACACACGTACTATAAATAGAACTTCCTTAACCACCTCTGTCCAATCACAACCCTCTTCCTGGTGTCTGTCCAACACAACACTGTGTACAACCAGGAATGTTCCCACTCAAAAACACAAACAATTCTAGAGCAACGGAAGTAGTATCATTCGGCTAGTGTTTGCACCACATTGGCAGCAGCCATGGACTCAATCAGTTGTTCAATATGTCTGGATCTACTGAAGGATCCGGTGACTATTCCCTGTGGACACAGCTACTGTATGGGCTGTATTAAGGACTGCTGGGATCAGGATTATGTGATGGGTTTTCTGATCAGCTGCCCCCAGTGCAGACAGACCTTCATCCCAAGGCCTGTTCTGAAGAAAAGCACCATGCTAGCAGAATTGGTGGGGAATCTGAAGAAGACAGGACTCCAAGCTGGTACCCCTGCTCACCATTATGCTGGACCTGGAGATGTTGCGTGTGATGTCTGCACTGGTAGAAAACTCAAAGCGGTCAAGTCCTGTCTGGTGTGTCTGGCCTCTTACTGTGAGACTCACCTCCAGCCTCACTATGAATCTCCTACCTTTAAGAAGCACAAGCTGGTCAAATCCTCCACACAACTAGAGGAGAAGATCTGCTCTCATCATGACAAACTGGTGGAGATTTACTGCCATACTGATCAGCAGTTTATCTGTTATCTGTGTACAATGGATAAACATAAAGGCCATGATACAGTCTCAGCTGAATCAGAAAGGATTGAGAGACAGGTATTGACAATCTATAATTCCGCTCATTCAGAGTATCACTGTGAAAATACCATTCATTGCTGAACATTAGTCACTACTGTACAACATAGCTTTGAAAAGGAAGTCAGCCAACACCCAATAATCTAGCTGTGCTAATATACACACTCATGTGATGTTACCTTTACTGAGACCTGAATAGTTGCATTGGCTCTTTCAGCTAATGCCTAGGCTTTGGCTTAGCAGGCTAATGATATTTTCTGGCACGCAGGAGATCTGTGATCGAACACGATCGGTCACACTCATACAGACTCACACAGACACCCGCATGCCTTTTCCATATTGCATAGACTTTGACCTATCATAATGTTTGATCTGTTCTCATTAAGACAGAATCACTTGTACAAATGAACCATGGAATTACATGTGTTTCCCTGCAGAGCCAGGTGGGGGGAAAACAACAGAAATCCAAACAGAGAATCCAGGATAAAGAGAATGAGATGCAAGAGGTGAGACAGGCTGTGTATTCACTCAAGGTGAGTGTTGTTAACCATTTACATGTATTTACTTAGCAGTTAGCCCTCTAAGGTGACTTATTCCTTCTAAACTAAACTGCAGAAAAACTGGAGCCTGTGAGCAGCCCAGTGCCCATATGCTCCAATCCTATTGAGCCCCTCTGTAGGGAACATGTTGCTGGGGTTCTGATGAGAGCTGAATGAATGGGCTGGTTAAAATGCAACCCCTCCTCTCTTTCGGCTTGTCCTAACAGTGCTCTGCAGAGACAGTGGTGAAGAACAGTGAGAGGATCTTTACTGAACTGATCCAGTCCATTGAGAGAAGGCGCTCTGAGGTCAAAGAGCTGATCAGAGCCCAGGAGAAGGCTGAAGTGAGTCGAGCTGAAGGACTGCTGAAGCAACTGGACCAGGAGATGGCTGAGCTGAGGAGGAGAGAGGGCGAGTTGGAGAAGCTTTCAAACACAGAAGACAACATTCAATTCCTCCAGGTGATATCAGTGACTCTCTGTCCCCAGCATCAGGTGTTTACTGCTGAAAATTATTTTTTTAAACTTTCACAGCAATAATCTTTTTCCTGTTTTCTAATCTTTTTTGTTTTGTGCATCTGTAGAGTTTCCAGTCTCTCTATGTCCCTCTTGGATCTAAGGCCTTACCCAGCATCACTTTCAATCAACACGTCTCCTTTGAGCATATAAGGAAATCAGTCTCTGGGCTGAAAAGTCAAGTTGAAAAGATCTGCTCTGGGGAAATTGCGAAGATCTCTGTAAAAAGTAGGTAACATACAGTATTAGGTCAGTATATGCGATGCAAGTTAGGGCTTGATTAAATCCATAGAGCAGATCATCTGCGTTGTAGCGAGCTTGACATTTAAAGGTAATTTCCGATTGAGCCGACACATGCAGCGTTTACTGTGAATGCAGTCTCCACGAACTCGCTACCATTGCCTTTAAATGCCATTCACGCTAGAACGCAGATATTCCACGCTACGGAATTAATCGAGACCCTATCTGCCATTTTGTAAGTTCAGTACATTTGGTGAACTTTATGGTTGAATGTTTGTTCTCAATGGAGAACCTTTTTCAGTTACTTATCCTATTGACTTGCTGTAATGTTTATGTCATGATCAGTGTACACAAGTGATACTTGATTTCCTGTTGTTTTCATAGTAAAAAAAGTCCACCTTGTTCGACCTTCTGAGCCCCGTTGTCTTCCGTCATTTGGCACAACTCAGTCTGGACTGTCAGTTGGTGGATTAGCATCACATGGGAATGACACCACCTGTCAGAAGACGAGGCCTGAACCCAAGACCAGAGAGGAGTTCTTGGAATGTGAGGAGAGAACATACTGTACATACACGTGTACAAAAACACACACACACATGCACACATACATTTCACCTGTTGTTTTGTCTTCTCTTCAGATTCCTGTCAGCTCACATTGGATCCCAACACAGCACATAAAGAGCTGCGTCTGTCTGAGGGGAACAGAAAGGTGACATGGAGTGATAACGACCAGCTTTATCCTGACCATCCAGACAGATTTACCACATGCCCCCAGGTGTTGTGTAGAGAGGGTCTGTCTGGAGCCTGCTACTGGGAGGTAGAATGGACCGGGGTGGAGGTTTGTATAGCTGTCTCATATAAAGGGATCAGCAGGAGAGGACATAATGAGTGGTTAAGAAGCAGTAATAAGTCCTGGTGTTTGGAGTGTGGTGCCTCTAGCTGCTACTTCTATCACAATGATAAACAGACTGACATACCAGTCCCCCGCTCCACCAGAGTAGTAGGAATGTACTTGGATCACAAGGCAGGAACTCTGTCCTTCTACAGTGTCTTTGACACAATGACCCTCCTCCACAGAGTCCAGACCAATTTCACTGAACCCCTTTATCCTGGGTTCTATGTCACTACGTCTCTCAAGATACTGACACCGACTCAGTGATGAGTTACAGTTAGTTACAGTGATACATTTAGAATAAAGACAAGCAAAAGGGTCAGAATAGTGAGCGGAAAGATCCATATTATAAGATTAAGAAGTATTACCAAGTTTAAATAAATGTGCACATAAATTATCGTGATTCTATTGCCTTAGTGCATTTTTCTAAAATGGGTTTTGTATAAAACTCCCACTTCCACAGTCAGCATGAGCCCTCTACCAGAGAGGAACAGATGCAGGTACGGTATGTAATATAAATACCTTGTCTTTATACCGTGGCGTGTATTCACGGACGGCAAGGGTAGCCAGGCTTCCCCATATATTAAAAAAATGTCTCATTCATCTCTCTCAGTGTGTTTATAATTTTCCATCAATTCGCAAGGGGCTGAATCTCACCGAAGAAATCATTTGAGCGAGGGAAACAGTGCCCCTCTGTCTCAGTATGTGTAGCCCAAAATAGTATAACATGTTGCCGCCGTAGCATTTGATTGATCGATGCCAGCAAGCATTTGGCCTTCCTTGATTAAAATATTATAAAATAATTAGCCAATCAGCATTGAAATGTGCTGAACTCTGGGTTGTCCTGATGCAGTAAAACGCCCGCCAACATGAAAGATAGAAGGATGGTATTGGCATTCAACTAGTCTACAAGCAGGGTGAACACGCAGACACACACACACACACACACACACACACACACACACACACACACACACACACACAAATCCATACCATGGACAGCCACATGATATTTAGCAACATTGATTGGACTAAATTGTTTTTGATATCATTAAGTTTGTTGTCAGTGTATTAAACTAAGCATAAATAGCCTTATTGATTTGATGATGTTTACATTTTTTTATTGAAATGGTGCTGGAATAGCAGAGGCGGTGCTCCTGTTGTGTTTGTGCTGACTTGTGGTAACTCCGTGATTCTAAATCAGTAGTTGTTTAGTAAACTGTTGAAAACATTAACTTGCTTGACCATACTGCAGGTGATATAACTGTTTGTTACAGCTTTGTGGGCTTCACCGGCACAGCCAGAAGAGGACTGGCCACACCTCATTGCCTGGTTCCTCTCTAGGTTTCATCCTAGGTTTTGGCCTTTCTAGGGAGTTTTTCCTAGCCACTGTGCTTCTACACCTGCATTGCTTGCTGTTTGGGGTTTAAGGCTGGGTTTCTGTACAGCACTTTGATATATCAGCTGATGTAAGAAGGGCTATATAAATACATTTGATTTGATTTGATGTTGCTCTTCGGTTTTGTAATGAAACAAACGTACGTGTAGTTGAATTTATTCCACCACTGTGTGACTATTGTCTTTTTGTTGTCACTGCCTTATTGTATTTCATGGTGGCATATGAACAAATGGGTTATAGAGCAAACAACACTATCATCACAACAGGTTGTTCACAATATGTCTGTTTTACTGGCTTGGCTTATTTTCCTTAGTGATTTTACCCACACACCACCTAGTCTTTATATCACAAACAGTATACTACATTACTATTACTATCACAAACAGTATACTACATTACTATTACTGTCACAAACAGTATACTACATTACTATTACTATCACAAACAGTATACTACATTACTATTACTGTCACAAACAGTATACTACATTACTATTACTATCACAAACAGTATACTACATTACTATTACTATCACAAACAGTATACTACATTACTATTACTGTCACAAACAGTATACTACATTACTATTACTATCACAAACAGTATACTACATTACTATTACTATCACAAACAGTATACTACATTACTATTACTGTCAAAAACAGTATACTACATAACTATTACTATCACAAACAGTATACAACATTACTATTAATATCACAAACAGTATTACTACATTACTATTCATATCACAAACAGTATTGCTACATTACTATTGCTATCACAAACAGTATTACTACATTACTATTACTATCAAAACAGTATACTACATTACTATTACTATCACAAACAGTATTACTACATTACTATTACTATCACAAACAGTATACTACATTACTATTACTGTCAAAAACAGTATACTACATTACTATTATTATCACAAACAGTATACTACATTACTATTACTATCACAAACAGTATACTACATTACTATTACTGTCAAAAACAGTATACTACATAACTATTACTATCACAAACAGTATACTACATTACTATTACTATCACAAACAGTATACTACATTACTATTACTATCACAAACAGTATACTACATTACTATTATTATCACAAACAGTATACTACATTACTATTATTATCACAAACAGTATACTACATTACTATTACTATCACAAACAGTATTGCTGCATTACTATTACTATCACAAACAGTATTACTACATTACTATTACTAGCACAAACAGTATTACTACATTACTATTAATATCACAAACAGTATTGCTACATTCAATAATCTTATTTTCTGAGCATTAATACCAGTTACTTTGATATTTGGATCAACTTCTCTGGGACCGTTACAAGCATCAAATGATCATAGACAGATGGGATTCTTATAGATGGAAGACACTACCTATTGTTGACATCCTGTATACTCCTATACTAGAACGGTCCCTATGTTATGTTACATTGCTATAAAATTACAAGATTGTTACTTTGTAATCATAAATACTCTCTTTGTAGTTTCTCATTTGCACCGACTAATGTGTTTGATACAATTCAAACATATGATCAGTGTTAGGCATGAATAAAACCCCGTCTTTGAGAGTAAGTTGAAATAGTAATGGAATTAAAATTATTATTCTGTTTTTCACATTTTGTAAAAACATACTTTACCATAAATTAGTGCTTAATATTTCAGTAAAACTGATATTTTCACAATATGTATTTAAACAAGCAGCCATACATCTGTGCTGTATTGTTCAGGTCAGATTTGTGTTGATCGTTTAGTCCACCAGGTGGCAAACTATGCATAGTATACGAGACTACAGTAAAGTAGGCAGAGCACTGGTGTTTTGGAGTAGTACAGAGCTAGGATTTACACCTAATCCCAATCGCATCTCTCATCATTTTAAAGGTAATGAGATAAATGCACATAGGCTTATCAATTAAGGACATGCATACACCAAGCAGAGTATAGTGCTGCCATTAATTGAGGACAGTAAGATACAGTAGTTACCATTCTGCCTGATTTAAAAAAAGATAAGTGGTTTAACAAACTATGATCACATGAAAAAAATGATAAGCGCTGGATTAATAACTCTAGTCTACCTACTCTGTACTGGTACCCCCCTATTTATAGTCTCGCTATTGTTATTTTACTGCTGCTCTTTAATTACTTGTTACTTTTATTTCTTATTCTTATCCATATATTTTTGAACTGTATTGTTGGTAAGCACTCGTGAGTAAGCATTTCACTGTAAGGTCTACCTACACCTGTTGTATTCGGCGCATGTGACTAATACAATTTGATTTGATTTGATCAGCTTTGCATCTGGATTTGTGGATTTTCTCCCATTCAACCTTGCAGATTTTCTCAAGCTCTGTTAAATTAGATGGGGAGTAGCGATGAACAGCAATCTCCAAGTCTTCCCAGAGATGTTCAAAGGAATTCAAGTCTGGGCTTTGGCTTGTTTTAAAGTCATTCCAGTATTGCTTTGGCTGTATGCTTGGGGTCATTGTCCTGCTGGAATGTAGATCTTCTGCCTAGTCTAAGGTCGTTTGCACTATGGAGCAGGTTTTCATCAAGGATTTGCCTGTACTTGGCTCCATTTATTGTTCCCTCTATCCTTACCAGTCTCCCAGTCCCTGCCGCTGAAAAGCATCCCCATAGCATAATGCTGCCACCACCATGCTTCAGGGTACGGATGGTGTTAGATGGGTAATGAGCTGTGCCTTCTTTCCTTCAGTCATAGCGCTTTGCATTCAGGTCAAAGAGTAAAATGTTTTTTTCATCAGACCACAGAATCTTTTGCCTTATGTACAACCCTAGGTACAACCCTAACTCTGTAAGCAAGGGCACCCTCATAGACGTCATCCTGACCAACTGGCCCTCCAAATACACCTCCGCTGTCTTCAACCAGGATCTCAGCGACCACTGCCTCATTGCCTGTATCCGCTACGGTGCCGCAGTCAAACGACCACCCCTCATCACTGTCAAACGCTCCCTAAAACACTTCTGTGAGCAGGCCTTTCTAATCGACCTGGCCCGGGTATCCAGGAAGGACATTGACCTCATCCCGTCAGTTGAGGATGCCTGGTCATTCTTTAAGAATAACTTCCTCACCATATTAGATAAGCATGCTCCGTTCAAAAAATGCAGAACTAAGAATAGATACAGCCCTTGGTTCACTCCAGACCTGACTGCCCTCGACCAGCACAAAAACATCCTGTGGCTGACTGCAATAGCATCGAACAGTCCCCGGGATATGCAACTGTTCAGGGAAGTCAGGAACCAATACACGCAGTCAGTCAGGAAAGCTAAGGCCAGCTTCTTCAGGCAGAAGTTTGCATCCTGTAGCTCCAACTCCAAAAAGTTCTGGGACACTGTGAAGTCCATGGAGAACAAGAGCACCTCCTCCCAGCTGCCCACTGCACTGAGGCTAGGGAACACGGTCACCACCGACAAATCCATGATTATCGAAAACTTCAACAAGCATTTCTCAACGGCTGGCCATGCCTTCCGCCTGGCTACTCCTACCTCGGCCAACAGCTCCGGCCCCCCCGCAGCTCCTCGCCCAAGCCTCTCCAGGTTCTCCTTTACCCAAATCCAGATAGCAGATGTTCTGAAAGAGCTGCAAAACCTGGACCCGTATAAATCAGCTGGGCTTGACAATCTGGACCCTCTATTTCTGAAACTATCCGCCACCATTGTCGCAACCCCTATTACCAGCCTCTTTAACCTCTCTTTCATATCGTCTGAGATCCCCAAGGATTGGAAAGCTGCCGCAGTCATCCCCCTCTTCAAAGGGGGAGACACCCTGGACCCAAACTGTTACAGACCTATATCCATTCTGCCCTGCCTATCTAAGGTCTTAGAAAGCCAAGTCAACAAACAGGTCACTGACCATCTCGAATCCCACCGTACCTTCTCCGCTATGCAATCTGGTTTCCGAGCCGGTCACGGGTGCACCTCAGCCACACTCAAGGTACTAAACGACATCATAACCGCCATCGATAAAAGACAGTACTGTGCAGCCGTCTTCATCGACCTTGCCAAGGCTTTCGACTCTGTCAATCACCATATTCTTATCGGCAGACTCAGTAGCCTCGGCTTCTCGGATGACTGCCTTGCCTGGTTCACCAATTACTTTGCAGACAGAGTTCAGTGTGTCAAATCGGAGGGCATGTTGTCCGGTCCTCTGGCAGTCTCTATGGGGGTGCCACAGGGTTCAATTCTCGGGCCGACTCTTTTCTATGTGTATATCAATGATGTTGCTCTTGCTGCGGGCGATTCCCTGATCCACCTCTACGCAGACGACACCTTTCTATACACTTTCGGCCTGTCATTGGACACTGTGCTATCTAACCTCCAATCGAGCTTCAATGCCATACAACACTCCTTCCGTGGCCTCCAACTGCTCTTAAACGCTAGTAAAACCAAATGCATGCTTTTCAACCGATCGCTGCCTGCACCCGCTTGCCCGACTAGCATCACCACACTGGATGGTTCCGACCTTGAATATGTGGACACCTATAAGTACCTAGGTGTCTGGCTAGACTGCAAACTCTCCTTCCAGACCCATATCAAACATCTCCAATCGAAAATCAAATCAAGAGTCGGCTTTCTATTCCGCAACAAAGCCTCCTTCACTCACGCTGCCAAGATTACCCTAGTAAAACTGACTATCCTACCGATCCTCGACTTCGGCGATGTCATCTACAAAATGGCTTCCAACACTCTTCTCAGCAAACTGGATGCAGTTTATCACAGTGCCATCCGTTTTGTCACTAAAGCACCTTATACTACCCACCACTGCGACTTGTATGCTCTAGTCGGCTGGCCCTCGCTACATATTCGTCGCCAGACCCACTGGCTCCAGGTCATCTACAAGGCCATGCTAGGCAAAGCTCCGCCTTATCTCAGCTCACTGGTCACGATGGCAACACCCATCCGTAGCACGCGCTCCAGCAGGTGTATCTCATTGAGCATCCCCAAAGCCAACACCTCATTCGGCCGCCTTTCGTTCCAGTACTCTGCTGCCTGTGACTGGAACGATTTGCAAAAATCGCTGAAGTTGGAGACTTTTATCTCCCTCACCAACTTCAAACATCAGCTATCTGAGCAGCTAACCGATCGCTGCAGCTGTACATAATCTATTGGTAAATAGCCCACCCATTCTCACCTACCTCATCCCCACAGTTTTCATTTATTTACCTTTCTGCTCTTTTGCACACAAATATCTCTACCTGTACATGATCATCTGATCATTTATCACTCCAGTGTTAATCTGCAATATTGTAATTATTCGCCTACCTCCTCATGCCTTTTGCACACATTGTATATAGACTCCCCTTTTTTTCTCTACTGTGTTATTGACTTGTTAATTGTTTACTCCATGTGTAACTCTGTGTTGTCTGTTCACTCTGCTATGCTTTATCTTGGCCAGGTCGCAGTTGCAAATGAGAACCTGTTCTCAACTAGCCTACCTGGTTAAATAAAGGTGAATTTTATATTTTTTTAAATAAAATGATCTCAGAGTCTTTCACGTGTCTTCTTACAAACTCCAGGCGTGCTGTTATGTGCCTTTTTCTCAGGAGTGGCTTCCATCTGGCCACCCTACCATAAAGCCCAGATTGGTGAAGTGATGTAGAAACAGTTGTCCTTCTGGCACGTTCTCCCATCTCAGCCGAGGAACTATGTAGTTCCTTCACAGTGGTCATTGTGTTCTTGGTAACTTCCCTGACCAAGGACCTTCTTGCCCAGTGGCTCAGTTTGGTTGGACAACTAGCTCTAATTTTTTTCCATTTCCCAATGATGGAGACCACTGTGCACTTGGAAACTTTCAACATTCTAGAAATTGTTTAGTACCCTGATATATGCCTCATCACAATTCTATATCGGAGATCTACAGACAGGCCCTTGGACTTCATGTTATAGTTTCTGCTGTGACATGCACTGTCCCAGAAACATACTGGGACCTTATATAGACAGGTGTGTTTCTTTCTAAATCATGTCCAAACAATTGAAATAGCCACAGATGGACTCCAATCAAGTTGTACTGACATCCTGTAATGCTCCGGGTGTCTTGGGTGTGGAGTCAAATGCAGGAGACAGAGTTCAATGCTGTGCGTCTTTTAATAGCACCAACGCACCACAGGGTGCTCACAAAAAGTTACGTTCCCAACCACAGGGATTCAAAAAGTACAATAGAAAAAATCACGACTCGGCACTAACACGTACCTCTATAACAGAGCCGAAGGTTACATTGAAATAATCCCGCACAACAACCAGGCGGGCCGGCTGTCTAATAAAGACAAACTAATTAAACATGAACAGGTGCTACCACTAAACATACAAGGAGGGGGAGGAAAAACAATTAGTGGCAGCTAATAGGCCGGTGACGACGACCGCCGAGCGCCACCCGCCCGGGAAGGGGAAACACCCTCGGTCGGACTCGTGACACATCCCAAGGATGATCAAAGGGAATTGAATGCACCGAGCTCAATTTGGAGTGTTGTAGCAAAGGGGTGTGAATACTTATGTAAAGGAGATATTTATGTATTTCATTTTCAATAAATGTGCAAAAATGTCTAAAAACGTATTCACTTTGTCATCATGGGGTGTTGTGTGTAGATAGGTGAGATTTTTAAAAATGTTTAATCAATTTTGAATTCAGGTAACACAAAAAAATATGGAATAAGTCAACGTCAGTACATACACATGGGGGTTTTGCTTTATACATTCTTTTAAACCAGGTTTGCTGTTGACTTGCACTGTATGAAATGGAATGGAGTTCCAGGCATTTATGTCTCTGTATAGTTTTATTTAACTTGGCAAGTCAGTTAAGAACAAATTCTTATTTTCAATGACGACCACAGGGGAACAGGGGCCTTGCTCAGGGGCAGAACGACAGATTTGTACCTTGTCAGCTCAGGGATTCGATGTAGCAACCTTTCAACCTCTCAAACCACTAGACTACCTGCCGCCCCAAAATAATACTATACGTTTCCTTGAATTTGTTCTGGACCTGGGGACTGTGAAAAGATCTTGTGGGGAGTTGTGTGAGGAGGTGTGTGTGACAGAACTGTGGGGTAAGTTGACTATGCAAACAATTTGGAATTTTCAACACATTAATGTTTCTTATAAAAAGAAGAAGTGATGCTGTCTGTCTTTCTTAAATTCTTAGCCAGCAGAGACTGGCATGCATAGTATAGTACTGATATTGGCTCTCTGATCACAATGAAGAGCAAATCGTGCCGCTCTGTTCTGTGCCAGCTGCAGCTTAACTAGTTCCTTCTTTGCAGCACTTGACCATATGTGTTATGCAGGTGAGTGAGGACCCAAAAGCGGTTTAACAGAAACAGAGTCTTTTAATGTCCAAACACAGGGAAGACATAAATCCTCTTCAGATGTATCGGTTGACAACATAGACAACCCGCAGAGAGGGCGACAAATAAATCATAAAGTCCTCTGATCTTTACAGGAGAGTCCCCTTCTAGCAGCAGAGGAGAATAGCAGGGTTAGCGGCAACAGACTGCTGGTCTCTCCGGGTAGGCGCGGGTTGTAGAGGACAGAGGTACCTGATCACACGTAGCATCTGATGAAGAGGCAGATTACGACAGGACGGGACAAGGGTGAAGCAAACGAGAATCTGACAAAGACAGAAGCAGAAACAGAGAGAGAAATAGAGACCTAATCAGAGGGAAAAAAGGGAACAGGTGGGAGAGAGTAAACGAGGTAGTTAGAGGAGATGAGGAACAGCTGGGGGAAGGAAAGGGAGAGAAGGTAACCTAATACGACCAGCAGGGGGAAACGAAGTGAAGAGAAAGAACAGGAACAAGACATAACATGACAATACATGACAATATGACCAGAGGATAATCAAGAGGAGATCAAACTAGAGCCTGCAGGACTTGACCATATGACCAGAGGATAATCAAGAGGAGATCAAACTAGAGCCTGCAGTACTTGACCATATGACCAGAGGATAATCAAGAGGAGATCAAACTAGAGCCTGCAGGACTTGACCATATGACCAGAGGATAATCAAGAGGAGATCAAACTAGAGCCTGCAGGACTTGACCATATGACCAGAGGATAATCAAGAGGAGATCAAACTAGAGCCTGCAGGACTTGACCATATGACCAGAGGATAATCAAGAGGAGATCAAACTAGAGCCTGCAGGACTTGACCATATGACCAGAGGATAATCAAGAGGAGATCAAACTAGAGCCTGCAGGACTTGACCATATGACCAGAGGATAATCAAGAGGAGATCAAACTAGAGCCTGCAGGACTTGACCATATGACCAGAGGATAATCAAGAGGAGATCAAACTAGAGCCTGCAGGACTTGCTTTGTGGAGTGTGGAGTCAAAAAAAACATCTATGTTTTAACACCAAGTAATTCAGTCTCCTCAACTTGCTCAACAGCTACAACAATCATTACCAGATTCAGCTGGTGTATAGAACTTAGGGAATTATTTGTACCAAATACAATGCTTTAAATTATGGGTTAAAACTTTATATGGTATTCTTCTGTATTTACAAAATCTCAATTGCATGGCTTAGTCTTTTGGTCTCTTAAATGAAGAATACACATTATTGAAACAAACCAGCACTTCAGAAATGCACCTTGGTGAAAAACAGACTAAAATGAAAAATAATTACAATTTTAATTGACAGGTACATACATTCTATTTTGCGACTATATTATGACGTGTTTGGAAGAGTTTTAGTTTGCAGGAATGGGATCATAGAGGTCATATTAGCTAATAGACCCAACTGTTCAAAAACTTCAAAAGCTAGAGCCAGATTCGGAGGAAGAAAACAGGGGGCATCTGTGTATGTGAGGTGTGCACATCTACCACTTTGTGTAGCCATTAGCGACGTTACTGATGAAAAGTCTCTGGTAGATGGGAACGCTTCCCCAAAAACCTTCTCATTTACAGTAAATGTCAGCTACAAAGTAGCTTATGTTAGCTGGCAGAATGATATCATGATTATTTGCATCAATCCAGTGGGTATTTGTTTTTTAAACTCTACCATCACATGTGGTCACAAAGTGCTTTACAGAAACCTGACCGTAAAACCCCAGAGAGCCAGATAGGAAAAACTCCATGGAAAGGCAGGAACCTAGGAAGAAACCTAGAGAAGAACCAGGCTCTGAGGGGTAGTCAGTACTCTTCTGGCTGTGCCGGGTGGAGATTATAAGACTACATATCCATTTGTATTTGTATTTTATTAGGGATTCCCATTAGTTCCTGCCAAGGCAGAAGCTACTCTTCCTGAGGTCCAAACACATTAAGACACTTACATCACACATAAAATAAAATATAAAATAGTGCATCATATAACACTGTCACACCACCACAACACAAAATATATGATTTGTATTTGTATTTCTTATGGATCACCATGCATCTACTCTTCCCGGGGTCCGGCAAAATACAATTTAAAAACATTACAATACATTCATAACAGATTTCACAACACACTAAGTGAGTGCCTCAGGCCCCTACTCCACTACCACATACAGTACCAGTCAGAAGTTTGGACACACCTACTCATTCAAGGGTTTTTCTTGATTTGTACTATTTTCTAGATTGTAGAATAATAGTGAAGACATCAAAACTAGGAAATAGCACATATAGAACTATGTAGTTACCCAAAAAGTGTTAAACAAATCCAAATATATTTTATATTCTTCAAAGAAGCCACCCTTGGACTTGGTGTCAGCGTTGCACACTCTTGGTATGATCTCAACCAGCTTCACCTGGAATGCTTTTCCAACAGTCTTGAAGGAGTCCCCATATATGCTGAGCACTTGTTGGCTGCTTTTCCTTCACTCTGTGGTCCAACTCATCCCAAACCATCTCAATTGCAGCACTCTATCAATCTCCTTCTTGGTCAAATAGCCTTTACACAGCTTGAAGGTGTGTTGGGTCATTGTCCTGTTGAAAAACAAATGATAGCCCCACTAAGCGCAAACCAGATGGGTTGGTGTATCGCTGCAGAATGCTGTGGTAGCCATGCTGGTTAATTGTGCCATGAATTCTAAATAAATCACAGACAGTGTCACCAGCAAAGCACCCCCACACCATCACACCTCCTCCTCCATGCTTCATGGTGGGAACCACACATGCGGAGATCATCCATTCACCTACTCTCTATCTCACAAAGACACGGCTGTTGGAACCAAAAATCTCAAATTTGTATTCATCAGACAAAGGACAGATTTCCTCCAGTCTAATGTCCATTGCTCAGGTTTCTTGGCCCAAGCAAGTCTCTTCTTATTATTGGTGTCCTTTAGTAGTGCTTTCTTTGCAGCAATTCGACCGTAAAGGCCTGATTCACGCAGTCTCCTCTGAACAGTTGATGTTGAGATATGCCTGCTACTTGGACTCTGAAGCATTTATTTGGGCTGCAATTTCTGAGGCTGGTAACTTTAATGAACTTATCATCTGCAACAGAGGTAACTCTGGGTCTTCCTTTCCTGTGGCGGTCCTCATGAGAGTCAGTTTCATCATAGCGCTTGATGGTTTTTGCGACTGCACTTGAAGAAACTTTCAAAGTTCTTAAAATGTTCCGGATTGACTGACCTTCATGTCTTAAAGTAACTAGACTAACATGTTGTCCATCCAGTCATAGATGTAGGATCAGAAAATTAACATAGTGTGTTGTATTGGGATTGTGCCACAGAGCATTATGGGGGTTCTATGTGTTGAGAAGCTTGGTGACATTGTTGGATAGAGATTACGAGTGAAGAGTGATTAGTATTTTTGGGACATTATTCAATCCAAATGAGTTTTTTCAAATTATAGGAGATGGAGGAGGTATATTATACATTTTTTTCTTGGGTTTAGATCTTTTTTTTTGTGTCCAGTTAGTGCAATTTATTTAAATGTGTCTTGCTAACTTCAGTAGCAAGCTAGCTATCCGACGCGAGTGAGCATTTTTCATCCGCCAGAATGGTAGAATGGCCAACATGGCTGATAATGTTGTGGACTTTTTTTTGTAAAAAAAAACTTTATTCTCTGGGGTACACGGAAAAGTTGCAAGCGAGTGTCGACCTCTGCCTGAGATCAGTTTCATGAAGAAGGATGAAAAGGTGAGGGCATTCAATATCAACTGGTATCAAATGTATAGCTGGTTAACAGGGAGCCTATGATCAAGCCGCCTGTAATTGCACGTTAATATTCTTTACATGCTGAAAACCTTTTCTGGGTTGTCGAAAACAATTCTGAATGATTTGATAGCTCCATCGTATCATCCATTAAAAGGTTGACGCAGCACATTTTTTCGTGTGCGCTCAAGCAGGCTTTGCACTTTTCCCTGGTATTTATTTAGCAAAGATGATAACACATAATCACTCACACAAGCAAAAGCTCATGCCATAAATGTTGCAGCAGCCTAGGCTACACCTAAACATTAGAAATCTGACATGCTGTATGTGATGAAAACAATACTATTTTTCCATCGGATCAACTGTAGGCTACTAATAAGAGCAGCTGCATACAGCCTATGCACCCTGTCCATCTGATCTGGGTGACTAATTAGTAGCGTTATGTATTTATAGTCCATTTGTGTGTCAGGAGAAAATGCGAATGTGATCAAATTGGGCTATCTAGGCTGCCTATATATTTTTTTATCCAAAATTATCACCTGGAATGAATCAATCAACATAATAGTGATGGCAGCCTAGCCTTTTTTAAAAAAAAGGCCTACAGTTGCAAAGGCCTGCATGACGCAAACATGCATAAAGCAAGCTCAGCCCTGTGAGTTAAATTGTCTAGCAGTTGTTGTCTATGTGTCTGGGTAGAGGAAATCCCCCCCTAATCTAGTCTAAATGGTTTGGCAGTTAGTCTAGTGGTTAGAGTGTTGAACTAGTAACTGAAAGGTTGTGAGATCAAATCCCCGAGCTGACAAGGTAAAATCTGTTGTTCTGCCCCTGAACAACGCAGTTAACCCATTGTTCCTAGGCCGTCATTGAAAATAAGAATTTGTTCTTAACTGACTTGCCTAGTTAAATGAATATAATTAATATGAACAAATATAAGGTAGCTGCAGTTTGAAAGGGTTCATTTCCCCCCAATGCCAGGAGTTTTTTTTCTGGAGTTAAAAAAACAAACATGTGACTTGATTAGGAAAAACTGGTCCCATCATAACCCATATAAAAGCTTTTTACAACTGATTAATCACTGTCATACCTTATAGGGTCCAGAATTTTTCCTAGTTAGGTTAACATATAAGGAAAAACTCCAGGCCCCAGGAGGTAAAAATTGCCCCACCACTCTGGTGCCACCAGTCTGCTTGCAGTTGTCAGTTATCGTCAGGTACAGTGGGGCAAAAAAGTATTTAGTCAGCAACCAATTGTGCACGTTCTCCCACTTAAAAAGATGAGAGAGGCCTGTAATTTTCATCATAGGTACATTTAAACTATGACAGACCAAAAAATCCAGAAAATCACATTGTAGGATTTTTAATGAATGTATTTGCAAATTATGGTGGAAAATAAGTATTTGGTCAATAACAAAAGTTTATCTCAATACTTTGTTATATACCCTTTGTTGGCAATGAGGTCAAATGTTTTCTGTAAGTCTTCACAAGGTTTTCACACACTGTTGCTGGTATTTTGGCCCATTCCTCCATGCAGATCTCCTCTAGAGCAGGCTGTTGCTGGGCAACACAGACTTTCAACTCCCTCCAAAGATTTTCTATGGGGTTGAGATCTGGAGACTGGCTGGGCCACTCCAGGACCTTGAAATGCTTCTTACGAAGCCACTCCTTCGTTGCCCGGGCGGTGTGTTTGGGATCATTGTCATGCTGAAAGACCCAGCCACGTTTCATCTTCAATGCCCTTGCTGATGGAAGGAGGTTTTCACTCAAAATCTCACGATACATGGCCCCATTCATTCTTTCCTTTACACGGATCAGTCGTCCTGGTCCCTTTGCAGAAAAACAGCCCCAAAGCATGATGTTTCCACCCCCATGCTTCACAGTAGGTATGGTGTTCTTTGGATGCAACTCAGCATTCTTTGTCCTCCAAACACGACGAGTTGAGTTTTTACCAAAAAGTTATATTTTGTTTTCATCTAACCATATGACATTCTCCCAATCTTCTTCTGGATCATCCAAATGCTCTCTAGCAAACTTCAGACGGGCCTGGACATGTACTGGCTTAAGCAGGGGGACACGTCTGGCACTGCAGGATTTGAGTCCCTGGCGGCGGAGTGTGTTACTGATGGTAGGCTTTGTTACTTTGGTCCCAGCTCTCTGCAGGTCATTCACTAGGTCCTCCCGTGTGGTTCTGGGATTTTTGCTCACCATTCTTGTGATCATTTTGACCCCACGGGGTGAGATCTTGCGTGGAGCCCCAGATCGAGGGAGATTATCAGTGGTCTTGTATGTCTTCCAATATCCTAATAATTGCTCCCACAGTTGATTTCTTCAAACCAAGCTGCTTAACTTTTATACTGATAACATTTTCAAACAGGTGCCATTCAGTCTTCCAGCCTGGTGCAGGTCTACAATTTTGTTTCTGGTGTCCTTTGACAGCTCTTTGGTCTTGGCCATGGTGGAGTTTGGAGTGTGACTGTTTGAGGTTGTGGACAGGTGTCTTTTATACTGATAACATTTTCAAACAGGTGCCATTAATACAGGTAACGAGTGGAGTTCAGAGGAGCCTCTTAAAGAAAAAGTTACTGTTCTGTGAGAGCCATAAATCTTGCTTGTTTGTAGGTGACCAAATACTTATTTTCCACCATCATTTGCAAATAAATTCATTAAAAATCCTACAATGTGATTTTCTGGATTTTTCCCCCCTATGATGAAAATTACAGGCCTCTCATTTTTAAGTGGGAGAACTTGCACAATTGGTGGCTGACTAAATACCTTTTTGCCCCACTGTATGTAGATGATCAGGGCTTTATTCAGGAACATTTGTTTTAGGTTAACTGCCTTGTTCAGGGGCAGAACGACAGATTTTGACCTCGTCACCTCGGGGATTCAATCTTGCAACCTTTCGGTTACTAGGCCAACAGTCTAACCACCAGGTTACCTGCCACCTTGAGAGAAGGTATTCTGAGGTGAAGAAGCTGGTCAGATCCCGGGGGAAGGCTGAAGTGAGTCGGGATGAAGGACTGTTGAAGCAACTGGACCAGAAGATGGCTGAGCTGAGGAGGAGAGACGCCAAGCTGGAGCAGCTCTCAAACACAGAAGAAAACATCCAATTCCTCTAGGTGACATCAAGGGTTCTCTGTCCACAGCATCAGTTGTTACTGCTGAAAGGGAAATGTTTGCATTTCTCATCTTTTCTCTGTTTTTCTGATTTGTCTTTGTAGAGTTTCCAGTCTTTCTATGTCCCTCTGTTATCCAGCATCACTGTCAACCAACACATCTTCTTTGAGGATGTAAAGAAATCAGACTCTGAGCTGAAAAGTCAAGTTAAAAAGATCTGCTCTGGGAGTATTGCCAAGATCACTGTAAAAAGTTGGTAACTTATCTGTTCATTGATATTACTAAACCAATTACCTAAACATCTTTCAACTATTGAGCCTATTGAATTACTGTAATGTTTATGTCATGATCAGTATTGAACTGTGATATTTCATTTCCTATGATTCCATAGTTACAAAAGTCCACATTGTTCGATCTTCTGAGCCCTGTTGTCTTCCGTCATTTGGCACAACTCAGTCTGGACTGTCAGTTGGTGGATTAGCATCACATTGGAATGACACCACCTGTCAGTAGACGAGGCCTGAACCCAAGACCAGAGAGGAGTCTTGGAATGTGAGGAAAGAACTTACTGTACAATGCACTTTAATATACTACACACACAAACACCTGGATGCACACATACATTTCACCTGTTGTTTTGTCTTCCTCCTCAGATTCCACATAAAATGCTGTGTCTGTCTGAGGGGAACAGAAAGGTGACACGGAGTGATAACGACCAGCTTTATCCTGACCATCCAGACATATTTACCACATGCCCCCAGGTGTTGTGTAGAGAGGGTCTGTCTGGAGCCTGATACTGGGAGGTGGAGTGGAGCAGAGGGGCTTATATAGCTGTCTCATATAAAGGGATCAGCAAGAGAGGAAATTATGAGTGGTTTGGAGGCAGTAATCAGGCCTGGTGTTTGGAATGTGGTGCCTCTTGCGGCACTTTCTACCACAATGGTAAACTGACTGCCATGTGTGTCCCCCTTTCCACCAGAGTAGGAGTGTACCTGGACCAAAGGGCAGGAACTCTGTCTTTCTACAGTGTCTCTGACACAATGACCCTCCTCCACAGAGTCCAGACCCCATTCACTGAACCCCTCTATCCTCGGTTCTTTGTTGATAGATCTGTGAAAATAATGACATCAACACAGTGATAAATGCCAGGATTCAATCTGAGCACTCTAGTCAACAATGCAGCTTCTGGGTCAATCATTATAGTAAAATATTTCCATTGATGGGTCAATTCCCTTCCCATGATTTTACTGTAGTCACATAGTGTTACCTCACTGTGATTCAGTTATGGTTTTATTGATCATGGATGGATCGACAGATTATAATCATATTGTATTTCGGTCAAATTAATATTTTCACAATGATGTACTTAAACAAGCAGCAATGAATTTGAGCTGTTTAGTTCAGTTCAGATTTGTGTTGATCGTTTAGTCCACCAGGTGGCAAACTATGCATAGTTTACGAGAATATCGTAATATAGGCAGAGCACTGCAGTTACAATGTCTTTGAAGTGCAGGACTAGGATTTAAACCTAATCTCAATCTCATCTCTCATCAATTTAAAGGTAATGTGATAAATTAGGATGATCATTTAGACATGCATACAATATTCAGAATAGTGCTGCTATGAATTGAGGACAATTAGATACAGTAGTTACCATTCTGCCCGATTTAAAAAAATAAATAATAAGATACGTGGCTTAAACTATGATTAGGAATTATAGGCCTAAAGGATCGTTTGAAAAAAAAAATACTTAGTGCTGGATAGCTAGGTTTTCAATTACACTTGGTCTTCAACATATTACTACTGACATTGGGTTTTCAGATGTATGTTTAGAAGTGATATATTCAGTCATCAATGTTATGAAATGTCTCTCCAGTCTACAGATGGCTGAAAGCTGCAAAGATGGCTGCAGCCAGATATGCCTGGAATTGCAGACACCCACTCAAACGTTTTGAGTTAAAACTATCTACAACATTCTTCTGTGTTTACAAAAGCTCAATTCCATGGCTTGTTCTCTTGGTCTCCTATATGAAGAATTCACATTAATGAAATAATCAAACCAGTGGTGAAAAACAGACTAAAATAAATACACTTCATTAGGACGATATGATTGTATCTGCAGTGAAATAATGAGTGAAAAGGAAATACAATCCATAATCATGATTTTTTTTTCTGAATACTTGTACACCACATTACCTAACATGACTACAAAGGACGCAGAGGAACACGCAAACCATGCAAATGAACCCATCAACCCCTTCCATCATCCCGACCGCACACTTGGGACAAGACTGCCATTGTCTCAGAACCCAGCCACCGTCCACCCCCATTCCCACTCCAAGCTCCCTGCACACTTCAAGGAGACTGTTGGTGACCTAAAAGTAACTGCCAGTGAAGAGAAGGCTTGGGCCCATTGTTTCAAGAAGTTGCATACACCACTATTGTAAAGGCCCCCCCCCTAATGATTCATGTAATTGTGTTCATGTCCTCAAGTTGGACAGGGGTTCTCATCCAGCCGCATGCACACTATCTTTGTTGTCTCAAATTACATACAGTATTCTGCAACAGGACTATGTTAGGTTTCTATAAGGCTTTCTAAATCGCCATCCACTACTACATGACTGGAGAATAGGAAGCGAGTCCCACACACACACATCACATTCAAGTGTGCACACACGCATACACACACAAATGCACACCATCTCAATAGACTGTAGTAGGGTGATGAATGTGTGTGGTGCATTATGTTTGAGGGATTCTCTTTCATGCAAGGAGCTATAGCCCAAACCAAGAGCTTCTGAACATGGACCCCTAGGAGATGAGTCAGTGGTGGGGGGCTATGGTTAGATATGGGTCAGTGAACTGGAGGCAGGGATTTTTATATCCAATTCTCATTGGTTCCAATAGTGTCCATTTGTCATACCTTTGTAACATTCATATTAACAATACGTTTAAAAATATAAGAGTTGTGGTGGTATACCTTTAATGTAGCATATTTACCATACATGTTGATGTCTATTTGATCCATACATTTTGAGGTTTATAATGTATTGTCTTTGTTGAGGCATCACTTTACTTTATGAAGACATTAGGCTTATCCTGTAACTACACTTTCAATACTTATTCCACTTTGTAGGCTGGGTACTCTGTTATAACATCTGTCAAGTGTTAACGTGTACAACGCAAACAGATGACCATCATATAAATGATATGGCCATATTCACTGCACATAACGACAAGAAAAGATTGAATGGGAGTGACGTAACTTGACGGAAGTAGCCTACCTCACCGAGAGGGAGTGAGTGGCTCGCCTATGTGGGAGTGAACGAGAGAAAGCAGAGTTTGCAGACAACCCTTGGATAGGAAGACCCTACTGGAACTGACTGCATGACCAAGCGTCGCTGAAATCGTCTGCAGAGAAGCCACAAAGTAACCTGCGCTGTTCAATTCTTAGAAATATTCTTCCTTGTGCGTATGTTTTTTTTGTGTAAGCTATTTCTCTGTGAAATAAGAGTAGTCTTTTAAAAGCAGCCTTGCAAAGTATTCCTCTTCCGTCTTTCTGGAACTGTAGTAAATGTCAGAGTATTGAACCCCAGAACGGATAACTGTAACTTAATCAACATCTTCGTTTTTCCAGATAAATACACAATATCGATTGAAACTCTCGGACGCTCATGTTGACGTGAGGGTCAGCTGAAAGGATATCCAAAACTTATTACTGTTCGGTCTTGTTCCAATGGATTCCTGAAAGGGGGCGTACTATAAGCAAGGAGAACCAGACATTGCGCGCCGATCATGCTACAACATGGACGCATTATACTGTAAAGTTGACTTGCTACTGGAACTCGAAATGCATGTGATAGAATAAGAATAGCATTATTTATTTGATCTGATTAGATATGTGTATGTGCATGTTTTAATCAATTTGTTCAAGAAAACAGTATTTCCACTTTATTTTATTTGAGGCTATATGCCATTCGGAAATACTGTTTGATTTCATGTATATTTGTTTTTGCAGGGCTGGAACAAGTGTTGCTATGCAAGTAATGTGCTGTAGCAATATGTTAGAGATGCAATTTATCGTCTGATACCATATCTAATTTTAGGGGATATCTTGTAGGTCGTCTCAACCAACCATTGGAAATGTATTCTGCGTAAACAGCTTGCTGGGTATTAGGCTATAGCACCATGATGGCAAACGATAATCCTTATAACAGTCGCTTTATTGTTGAAAAATACATACATCACAAACTGTTGAAGAAGGGATTTGTATGGGAATTTTATCCAGAAAACGATTCCCCAAATAATGGTTTTGGGGAGCCCTCTCCCCCTAACTCCCCCGAAGTTTTTGCACGGAGGTCCCAACCCTCCGCGGATGGCGTGGACACTGACTCTCCGCTCCAAAACAGGATCCCGCAACCGGACCGACATGCCCGGCTCCATAGGGTGCTGCGCGAGGCGGGCGACGAGATTGAAATAATGTATCAGCGGGACTTTGCAGAGATGTCGGGCCAGTTGCATTTTACGCCCAGTACAGCACAGAGAAGGTTTACTGCTGTTATAGAGGAGCTCTTCAGCGACGGTGTAAACTGGGGTCGGATTGTGGCTTTCTTTGAGTTTGGAGGGACGATGTGCGTGGAGAGCGTCAACCGGGAGATGACGTCCCAGGTAGACAACATTGCCCATTGGATGACAGAGTACCTGAACGGACCCCTGCAGAACTGGATCCAGGAGAATGGTGACTGGGTATGTCTGTTAATAAATCATTCCACATTTGCTCAGCCTCTATCCACCTATCACACCTTTGCATCAGTTGCAAATACAATCACTTCTCATCAGTGCCAAGTGCATAAATATACAGTTTATGAATCCCTTCAGGTCTGCATGCACCCTACCCTACTATTTTGATTGACCAAAAAAATCTGTCTACTAACACATGTCCACCACCATTGTCTAACATTTGGGACTATATTTCAGCCAACCCTGTTATCATGACTAGGGCAGTAGCCTAACCCTACATGGACAATGATTGATTTGTTGTCTGTTTCCGGGGTCCTTATATCTCCTGGCCAATATTTCAGTCAATCTAGGGAAACCCTACCCTACCCCTATGCTGACTGAAGGTCAAGCACACACACTCAGAAAGCCCACACTGAATTATCTTGACTGCATACCACTCTGTCATTAGTTCACCAGATGTTTGGAAACGCCTGACTTCCTTTCTCTCCCCCAACATCTGTGGTTTGAGTGGAACTGCTACACAGTATGATGTCTCTGAGGAGATAATTGGCTTGTTTCCGCAATTCAAGTTTGAATGAATGAACACAGCGTTTCCCTATTTAGAATCCACATCAAATGGAGAGAAAAAGCCTTCCCTCTTTTAGCCTCTGCTCTTAGTTCATTAAATCCCATCCGTCTGCTTTACCGCATCGCACTAGCATTGAATAATTTAAGTCTGAAATTGGAACAGGCACACCATGCTTTCATACCCACCAATCCTGGTGTAATAGATGTCTAGGTTGTAATAATAACAACCACACTCCTTATTTTCTTAATTCACTCCTCTGTCATTTATTTACATATTTGCAACATGAGCAAAGGAACTGGTCAAACAATGAACATTGGTTACAGGGACTTAACATTTTAATTTGAGGTGAAGTGAATTGAAATGTCATGATATTGATGGGGCAATTTTGCTGGCTCTTCATGTCCTCTATACTTGACCCATCACTTGACCTGTCACCGTAGTTGGGGTGGAGTGCATGGTTTCCAAGACACAGGCAGATCTTTCCAGACAAGCAGATACTGTATGCATAGACTGCTGTATAAAGGGAGAGTGGAGGTGGTAGCTGTCTGGACTGAGCATCAACTGGAGCAGAATAAATGGCAGAGGCCAAAGGCTTCCCCCACCAACTCCAGGATGGCTAGGGAAATCACATTCTCATTGTATAGTTATGTGGTGTTGTCCACAGAAACAAGAAGAACTGTGTGGATGTGTGCATGTTTGTGTGTCTTTATAATATATTATTGCATAGCTGTAGTAATTTCTACTCGTTCCATCAGAAAACTATTAGGAAGCAGTCAGCACTGAGGTACTTTTCAAATTAAATCAAAGTTTATTGGTCGCGTATACAGATTTGCAGATGTTATCGCAGGTACAGTGAAATTATTGTGTTTCTATCTCCAATAGTGCAGTAATACCTAGCAATAAAAAATAAATAAACAAATAATCCCGAAAAATTAAGAAATATCAGAATGAGTGTTACGCGTGCTCCCTCTCCGGCCTCTAGGTCTACGCGAGCTCCCTCTCCGGCCTCTAGGTCACCAGGCTGCTTGTTATGGTGCACACCTGTCACCATCGTTACGCGCACCTGCACGTCATCAAATTCACCTGGCCTCCATCACTTCCCTGATTACCTTCCTTATATAATTTATGTCACTCCCTTTGGTTCCTTCCCAAGGCGTCATTGTTTCTTGTCTGTGTGCTGTGTTTCTTGTTTTGTATTATGTACCGTTTATTTTATTAAAACACTCACTCCCTGAACTTGCTTCCCGACTCTCAGTGCACATCGTTACAGAATGATCCCTCATCTAAGGGAAGCATCAGGGAGTGTTTTTTTTGTATCGGTGAGAATGACGTCGGGTCCAGGAGCCGCTATAGGCTCTCATGCCTCAGACAGATCGCCAGGCTTCCCTGCCCTCCGCCGGATTGCCAGGCTCCCCTGCTACAGCTGGCTCGTTGGGCTTTCATGCCTTCACCGGCTCATCAGGCTCTCATGCCTCAGCCAGATCTCCAGGCTCCCCTGCCTCAGCCGGTCTGTCAGGTTCCCGCGCATCAGCAGGGGTGACCGGTCTGCTCCTGATCCACGGGATTGTCCCTTTGGTTGACGTCCTGCAGTGGAGCCGAACGCGCCGGGGAGGGAGTACCGTCAGGTATGCTCTCTCCGGTGCTCTAGGTCGCCCTGCTCCCACGTCTCAGCCGGACTGACAGGCTTCCCGCGCCTCAGCAGAGGTGACCGGTCCGCTCCTGATCCCCGGGATCTTACTTTTGTTCGGTGTCCTGCGGCTGGAGCCATGCGTCATGGAGGGGGTACTGTCACATGTGCTCCCTCTCCGGCCTCTAGGTCACCAGGCTGCTCGTTATGCCGCACACCTGTCACCATCGTTATGCACACCTGCGCGCCATCAGACTCACCTGGACTCCATCACTACCCTGATTACCCTCCCTTTATATGTCACTCCCTTTGGTTCCTTCCCCAGGCGTCATTGTTTCTGTTTCTTGTCTGTGTGTTGTTAGTGTTTCTTGTTTTGTATTATGTTCTGTTTATTAAAACACTCACTCCCTGAACTTGCTTCCCGACTCTCAGCGCACATCGTTACAACAAGAAATGTCAGAGACCGGAATTTATAGTGTACAGTTGAAGTTGGAAGTTTACATACACTTAGGTTGGAGTCATTAAAACTAGATTTTCAACCACTCCACAAATTTCTTGTTAACAAACTATAGTTTTTGCAAGTCGGTTAGGACATCTACTTTGTGCACGACACAAGTAATTTTTCCAACAATTGGTTACATACAGTGAATTATAAGTGAAATAATCTGTATCACAATTCCAGTGGGTCAGAAGTTTACATACACTAAGTTGACTGCCTATAAACAGCTTGTAAAATTCAAGAAAATTATGTCATGGCTTTAGAAGCTTCTGGTAGGCTAATTGACATAAGCTGAGTCAATTGGAGGTGTACCCGTGGATGTATTTCAAGGCCTACCTTCAAACTCAGTGCCTCTTTGCTTGACATCATGGGAAAATCAAAAGAAATCAGCCGACCTCAGGAGGAACAAGGTGTAGACCTCCACAAGACTAGTTCATCCTTGGGAACAATTTCCAAATGCCTGAAGGTGCCACGTTCATCTGTACAAACAATAGTACGCAAGTATAAACACAATGGGACCAACGCAGCTGTCATACTGCTCAGGAAGGAGAGACGTTCTGTCATCTAGAGATGAATGTACTTTGGTGCAAAAAGTGCAAATATTTCCCAGAACAACAGCAAAGGACCTTGTGGAGATGCTGGAGGAAACAGGTACAAAAGTATCTATATCTACAGTAAAACGAGTCCTATATCGACATAACCTGAAAGGCCGCTCAGCAAGGAAGAAGCCACTGCTCCAAAACCACCATAAAAAAGCCAGTCTATGGTTTACAACGACACATGGGGACAAAGATTGTAATTTTTGGAGAAATATCCTCTGGTCTGATGAAACAAAAATAGAACTGTTTGGCCATAATTGTCAATTCGTGTGTGTAGGTGGCAGGAAAGTCGGAGGGGCAGGTTTCAGGTCGAGAGCCAGACCCTGACCCCCGGTGCCTCACTGCGGTGACGATCTGCGGCGACTTTCTAGCGCAGTACGGCGCGCTGAAGGTGGACATGGGCGGCGTCCCATGTTTCCTCTGTGTGCCGGAACCAGTCGTCCACCACAGGAGCCTCTGTCTGATACCCCAATACACACTGAAATGGAGACAGGCTAGTGGAAGAGTGGCGGAGCGAGTTCTGGGCCATCTCTGCCCAGGGCACGAACGCCGCCCACTCCCCCAGCCGGTCCTGGCAATAAGACCTCAGGAACCTACCCACTTCCTGGTTAATGACCATAATAATGATCCACAACGACCAAGATCGTGGTGTTACCCTGTGAAGGTGGAAGATCGGTTATAAAATCCACCGACAAGTGTGACAACAACCGTTGTGGAACGGGTAAGGGTTGTAACTTACCTCTGGGCAGGTGTCTAGGAGCCTTGCACTGGGTGCACACTGAGCAGGAGGAAACATAAACCCTCACGTCCTTAAATAAAGTGGGCCACCAGTACCTCCCACTAAGACAGCGCACCGTCAGACCGATCCCAGGATGACCAGAGGAGGGTGACGTGTGTGCCCAATCGATCAGCCGATCGCGGACTGCAGATGGAAAGTACAGACGCCCAGCTGGACACTGAGGGGGAACGGGCTCTGCATGTGACGCCTGCTCAATGTCCGCGTCCAGCTCCCACACTACCGGCGCCACCAAACACGAGGCTGGGAGTATGGGAGTGGAATCCATGGACCGCTCCTCTGTCATACAGCTGGGACAGTGTGTCTACCGTAACTTTCTGGGAGCCTGGTCTGTAAGAGAGGGTAAACACTAAACGGGTGAAAAACATGGCTCACCTTGCCTGGCGAGGATTCATTCTCCTCGCCGCCCGGATGTACTCCAGATTGCGGGGGTCAGTCCAGATGAGAAAGTGGTGTTTAGCCCCCTCAAGCCAATGTCTCCCCACCTTTAAAGCCTTAACGACAGCCAACAGCTCACGGTCCCTCACATCATAGATTCGCTCTGCCGGGCTGAGTTTCTTAGAGAAGAAGGCACATGGGCGGAGTTTTGGTGGCGTACCCGAGCCCTGAGAGAGCGCAGCTCCTATCCCAGCCTCGGAAACTATGAACGCCAAAGAGGGATCCGGATGGACCAACACAGGAGCCAAGGTAAACAGAGCCTTCAGGTGCCTAAAAGCCCCGTCCGCCTCAGCTGACCACTGCAAGCACACCGGGCCCCCCTTCAGCAGTGAGGTAATGGGAGCAGCTACCTGACCAAAACCCCGGATAAACCCTAAGAATCGCTGCACCTCCTTCACCGTGGTGGGAGTCGGCCAATTGCGCACGACTACAATGTGGTCACTCTCCATCTCCACTCTTGACGTGGAAATGCGATGCCCTAGGAAGGAGACGGACTGTTGGAATAACAGGCATTTCTCAGCCTTGACGTACAGGTCATGCTCCAACAGGCGCACCAGGGACACATGCTCGGCAGGTGTAGCGGAGTATATCCGAATGTCATCAATATACACCACTACACCCTGCCCGTGCAGGTCCTTGAAAATCTTGTCTACAAAGGATAGGAAGACTGATGGAGCATTCATCAACCCGTACGGCATGACAAGGTACTCATAATGCCCCGAGGTGGTACTAAATACCGTCTCCCTCTCGGTACGCACTCCGGAGATCCAGTTTAGTGAAGAAGCGCAACCCGTGCATTGACTCAATCGCCGTGGCGATAAGAGGTATCGAGTAACTGTACCTCACCGTGATTTGGTTTAGACCTCGATAATCAATGCACGGGTGCAGACCTCCATTCTTCTTCTTCTTCACAAAAAAAGAAAGTCGAGGAGACAGGTGAAGTGGAGGACCGAATGTACCCCTGACGCAGGGATTCAGAGACATATGTCTCCATAGCCACCGTCTCCGCTTGCGTCAGGGGATACACGTGACTCCTGGGAAGTGCAGTGTCTACCAGGAGATCAATCGCACAGTCCCCCCGTTGATGGGGTGGTAATTGAGTCACCTTTGTTTTTACAGGCGAGAGCCAAATCGGCATATTCCTGGGGGAATGCGAACGGTGGAGACCTGGTCTGGACTTTCCACCGTAGTAGCACCAACGGAAACCCCTAACACCTACCTGAGCACTCTTGTAAACACCCCGTGAGAGCCCTCTGTGGCCAAGAAACAGTGGGGTTATGATAAGCTAACCAGAGTAGGCCTAGCACCACGAGGTAGGCCTAGCACTGCGAGAGGCCAGCAGGTTGTCCAGCCGGATGATCAGGTCCACCAGCTGGTCGAAGGTGAGGGTGGTGTCTCTGCAGGCCAGCTCCTGACGGACGTCCTCGCACCGACTGCAGCGTTAATGGTCGATCAGGGCTCTGTTGTTCCATCCTGCGCCGGCAGCCAGGGTCCTAAACTCCAGGGCAAACTCCTGGGCGCTCCTCATCTCCTGCCTCAGAAGATAGAGACGCTCACCCGCCACTCAGCCCTCTGGTGGGTGGTCGAAGTCTGCCCGGAAACGGAGGATGAACACCTCAAAATGGTCCAACGGCGCATCTTCCCCTCCACACACGGCGCTGGCCCACTCCATTGCTCTCCCGGTGAGGCACGAGATGAGGGCGAAACCCTTCTCACGGTCTGATGGAGCTGGTTGGACCGTGGCCAGATAAAGGTTTAATTAGAGGAGGAAACCCTGGCCATGCTCAGAATAGACCCGGGTTGTGCTGGTGGAGGCACTGGAAGAACTCCCTGTCTCTCCCAGCGGTCTATATTCTGGACAGCGCGATCCATGGCGACGCCCAGCTGCTTCTCCGTATCCTCCTGGACGCGTTCCTCCACCTCCATAGCCGGTGTACTTTCTCCTGCTGACTTCATATTTAGGGTCAGAGATTATGTCATGGAGAATCAAACTTAGTATAATGGAGTAGTTTAATAACGTAAAAACACACTCCAAAACCAAAGTACATAATCAAATAAAATGTGGATACAAGAACCCGTCGCACACCAATCCATAAATCACGAGCATAACAAGAAACAATCTCTGACAAGGACATGAGGGAAAACAGAGGGTTAAATGCATGACAATTCATGAATGGGATTGGAACCAGGTGTGTAGGAAGACGAGACCAAACCAATGGAAAATGAAACATGGATCAATGATGGCTAGAAGACCAGTGACGTCGACCGCCGAGCACCGCCCAAACAAGGAGAGGCATCGACTTCGGTAGAAGTCGTAACAATAATGACCATCGTTATGTTTGGAGGAAAACGGGGGAGGCTTGCAAGCCGAAGAACACCATCCCAACCGTGAAGCATGGGGGTGGCAGCACCATGTTGTGGGGGTGCTTTGCTGCATGAGGGCCTGGTGCACTTCACAAAATAGATGTCATCATGAGGTAGGAAAATTATGTGAATATATTGAAGCAACATCTCAAGACATCAGTTAGGAAGTTAAAGCTTGGTCGCCAAATGGGTCTTCCAAATGGACAATGACCCCAAGCAAACTTCCAAAGTTGTGGCAAAATGGCTTTAGGACAACAAAGTCAAGGTATTGAAGTGACCATCACAAAGCCCTGACCTCAATCCTAAAGAAAATTTGTGGGGAGACCTGAAAAAGCGTGTGCGAGCAAGGAGGCCTACAAACCTGACTCAGTTACACCACCTCTGTCAGGAGGAATGGGACAAAATTCACCAAACTTATTGTGGGAAGCTTGTGGAAGGCTACCCGAAACGTTTGACCCAAGTTAAATAATTTAAAGGCAATGCTACCAAATACTAATTGAGTGTATGTAAACTTCTGCGACACTGGGAATGTGATGAAAGAAATAAAAGCTGAAATAAATCATTCTCTCTACTATTATTCTGACATTTCACATTCTAAAAATAAAGTGGTGATCCTAACTGGCCTAAGACAGAATTCTTACTGAAAACCAGACATCTACATTCAATAAGAGTCGAAGGACAGAGGGATACACTAGCTAGAACCTTCTCATCATGGATCTGGTAGGACAAAAAAGCATGACGGTGGCTGGCCGATTTGATTGTTTCCCCCCATGGTGTTCATGTAATGTATGATCAAATTAATTAATTTTGAGAAACATTGAGAAATAGTTTGACCGATATTTATTTTTATCTAATTGATTTCCCTTTTGATAATCAGCAAGCTAGCTAGTTAGCTCTCATGCCAATTTCAGGTCTTTCTAAAATAATATCTGACACTCTGAAATATGAAGTTAACTTTCTAGCGCATCATGCTTTGTGACATTATGTTAGCTAGCTATCTCCAGTTATATGTGTTTTCAGTTATTGCATCTGCATGCCTGTTATGTTCTCCCTGGTGCACTCGTTCGTTCGTGAGCTGGCTGCTCATTCTAAATTGTATAATCTAATCTGTTCAAAATAGTAGCAGCATGTGCAGCAATAGTCATTCCGTTTTTGACATGCAAAAGTGAAATAGGTGTATTTATCCTGTTGTGCAAATGCACAGATTGTTTTATATATAATCTAAAAGAAATTACTTGTAGTTGGAAAACTTGGCATCCTATTTCCTACTCAAACCACCCTGCACCCCGGGTATTCAGCCAATCAGCGACCGCCACTGGCTGTACTTATTATCCTTTCTTTTGAATCCATGTGATTCATTAGTCCTCGGATAAAGCCTGCCGAATAATTGCACCGTCTGTGGAGAGGACATGGTTCAGCTGCGCTACCCTGTGCTTTTTCAGTACAACTGATATTCCAGATCCCCTGCTGGGACAACCCCAGTTTACCAGCATGTGATCAAGACCCTCGTTTTGTATTAACCCTCTTGGATTTCTGTTTTCTTTTGAGTTTCTACAGAATTTCCTCTAGACGTGCTTTTGTATTTAGTCTACAGTCAACTGTTTGTGGTGACTTAACAACACCTGTGAAATGACACAGCAAGACATGATATCTAGTTGTTTATTCCCCCGAAAAGATTTAGACTTTGACTGCGGTTTTTCTTTTGGTAGTTTGATCGTCTGGGGGAATCCAGCCCAAACAAATCAGTGCTGATGACATGCGTTGTAAATAAGGTGGGGAAAAGGATAGGAATATTTAGAGGCAGGGAAAGGTCACTTCACATTGTGGTAACGGGACCACTCTTTGCCTCGTGGGTGTCTTGCAATTGAGTTTGGATATTTTCATGAACCCCTTTACTAAAAATAGCCCATAGCTACATTGCAGTTATCCTAACGACAGCTTAGGATAAAGACTTATGTATTGTACTAGTATAGGCTACAGCAGAGAACATCCCAATTATACTCTGATTCCCTATCTCTGTTATTGCAGAGTAGCCACAGAGTATGCTCTGTGGGCCCATTATGGAACGCACTCTCTCTGTTTGTCCAGCTTCTTCTATGCTGGGAAGATTTTCCAGCAAATAACCATTTCTGCTTTGTCCGTCAGAAAATGGTTTCATCACAATCAAGGAGCTGCATATAGTAGTCTTCAATTAGTTGGAAGAGTTTTGATGTTCTTTAGGTCTTGGATTCGAGCATTGTTCTTTGTTGATGTGAGGGGATAGAGAGCCGACTTTGCTCTTTCATGTCTAAATATAAAAAAACGAACAAAAGGCTCCTCAAATTTAAAGTCACTCACCCTCTAGTACTGTGTAGTTGGGAATGTGTCAAGGTAAGACATGAATGGCATGATGATTTGCACTTGCCTGACGACTCAAACTGAATTCTTCCGCTGCTCTATTGTCTGCTACATACTTCAGTCTGAGACTGCCATCTTGAAGTAATTTGTGAGGGGTGTCGTACAAAATAAAGTCCTCAATGATTGGATCATCTCTAACCAATCACAGTATCAAAGCCAATGCCGAATTTTCAAAATGCTGCTATAACTGCGTGTGTTCAGGCCCTGGCCGAATCCCCCGGTATCTGTGACCAATCAGACAGTCTAGAATGGATTTCCATTCTCAAAATCGTTGGGGAGGTACTCTGCTCCAGACTCATTGCAGAGAAGAAACTTACGTCAGTGGGCGTGGCGTAGCACTTGGCCGGAGCAAGGAGTTTGGGTAGCCAGGCAAGAGGTGCACCACACCATGCTGTAGTTCACCGAAGACAGTCCAATAGTTAAAATCACTAAACTGGAAATATCAGTATCACCAACCAGATAAAATAATTTACACATTTCTTTCAAAAAATACATTGGCAGGAAACTACTTGGCTATGCAAATGAGGACAGGTGAAGGGTGTTGATTTGCAAGTGGCAGATTGCAGTTTGCCTAACAAGTTTTATCTATCTCTTACCATGCTACAAATGATCAATGGTGGTTATCATAATCACTGTACATATTCCTAACTGCCTATAATGTGGACGAGGGAGAAATTACATGAATTTAATTGGAATAGCCCACTTGTTAATGTACTCCTCTGCTCTTACCTTTTGGCTCAGTTTGAGATGATTGCAGTTAGCCTATTGCTATTAAAATCATTGAAATAATTCTTTTGAGCAAAATCAAAACTAATGAGCGATAACAAACTATTAATTGTCTTAATAGAGCATAAATATCTCTGCAAACTTAATAGCAAATTTATTTTTTATGCTCAATCAGGGTGGGATGCTCGGTGTCATTAAGTTAACAAGTTAACAACAGCAGTTAGTTTGTGTAGACATTCAGGTGCTCAACCCACGCATCACATACCTGTGGCTCTTGCCATTTGTTTGTCTCGATGAAGGACACTAATTAGCTATGTTTAGCAACAGCTGGAGCTCAATTAAGCATGTTTGACCTTGTTGATATTTCTGGGGGTTTAATAGTAGAAAGGTGTTCAAAGGAAGAAAAAAGAGAAGGCGCTTCAATCAGTGGAAAGCTACTCAGGTATTCATTTCCCTGTGTATGTACTCCTTACCAAGCACTTACAAGTGGCATTATTTATGAAAGCCAACTGGACACAGAGTTGTATGTGAAAATCCCCAAAGATAAAGAAAAGAAAAACCAAGGGGGAGCTTTTCTCTTTCTGTTGTTTCCCCCGAATAATGGCTTCAAACGAACCCACTGTATATCCTGCAGCTGCTGTACTTACCCTCACCACCTCAGACTATGAGGGCAGAGGAGAGTGAAGAAAAGAACCAGGAAGAGTTTGAAAAGAGAAGAGAGCCAAGCTGATTGTAGAGATACAGCTTCCAAATGACTCATTCATCCCCCCTCTCCCCTGTAACTATTCCACAGGTTGTTGCTGTAAGTGTTCTCTTACCTTGAGAAGGAAAATCAAATAATAATACAATTGTATCCCCCTGTTGCAGGAGGAGAACTTTCCTGGACATGTGAAACCTCTTGTGTATTTGAGGTTTAAAAAGGCTTCTAAAGTTTGTCATTTTGACTTTGAAATTTCAGACTTGATTTTTCCCTTTCGAAAAATGTCCAGTTGTTGCAGGATAATTTTTTGGAGAACACAACAGTTCACCTGAAAAAAGACTGCATCCAAACGTTACACTGTTGAATTCATGTGCATTTTACATTTACTGTACTTTCCACTGCATTTGTTGATAACAATATCTCAAAATATTCAGGGTACATTCAGTAACATGATAAGAATATTCATGGTAAATGTGGGGTAGGTGCAACATAAGACAAAGTAATGACAAAGGTTTGAGTGAGAGGACTAATTGGTGGTCTCAAGTGGCCAAAACACCTCTCCAAAGTGTGCAAGGTTCCTAAGTAATTTCAATGCACTTTTATGACTCAAAGAATAGTCTTCAACTATAAGGTGCTTTTTTTGAGCTCTCCTAAATGGGCCGTTGAGGAACTAGAGCAAGCACACTTGTAGTTGTTTTGTTGGGACACAACCTTGCATCCCCGCCATCACACAATTACTGTTGCTGTTTATGCAAACCAAAAACGGCCCATTGCGCAATCTGGGTCAGGTGGGCATCATTTGAAAGTTTGTTCTATTGTCAAAATGACTAGCTAAGTTCTAAAATACAAAACTTACAGTGTTAGGCTTTCATAAGACAATTCTGAGAAAAATATCGTAATTTTGGTGGCATAGAAATGAGTCATGGATGCTTTCAGGTACGTACTCCGCAGCAAATTTATCACAATAGACAAACATATGCTCATTCTGTTCAGAACCACTTTTTAGTTCTTTATATAAAATTAATGTGAAAAAAAACATAGCAGAATTTCAGAAAACTGCCGCAAAATCAAGCATTTTTGGCCACAGAAATCACAAACAAAAAATTGCAAAATCCTGGAGGGACCAACTAACCTAATTGACAGAGTGACAAAAAGAAGCTTGTACAGAATATAAATATTACCAAACATGCATCCTCTTTGCAACAAGGCACTAAAGTAATACTTCAAAAAATGTGGCAAAGCAATTTACTTTTTGTCCTGAATACAACGATTATATTTGGGGCAAATACAGTACAACACATTACTGAGTAAAAGAATAAAAACTAAAAACAATGGAGCTAAGCACAGGTGAAATCCTAGAGAAAAGCCTGGTCCAGTCTGCTTCCATCAGACACTAGGAGTTGAATGTACTTTTCAGCAGGATAATATCCTAAAACACAAGGCCAAATCTACACTGGAGTTGCTTGCCAAGAAGACGGTGGATGTTCCTGAGTGGCCGAGTTACAGTTTTGACTTAAATCTGCTTGTAAATCTATGGCAAGACTTAAATGGTTGTCTAGCAATGATCAACAACCAATTTGACAGACCTTGAAGAATTTTAAAAATAATAATGTGCCAAGATTGCACAATCCAGGTGTGCAAAACTCTTAGAGACTTACCCAGAAAGACTCAGTTGTAATCGCTGCCAAAGGTGATTCTAACATTTTCTCATGGGTGTGAATACTTATGTAAATGAGATTTCGGCATATAATTCTCAATACATTCGCAAACATTTTTTTAAACATGTTTCTCTTTGTCATTATGGGGTATTGTGTGTAGATGGGGGGTGGGGTCTATTTAATTCATTTTGAATTCAGACTGTAACACAGCAAAATGTGAAATAAGTCAAGGAGTATGAATACTTTCTGAAGGTACTGTACATCAAACACATGGTTTCCATGCAGGGCCGGTTCCAGTTCCAGTTTTTGAGGGGAACTCAGTCGGGAGCTCAACTTACTATTGAGAGTAAGAATAGTAGAATACACCAGGTACAATTTTGAAATTTGGTTGTGCGTCATCAGTTTTTCTCTTGTTATGTCAGTCACTGACAGTCACTCAATTAGCCATGTCAGCTAACCATTTTTAGATTGGTAGTTAATCTAGACGGTTATTTAAACTTGTAGTAATCATAGCCAAATACCAATCGGGCATGCAGGACTCGACCTCCAGGAGGCCGCCATTGATTTTGTTAGTCATTCTCACTATGATATCATAATAACATGGCGTAACTCATTACAAAATGTGTATAATTGCAGGAAATTCATTTTAAAACTGCAAAAATATCTCTCTACCCCATGGCAAAACTGGAGATTTTTTTTATCACTCCATGCCAAAATGTGTAGAAATAACAGCGTTTTTTAAAATTTCAATATCAAATCATTTCTGGTGTCATGACTCTCCTTGGTGAGGATCAAAGTTGCCAGATCAGCTTGGCAAATGGCTGACAGATAGCCAGACCCCCCTCTCCCACAGGGGGGGGGGGAGTTGGGCCGGTTTATGACTTAACAGCCGGTCATAAATTGTATGCAGTAAAATACTCTTTCTTGCCTTCTAGTATTGGGAAAGGAATGTGCTATGTGTAAAGAAAGACTCTTGCCGCCAAAACATTTTTAAAAAGTAAGGTAAACATTAGAACATTATTCCTGACATCCAAATGTTTGGAATGGTTAGTAGGGATCTAAAGAATAATCATGTCAAATGGTTTATGATTTTGTGATGTCATTAAGGATGGTATAACAAAATAACTGTAACTTAGAAAATAAACATATTCTATCTGTCAAATTGACATCTAAATGTTGTATAAAATAAATGATTAAGTATGAGAGTATTTTTGAAAAGATAGAAATTTGATTTTAGTTTTCTAATGAGATAATTGTTTTTCATATAAGCTATGCACAGTCAGTAGCCACGCCAAAGTGATCTCAGAGTTTGTGTCAGCATGACAGAACGCCCCCTTTGGCCAGAGTGCTTAAAGGACTCGCTAAGAGTTAACATAAAAGACCAAGCAGAGGTACAGTGTGAGCCGGACGTTACGAATGGTTAGACTAGACTAGAAAGCGTGGAGCGGTGGCTCCACGTTGAAATGGTAAGAAACTCTGAACCTCTCAACACAAGTGAAGAAGATAAAAAAATTACACCAGAACATTCACAGTCTGCAGCTGTGGATGTAAAAGTGGTCCTAGAACTTTGACTCGAGGGGGGAAGGATGACATCCCTTCTCGGACAACCATTGGTGCATCTGAAGTATCTGTCTAACAAAGCTCTACAACTAAGGACATTGTGACCTCTGGTGGACAACCAGAGCATTACACCCATCCAGCTCCTTCCTCGTAGAGGGATCGATTGGTTTCAACAGAGACGACAGAGAAAGACATCTACGCGTAAATATATACATTGTATTTCTTATCCAAATGAGCAGTGGGTCATTGACCCCTCCCTTTTATAACCACCAGGTTTTCATTGTATTACATTTCTAATCAATAATCTATACCGTTTATGTATTCTGTGTTATTATTTAGTTAGTAAATAAAAATTTAAGCCAATTTGTGTATTGCTCATTCATCAACAAGGTTAGGGTGTATGCGACGTTCAGAAGGAGATTGATATTAGGTAATGATTATTAAGTGACTGTTATCGATATAATATATATCTATATATCTTCCAAGAGATTAATTCAGGAGATGGTAACTCGTGGGGCGGCAGGTAGCCTAGTGGACAGAGCGTTGGACTAGTAACCGAAAGGTTGCAAGATTGAATCCCCGAGCTGACAAGATAGAAATCTGTCCTTCTGCCCTCTGAACAAGGCAGTTAACCCACTGTTCCTAGGCCGTCATTGAAAATAAGAATTTCTTCTTAACTGCTTTGCCTAGTTAAATAAAGGGAAAAAAAATAAAACAACTTATTCTGTGGTGCCCCAAATGTCTAATAAGTTCATTGTTATGTGATTCATTTACTCAAGTAATAAATCAACATAGTTAGTTGAGTCGATAAATAACAGTCGTCAGATTAACGATAGTCACGTCACGACACTGGGTAATAATTAAGTATCTTACTGTGATTGTTTTCAATTAAAATGGTCAAAAAGAAACAAAAATAGCTTCTTAGCAAAGAGTAATTTCTCAAGCAAGAATTTTGCGAAGACTGGGTGGGGGCGGGAAAAAAGAAAATGTGCTGTTATTGGCATAGAAGTTTGGAATTATCTTTCTTATTGGTCTATTAAATATTTTACTGCATGGTGATGTCACCATGGAAGGCCCAAACTTTATCCCACCAAAACAGGCAGAAATCAGGCAGTCTTTTTCAAACAGCTCTTATGCTAAAAGGGCATCATCATATTCACAATTTCACAGTATTAGTCCAACCTCATAGTATGGAAATTATATAAAACACAGTTTTTGACTGCACTGGGCAATTAGAATTGCAGGAAATTAACTTTAATACTAAAGCTGTCTCCACACACATACTTTCTACGCACCACAAATGACTATTTATGTATATGCCAAGCAAACCTGGGTTCAAATTATATTTGAGCATTTGTTTTTTTTAGCCTGCCTGAAGTGGCAGATGGGTGGTGTTGACTTTTGTCC
This sequence comes from Oncorhynchus nerka, assembly GCF_034236695.1. Lineage (NCBI taxonomy): Eukaryota > Metazoa > Chordata > Actinopteri > Salmoniformes > Salmonidae > Oncorhynchus > Oncorhynchus nerka. Next base: position 21,940,737 of record NC_088401.1, on the reverse strand, counting down.
TGGTTCCTTTTCACCAGGCAAGCTGAAACAAATCCATATAAAATAGCATATGAATCCAGATCCAATGCCAAGTACAGTAAAGGACTGCATAGCATACAGCCGGTTGGGGTCGCCCCAGTCTCTGCTGCAGACTGGCTTGGGTGATCCTTTGTTGACCAATGCAGATTTGTCTTTTTTGAGGACTGTGGACATCTGATCGTAACTGATTTCTATCCCATTTTAAAGTGATGGGCTACTCGTATATGTTTTGCAAGACTTTTGTCCATCTGCTTTGGCTCAAAGCTACCAGCTTCCAATATGCTACCCCTCAGTCAGTTATTATCAATTACTGTAAGTGAGAGAGAGTAAGAGGGATGATTGAGAGACATATATAACAACATAACTCAGAAGAATTGCCAACATAAAAAGCCATAGGCTGATTCCAGTTGCAGGGACTGATAGACTAGCCGTTTACGCTTGTACCCATATACGGGTTAAGCTCCTAAATTGGAACGTAAAAGCTGTACAGTAGCATGCCATAAATGACTTCAGAGCTCAGGCTCTGCGCATCACAGCTCTGTATAAATTTCGACTGACAGATATTCTGAACTATGCGCGACAAGAAGTTGCCCCCATCCCTCCTTGTAATTGGGTAACTTTTGCACATTTTGTTGTCTGAGTGAAGGAAATGCTGTAAATTATAAGATGACTCGATGTATTTTGAAAGATTTGAGGATTATAATGAATACCGCTTTGATGTCATACAAGCAATTCAAACACCCGTGAGTCCAAATGTGCACTCCACGTAACCCTAACCCATAGGGTGTTCTTTAACGGAAGCCTCTACAACATAATCCAGGTAGAATCAGGAATTCCCCAGGGCAGCAGTCTAGGCCCTTACTTTTTTCAATCTTTACTAATGACATGCCACTGGCCTTGAGTAAAGCCAGTGTGTCTATGTTTGCTGATGACTCTATACATGTCAGCTACTACAGTGAGTGATATCACTGCAACACTTAACAAAGAGCTGGAGTTAGTTTCAGAATGTGTGGCAAGGAATAAGTTAGTGCTAAATCTTTTTTTTAAACTTAAAGCATTGTATTTGGGACCAATCATTCACTAAACCCTAAACCTCAACTAAAACTGGTTGTAAATAATGTGAAAATTGAGCAAGTTGAGGTGACTTAACTGCTTTGACTAACTCTGAATTGTAAACTATGGGCAAAACATGTTGATACAACAGTAAAATGGGGAGAAGTCGGTCCCCCTTTTTAACAACACTATCAAGGCAGGTCGTACAGGTGATAGTTTTGTCACACCTGTAATACTGTTCAGTCATGTGGTCAGGTGCCACAAAGAGAGACCTCTGAAAATTAAAATCAGATTCAGGTATCATTAATAATATGCATGTAAATCTCTCAATGCTCAAAGTGGAGGAGAGATTGACTTCATCGCTACTTTTTTGTAAGAAGTGTTGAAATACTGAATGCACCGAGGTGTCTGTTTAAACTACTAGCACACAGCTTGGACACACATGCATACCCCACAATACATGCCACCAAAGGTCTCTTCACAATCCCCAAGTCAAGAACAGACTATGGGAGGTGCATAGTACCACATAGAGCCATGACTACATGGACCTCTCTACCACATCAGGTAACTGATACAAGCAGTAGAATCCGATTTAAAAAATGGATACAAATACACCTTACGGAACAGTGGGGAATGTGAAGACACACATACTGTACACATGATAAAACATGCATTCTACACACACGTACACATGGATGTTATTTTGTAAATATGTGATAGTGAGTAGTAGCCTGAGTGAACGCACTAAATGTATCGAGTAAAGTATCATTTTAAATATTATGTAACTGCCTTAATTTAGCTGGACCTCAGGAAAAGTATGGAGATCCTTAATAAATAGATTGTGATTTATAGTGGACCGATTTTGGATTGCGTAAACAACAACAGTAATTGTGTGATGGCGGGAAAACAGGGTTGTGTTCCTAACAAAAGAACTACAAGTGTGCTTGCTCTAGTTCCTCAACGGCACAGGTAGGAGAGCTCAAAAAGTGCCTCATGGTTGAAGACTCTTCTTTGTGTCATAAAAGTGCATTGAAATGACTTAGGAACTGTGCACACTTTGGAGAGGTACGTGGCCCCTTGGAGACACCAGTTAGTCCTCTCTCATATTTTTTTGCCTTATGTTGCACCTACCCTACATTTCCAGGAATAGTCCTATCATGTTACTGAATGTATCCAGATTAATTTTTAGATTTTGTTGTTAACAAATGCAGCAAAAAGTACAGTAAATGTGAAATGCACATAAAATCAACAATGTAATGTTTGGATTCATTGTTGTCAGGTGAACTGAATCTTCCTATTATCTCTAAACTGTTTCCTTTCATTTGCTACCATGATTATACATATGCTTTTCATATTTGTTCTGTAATAAACATTTCAATTTAGCTCTTCCTCTCTATATAGGCCATATAGGGTTAAAAACTGTTTACGAAAGTATCCCCCCCCGAACCCTACACATCTCCAGACTCATTCGATTAATGACACACCATCATCCGCCTCCGGAGGGACGTTGCTCATGCCATTAGGTGACCAAAAATGACGTCCATAGGCTTTGTTCCGGTATGGGACATCAACATCAAACCCTTTTCCCAACAATGTCTAGTGTTTGGAATGTAGCCTGAAGATAAGGATCTTTACGTGAAGATGTCAGTTTAGTTTCGTACGGTGTTATGTATTTCGGCAGCGCTAAGGTATCCAATGACTGTCCTGATCTTGCACGGAGATGGGGACAAAGCACCCTGTCAAGTCTTAAAAAGGGGAGGCTTTTTTCCCACTCCTTTAGCTATGGAGTCATCTGTCTCCCGCACAAAGGGAAATCCGATTTTGTTTGACAAAAAAACCCTGCCGGTACCATGCAAGCCACCCCCCTCCCCTTCAAAACACGGCTGATTCAACCACCCACACAAAAGTTGTCAGCCCTGACGGTTGGCACATAGGAACACTTAACTGTAAATCCATGTCTCCCGCTCAAAGCGGGTACAGACACATACTGTACACATAAACAGACAAGTACAAAGACACAACAGACTGCTATTTGCACAAAAGGACATACTGTACACCCATGAAAATTATTCAGACTTGCATAAGAACATAATACTGAATATATACACACATAATACATACACACACAGGGTGCACATGCTGAAAACAGAAATGCGCAAAAGACACATGTACAGATCAAAATAAAGGCTATGTATTTGGTGTGCTGGTTGCACCACACGGGTCTTACGTGTGGGAGGGTGTGTGGGCAGGTTTGGTGGGCTTGCTAATGGAATTAGTCTGGGAGCAGGGTACGGATTGCTTTGTTCCCTTAGATGTGTTGCTTGTAAACAGTCTGTTCTGCAATTGCCTCAGTCTCAATTCTGTGATTTGTTAATTTCCTCAATATACACCGATATAAAAGTCTCTTGCATGTAAATACTGGTTATCCACCATGTTTGTTTGTGTGTTGTGCTTGTCTTCATGTTTTGCTACATTGCTGTGCTTCCAATGTCTCTTTGTTTCTCTCTTGTGTACGAGCACTAGTTTGTTTTATTGTCCATTTCCATCCTGTATTTGGGTCTATTAAAACACAATTAAGTGCGCTAGTTGTTGAAAATTGTATGATGCAAATATATGAGCATTTCTCTCTGCACTGATCTGAAATCAGGAAGGAATGACGAACTGTCCCTAAGGACTCGATTTAATCCCTATTGCTGAAGATCTGCGCGATTGAAATGAAAAGGTCATTTCCGATTGAGCCGACATACAGTATGCAGTGTTTACCGGGAATGCATTCTCCGCGAACACCTTTTAATTTGTGTTGCGCTAAATAACTAGTGTTTTCATTAACATACCATTACAGACCAATTTGTCTCAGTGGAGGTTTGTCAAAAGTGTGGCACAGCACACACACACGTCCATTTCAAGTTGTTTCTTTCCCTTGGCTCGCGTTGTCTGGAGAAAACAGATTCTGGTTCCCCTTAAAGCAGTGAAGAGGGGCTGAAGCCAAGTGTTCCCCCTCTCCGGCACCTCCAGGTCGGGTTCTGGCTCTGCCGCCGACCATCTGCTGCCCTGTTTGCACCCGTCATTGCAGGGCCTGTAATCCCGGAAAAAGCGCACACACAAAAAAATGTATTTCCTACCAATGGTCCAACTGGAGCTCAGTACGTGAAAGCATGAATCCCCCTCTTTCATATGTCCACAGTAAGATTCTCTCTCAGGACTAGAGATAGCCAGCAGACCAACAACTCAGCTCCCATCCATAACTGCAATGATTTTGGACAATATTAGCTCTCAGTGTTTCCTCACTGTGGTTTTAACATCATGTAATTCTGAGTATTTTGTGTGTGCTTTACACTGTTGTGCCCTCTATTGAACAAAATTAGGAGGTTGGTAATCCTAAAAAACAGTGTTCCACCCAGGAGCCGTTGCTCCCTGCCACTGTTGAATGCTAATAAGCCGTTGTTAAAAAGATTCAGCAAAGTTTAGGCAGCACTGATGTCAGATATGACAGAATCAAAGTTTGGATAAGTCAACCCGTAACTATGTATTTTAGGTTCCCTCCAATGTGCAATGAATTATTAATCATGCTGGGGAAGGAGGCAATCTTCTTATGTTAACATTAAACATACTGACCCTTTGAAAAATGAAGTCGCTCATTAGCTAGCGACTTCAAGTCTCTCTTGACTGGGTAATGCCTCGGGTCATCCAATAGACCTGAGATATTACTCAGTGCTTCAGTGGTGCTTTGAGTTCGGGCCATTTAAAGCTCACATTTAGGTTGTGTCCCAAATTCGAATACATCTCCTATTAGAATACTTTTTATTAGGAATGTCTCAAAATCAACACTTGTGTTTTGGAGACTCAACTCATCCATGTTCCACTGAACTACTCATAGGCACATGGCTGCATACATGATTATTCTATTAGCTGCATGTTATCAGTCATTTAATCAAATGATTGTAGGTTTCCATAGAAGCTGGTGGATGTGCAAGATCATTGGCAGGCTTCGGTCTTCTAAATAAATAATGCATCACTCTTATGCTCTGTCTGTCTGTCTGTCTGTCTGTCTGTCTGTCTGTCTGTCTGTCTGTCTGTCTGTCTGTCTGTCTGTCTGTCTGTCTGTCTGTCTGTCTGTCTGTCTGTCTGTCTGTCTGTCTGTCTGTCTGTCTGTCTGTCTGTCTGTCTGTCTGTCTGTCTGTCTGTCTGTCTGTCTGTCTGTCTGTCTGTCTGTCTGTCTGTCTGTCTGTCTGCCCCCTTCCCGCCACCCGTTCCTGGAGCCAATTTCCTGTGTAAATTAATCATTAATGGTGATGTTAATAACCAACCCTAAATGCGCCGCCCTCACAACAAGAGGGCCATGTCCTCCTCTCTGCCGCCCAGTCATATTCTTGTATGTGGACACAGCTGGAAGCGAGGACGTGTTCACACCTCACAGATGTGTGTGTCGTCACAAGACGTCATGGGGAGGGTTGACAGCAAGCTAAACATAGCAACCCCTGCAGTGCAGTGTACACATCATGCGCATCACATTTACTGTAGAAATGTATTAACATGCAATGTACAGAATGCTTCCTGCTTTCCTCACATTGTCCTCCATTACTGGCTGTAAATATAGGCTATATGAGAAAGCATCTAGTAATGTTCCGTTGATGTGCTAGTGTTCTTGCACTTTAGGAGCTGGGTTGAACACTTTGACTCTAGGAAATCAATTGTATCATCCATAGGAATCACAAGTGAAAAATACACTACTGTTGCGAATCCTGGCTTGAGACTTCCATTTGTTTTTCAAACTTTAGCGACAACCAAGCTCTATCACATGTGTCAAACTCATGGCCCGCGAGCACATTCAACCCTTCCTGCGGGTGTTTGAGTAAAAAAAAATTGACATGTATAGAAATGATAATAACCCAACATTTATAGTCCCTTCACTCTGTCCAACATTCATCCAAACAAAAGCTAGACAGTCGTGGAACATCAAAAATTACAAAAGCGATGATAGAGAACTATTTTTTGCAAATGTTGATATCGAGGAAATATTATGCATTTGAAATATTACCCTCTGAATTTGGCCCGCGGGGAAAAAGAATTTCAGGCCACTTCTCTGTCAGAAGTGATTGTCCACTCATAAGACTGAGGACATGCAGTACCAATTCCAACCCCACCCTACCTCACCCTACCCTCAATCTTCATTGTGTCTGGGGATTGTAGGGGGATTTCCTGGATCATACAGAAGCCATGGTCAGTGCAGCTGGATTAGTGACACGCCAGGGTCGTCAGTTGTCCCCATGCCTCATTCACAAACCATCATGGGTATTATCCCAACAATTCATAAACTGTGTCGTAATTGGGTCGAGCCGTGGCCACAAGCAGAGTGAAACAGGAAGTCTTTGTGTGGGGCGCCATGATGTCTTCCTCCTATAGCCTCAGGGTTATCCCTGCCTTGGCAACACATTTCCACCGTCCATGCCACAGCTGAGGCTTCAGGAAGGGCAACAGCTACATATTAGGCCTTTTCAAAATATATATAACTAACTTAAGTTCAAGTGTTCACCCCCTGCTCATGGCTATATCATCACATAATCAGCAAGAGACTGCAAAAAGATGCTGGTATGATCCAATTCTAATTCAAATCGAGATTCGTTATGGCTACTAAAAAATACCATTCTCATTCACTGACTCTGCCAAATAAGTGTCCATTTCCATTGATGCTTCTTTTGCAAGGGGGATGTCATTGACAGTCACGGTATTGTAGTCTGTATTCAGTCAGACAAGGGCTTTCTTCAGAGAGAGGAGGAAGGCAGGACCCACCTCCTATCCCAGGACCGTAGTGATTGGGGAAAAATCGATACGGTTACATATCGGGATATTATTTTTGACAATATTGCAATATTATTTTTGCGCTAGTCGGCTGTACCTACACCAAAATTCTAGTATTTCTTTTACATAGTGAGCCAATATTTTTTTCAGCACTTTTATTTCCCTGACTGATCAAAACTCGTTTCATCATGCACTCTCTTGTCTCTCTGCAGCAGACATATGGTGAGCAATATGTTTGGAACATGGAATCGCAATAAACAATCATCACAGTATCGAATCGCAATACATATAGAATCGTGAAAACCTCAATGTATATCGTTTTGGCACCTAAGTATCGTGATCACATAGTATTTTGAGGTCCCTGGCAATTCCCAGCCCTACAGGACCGCATCATGATTGATAAGCATCTAAACTTTTAAGTTGTCAAAAAGTTCAGGTGGTGCTGAAGCTGGCAATGGTGGTGGCAGCAGATTGGAGTCCTCTCATAGGCTAAATCGGGCTCCTCCCACGGCTCAGCGTTCACCTTTGATGAGAGCTGATGGGGTTTGAAGTTCCCGGGAGAGGTGGAGAGGGGGATGGCGAGGAGGGGGTATACCTGAGTGATGAAGGGAGATGAAAGTGAGGGAACTGTCACATTCCAATGTAGTCAAGTGAAGAAACTTTCTCACAGATTTGCATGCGCACACACACACACAAACATACACACACAAACATATACACACACACATGAACCCAAATACACATCTAGGTGCTAGTGTTTATAACAACATTCATGTACAGTATATTGTATGTACTCACACATACACACACACATTTGTACTTTGCTGCAAAGAGGATGCCTCATAACCATCCTTGTGTTTGTTTGGCAGACAACACTCTTGGGAAGGTTGCGAAATGAATTCCTCCTACAAGCTGCTTTGTGGGTGTTCTGCTCAGCTTAGCTTCAGAAACAGAATCTGTCCATGGATAAACTTCACCATCCCTGATGTTATTAGGCTTGTAGTGAGCTGTCTCTACTCCAGTGAGCTGTCTCTACTCCAGTGAGCTGTCTCTACCCCAGTAAGCTGTCTCTACTCCAGTGAGCTGTCTCTACTCCAGTGAGCTGTCTACCCCAGTGAGCTGTCTCTACTCCAGTGAGCTGTCTCTACCCCAGTGAGCTGTCTCTACTCCAGTGAGCTGTCTCTAACCCAGTGAGCTGTCTCTACCCCAGTGAGCTGTCTCTACTCCAATGAGCTGTGTCTACTCCAGTGAGCGGTCTCTATCCCAGTGAGCTGTCTCTACCCCAGTGAGCTGTCTCTACTCCAGTGAGCTCTCTACCCCAGTGAGCTGTCTCTACCACAGTGAGCTGTCTCTACTCCAGTGAGCTGTCTCTACCGCAGTGAGCTATCTCTACTCCAGTGAGCTGTCTCTACCCCAGTGAGCTGTCTCTACTCCAGTGAGCTGTCTCTACTCCAGTGAGCTGTCTCTAACCCAGTGAGCTGTCTCTACCCCAGTGAGCTGTCTCTACTCCAATGAGCTGTGTCTACTCCAGTGAGCGGTCTCTATCCCAGTGAGCTGTCTCTACCCCAGTGAGCTGTCTCTACTCCGGTGAGCTGTCTCCACCCCAGTGAGCTGTCTCTACCCCAGTGAGATGTCTCTACTCTAGTGGAGCTGTCTCTACCCCAGTGAGCTGTATCTACTCCAGTGAGCTGTCTGTACTCCAGGTAGCTGTCTCCACCCCAGTGAGCTGTCTCCACCCCAGTGAGCTGTCTCTACTCTAGTGAGCTCTCTACTCCAGTGAGCTGTCTCTACTCCAGTGAGCTGTCTCTACCCCAGTGAGCTGTCTCTACCCCAGTGAGCTGTCTCCACTCCAGTGAGCTGTCTCTACCCCAGTGAGCTGTCTCTACCCCAGTGAGCTGTCTCTACTCCAGTGAGCTGTCTCTACCCCAGTGAGCTGTCTCTACCCCAGTGTGCTGTCTCTAATCCAGTGAGCTGTCTCTACCCCAGTGAGCTGTCTCCACCCCAGTGAGCTGTCTCTACCCCAATAAGCTGTCTCTACTCCGGTGAGCTGTCTCCACCCCAGTGAGCTGTCTCTACTCCAGTGAGCTCTCTACCCCAGTGAGCTGTCTCTACCGCAGTGAGCTGTCTCTACCGCAGTGAGCTGTCTCTACCGCAGTGAGCTATCTCTACTCCAGTGAGCTGTCTCTACCCCAGTGAGCTGTCTCTACTCCAGTGAGCTGTCTCTACTCCAGTGAGCTGTCTCTAACCCAGTGAGCTGTCTCTACCCCAGTGAGCTGTCTCTACTCCAATGAGCTGTGTCTACTCCAGTGAGCGGTCTCTATCCCAGTGAGCTGTCTCTACCCCAGTGAGCTGTCTCTACTCTGGTGAGCTGTCTCCACCCCAGTGAGCTGTCTCTACCCCAGTGAGCTGTCTCTACTCTAGTGGAGATGTCTCTACTCTAGTGAGCTGTCCCCACCCCAGTGAGCTGTCTCTACCCCAGTGAGCTGTCTCTACTCCGGTGAGCTGTCTCCACCCCAGTGAGCTGTCTCCACCCCAGTGAGCTGTCTCTACTCTAGTGAGCTCTCTACTCCAGTGAGCTGTCTCTACTCCAGTGAGCTGTCTCTACCCCAGTGAGCTGTCTCTACTCCAGTGAGCTGTCTCTACTCCAATGAGCTGTGTCTACTCCAGTGAGCGGTCTCTATCCCAGTGAGCTGTCTCTACCCCAGTGAGCTGTCTCTACTCCGGTGAGCTGTCTCCACCCCAGTGAGCTGTCTCTACCCCAGTGAGCTGTCTCTACTCTAGTGGAGATGTCTCTACTCTAGTGAGCTGTCCCCACCCCAGTGAGCTGTCTCTACCCCAGTGAGCTGTCTCTACTCTAGTGGAGCTGTCTCTACCCCAGTGAGCTGTCTCTACTCCGGTGAGCTGTCTCCACCCCAGTGAGCTGTCTCCACCCCAGTGAGCTGTCTCTACTCTAGTGAGCTCTCTACTCCAGTGAGCTGTCTCTACTCCAGTGAGCTGTCTCTACCCCTGTGAGCTGTCTCTACTCCAGTGACCTGTCTCCACTCCAGTGAGCTGTCTCTACCCCAGTGAGCTATCTCTACTCCAGTGAGCTGTCTCTACCCCAGTGAGCTGTCTCTACTCCAGTGAGCTGTCTCTACTCCAGTGAGCTGTCTCTAACCCAGTGAGCTGTCTCTACCCCAGTGAGCTGTCTCTACTCCAATGAGCTGTGTCTACTCCAGTGAGCGGTCTCTATCCCAGTGAGCTGTCTCTACCCCAGTGAGCTGTCTCTACTCCGGTGAGCTGTCTCCACCCCAGTGAGCTGTCTCTACCCCAGTGAGATGTCTCTACTCTAGTGGAGCTGTCTCTACCCCAGTGAGCTGTCTCTACTCCGGTGAGCTGTCTGTACTCCAGGTAGCTGTCTCCACCCCAGTGAGCTGTCTCCACCCCAGTGAGCTGTCTCTACTCTAGTGAGCTCTCTACTCCAGTGAGCTGTCTCTACTCCAGTGAGCTGTCTCTACCCCAGTGAGCTGTCTCTACTCCAGTGACCTGTCTCCACTCCAGTGAGCTGTCTCTACCCCAATGAGCTGTCTCTACCCCAGTGAGCTGTCTCCACTCCAGTGAGCTGTCTCTACCCCAGTGAGCTGTCTCTACTCCAGTGAGCTGTCTCTACCCCAGTGAGCTGTCTCTACCCCAGTGAGCTGTCTCTACCCCAGTGAGCTGTCTCTACCCCAGTGAGCTGTCTCTACCCCAGTGAGCTGTCTCCACCCCAGTGAGCTGTCTCTACCCCAATAAGCTGTCTCTACTCCGGTGAGCTGTCTCCACCCCAGTGAGCTGTCTCCACCCCAGTGAGCTGTCTCTACTCCAGTGAGCTCTCTACCCCAGTGAGCTGTCTCTACCGCAGTGAGCTGTCTCTACTCCAGTGAGCTGTCTCTACCGCAGTGAGCTATCTCTACTCCAGTGAGCTGTCTCTACCCCAGTGAGCTGTCTCTACTCCAGTGAGCTGTCTCTACTCCAGTGAGCTGTCTCTAACCCAGTGAGCTGTCTCTACCCCAGTGAGCTGTCTCTACTCCAATGAGCTGTGTCTACTCCAGTGAGCGGTCTCTATCCCAGTGAGCTGTCTCTACCCCAGTGAGCTGTCTCTACTCCGGTGAGCTGTCTCCACCCCAGTGAGCTGTCTCTACCCCAGTGAGCTGTCTCTACTCTAGTGGAGATGTCTACCCTAGTGAGCTCTAGTGAGCTGTCCCCACCCCAGTGAGCTGTCTCTACCCCAGTGAGCTGTCTCTCTGAGCTGTCTCTAGTGGAGCTGTCTCTACCCCAGTGAGCTGTCTCTACTCCAGTGAGCTGTCTCCACCCCAGTGAGCTGTCTCCACCCCAGTGAGCTGTCTCTACTCTAGTGAGCTGTCTCTACTCCAGTGAGCTGTCTCTACTCCAGTGAGCTGTCTCTACCCCAGTGAGCTGTCTCTCTGAGCTGTCTACCCCAGTGAGCTGTCTCCACTCCAGTGAGCTGTCTCTACCCCAGTGAGCTGTCTCTACCCCAGTGAGCTGTCTCTGACTACCCCAGTGAGCTGTCTCCAGTGAGCTCCAGTGAGCTGTCTCCTACTCCAGTGAGCTGTCTCTACCCCAGTGAGCTGTCTCTACCCCAGTGAGCTGTCTCTACCCCAGTGAGCTGTCTCTACTCCAGTGAGCTGTTTCTACCCCAGTGAGCTGTCTCTACCCCAGTGAGTGAGTGAGCTGTCTCAGTGAATCCAGTGAGCTGTCTCTACCCCAGTGAGCTGTCTCTACCCCAGTGAGCTGCTGTGAGCTCTACCCCAGTGAGCTGTCTCTACCCCAGTGAGCTGTCTCCACCCCAGTGAGCTGTCTCTACACCAAGTGAGCTGTCTCTACTCCGGTGAGCTGTCTCCACCCCAGTGAGCTGTCTCCACCCCAGTGAGCTGTCTCTACTCTAGTCCAGTGAGCTGTCTCTCTCAGTGAGCTGTCTCTACCCCAGTGAGCTGTCTCTACTCCAGTGAGTGGAGCTGTCTCTGAGCGGTCTCCCCAGTGAGCTGTCTCTGACTGCAGTGAGCTGTCTCTAGCTCCAGTGAGCTGTCTCCCAGTGGAGCTGTCCCCAGTGAGCTGCTGTCTCTACCCCAGTGAGCTGTCTCTACCCCAGTGAGCTGTCTCTACTCCAGTGAGCTGTCTCCACCTCAGTGAGCTGTCTCTACTCCAGTGAGCTGTCTCTAGTACTCCAGTGAGCTGTCTCTACTCCAGTGAGCTGCTGTCTCTGACCCCAGTGAGCTGTCTCCACTCCAGTGAGCTCTCTACCAGTGAGCCCCAGTGAGCTGTCTCTACTCCAGTGAGCTGTCTCTGACCCCAGTGAGCTGTCTCTACTCCAGTGAGCTGTCTCTACTCCAGTGAGTCTCTATCCCAGTGAGCTGTCTCTACCCCAGTGAGCTGTCTCTACCCCAGTGAGCTGTCTCTACCCCAGTGAGCTGTCTCTACTCAGTGGAGCTGTCTCTACCCCAGTGAGCTGTCTCAGTGAGCTGTCTCCCCAGTGAGCTGTCTCCACCCCAGTGAGCTGTCTCCACCCCAGTGAGCTGTCTCTAGTGAGCTGTCTCTACCCCAGTGAGCTGTCTCTACCCCAGTGAGCCCAGTGAGCTGTCTCTACTCCAGTGAGCTGTCTCTACTCCAGTGAGCTGTCTCTCCACCCCAGTGAGCTGTCTCCACCCCAGTGAGCTGTCTCCAGTGAGCTGTCTCCACTCCAGTGAGCTGTCTCTACCTCAGTGAGCTGTCTCTACCCCAGTGAGCTGTCTCTACTCCAGTGAGCTGTCTCTACCCCAGTGAGCTGTCTCTACCCCAGTGAGCTGTCTCTACTCCAGTGAGCTGTCTCCACCCCAGTGAGCTGTCTCTACCCCAATAAGCTGTCTCTACTCCGGTGAGCTGTCTCCACCCCAGTGAGCTGTCTCCACCCCAGTGAGCTGTCTCTACTCTAGTGGAGCTGTCTCTACTCTAGTGAGCTGTCTCTACCCCAGTGAGCTGTCTCTACTCTAGTGGAGCTGTCTCTACCCCAGTGAGCTGTCTCTACTGCAGTGAGCTGTCTCTACTCCAGTGAGCTGTCTCCACCTCAGTGAGCCGTCTCTACTCCAGTGAGCCGTCTCTACTCCAGTGAGCTGTCTCTACCCCAGTGAGCTGTCTCTACTCCAATGAGCTGTCTCCACCCCAGTCAGCTGTCTCCACCCCAGTGAGCTGTCTCTACTCCAATGAGCTGTCTCCACCCCAGTCAGCTGTCTCCACCCCAGTGAGCCGTCTCCACCTCAGTGAGCCGTCTCTACCCCAGGGAGCCATCTCCACCCCAGTGAGTTGTCTCCACCCCAGTGAGCCATCTCCACCCCAGTGAGTCGTCTCCACCCCAGTGAGCCGTCTCCACCACAGTGAGCCTTCTCCACTCCAGTGAGCCGTCTCTACCCCAGTGAGCTCTCAACCCCAGTGAGCTGGCTCTACTCTAGTGAGCTCTGTACCCTAGTGAGCTGTCTCTACTCCAGTGAGCTGTCTCTACTCTAGTGGAGCTGTCTCCATCCCAGTGAGCTGTCTCTACCCCAGTGAGCTGTCTCTACTCTAGTGAGCTCTCTACCCCAGTGAGCTGTCTCTACTCCAGTGAGCTGTCTCCACTCCAGTGAGCCGTCTCCACCCCAGGGAGCCGTCTCCACCCCAGTGAGCTGTCTCCACTCCAGTCAGCTGTCTCCACCTCAGTGAGCTGTCTCTACTCCAGTAAGCTGTCTCTACTCCAGTAAGATGTCTCTACCCCAGAGAGCTGTCTCCACTCCAGTGAGCTGTCTCCACCCCAGTGAGCTGTCTCTACTCCAGTGAGCTGTCTCTCCTCCAGTGAGCTGTCTCCACTCCAGTGAGCTGTCTCCACCCCAGTGAGCTGTCTCTACTCCAGTGAGCTGTCTCTACCCCAGTGAGCTCTCTCCATCCCAGTCAGCTGTCTCCACCCCAGTCAGCTTTCTCCTCCCCAGTGAGCTGTGTCTATTCCAGTGAGCTGTCTCTACCCCAGTGAGGTCTCCCTAGGCCTGATTGTACTCATGTATTATGAAAGTAGCAATAGATTTTGTGTGTTTCATGGACTGTCATAATGCACAGAGTGAGTGACCAAATCCTAACTGGAAATTAGTTTGTGTATCTCAGACTAAATCATGCGGTGATTTTATTGGTAGACCTGAGCGATTTATGCACAAATCTCAGTTAGGATTCGGGCCCAAGAGTATATAATAGGTTACCCATATTCTTCTTGTTTAAATGCCATTTCATTTGAGCAGAAAATGATACATTGATTACAAGAGTGAGCCAAACTATGGTAGTTAGTTCTACGTATTGAAGTGTCAGCATTTTCATGGAGGCCCTCAATCTGAAGATGTAACTCTCATATGGCTTTTTTCGGTTCACTTCCTGTTTTTGGATTTCCCTCCAACAATTGCAGTCTGGGAAAATGAGCTTTCTAGATGTGGTTCCATGGTACAATAAAGACCATGCCGAGGCGAAATTCAAACTTGAACCTTTGCGTTTTAACATTGGGACCTATAACGTTCTGAAATGTAACCCTTGTTCAATTGTCAAAGTATTTAGGGGGAATAGTGAACATCATAATGAAGGAAGAAGAACAAGGTGAGCACCTGGTTGTCTCATGGTTCTCGTCTTGTCGCTAGGTAACGTTATAGCAGTAACTTCTCCGTGTGGGATGGATCTGCAGAGGAGTATTAACCAGAGACTGTGGTGGAGACAATTTGTGTGGAACTGTTTCTGTTTGTTTTGATAGTCTGTTAATTTCACTGGCATAACACACACAGTCATTAAACCCATAAAGGCAGTTTAACACCTCTGTGATAGTGACGGAGAGTAACTGTCAATCACAAGTGGCTAGAACAATTGATGATGTTGACAACGGCACAACACAAGGCGGGCATACATGCCCACACACACACAATATCAGTGCACACATTAGTGCCACTGCCACACACATGCTGATTACACTTCCTCTCGCTCATGCAAACAGACTTGCATTATTCAAACCCAAACATGGGCTGCTGTTACACTCAGACACTACCACACACACATTCTGAAGCGGGAGATTGTATCTCCATAGGGGCAAGGGGGCGGGCATAAGGGGAACACAGTAGCAGATGGGTGATTTAGCATTCTGCGAGCCCAGAGGGGCGCCCCACAACTTCAGACTGGGGGGGGTGTACAAGATGGAGAGGGGTGCTAGATGAGATGCATAGCAACACACTCTCTCCTTTCTGCTCAACACAAATGTATGTACCATTGTCTGTGTATTTGTTTGTATTCCTTTCAAGGTTGTTTTTATCACATTGCCCTGTGCCCCACTCGTCCTGGAGGCTCAATCTGTCAAACTACGCTTTGGAATATGTGCTTTT
This sequence comes from Oncorhynchus nerka, assembly GCF_034236695.1. Lineage (NCBI taxonomy): Eukaryota > Metazoa > Chordata > Actinopteri > Salmoniformes > Salmonidae > Oncorhynchus > Oncorhynchus nerka. Next base: position 21,925,480 of record NC_088401.1, on the reverse strand, counting down.
TAAGATCTCTGGGGTTGATTTAGAAGGATGGTCTTAAGGGGCTCCAATGGATAGCTGGGTAGTTGGGGGGGGGTGCTATGGTTCAGAGAGGACAGAGAGTGTGGCTGTCTGAGTAACGAGCGTTAGCACTTTGACTCGATGCCCCTAGGACTTCCACTGAAGGAGACCAGACTGAATGATTAACAACGCAATGGGGACGATTGATTTGAAGGCAGGCTAGAGGTTGCATTTGCCGTATGTCTTCAGTCACAGTGCTATAAAGACAGAGATGGATAGTGAGGCCTTGAGAATGGAGAGCTGACACCAGTTTGGTAACCTTGACCCCTCAGACGTTACCGGGACCAGTGGTTCCACCCTGTCCTCACTCTGCTTCCTTGTATTGAAAACACCAGAGGGACTATTGTGCCTTTGGCAGGACATTTGTCACCGGCTGGCATCATTTGACTGTTTCCATCGTTTTTTGGACAATGCACTTGGCTGTCTTTCCTAGCAGAGGTACAATGTGTTGTGAATGAGAAGTCATCAAATGCTAACTTAATATTAGTATGGTACAATGCGACAGAGATGGTTGTGATAATTTTTTTGTTGTTTAATTGCCTCCGTTTGTTTATTTTGAAAGAACCGATTGGCCCTTGCAGTGATTATAAAACAAGTTCTGAGTCTCAAACTGTTTCGAAATTGAAACAGAGAGAAAGGGCCCAACTACTGTTTTGAAGTGAATGCAAATATATGCAAAGGAGAAAAATCCCCATTTTAGAAGGCATTATCTCTGTTCTGTTTACCATCTTGTTCCCCTGACAGAATTTGAAAGTCCCCTCGGTATTCCCCCTTGCAAAAGGAGAACAAACTAAAACTTCATAACAAAACCCCTGGGGGTTTAGATGCTTAGTTGTAAGTACCATAAGGCTGGCAATATGTAATAAAGCCACTATAAAGCTATAAGAAATGCTTGATGAATTATGCTATTATGAATATTTTAGGACATGACATATTTTCACATGAAAATACATAATTACATTGTGAATTTTTTTTTTTGTTGGGTCTTGATACAATGTGTGTCTTTGAACGCAGCAAGTAACAGTCATTCAAACATATACGTGCCTCCTAAATCCAAGACATAATAGCCCCATCTGAGATGTTTTCACGGCAAGGATGGGAAAAAAACTCTAGCTGATCTAACACCAGACAGCCTGCCTCATAGGGGAAAATGGTTTGTTCCATACTTTTATCTGGTGATGAGGTCACCGGCCCCGGCGTCGCTCTTTGTGTTTTGCAAAAAGCCGCTTAATGGTGGATTACGCCCGGAGACGATCACACAAGACTAGGCCTCGCAGCAAAAAGATTTAACAGGAGAGTGGGTCGACCTGAATCGCTGATCCTCATTGTTCTGTTTGGAAAGAGATAACTCTGGGGGGGAAAAGAACATCTTTCTGGGCTAATTGGTAACCCTGGCTTTCTGTCAATTTTTATTTGATGATCCAGATGGATGTGAAGCCCATGCTGGTTTAACAGTATTGCTTCCATCCCTCTCCTCGCCCCTATCTGGGTTCGAACCAGGGACCTTCTGCACACATAGACAACAGCCACCCTCGAAGCATCGTTACCCATCTCTCCAAAAAAGCCGCGGCCCTTGCAGAGCAAGGGGAACAACTACTTCCAGGTCTCAGAGCGAGTGACATCACCGACGATTGAAACGTTATTAGCGCGCACCCAGCTAACTAGCTAGCCATTTAACTTTGGTTACACTGGCCATGTATTCACAGTGCTTAATACTGTATTGATAGAGAAGGTCTTACTGGACTAATTCAACCAGTCTGTTGAACCTTGAATACTGATTAATAATCACTACCTTACATGTTGCATCAGAGACCAGCAAAGTTGTGATGGCATTGACCTTGCATTTGGAGAATTCCAAGAAGACAAAGACACTTATTTAAGGCATTGTGTTCCTCAAAAGTTCAATAACGCATACTCAGGAATTCTAAAGTCCTACATTTCGTAGATAATCTCAGTTTTCTGTTGGAGTGTTCAGAGCGCTGGCCGTGGAGTAGGGTTGATCCGATCGTTCTGACCTCACAACAGCAGTCAAGAACCCAAGCTAACTGGCTAACGTTGGCTAGCTCGCTAGCTACTTCCAGACACAAATGAGAACATTTTGCCAACGTTTACTGACACTGGCTATATTCAACGGGTGTTGAGCGTTCGTAAATTCATCAGTTACTCTGCGTTCATCAGTTATTCTGCGCTCAGATGAGAGTGCTCTGAAATCAGAGTAGATGCACCCACTGTCATCCTCTCTCTCTGTGGCTACCCAAGCCTATTAGTCTGGGTGCCCGTCTGTTTAGCTATCATTCCACACCTTACCACTCCTGCAATGGCATAATAAGAGTACAAGGAGTGGAACGCTAGCTTAACAGACTGGTACTCAGGCTACAAGCCTATTCCACAGAGAGCAAAATAAAGCCAGATTGTCTTACCCACCCCTGTATTAATGCTTTCCTCTCATTCATTTTCCTGGCCAGGGTGAGATCAGCTGATACCCAAAGACACACAGAACGAATGTGAGAGAGGTAAAAAGGTCATTTAACGTTTCCCTGGTTCAAGCCCCAGACAGAGGAAAGGGGGAGGCATGCGTGGGTGTTGAACGAGAGAGGGAGTCAGTCAGCAGTAGGCGTGCGTGGGTGTCAGGGGAAGTTGGGGGTGGCGTGGGTAGAAGAGGTGAGACTGGCGATGACCTCTGCTTACAGCGTGGTTGGGGGGGATACATGAGAGGCCCCAGCTTGAAGCATTTCCAGCAGCAGCTTCCAAACAACCCCCTCTTTACCGTTCGCCCATGAACTAATGCTGAAAACATGTTTTCTCTTTCTGCTTTCCTCTCTTTTGTCTGGTCGAATCTGTTCTGGGCCTCCACGTGGTCTGGTCACCACCCACAAAGCTTCTGTGGCCTGGAGAGAGGGAAGATTTGGTAGAAGGACATCTTTCTTTCTTACTTGTTCTTTCTAGTTGTCTTTTTCCATCTGTCTTCATGTCTCCTTCCATCAACCTTTTTCTTTCTTTACCATCCTTCATGTCTTTTTGTATATTCCTCTATATCTCCCCGCAGTCTGGAAATTGCTGTTTACCACAGAGATGTATCAAATCAGATGAATGTGAAACAACATTAAATAATGTAACCCTGTGCAGGCGTGTGGATTCCCAGGCTTAGGGAAAAGACCATGGTGGTGAGCGTAGGCAGGAAATGGACTTTCCCTGCTTGTAAAAGCAAAGTGAGCTTTTTTGTTTTCAACATACCAGTCTGTCTTCATTTAGTTGTTTTGTGGTGATATGTATCCTTGATTCCCCTCTGTATGGAATGAACTCCTGAGAGAAAATGCTTTTGGTATCATCTTCACTAATTGAAATGGCTGTGAAGTAACAGAAGGTGATTATATGAACATAGCTGTTGTTAATTGAGATGTATGAGGCAGTTGTATTGAAATACTGTTCAATAAGAGCAGTTTGATCTGATGTTCACTAACCTTGAAAAGCACAGCAATATTCCCCTGCAATGTTTCTCTCAGCAGTGATATAAAGTTATTTTAATGTATCCCCTCCTTTTCCACCCAGCAAGTGGGACAGAAAAACGCTCATCCTATCATGCTGGCTATTACATAAATCTCTGTATGACGAAAATAGGTTGAACCAGGGGGTAAAAAAACATGAAGCTGTCTGGGCCCCACCGGACATGTGTGTCTTTTGTCAGGGGTCCCAGCATTATGCAATAGTCTGTCCCACGTGTGTGTGTGTGTGTGTGTGTGTGTGTGTGTGTGTGTGTGTGTGTGTGTGTGTGTGTGTGTGTGTGTGTGTGTGCGTGCGTGCGTGCGTGCGTGCGTGCGTGCGTGCGTGCGTGCGTGCGTGCGTGCGTGCGTGCGTGCGTGCGTGCGTGCGTGCGTGCGTGCGTGCGTGCGTGCGTGCGTGCGTGCGTGCGTGCGTGCGTGCGTGCGTGCGTGCGTGCGTGCGTGCGTGCGCGCGTGTGAGAAAGATGTATTACCGTGTCACATGGTATGAAACTGGACATGCCAGCACTGCAACGTGTTCAAGCACCAAGACAACATCAACATTAACTTAAGGACACTTCCATTCTTAGAATGGACTTGTTGACATTCTTTACATGCCTTGTTGCAGTCAGTGGTGACTCATTCCTACCACTAAAATAAACCTTCCTCTTTAAGATGAAATAACATGTCTCTATGATGTAGCTCATGAAGGGGACATTCCCCTTATTTGCACTGGCTGACTCATAGCCAGACACTAGGGGATTGGGTTGCCATTTCTGGACCATAATGATTTAAAGGGAGGAGGGGCGGAAACCATGTGTTTTCGAACACACATGGGCGTTTGTTTGTGTTTTGATATCCCCCCTACTAAACATAATGGTCTATCACTATAACTCAGGCGTCATCACTGTAGGCTGTCAACTTTACGTAATACTGCAATGCCAACTCTGAATTTTCCTCAGTGGGGTTACTCATTATAGTGAATCTGAAACTGGTTTATTCAAGCAAAATGACTTGAATGTTAAAAAGTGGCTGAGCTAGAGCGACAGGCATTATATTATTAAGTGTGGGCAGAACCAGAATATTTTGTTGCACCTGCTGCTCACACTGTGAAAAAATGTATTTTGGAATTCATCACCTGTACCCATATCAAAGTCAGGTCCATAGCTCTCCTGAAACATATCAGTGTTACCTCTCCCATCAATAGCTATAGGAGTTTTGCTCAACCAAAGTGTATGAAACTGCTTAGCGCCTCCATTTGCGGCTTTGTAATTTGCTAAGATCTGAATGTGAGCAAATGAAACATCAAAAGGGTGTTGAACTAATGTGTTCTACATCAAGAATACGTTGATGCAAGGGTGAAGTCTAGACTGCTTTGAAATCATTAGATGTTTTACAAGAAGGGAAGCTGATTTGGCTGTTGTGTCATGTCTTATTTTGTTTATTATTATTGACGACTAACATGAGGGAAAGTTAAGGTTATTTGTTAATTCTGCAATTTTTTCACAACAGGAAAATAATCCTGCAGCAACAGGAAATAGGAATTATTGTATGGATTATGATTAATGGACATTTTTGTAGGGGGTGATATTTTTAGTTTGGGCAAATCAAGTCTGACATTTAAAATGGAATTTACAGACTTTAGAAGCTTTTTTAAACCTTGAATATATTACAAGTTTGCATTTTCTGCTGTGAAGGACATTTCCTGCAAGTACAGGGTGATCAAATCTGAATATCTTCTGGATACATTTGAGTAGCATGATAAGAATATTCATGGTAAATGTGGGGTAGACAAAGCAAGACAAAGTAATGACAAGGGTTTGAGTGAGAGGACTAACTGGTGTCTCCAAGGGGCCTCACCTCTCCAAAGTGTGCCCTAACTCTAAGAATACCGGTTGTGGTGAATCTCTTCCATTATCAGAACTGGTGAGGCGTTCTAGAGATTACAGGACGATGGCATTTGTGAATATTAAAGAGATCTAAAGCGAAGGGAGTTGACCTGTTAATGGAGTGGTGCCAAGTCAAAAAATGAAAGACAGGAAACAAACCTTCCAAATCTATTTGCGGGGAAATGGTCGCTTCTGTACAATTCACCTTTTTTTTACTGTCCTTTTTTTACACTGAACAAAAATATTAACACAACATGTAAAGTGTTGGTCCCATGTTTTATGTGCTGAAATAAAAGATCCCAGAAATGTTCCATACGCACAAAAAGCTTATTTCTCTCAAATGTTGTGCACACATTTGTTTACATCCCTGTTAGTGAGCATTTCTACTTTGCCAAGACAATCCATCCACCTGACAGGTGTGGCATATCAAGAAGCACCTTCTACTGGGGATAATAAAAGGCCACACTAAAATGTGCAGTTTTGTCACACAACACAATGCAACAGATGTCTTTTGAGGGAGCGTGCAATTGGCATGCTGACTGCAGGAATATCCACCAGAGCTGTTGCCAGAGAATTTAATATTAATTTCTCTACCGTAAGCCACCTCCAAAATATTTGTGGATAATTTGGCAATACATCCAACTATCCTCACCACCGCAGAGCATGTCACGATCGTGTGTAGAGACGGACCAAGGCGCAGCGTACGTAGAGTTCCACATCTTTATTATCAAGTGAATCTTAGAACTAAAACAAATAAAGGACAAATGAAACGTGACTACGTGGTGCACAAACACAAAATAATATCCCACAAACACAGGTGGGAAAAACAGCTACTTAAATATTAAGTACGATTACCAGCTGCCTCTAATTGGGAAGCAAACCAAAACACCAACATAGACATTTTAAACTAGAACACTCCCTCGTCACGCCCTGACCTACTACACCATACTACACCATTATAATTATAATACACCCTTATACACAATTATATTCATTCGGGGACAGGTCAAAAAGCTAGCTTGCAGTTGCTAGCTAATTTGTCCTATTTAGCTAGCTTGCTGTTGCTAGCTAATTTGTCCTGGGATATAAACGTTTAGTTGTTATTTTACCTGAAATGCACAAGGTCCTCTACTCCGACAATTAATCCACACATAAAACGGTCAACCGTATCGTTTCTAGTCATCTCTCCTCCTTCCAGGCTTTTTCTTCTTTAAACTTCATATGGCGATTGGCATCTAAACTTTCATAGTATTACCACGACGACCGACGAACTCTGTTGTCTTTCAATAACCCACGTGCCATCTCCTCATTGGTTATACCCACATGGGCTATTGAATCTGCTTCTATAAACCAATGAGGAGATGGGAGAGTGAGGACTTGCACCACGATCAGCTTCACAAATAGAACTGACTTCTATTTTAGCTCTTGGCAACTCAGACACTCATTGGCGCGCGCGAGCAGTGTCGTCAACATGTAACTCAGTAAAATATTTTACATTTATTTAACTAGGCAAGTCAGTTAAGAACAAATTCTTCTTTTACAATGACGGCCTTATGACGTCATTGTAAATGGCCTTATTTTACAATGTTGCATGTTGCGTTTATATTTTTATACAGTGTAAGTATTGTGCAAGCATTGGCCGTTTTGGTTTCAACTCACATTTAGGTCATGTACAACCCTTCCTAATCTGAATGAGATATCAGAAATGGCGTTATGGGAACCTCACCTACACTGTAATATCATTATCATCGAAGTAGTTGTGAAGTGGTTGTTGAATCAATGGCCGTATCCGAAACCTGTCTTACCTACTACTTACAAAAACAACTGTTTGTGTACTAATCATATTACATACTATTAAATAACATACTGTTTAGTATAAATGTATTCAGTAAGCAACCAACATCAACATACTAGGATCACCCATACTGCCAGTGCGTCACCTAATGCGCTTTTGAATTGTTTCCTGTCATTGATTCATTTTGGTACAGTCGAGTTTTAATGACTCCAACCTAAGTGTATGTACACTTCCGACTTCAACTGTATATTCAGACCCGTGTCTGTGTTTGAGGATTATTTGATGGTTTCCTGGTGAACAGACCTTTATACCTAGAAAAAAAGGACAGACAGTTGAAGTCGGAAGTTTACATACACTTTCAACCACTCCACAAATTTATTGTTAACAAACTATAGTTTTGGCAAGTCGGATAGGACATCTACTTTGTGCATGACAAGTAATTTTTCCAACAATTGTTTACAGACAGATTTTCACTTATAATTCACTGTATCACAATTCCAGTGGGTCAGAAGTTTACATACACTAAGTTGACTGTGCCTTTAAACAGCTTAGAAAATTCCAGAAAATGATGCCATGGCTTTAGAAGCTTCTGATTGGTTAATTGACATAATTTGAGTCAATTGGAGGTGCACCTGTGGATGTATTTCAAGGCCTTCCTTCAAACTCAGTGCCTCTTTGCTTAACATCATGGGGAAATCAAAATAAATTAGCCAAGACCTCAGAAAAAAAGCCAGACTACGGTTTGCAACTGCACATGGGGACAAAGATTGTACTCTTGGAGAATCAAAAATAGAACTGTTTGGCCATAATGACCATTGTTATGTTTGGTGGAAAAAGGGGGAGGCTTGCAAGCCGAAGAACACCATCCCAACCGTGAAGCATGGGAGTGGCAGCATCATGTTGTGGGGGTTCTTTGCTGCAGGAGGGACTGGTGCACTTCACAAAATAGATGGCATCATGAGGTAGGAAAATTATGTGGATATATTGAAGCAACATCTCAAGACATCAGTGAGGAAGTTAAAGCTTGGTCGCAAATGGGTCTTACAAATGGACAATGACCCCAAGCATACTTCCAAAGTTGTGGCAAAATGGTTTACGGACAACAAATTCAGGGTATTGATGGGGCCATCACAAAGCCCTGACCTCAATCCTATAAAACATTTGTGGGCAGAACTGAAAAAGCGTGTGCGAGCAAGGAGGCCTACAAACCTGACTGAGTTACACCAGCTCTGTAAGGAGGAATGGTACAAAATTCACCCAACCTATTGTGGAAAGCTTGTGGAAGACTACCGGAAACATTTAACCCAAGTTAAACAATTGAAAGGCAATGCTACCAAATACGAATTGGGTGTATGTAAACTTCTAACCCACTGGGAATGTGATGAAAGAAATAAAAGCTGAAATAAATCATTCTCTCTACTATTATTCTGACATTTCACATTCTTAAAATAAAGTGGTGATCCTAACTGACCTAGGATAGGGAATTTTTACTAGGATAAATGTCAGGAATTGTGAAAAACTGAGTTTAAATGTATTTGGCTGAGGTGTATGTAAACTTCTGACTTCAACTGTAGGTGTCTAGGAGCAGTATTGCTTCACCCACCTTTCTTTAATTTGATATAGCAATCCTCTGAGATCTATAGTGCGACAGCAGAAAGATCACATGGAATACCCCAGTATGGTCTTAGAGAAAATGAATCTGATGGGCATGAATTCCATGTTTGGTGTCTAGATATCACAGAAGGGGTCTTTTAAGACTTACAGTATATGAATTCGAAATGATGATCTTTAAGGTATGACTAGACCGCATTTCTCCATATCATTTAATCCAATGTCTTTACATTTACTGTTTGTTTGCTGGTTACCATCGTTACTTGGACTCAGAAAGGGGGGGAAAGCACTGTACAACTAAGCCCCAACTGTACAATTATGGTACTTATATCTGCAGTGTGGGCTCCAAGTTTTGGAGTTGGCAGCCTTAGGTAATGCATGGAATGCAACCAAAACAGCAATGTTTTATTTTGTACCGCTTACCTAAATGAATGTGCACTCTGCTGAATATGTGCGGGTTTTGAAATCAAAAGTCTCTCTCTCTCTCTTCTCTCTCTTTTCCTCCAAGACTATAAACAAGCTCGGAAATGCTTGCCAGAGCGTAAGGAATCATTATGCAAATTCTTAAGAGTATATTCCCAAGAAGCATGAATTGCTGAAGAAATTGCACGAGCAAGCTCTCTCAGAGGGTCAAGATAATTTGACACGTCTCCCCAAACCATGTTGTGAGGTGCATGCAGCCCCTGCTTGCAGAATATATTTTAAAGCATTTCTGTGATGATCCATAGCGTTAGCGTATGTTAGCTAATGAGGAGCTATCTAGCATATCCCACACAAAGACCCTTCTTTTATCATCGCCATCTTGATCGATTGTGGTCTGGCTCTGACTTTGAAGATATAGAACTTTGATCCAAGAAAGCCTGTTGGTGGAATGTTTTAAACTATACTTGAGGCCTTTTTTTTTATTCTCCAAAGAGCATGCATTGTAGGCCTATATAAGCTACATTTTTAGTTGAACTGCAGTCATTATAACAGTTCCGCAGGTAATATAAGTACTTTCCCTCAGACTATGTTTTGGCTAGTTGGCAGGCATTTCGTGCCTGAGAAAACACACACAACTTACAACTTATGTCATGGTCTCAAAATATATATATGCTTATATACTGCTCTACAAATTCAATGTTTTTCACTTGCCTGAATGCCTTTCCCTTTGTCCATCAGGACAGTCAATAGCCTTAAAGCAGATTGCTGAGGTAACAATACCTCCTACCTAAGCGGGTTAAAGGAAATATTCCTTCTTTTACAGATTAAGCTCAGTCTACCATTTCAACAACATCATATTGTTCTATAAAGAGACTGCAGAAAATCTGAATTTACATTCTTCTGTCATAACAACACGGGTCAATGTTTAGTAACATCTCAAAATCACCCCAACCCATATTTCACAAAGAAGCGTCTCAATATAGGAGTGTCTCAGTAAATGTTTTATCAAATGTATAGATTTACACTTCAATGTATCATGACGTAGAAGCAGTTATGTTGGACCATGGTATTTTACAGCAATTGTTATTACATATCTCAGTGTTTTGAGAAATAACACATTGGAAACACGTATCTTCCTCTATCTTTTTTACTAAAAAACATAGAAACGTGCCATTTTCACATACAGTATGTTGATGGTTGGGGTGGTGCTAAAGAGATGATGAATATGAAGTAAAACATTTTTTAAATGTCCCTTTAGGTGTCATCACTCTTTCTTGATATTGAAACATGTATCCTCATAACCCTTGAGACTAAGCCTGATAACTCTCACCACATGCCACACCCAAGGGCTTTTTAAAATATGAAATCTCCTAACTATGACCCTGGGGCCTTGTGCTAGTTGGCTGTTGCTAAACCCACACTAACGCTGTGCAACCTCGGTGCAATGGCTTCTCCCTTTTGAATGTGTGGGATCTTCAGTCGCCCACTGGTTCCCCCTCCTCTTCTGTAGCAATGGTTTCCTCCCAGCCTGGGTTGCTTGTGGAGATTCTGAGCTAAAGTAACACAAAAGCTTTCACTGGTTTCAGAGGCTAAATGGTTAGCTTGGCCCTTAGCCTGCAGGGTCCTCACATTGCATTATTTATTCCTCATCCATTATTGCGCATTCTCACTTGAAAGTGGACATTTCGCCCTTGAATTAGTTGTTGAATTCAATATAATTGACTTGGGATTCAAATGGAACAAGATCAAGGGCAGAGAGACCAGTCAAAGTGTGGGCTCTATTCAATCAGTATGGCGGAAGTTCAGCTTTGCAGCGTGATTGAAATGTAAAGGCAGTGTTCCTGCATCAGCGGAGACTGCATTCACAGTAAACACTGCATATGTCGACTCAATCAGAAATTACCTTTATGTTTTCCATCGCTCAATCTGTAATGCTTCAGCCATACAGATCGAATAGAGACTATTCTTCCTAACAGGTTTTTAACAGGTCTCGGTAAAGGTCATTATATTTGAGTTGAGTTAAACTGGTTTAAACCTTTAAAGCACTGAGAAGGAATACCAACAGGAACTGCCGATGTAGACTTCTACTGGGAGAGAGATTTATTTAGAAGTGCACATCGTGCCTCTCAGGGTAGAGGCAAAGCACTTGTTCCCTTCCCCCAGTCCGTGAGAGATCTGTGCCAATCCCAATCCCAGAGAAACTGCAGCCAAAATCGCCCTCGCACTACCGCCTCTTACCACAATCACGCCTCCATCTCACGCATTCCAATAGTGCACATCGACCGCACATTCAAAACAGTTTGCAGATTAGACATCTCTACTAACTACAATACTAATGTTATACACTGGACTAAAATATGAACGCAGCATGTTTCATGAGCTGAAATAAAAGATCCCCAAATTTTCCATAGGCACAAAAATGTTATTTATCTCCAATTTTGTGCAGAAATATATTTACATCCCTGTTAGTGAGCATTTCTCCCTTGCCAAGATAATCCATCCACCTGACAATAATAGCATATCAAGAAGCTGATTAAACAGCATCTTGTGCTGGTGAGAGTAAAAGGCCACTATAAAATGTGCAGATGTGTCACACAACACAATGCCATATATGTCTCACGTTTTGAGGGAGCGTGCAATTGGCATGCTGACTGCAGGAATTTCCACCAGAGCTGTTGCCATAGAATTTAATGTTCATTTCTCTACCATAAGCCACCTCCAACATCGTTTTAGAGACCACGCCAGCCCAGGACCGCCACATCCGGCTTCTTTACCTGCAGGATAGTCTGACAAGCCACCCAGATAGCTGATGAAACTGAGGAGTATGTCTGTCTGAAAAACTCATTCTGATTGGCTGGGCTTGGCTCCCCACCCCTGCCCAGTCATTTGAAATCCATAGATTAGGACCTAATGAATTTATTTCAATTGACTGATTTCCTTATATGAACTGTAACTCAGTAAAATCGTTGACATTGTTGCATGTTGCATTTATATTTATATTCAGTATAGAATCCCCCTCTTTAGAAATCAGCCTGAATGTTGCAAAACATTAGCCAAGTTCTATATTTAAGTTAATTGTCTGTTTGTTAGAAGCGAACAGACCTGGGTTCAAATACATGTGTATTTCAGTATGTAGTATTTAAAATCAAATCAAATCCAAAACAAGTACTTTTATTTGAGTAGTTGAACGGTTATTTATAAAAACCAAATAGCCTACCAAATTGTATTTGAGAGTATTTTCAAATACTATTTTCAAATATCTGGGTTAAATGCATGGGGCTGTATTTGAGTCAGTGTATTTTAGTGTTTTCAAATACTTTCCAAGTGTATTTCCAAATACATTCAACATCATATGTGTTGTAAAACCAATTTGCGAGTTTAAGAACCCAACATTGAAATATGTTTTGAATATTTATTGAGGAAATGGAATGAGAATGAGAATGAGGATTTGGGAGGTGAATGAGAATGGAGCGGGTGAAGCCAAGGGCTGCAGATGAAGGATCCAGGGGGTGTACTCTGTTTGGCTTGGATTCTCAGGTAGACATCATCGTCAGTTAGGCTGCTGTGGTGGTGGTGGTAATTGTAAGTCGCTCTGGATAGTCGCTCTGGATAAGAGCGTCTGCTAAAGGACTTAAATGTAAATGTAAAATTCCCCCCCCCCCAGGAGATCTTTGGAAGAACCTAAGAGATACTAGATAGAAGTGGAGGGATGCAAAGCTTGTTAAGGCTGGAAATGCACAGTTTCATGCAATGTGACATGCACTGCATAACAAAGAGGAGGAATGTTAGTTTGGTCAGGTTTAAGTAGGGTTGCAGTGGTTAAGGAGAGTGAGGACAGGTGTGGAGGCTGATGAGCAATTAGTTGCAGCTGATGCTTGTTGAGGAGCTGCGTTCAAGGCAACTAGAATTTTTGTTCATTTTTAACACCATTAAAGTCCATAAAAAATATTGACTTAATTAATTTAACTTAAAGAGAGATATGACACATGTCATCGATGGGGATATTTTTTCCTCAGAAGAAGAAGTAGATAATGGAAATGGATGGAAATGTTACCTCAACTACTTCGTACCCCCGCACATTGACTCAGTACCGGTACTCCTTGTATATAGCCTCGTTATAGTTATTTTGTTATTGTGTTATTATTTCCTTTTTATATTCAGCAAATTTTATTGTTTTTTAACTGTGTATTGTTGTGAAAAGTGCTCGTAATTAAAGCATTTCACTGTAAAGTCTACACCTGTTGTTTTCGGCTCAGGTAACAAATAACATTGGATTTGATTTTGATTGGAAATGCCATACTGGAGTGTCTCATGTACAGTCAACCAGCTGCTGCTGCTGTTGTTGTCTCTTGCCCATATAACTCTGTCTATGTAATAACCAAGGGCAGGTTACCAGTGTGTAACTGTATGCCCCTCTGTTCGGTCCTCCCATGCCTATTTGTTCCAGTAAAAGTCTCTCTCCCCCTCTCTCTCATTTCTGGGCAGTCTTCACAAAAACAGGGCATCACTATCTCTGATTCATCATTTCAGGGAAATGTGAACCGGGCCTTAATGTATATTTTGTGCGGTTTCATGGTGTTATTTGTTACAATAGAGGCATTTGTTAGTAGGGCTCTCCAACACTGTCATGGAGAGCTACCAACCCTAATCTAGCGCACCTCATTCTAATAGTTATCTGGTTGATAAGATTCATCAGGTTACAACGAGTTAGAGTGAAAACCTACAGGAAAGTAGCTCTCCAGGAACAGTGTAGGAGAGCCCTGGTCTCGTAGGCCTTGGGCCCTTTAAACGTTTAAGCAATGCTAAGCCATTAGAGTTAGTAGGCCTAATTCAATTAACATCACCAATTTCCTCTAAATTAGCATTAGCAGTACTAATAACACTAATGTTCTTTGCCCTAGAAAGCCCCTTTCTTCCATGCATGCCAGCTGGGATGTTTTAGCAGGAGATGGGTGGGTAGAATAGGGAGGGATAGTGGTTAGGTTACTAATCGCTGGGGTGGAAATCACCAGCACATGCTGTCAGCTGGTGCCAGTCATCGAGTGATGACTCTGTGTGCCAGTCCATTTTCCTCTTAATGCGCCAGCTCTGCTTTCAGATGAAAGAGTTTTATCGAGCGCCAACACACTGCCACGCGTCTGTTTATTTTTAGCATTAGCAGCACCTATAGTACAGTAGTGTTCTCTGATAGCACTGAAAACCCAGATATTGTCTTTTGAAGTTTCTCATTGTTAAATGGTACAGTAGTGTAATGATTGTAATGAAGTATGCACCTCCTATTTGGTGAGGTTGTTGACCCTTTAAATATAAAAGTATTCTCCCTCTATTTCATCTCCCACAATCAGAGAATGCTACTCCTTTCTGGGAGTTCATTTAACTTTTCCAATTATCTGTACATTGTTTTTAGTAAATTAATAATGATTTTTTAATTTCCACATAATGGATCACTGGAAGAAAATTAGTATTTGTTTCCTTGAGAAAGTGTTGGGCCTTACCGGAAGCCAAGCCTTAAGGGGGTTCCGCCTGACACATGTGATGTATTGCATGTAACACCATCTTAATCCCTTGCTGGATTCATATTTAATGCCCTGGTCGTAATAAGGGAGTATGTATTTACAACAGGCATCAAGCTGCTAAATTATGTATAAACGTTGAGTTGATAGACATCAGGTATGAGACCGATACTCTTCCAGGGAACACTTTGGAGGATGATTCTCCACTTCTCCACAAGATGGAAGTTTGTTTATGGCAGATGTTGAATTTGATGCGTTGATTATTCCTCCCAAATCGTCAAGGTCATGATGCCGTGGAGCATCTGGAAAGTGAGCCAGGATACTGCTATGCCTATCCTAATGTGGAAACAGAATCGATGGATAGGTGAAGAGGTCATTGTGTGTGTGTGTGTGTGTGCGTGTGTGTGTGTGTGTGTGTGTGTGTGTGTGTGTGTGTGTGTGTGTGTGTGTGTGTGTGTGTGTGTGTGTGTGTGTGTGTGTGTGTGTGTGTGCACACGGGGAGGGATAATGTTCACTCAGACACACTCCAATTGTAATTATGAAGAGTGATGAGACAAAATCCATCTACAAAGAATTTAAATGTTTTCAGCAAAGCCTTAAACAAATACTCGTGGCTAAATGTTACCTCAAGACCTGCTGCAGATACAGTAGGCCCACCTCTTTAAATACCCCAGTTTTCACTCTCCGTAACAAACTACTAATACTAATAATGCTCAAGGTAACATGTAGTAATAAACGGTTGGTAATGGGATAACGGAAACCAAGGACGTACAAATCTATACAAAAGCTGGATTTTCAATAATTGAATTGTTCAGTCAAGTCATAAAAGGCCCCGGTTTTAAAGGCTGAATGGGTGTTGGGTTTCAAAGAAGCCTCTATGAAAGTGCCCAACATGATATGGAGCCAGCCGTTCAAACAGAACAGTGGACCGAAGCTTTATGATGGTGAGCCAGGCTTTGACTAAATAAAAAATAGATACTGTACAGTATATGAATAAAAGATATCTTGAAATTCATAACTTGACAGTGTCAAGTGATAATACATGTTGTGCTTTCTCTTTAACTGAATTAACGTTTTATTTCAATTTACCATTTCAATTTAAATACTTAGTGTTTGTTGGCACTTTGCTTGGTGAGACACTTGAAAGTGCAGAGCAGGGTTATTCTTGAGTCAAAAGCCTTTTTTTCCATGCCCTTGATTGTTGCCAAAGCAGTCTTGCGAAGAAAATGTTTCTTGTTCCTTCTGATAGTAACATTTTGTAAGAACTTTGAACATCCTCTGACAATGCCCTCTGACCCTGAAGGATTCATATGCTATCAGTGCTTCAAAAATCCAACCACAACAATCAACCTGTAGATGGCTCATCGAGTAACACAGTAATCGAAAATATCCTCCTGCGGCATGATGTTATAGTCTCTGTCATTAGGAGCATAGCAATAAGGCAGTATGAATATGTACATTATTCCTCACCAAATAGTTTGGGGTTTTGTTTTTGTTTCTTTTCATCTTTTTTTGCCTCTGCTTTCGGGGAGAGATTGAGTTGCGGCTCTCACGGGGAGTGAGCGAACTTGAGCTGCCATGGGAACACAGGGTATGGTTGAAGCCGGGGGACTAGATTCTGTGGCTCCAACATCAAACAACCTCGATGCCATTGTGTGACTAGCCACACACATACAGTCACTCACACACACACATTCTGAATGTATGTGGTTGACGTGAAGGAGAGATTGAACAAGAGAGAATTGACTGAGGAAGGGAGGCGCATGCACGTACCGATAGGACACATGGGGTGTGAGTAGGTCCATTTTGTATAAAACTATGATTATATGTAGAAACCAGACAGCAAACTTTAAATCAATCCTCTAAACTTGATAAATCAACATATCCCCAAGCAACTGGGAGAGTGTGAGCTTTCATTTTTGTACCACAGCAAAGCAATCAGCTGGTAAAACAGTGCAGCGACACAACAGTCCAATGGAACATGGCCTCCTTCAAAGGAAAAGGAAAGGACAAAGGGCAACAAGAGTAATAAACAGTTAAATGCTATCCAGGAAAACATAGCTAAAATACTCTCAATGCTCACAAAAACGATCAAAAAGACAAGAGGCTATCGTGTCAGACATGTACAAACAAGGTGTGCGCGTGGAACAAACAAGAAAAAAAAAATGGGCCTTTTGGAAACAAAGTTAGAAACTTTAGAAGAAGAATCGGACCAGCACGATAACAGAATGAGACGTAACAACATGAGAATATTGTCCTTACAAGAAAAAAGGAGACCTTTTCAGTTACGTTGTCAAACTGATATCAGAGAAACTTGACGTGGGTATATCACCAGAGGATCTGGACCGATGCCATAGGCGTGAAACAGAAGAACCCTAAACACCCACGGGTAGTAAACTTCAAACTATGGAACTATCAGACCAAAGTCAACATTCTGAAGGCACAAGGGGGGGGGGGGGGGATGAGATCAAAATCCAAGGCCAGACCATTCGATTCGTCAAGGACATGTATCCTAAACTGAGAAAGAAATGCAAAGAATACCTGCCAATCAAAGTCACTGGAGGAAAATGGGACCAAATCTCAACTCCGCTTCCCAGCAGTGCTGTAGGTATGGAAGGGAATGCAAAGGATGGAATTCACAAGCGCAAATGAAGCCTTAATCGAGCTGCAAGAAACCTTTCAACTTGAAGGCCTACAAACGTTACTTCCAGACTTGGAATCGTATCAACTCGCCACCCAAGGCTTTTACTTAAGACATATTGTACATTGCACTAAAGAGGAACAATGGGTACATATTGAAGATGAGCATGCTCATCCCCAGAATCTTTTCAAGTGTCTGTTTTCAAAAGGTGGATCTAACAACATTAAGAACTTTGACATCAGGTTTGCACATCGATGTTAAACTAGACATTGAGCCGATACCGATATTGGCATTTTTAGCTAATATTGTCCGATTCCGATATGTTCACCGATAAATCGTGCATCCATATAAACTAATGTACATAATTTATTATACAAGAGACAAAATTGACAAATACTATAGCACAACAGCAGAGTCATGTCTTAAGTGTAAAACTAACAGTGACTCGATGTTTCATGCCTTCTTTGAGTGCTATAAAGGTGGAATATATTACAATATAAATGTACTTTTAATCCATCGATCTGCATATTTCAAGACATGGCATATGTGACTGACCACCTTGATTTAGTCTTATGTAGCAAAAAAAAATTATTTTTATTTTTTACATTGGATAAAAGCAGAGACACAGAGCTACAAAATGGTATATCATACACTGCATTTAAAGGAACAATGGGAAAGTCATTCTGCTTTGAAAGTTGATCAACTTAACCTCACTTTTGAGAAAATGGCCCTTCAAATGTTTTGGTACTACTACTGGAGAGCCCTCCCTTGTCTACACCCATTCAGCATTGTTCACACCCTTTTAAGCCGGCCCCACTCACCTCTTTAAGGATTCACATGTGAGGTCATGTGCTAAACAGTGAGTAATGTAGTAAAGATTAAGACTAAACGTGGTAAAAGTAGTAGCCTACAATAAGGAAAAATTCCAGGTAAACAAAGTGTCCAGATAAAAATATGTGTTTCAATATTAGATGACACTTACCCAGACACACTTGTCTAAATTGGTGGGTCAAATGACTAAAACCAAAGGGAAAATATGTATAAATGATAATGGCCCGACATTCTTCACTTTTTCCAGCTTGCTAATAATCACCCAAATTAAAGCTAGACAGTCAGATTATAGAAAATTCCAAAAACAATGGATATAGGATTATTTTTTGCAAATTTTGACGGGGAGGAAATGTAACCAATTTTCAGTGCAGCCCTCCGAACCTTGTTGAAGACAGATTTTACCCCAGGGGCTGCATTGATTTGGCCACTCCTGGTCTAGGCAGTCAATCCATTATCTGTCAGACGAGTGAGAACTTGAAAAACATGACCTTGGCAGTGTGTCTCTGTCTCTGACTCAGCTCTTGACACCCCGCCCCATGACGGAGAGAACGCCATCCCGTCCATTCTGGAACGCTGTGGTTGTTCACGGGTTTGCAGGTGCTGGGCGGTCGTGTCTATGTCTCGCTCTGTCTCGCTTCTAGACACAAGCGGGTGTCCGACACTGCAGGGATTGCACCCCATGCAAATTAGTAGCAAGCCATGGATGTGAGTCAGATTCTCAACAGCTGTGGCTTTTTACACATGCACATACACACACACACACAGTTACACATATACAGGAACATTCAAGCACCCAAATCATACTTCAGCTTCATATGGCTTCCTGTGATTTTGTGTTGTTGTGTACAATATGCAGCACCTGTTCATCCTGCAAAATAGCATGCCTAAGTTACCAAGCCAAAACAATCTCAAGTCTCACTCAATCCTGTAGCCAAGCTCAAGGAATGTCTCACAAGGCTCATCCGTTCAATCATGAGGAAACATGCCTCTGGGTCAGTTTTTTTCCTCTGTGATGGTTTAAACCCTCAGAGCAGATGAATTAGCTGGCCGCATAACAATAGCTAACGCGGCCAACCACAGATGCTAAAGGCCAAGCAGGTCTTCACTGCTCTGTGGTGGAAGAGGCCAACAGTTCCTCTGGCCATTAATACATCAGATTATAAATAACTCCCAGCACCTTTTAAAGAAGAGAGGAAGAGAGTCCTGGTGAATGGGGAGACCTAATGCCTCCACAGACTTTGTGAATGGCCTCCTGACTCTGTTGTGGTCAGTGTGTTCCATCCTTATAAGGATAGTGACAGTTGTCAGTGACACAGGGTTGGATTTCAGAGTGACAGAGGCATCATTTCTTCAGATTTCCTGGGCGGCTTGGCGCTAAACCAAGAGATGACTTAACCTCCCCCACAGATTTAACAGCATAGACACAGCAACTCTAGACTAGGAACTAAGAAACTCTTCTTCCTTTGTCGTATTTTACAATTTGGACTAAAAGAGAGAACGGTTTATATTGGGGCAGGGGCGTTCATCTTCTCAGTGACGGTTCAGCACCCACCCAACCTATCTGCCTTTTCTTCCTCCCTCATACATCATTCACTTTGACTAGCTAATACACACACAGTAATGGTCCATGTCCCCCACACAGTAACTGTCCATGTCCCTCACACAATAACGGTCCATGTCCCTCATACAATAACGGTCCATGTCCCTCACACAGTAACGGTCCATGTCCCTCACACAATAACGGTCCATGTCCCTCACACAATAACGGTCCATGTCCCTCACACAGTAACTGTCCATGTCCCTCACACAATAACGGTCCATGTCCCTCATACAATAACGGTCCATGTCCCTCACACAGTAACGGTCCATGTCCTCACACAATAACGGTCCATGTCCCTCACACAATAACGGTCCATGTCCCTCACACAGTAACTGTCCATGTCCCTCACACAATAACGGTCCATGTCCCTCATACAATAACGGTCCATGTCCCTCACACAGTAACGGTCCATGTCCCTCACACAATAACGGTCCATGTCTCTCACACAATAACGGTCCATGTCCCTCACACAGTAACGGTCCATGTCCCTCACACAATAACGGTCCATGTCCCTCACACAATAACGGTCCATGTCCCTCACACAATAACGGTCCATGTCCCTCACACAGTAACGGTCTATGTCCCTCACACAGTAACGGTCAATGCAATGTTGAGCATTTCACACAGTTAAGGTTTTATTTTCAGCTGGCTTTAAGGTGGCGCTACTGTTAAACGCCTGTTAGTTTGCAATTTCGTTATGTAAAAACTGGTGCACTGGCATTTTCCAGTTCTAACGCCAGGTTCTGTAATTTACCTGTCTAACATCAGCACCCTTCTGCTCAGATGGGATGGGGGGAAATATTTGAGGAGTGTCCTTAAAAACATCATGATCCAACGTCCTTATTTCAGGGAGGTCTGGCAGGGATATTTAAGACCAAATAAAAGCTGGTTTAAGAGGTAACACGGATGGTTATGTCATGAATGTTGACGGCAGAAAACGCAGCCTATCCAGCCGTGACACACACTGCCCATATGAGCATGGACCAAGATGTGCTTTTGGTGCTATAAACACTATAAACACATAAAACACTCATGCTATGCTTAAACCAAGCATATCCTCCCTTCTTCTCAATGAAGTCTGTTTTCTTTTTGTCCTGACCAATGTAGCTAATCAAGTAGGCTAGTCAAGACTGTCAAAGTGTTTGGCTTGTGAGACTGCTTGGAAATAAATCTTAATCACCAAAGCTTTATTCAAATATCAAGTTTTTAGAGGAGCTAAACAGTGAGCTGACATTCCCTTTTTGTCTACGTATTGTTGACATTATCTTAGCCATGCTTTGGACGTGCCTAAAACCTCCTCCATGATATAGGCTAAATGTATCCATTGTTTTTCATTGAATTTGATTAAAACCAAAGTTATTAGAATGATTCACTGTCCAATGCAAATTCTGGAGAAGTGTAAATACGATCTATCAGATGGTTCCAATATGTACACTACCGTTCAAACGTTTGGGGTCACTTAGAAATGTCCTTGTTTTTGAAAGAAAAGCACATTTTTTTGTCCATTTAAAATAATATCAAATTGATCAGAAATACAGTGTAGACATTGTTAATGATGTAAATGCAGTTTACAGTAGGCCTAGCCCCTTTATCAGTGTGAATGCTATTTATATATTTCAACATTGAAGCTATACAATTACTTACAACAGTGGAACAACAGGTTCAAGTGAACATATTTAGCAAAGATGGGATAGGTATACATTTAGTTATTTTGTTTCTGTAAGCTGTTTAACAAACAGCCTAAAATTGGAGTTGATTCCAAGGCAATACATCAAAGACCAGACCTTTCGCGCCAATGCCAGCCACTTTCGCCAATAATTCTGGTTGTGAAAATAGCAAAAATATTTCTGAACCTACAGCAAAAATATTTCAGTACCTATAGCGGTACCTATAGCGGTACCTATAGCGATACCTATAGTGGCACCTATAGCTCTACCGCCAGCACTTTGATTGACCGTTGCGTTAGGTTTGTTAAAATAGATCCCTAAAGGTTAGCTAAGGTTCTTACAGCGTTTAACTCCGTGTTTTACATTTTTTTTAATTTGCTTCTGTTCAAGGACAAGAAATTTGTCACGGATACTAAATGGTAAACTCTGGTCTTTTTTCATTGGCTAACATCAGAAATGGACCAGTAACTGAAAGGTCGCTATTTCGAATACCCGAGCCGACAAGGTGAAAAATCTGTTATTGTGGCCGCCGTACTACAATGGCTAACCCTGTAAAACAACATATTTTACTGCACCTATGTGGTGTATGTAAACAATTTAAAAGTTTGCATGTGACACTTTTTATACTTTCTGTGGGAAAGGGATTTTCACGGAAGACCCTGTTGTCTTCACTACATTTTGGGCACATGTATATGGGGGCAGGGAAACAGGAGGGAAAGGAGAGACAGCTGGATTGGCTCTCTTGGAGCTTTTGGCAGAATGGTGAATGAAACCAGATCGGTGGACCGCATTGGCTCGGACTAGATTGACCCCATCCCACTACTTCCACTTTCTGTCCTGTGCATCGGTTGTTGATAGCTTTGCTCAGCCACGAACAGGATTTACACACTCAAATTACCAATGTGACTCTCAATGGCCCAAAGCAGGCTTTGAGAAGTAACACATGCAACATGTCTGTTTATAGCAGAAACAAACAAGCATACACTATGTGACAGATGGGAAATATATATTTTTAATCTTCATTACAAATTAGATTATTGGTTACTAGGGATGTTTATACTTACATTTTATTCATTTAGCAGACGCTCTTATCCAAAGCGACTTACAGGAGCAATTAGGGATAAGTGCCTTGCTCAAAGGCACATCGACAGATTTTTCACCTAGTCGACTCGGGGATTCAAACCAGCAACCTTTCAGTTACTGGCCAACGCTCTTAACAGCTAGGCTACCTGCTACTTATGTGTGTGATACCATGCACTGTAAAAGAGGCCGCTGTAAGCAGATCTAAGCCCTTGTCCCCAAAACAACAACAAACAGAACTGTATCCGGAGATGAACCAAAACAGGACCAGCAGAAGGTAGCTTCAATAGGAGGAGAGGGCAAGGGGATGAAATAAAAACCCATTAAGTAAAGTGGAGATGGGAGGGGACATGCCCCCACCCACCAAGATATAGGGCCTGCCACGTGTGCCAATCTCATTACCCATAAGGCTTTCCTGAAAAAGCAACAGTCTGGCCCTCCTCTAGGTTCAGTATCTAGTGTTCTGTTTCAACTCTCCCGGCCCTCCTAATCCTCTCATATCAGTGTGAGGCTGCCCTCCCCCGGTCACAGGGTTCAATGCCCCCCCCCCCCAAAAAAATACAAGCCGAGAAGGGGAGACATAGGAGGGAGGGGGGATTGCACCTTGACCCAGTAATCCAATGCATCCTAAAAAGGTAATTACTTGCAGTTTAATCTCCTGACTCTGGTATAGTGCAATAGACAAAATACAAATCTCTCTCCCTCCAGGCTTTGTACATTTAACAGCATTATTCATGTCTCACTCTTACTTATGCCAATAGCATTGTTAGGCCTTAAAGAACAACAGTCAAACTGTGTTTCATCATTAAATGAAGGATATTCTCTGAGGTATAAAGTGTGAGGAAAGAATCATATAACGTCTTGACTAAGCTGCAGCTCTATGTGTGCTACCGCAAGTTAGTTACAGCTCCCTGAGAATGTCTCAGTATCACTTTTTGTATTAAACACATGATAACATGATAGCAAAATAAAAGCTATGAAACTGGGTTGACAAGATGTTCATCTTTCCTCTGTGGAAAATTAAAAAAAACATCACACAGGGACAACATTGCATCTGCCCCAAACTACTTCATATAGACAAAATAATTGACTGCTTCCTGCGTTGCACTCACCCAGCCGTGGGGTGCATACAGATGGAGGTGCACGTTCAGGCCCTGTGGCTACTACATCAAAGTGAACAAAACCCCCCTCCCCACCCCTACTCTCTCTCTACCACACATGCATGCACACGCACACACACCATGGCCTACACACTGATTGGATAGGACTGGGAGGATGTGTGCTTTTTTAATTCCCAAATGCGTTTTTATCTGTGATACTGACCCCCTGAGGGAGGGCAACCTGGGAAGGGCCACAGGGGCCCCTGAAGTCAGAGATGGGTCAACCTGTGCACAGCAGGGGGGGTCCGTCTTCACCTCCGTTACATTGCCTTAATGACTGAATCTTGTTTATCTCAAAGAGAAAAAACAGCTTTTAAGACCTCATTAGTCCACGGGGCTCCATGAAAGTGCGCTGTAAGGAGAGGAACTGTTGCTAGGGTAACAGCTAAAAGGAAAGTTCCTTGAAATGAACAAATATAATTTCAGTGTCGTGGTCAGGGGCAATAAGGGCATAGTTTGTGTGCTTTTGTCGCATGTTCATTTCCCCAGGTAGTCACACTATTTTGTTTTATTATTTGGCATCAATGTATCTGTGACAAGCTATACAAAAGGTACTATGCATATATCCCACGTTGACATAGTTATTTCTGTATTTGACATGTACTGTATGAATCATTCTAAAACGTTGAACCGTTCTCACGCAGTGGTCCTTTTAATTAGATGAATGCACTAATTGTACGTCTCTCCGGATAAGAGCATCCACTAAATGACTAAAATGTCAAATGTAATTGTTGTTTGTATATCCCAGCATGCATCTGTTCCAATGAGAACACTCCTCTTCTTAGGCAGCTCAGTATAGTGTGAACTGTGCTCTGTTCACTTTCCCATGGTGCCTTTATATCTATGACCAGCTAATTCATTTGCTCAGCTGAAAACATGGCGGGGGTAAAAAAAAACAGACCCAGAGGCATCCTTCCACGTGATTGAATGGAGACATTGTACGATATTCCTCCTGTTCAGCTCAGGGGTTGTGTGAAACTTGAGGTGTTTTTGGCTGTATGATAAAGTTGTCGGATGTTACACGTTAGCTCTGCTTAGTGGCTGTGGGAAAGGATGTCATAATGTGTATGGCTCGTAGGAGGCCTGTGGGCCAAACACACATCATGGGATAGGCAGCAAGTAGATCAGCGAATTGTCACACGCTTGAACTCAGGAGTGTGTGAGTGTGCATCTGAGCTCATCATGGGACAACTCACACACTTCTAAACTCAGACACACATAATACAGCCACATCTGAGTACAGTATACACACACAGCACACACATACATACACACACAGCACACACATACATACACACACACACACACAGCACACACATACATACACACACAGCACACACATACATACACACACACACACAGCACACACATACATACACACACAGCACACACATACATACACACACAGCACACACACATACATACACACACAGCACACACACACACACAGAACACACACATACATACACACACAGCACACACACATACATACACACACACAGCACACACACATACATACACACACATACATACACACACAGCACACACACACCCACACAGCACACACACATACATACGCACACACACATACATACACACACAGCACACACACACACAGCACACACACATACATACACACACACACACAGCACACACACACACAGCACACACACATACATACACACACACACAGCGCACACACGCATACATACACACACAAACATTGTTAAATCTTATCACATCACTCTGTCAAGTTGTCTTTTCCAGGGCTGGCTACATTTGACATGTGATGTGACAAAGCCAGAGACATGGAGGCTATAACATGAACTATATTTCCTTGAACATACAACAACAAATCAAATGGCCCAGCTATTGAAGCCGATAACAGGTCCACTGTCATCTGACAGAGTGGGTGGGCCTGGATTGGAAGCCTCCCCATTTTCTGAGAGTTTTGCTTCCTTTCTCCTCGATTGCGATATCCCTCTGGCTAACTCTTTTTAGAATGTCTGCCAGGAATGAGGCCCTCACACTAAAATCTGTGTGTCTGCCGAGGTAGGGGGAGGAGGTTGGGGGGGTTCAAACACAAATGAGAGACAGGGACGTGTTGTTGCCAACGTGTGACAGGTGCCTGAGCAGGGCAAAGCCCTCAACGTTCCTGTTCTCATTCTCAACTCCCTGTTTAGCCTGACAAGAGTCCAAGAGGAGCCCTTTTCTCACGAGGAGAGTCCTTTGTTGGAGCTTTGAGAACTAATCTCTTCTTGTTTTCTCAGTCATTCCACCTTAAGAAGACTACCATACCTCGAATTGACCCACCTACATCATTTGATCAAAGCGATTGAATATCTGAGAGAGAGAGAGAGAGACAGAGAGAGACACAGAGACAGCAACACAGAGAGAGCGAGAGAGACAGCAACACAGAGAGAGTGAGAAAGAAAAACCGAGAGTGAGAAAGTGAGACACATAGTGAGACAGAGAGAGAGAGAGACTGGAATATGAGAGAGAGAGATGGGAATATGAAAGTAGAAGGACGAGACCGAGGGAGAAAGGAATGAGAGAGATGGAAATTAGAAAGAGAAAGAAAAAGAGAGTTTGATTGTCTCTCCACGATAAGCCATTTTATCATGCTGACCCTCCAATGAACCGAGAGAGGAAACTCCCCAGATGAAGAATTCCCCCATTATCCAGTCTATGCCCTAATCAGCATATCATGCAAATTCGTCTAAATCCCATCCATTTGGCTAATCCCCTGGATTAAACGACCTAATCAAGCCCTTATTAACCCATGTGTGGGTACAGTGAGTCAGAGACTGTCACATTTGGCAGGCTATGTTACAATACCTGGGCTTTGATCCAAGGCATTAGGGAAAACTCTGGGAATGGGCTTGGTTGACTTCTTGGGCTGCATACAAAGCAAAGTCTGTAAAACAAAGAATTACATATGTTTATCTAGCAGTTATTGGATGTGGCATTCTGAAGATTCACAACTTAGTCTAACCCTTTGTAAAGAATCTCAGTAAATATTAGTACAAAGGCAAGTGAATAACCATGTTTTTTTATTCACCTAGGGAAGATATCAAATGAATACTCCTCGCGTCTTCTTTCGTCATCTCCTTCTCAAAACCCATTGGATGAAAAAGTAAGAAGTCCCTCCCCTCTGACCTTCTCCTCCAATTGGTTTTGAGAAGGAGATGAGAGAGGATGCGAGGAGTATGCAATTGAGATATTCCCCTAGACACAGTTAGCATTAGCAGTATGTAATCTAAAACAACCCACTCAACGTCGACTAGACGTTGAATTGACGTATGTGCCCAGTGGGAAGTAGGCTAGTATATCCTGGTGACCATGACAGCACTGGTAAAACCTGCTGGGTTCCTGCTCGGTTACCTCAGTTAGCTAGCTCAGCTCCTCCAGCAGGTCAGAGTTGTGTTCAGAATCCATTAGCGCTGGCTTTGGGCAAACCTAGCTGGTCGGTTTAAACACACGCTGGAAGCTCACCTAATGACATGTTTGCCGAGGTGGGGGGAAAAAGCAAACAGAGATGGCAACATGTTGGAAATCCAAGGGCCCTGTCTGTTACCAACCCTCTGGCTAGTGAACAGGACCATAGAGCAACCTGGAGAGAGAGATATTAGGACAGCACCATAGAGCAACCTGGAGAGAGAGATATTAGGACAGCACCATAGAGCAACCTGGAGAGAGAGATATTAGGACAGCACCATAGAGCAACCTGGAGAGAGAGATATTAGGACAGCACCATAGAGCAACCTGGAGAGAGAGATATTAGGAGGACAGCACCATAGAGAAACCTGAAGAGAGAGAGAGAATAGGACAGCACCATAGAGCAACCTGAAGAGAGAGAGAGAATAGGACAGCACCATAGAGAAACCTGAAGAGAGAGAGATATTAGGACAGCACCATAGAGCAACCTGGAGAGAGAGATATTAGGACAGCACCATAGAGCAACCTGGAGAGAGAGATATTAGGAGGACAGCACCATAGAGAAACCTGAAGAGAGAGAGAGAATAGGACAGCACCATAGAGTAACCTGGAGAGAGAGAGAGAGAGAGAGAATAGGACAGCACCATAGAGAAACCTGAAGAGAGAGAGAGAATAGGACAGCACCATAGAGCAACCTGAAGAGAGAGAGATATTAGGAGGAAAGCACCATAGAGCAACCTGAAGAGAGAGAGATATCAGGACAGCACCATAGAGCAACCTGAAGAGAGAGAGATATTAGGAGGACAGCACCATAGAACAACCTGAGGAGAGAGATATATCAGGACAGCACCATAGAACAACCTGAAGAGAGAGAGATATTACGACAGCACCATAGAACAACCTGAAGAGAGAGAGAGATATTAGGAGGACAGCACCATAGAACAACCCGAGGAGAGAGATATATCAGGACAGCACCATAGAGCAACCTGAAGAGAGAGAGATATTAGGAGGTCAGCACCATAGAACAACCTGAGGAGAGAGATATATCAGGACAGCACCATAGAGCAACCTGTAGAGAGAAACAGAAGAAAGAAGGGGGGGGGGGGGGACGACGAGAGAGTGTGTGTGTGTAGGGAGGGGGGTGTATCAGGTGATCAACAAAGCAGCTGTTGTTGCGGGTGTAAACACCTAATAGCCCTTGCTTGTGGAATAAACCGTGACATCAAACCAGCGTTGTCCATGTTATGGACAGCTCTCTATCACGGTACTACTGTGTAGCCCCATACTGTAGAAGTATGACCGTGACAGCAGAGAGCCAGTGTGACATTTATGGTTTACAGTACATGCACGAGGTTGTTCTGTTGACACTGGATATGCATGATGAACTGTACTTTCCTGGACACCTGTTCCCCTCGCTGGAATCGATGAATTGGAATTACCCGTGATATGACTTTTATTAATATGGTAATGAGGTATGTATGCTTATGATGCAGTTCCTATGGTGATGCTGATGTGTTCAGACTGAGCCAATCGAGGAATTTCCCACGATGTCATCAATCAATTTTTTGTTTAATGTGTGTTCTCGTAAATGTAAACTTTGAAAGATGCTCCCCTCGATTTCCTACTTTTATTACAGTAAGCACCTTGGTGGAGATTAGAAGTGTAAACAATGGCTATGTACGTCATATTGCTGGAAGAGAGGGTATTTTGTACATAATATGATGCGGTGCTCTTCATGCTCCAAGACACAGGATATCGACCTGTGGCTGTCAGAGAAATGGTCAAAGACGTGCACTTTTCTCATAGTCACATAGTTTACAATTAGGGAAAGTACGTGTGTATGGGAAATTGGGAATATTACATACTGGAAGGCTACTTTCATATCCTATCCATTCTGACTAGAGGATTATCCTAGGTTATGAAGACAGACTTTTGTGTGAGCTACACTAATGAATCTATGGTGCTGAATATTGCATCGGCACTCTGACTTGAGCTCAGAAGAAGCGTGATCTCTAGCCAGAGTACTCAGCAGCACATTTCCTCTTTCTCTCTCCCCTTCTACTCTGAGTCATTTTGATGTGCAGCAGTTGTGGGTTAACCTCCTCCCAGCACCAGAAGCATGCCGTTACCACTCCT
Organism: Oncorhynchus nerka; assembly: GCF_034236695.1. NCBI lineage: Eukaryota > Metazoa > Chordata > Actinopteri > Salmoniformes > Salmonidae > Oncorhynchus > Oncorhynchus nerka. The sequence continues at coordinate 21,896,160 of NC_088401.1, read as the reverse complement.
TCTCTTTCCACCCTTTCCTCTCGGTCTCTCCTCTTCACTTCTCGTCATCTGCTCTAGCTGGTTTTGATGTGCAGCAGTTGTGGGTTAACCTCCTCCCAGGCAGCACATTGGGGAAGCTTCCTTCCTGCAAGCTGTTCAGGGCTAAGAAGCTAAAAAAAACGGGTCTGCCCTGCAGATATTCTCTCCACTGACAAGATGCTGGAACCAGTGGGAAGGGGAATCATACAATCCAAACAATTGCGCACGAGCCGGCCCCTCACTGGGCTAGAACACTGGGGCCTGAACGCAGCCTACGGGCTTGAGCTGTAGATGAGAGTCTGTGCCAAATGTAATGTGGTACAAGCACGCTGCAATAAAAACACGGCTTTACTTATTAAGCAGTCTACTCCACTGTGTATGGGGTCTGGGGAGGGGAGGAGAAAATGGAGGCACACTAGTATTCAGTTTACCAACCACACACACACACACTGGGATCTAGGGTTCTGGAGCTTAAAGCTACAATATGTAGCTTCGTTATACTCGCATTAAAACCTGCTAACCATGTGTATATGACCAGTAGAATTGTATTTGTATCTTTTTGTGCGACCATACCAAATTCACATAGAAATGTGAGTTATAGATCTTTCTCCTTGAAAGCAAGTCAAAGAAGCGGTAGATCTATGTGCGCTATTTCTATGCTTCCCATTCTTCAGTTTAGTTTTAGCGTCTTCTACTTTCAGTTTTGTGCCCCAGCTTTCAACAGCTGAAAATATCATATTTTTGGTTGTGGAAAATATATTTCACAGTGGTTTAGATTGTTTAATTATTTTCTACACAATGACTACTTGTTTTGTCATATAAACTGAAATTAGGATAACTATTTAAATTTCAGCAACCAAAGGCCATAGAAAAGACACACACACACTTAGATTTCACAAGGTCTGGGAATACAGTGTTACATATCCAGCTCTTAGTACACAACCTGGGTCGCATACACACAGGAATACAGTTTACAGTGCGAAACAACCTTAAAATATGTAAAACACTGGAGGCAGTCTAGCACTGGAGGCAGTCTAGCACTGGAGGCAGTCTAGCACTGGAGGCAGTATAGCACTGGAGGCAGTCTAGCACTGGAGGCAGTCTAGCACTGGAGGCATTATTGTATGCTCTAAATTGGTAAAGATCTAACCTGAAGACGCTGTACTGTGTATTGTTATAGTGTACTGTGTATTGTTATATTGTACTGTGTTGTTTTATTGTACTGGACTGTGTGTTGTTATATTGTACTGTACTGTGTATTGTTATATTGTACTGTACTGTGTGTTGTTATATTGTACTGTACTGTGTATTGTTATATTGTACTGTACTGTGTGTTGTTATATTGTACTGTGTGTTGTTATATTGTACTGTACTGTGTATTGTTATATTGTACTGTACTGTGTGTTGTTATATTGTACTGTGTGTTGTTATATTGTACTGTACTGTGTATTGTTATATTGTACTGTGTTGTTATATTGTACTGTACTGTGTATTGTTATATTGTACTGTGTGTTGTTATATTGTACTGTACTGTGTATTGTTATATTGTACTGTGTTGTTATATTGTACTGTACTGTGTATTGTTATATTGTACTGTGTATTGTTATATTGTACTGTGTGTTGTTATATTGTACTGTACTGTGTATTGTTATACTGTACTGTGTATTGTTATATTGTACTGTGTGTTGTTATATTGTACTGTACTGTGTATTGTTATATTGTACTGTACTGTGTGTTGTTATATTGTACTGTGTGTTGTTATATTGTACTGTTCTGTGTATTGTTATATTGTACTGTGTTGTTATATTGTACTGTACTGTGTATTGTTATATTGTACTGTACTGTGTGTTGTTATATTGTACTGTGTGTTGTTATATTGTACTGTGTATTGTTATATTGTATTGTACTGTGTGTTGTTATATTGTACTGTGTGTTGTTATATTGTACTGTACTGTGTGTTGTTATATTGCATCAGATATGCATTCATAATTTTTCCATCCAGTTTTTAAAAAGCAACAAATTACCAGGAACAGCTATTCATTAGGGTTATCCCCTTGCTAGTCATATTAGTATTACACTCTATTACATTCCACTAAACATGTTGGGGGAAGAACCTGAACGTTTCCTTGTAACCGGACCAGTGGACAGATTTGGGGAAGAACCTGAACATTTCCTCTTGTTTCAAAACCAGATAATATGCACAGATACATTTGTTTGTGGTTTGTAGTTGTGTGGGATCGGATGTTTTGGTCTTACTTACTGTATGCCTGGTATGCAAAGAAGCTGTGTGACTGTGTGTGTGTGACTGTGTGTGTGTCTGGGGGGGGACACACACGCTAAGGAGCTTTCTTGCAGAGATGCTGGCTGTGAGACATGGTTGTCTATTCCTCTGTCTTTTGTCCCTGTGTGTACCACAGACAGAGGAGGCTCAGGGATAGAGCCACAGAGATATGGGCCCCATGTAGCCATGGTCATTGAGACATTTTACTGATGCATAGTGTCTATATAGATCAATGAAAAAATTACATTGAGGGCTTGATGGGGCACGAACTGATATTATAACAAACTAATTTACATGGCGAGTGAATGTTCAGTAATTAGAATAAAGAACAGTTGTAGTGATGATACTAACCTCTCTCTCTCTCTTTCTCAGGACGCCTTTGTGGAGATCTATGGGCAGCAGAGGATCTCTGCCTTCCACTCCTGGCCCTACCTAAAGACAGTATTCGGCCTGGCCGCCCTGGGTGCAGCCGGAGTCACCATTGGAGCCTTGTTCATCCAGAAGTGATATAAAAGACCCCAGAGGACCTTTCCCTCCCTCTCGCCTCTCCTACCAGGTTCTTACCCAGTAGCCCAAAAAAGAAAGGCAAACAGCACTTTTTTCCCTTGAAAAACTGGCGACCTATAACTTTGCTGTGCACGGACTACAATATTTCGTCTCTCGTTCCTCGCTTTTTCTTTTCTCTTTGAAAGCACCTCACAGCTCAGCACTGCCCATCCCGGGCCTGTAGCCCGGTTCAATCCCAGAGCTGCCGGATCTTCAAAGGAGACCGCACCGCTCTGTTGCTTGGTTGCTTATTTCATATTCCATGACCCGTCCTCTTGCGTATTGAAAAGATGAAAAAGAAAAATAAGTATACAAATCAATCACACGGAACGCAACATGTTTTTTCTGACAAATGCAGCCTTGTATATTCATACAGACTTACAGATGGATTCACCCAATGCGTACTGTATACTAGACAGCTACCAACAGGGAATATCATTGGAAAGATTGCATACACACTTGATCATTTTATACTAATGCATAAACACATACCAATGGGTAGATACTGAATGTTGCAGGCAAACATATTCACACAAACTCATGTGTGTGCTCTAACAATTACACAAATGACTTTTATGATGTATGGTTAATGAACATAAGAAAGGTGATTGTTTATTCATAAACTGAAAAACAAGATTTTCTTTCTTTTTAATAACTATTTTCAGCATGATTCTGTGGTGTATGTAGCATGTAACATTGACAGAAAAGTAAAACATTTTTATAAAACATCCCAAATGTACTGTACATACAGCTTCCATCGCCAGCATGAGTGGTGAAAGTGGTCGTTTTTGCCTGAGTGACCATTTATGCATGATGACTTTTGACGACAGGAATTATTGGTTTGTTTTTCTAGTTTGGGTGGTGAAGGCTCACTGTGCACAAACCCCCAAGGGAACTTCAATCAAATCCAATAGATGTGAGAATTTCCTATTAAAGTTCTTGTCTCTGATTCGTCCCCCATGTTTCTTTGTTTGTGGAACACAAGAGCGTGACCTAAATGTTGAGAAGGAATATTCTCCGGAGTTTCTCTCGCTTGCTGTATATTCTAAGGATCGAAAGCCATTTTCAAGCGCACCTGAATGTATTATAGCCAGTCCCAATGTGCCACCTACCCTTTGGCCCAAACCCTGATGGGATAGTAAATCGAGGATAGTATAACGAGGATAGTAAAACAAGGACAATTTGTCAGTCCCCACATGGAAAAAGGCTGTTTTAAGCTTAGGGCTTAGGTTGAGGGTTTTGGTTGCAATTAGGGTTTGGGTTAAGTTAGGGTTACATGCTGACTACACCGGCCACGCGCATGCTTCATTGCACTCCTGTTGATTTCATCCATCCACACCAGACGTGATCACGACACGCAGGTTAAAATATTAAAACCAACTTTGAACCAACTATATTCATCTGGGGGAAGATCAAAACACACGTTCATGGGCATTTAGCTAGCTAGCTGTTGCTAGTTTGTCCTAGGAGATGAGCATCGGGTTGTTATTGTCCTAGGAGATGAGCATCGGGTTGGTATTGTCCTAGGAGATGAGTATCGGGTTGGTATTGTCCTAGGAGATGAGCATCGGGTTGGTATTGTCCTAGGAGATGAGCATCGGGTTGGTATTGTCCTAGGAGATGAGCATCGGGTTGTTATTGTCCTAGGAGATGAGCATCGGGTTGGTATTGTCCTAGGAGATGAGCATCGGGTTGGTATTGTCCTAGGAGATGAGCATCGGGTTGTTATTGTCCTAGGAGATGAGCATTGGGTTGGTATTGTCCTAGGAGATGAGCATCGGGTTGGTATTGTCCTAGGAGATGAGCATTGGATTGGTATTGTCCTAGGAGATGAGCATTGGGTTGGTATTGTCCTAGGAGATGAGCATCGGGTTGTTATTGTCCTAGGAGATGAGCATCGGGTTGTTATTGTCCTAGGAGATGAGCATTGGATTGGTATTGTCCTAGGAGATGAGCATCGGGTTGGTATTGTCCTAGGAGATGAGCATTGTCCGGGTTGTTTATTGTCCTAGGAGATGAGCATCGGGTTGGTATTGTCCTAGGAGATGAGCATCGGGTTGGTATTGTCCTAGGAGATGAGCATCGGGTTGTTATTGTCCTAGGAGATGAGCATCGGGTTGGTATTGTCCTAGGAGATGAGCATCGGGTTGGTATTGTCCTAGGAGATGAGCATCGGGTTGTTATTGTCCTAGGAGATGAGCATCGGGTTGGTATTGTCCTAGGAGATGAGCATCGGGTTGGTATTGTCCTAGGAGATGAGCATCGGGTTGGTATTGTCCTAGGAGATGAGCATTGGGTTGGTATTGTCCTAGGAGATGAGCATCGGGTTGTTATTGTCCTAGGAGATGAGCATCGGGTTGGTATTGTCCTAGGAGATGAGCATTGGGTTGGTATTGTCCTAGGAGATGAGCATCGGGTTGGTATTGTCCTAGGAGATGAGCATTGGGTTGGTATTGTCCTAGGAGATGAGCATCGGGTTGTTATTGTCCTAGGAGATTAGCATTGGTTTGGTATTGTCCTAGGAGATGAGCATTGGGTTGGTATTTCACCTGACATGCGTATGGTCTTCTTTTTTAAGATGGTTCTTTGTAGAATTTTGACCCGGAGTCATACATCATCGTGTGTTTCTCTACTCCAACTATTCACAGATAAAAAGGGAAACCTAGTTAGTTACCTTAATTTCTCTCTCCTCGTTTGTCTTCCAAGCCTCCACGTGGGGTTGGATCTTCTGGATATCCAATAAGGATCTCCTTCCAGAGAGACATAAGGGACTTTAACATATGGGGGTTGAATGGAGGTTGAACAAAGAAAACAGACAAATCTAATCGGTCTGTTGCTGCTTCGCCCTAAGAGAGAGATGCATCGATCACCTGGTATCAGATAACGGCCCAAGTCTACTCCGATGGGAGGCTTGATTTCCGATCAGCAGAGACAGACATTGAGGCATGACTATCTGTCAGGGAGACACATGAGGACGTCGCTGATATATTTACGGTTCTTATTGGACAGAGGGGGTTTTCCATGGACTCTGGTTGGTTCCTCCTGATGTCTAACTACTGTCATGGTACCTCCTGATTAGCTATATCCATAGAAAAGCAGGGGACTGTTCAGGAGGGTACAAGGTTAGGATTAAGATCGAAATGTATTGTGAGTTGAGATTAATTAGACTGAAACTTCCAGTCGCATAGAAACCAAAAGGAAGCTGTGGAGTTTGCATATAGTATCTTAACTAAGGGTTGTAGGATCCACCAAATAAATCTATTCTATTTCTGTCGATTGTGTGATAAGTCTGTTAAAGCTGAACATACAAAAGAAGCTCCAAAAAAATGTTGGTTGGCAGCTTTTTTCATTTCCCACAGCTCGCTCTCTTATCAGGCAAGACAGATCAGGTCATTCATTTTCTTTTCAACTTCCATCCTCTTGAACTTATACATTTTTTTTCTATCCTCAGTTTTCACAGTTTACATTGCCTTTTTGTATGCATCGTAAAAATATAAATCCTATATGCAACAATCATAGCTACATCCTGTATTAATTTGCTTTTACTCATTAGAGCACAGGTCCATGAAATGTCTTCCTGACGTTGCAGATTGAAATGAAAATAGCAAATATAACGCATAACAAATGGAATCATTATTTCCATATGGAAAAATGTAAAGTTTTACTGCACTATTTAAAATGAATACTCAAATACTTCTCAAGTATGGCAATGTCAATGATAGCAGTACTGTACTTTGGTACATTGCCCTGTATCATCAAGAAAATGTCTGATAAAACCCAGACACCCCATGCACAGCAGACTGATGACATCCATCACGTTCTTTGACGGCAATGAAGATCCCAAATATTTTTTACACCAGCGGTTTTGAACAGCACATACAGATTGTATGGATTAGTAACTGTATATTGACCTAAACAAAAACCACGAAGATGTGATAGCCAACCAATCTTACCAATACATGGGTGAGGGCTATTTCCATAAACCACAGTTTGTTCACAAAACGGATATCAATTATGTATTTATTATTTGATTTAACTGTTATATGTTTACAGATTTACATGAAATATGACCTATAATGAATTAAAATATGAGGAAAGGTAATTAAGTATGTAAAAAAAAAGTGCTTTTCTGTATTGGAAAGGTGTGGGCGTACCCCAACAACAGAATGGTGGGGGTGTATAGCACTCCAAAAAAATATTTATGACAAGTTAACAGCTGATTGGCCAGCTCATTGGCCAAGATGAAGTCACGTTATATGAGGAAATAGCAAGCATTTTTGAGATACAAGTTTGAGGTGGGTTTTTTCTCTAATTCAACAAATACGAGCATAGGACGAGTAAATATTATTTGGGTATGAGTTAACAGAATATGAACTTTTACAAGTGAGATTTTCACTGGATAGTTACTTTAATTTATGCATATTTCACTTCTAAGGCAGAAATAGTTTTTGATCAACTGTACACACAGACCATCTAGTAGTATTTGACTGGTCCAAACTAAAAACTTTCTCCATCTTGAAAAAGGAACAAAAAATAGAAATAAACGAGAACATTTTCATGACATGGGTTTGTTTTATACATTCTTGGAGTCAAAGGACAAACATGCAGGTATTTTGGCAGTGACTTTGCACCTGATTTGCGCCTGTTGTTGTTTGGGACTAAAACTAAAACACATAGGACAAGCAGAAGAAAATAAGATCGTAAAATGAGGACAGTTTTGTATCTTTCTTTATTCCTTCTGTTGTTGATTCACCTCTTAGCGATCTTCTTTCTCAGGGAAATCTAACTATATTCAATAGTATTGCATTGATACTGTATATGCACATAAATAGGTTTACAATTAAGTTATTTCATTATAATTCTGTATGTAGACCACATGTCTCTAGTCTCCATGGTAGTATCTCATTGTATAGCCATGCTACTTCATTATGTTATGATGATAACACTTTAATCGCTCTGTGTAATTTTAATATCTTTGATAATAGTTCAAGCATGACTATCTGGTTATTTAACATCATTTTTTTATCATCTGAAATATTGAAATAATTCTAGTAAAAATAGAGAAAAAAAGGTAATTTGTGCAGAAAAAAGCAAGGCTTGAGATCCTAGTATGCCAAGACACACACATTCATGGATTTCTTTGAATATTTGTTTTGCTTCTGACAATGAGATCAGTTTGTTTAATGTGTATGCTTTGACATATATTTTGTAGACCTTACAGTGAAATGCTTACTTACAAGCCCTTAACCAACAATGCAGTTTAAAAAATGAAAAAAAGCATTAAGTTAAAAAAAAATGTAAGTAACAAATAACAAAGTGCGCTTTGTCCGTAGATTGCTAACAATGAAACTAAACAAAGATGTACATTTGTAATTTGGGTGTACTTGTCACGAACATCGTCAGGGAAATGACCAGACCAAGGTGCAGCGTGGTGAGCGTACATTTTCCTTTATTAAGAATGTCGCCAACAAAACAAGAAACACCAAAAACGAACATGCCGCTTACTAGGGCTGTAGAGGCCACTAACAAAGACAACTACCCAGAACTAAGGTGGCAAAACAGGCTGCCTAAGTATGATTCCCAATCAGAGACAACAATAGACAGCTGCCTCTAATTGGGAACCACACTCGGCCAAACATACAGAAATACAAAACATAGAATGCCCACCCCACATCACACCCTGACCTAACCAAATAGAGAAATAAAACAGCTCTCTAAGGTCAGGGCGTGACAGTACTATTCCTTTAACATGCTGTATAAAACAAGAATGGTTTACTTAGACTCCATGAATAGCACTCACATTATGCTATCTTCAAAATGCACAGTACTGTATGGAAGACATTAAGAGCTCCATACACACAAGTGCAGTAAGGTGTGTGAGTGTGTGTATGTGTGTCCGTGTGTGTGTTGTGGTATTTATCATGGCTTCCCATTGCAGTATTACAGTAATAATCACCTAAGAGAAGGAACAAAGATGTGAAGTGTGACAATGACTCAGTTCGAGGTCGCTAGCATCAAAAAGCCCCCTGGTGTAGGCCTGTACCAAATAGCAACCCCTGCTCTCTATTCTGCCTGCCTCTCTACTACTGTTACAGCTGCTACAGAGGTCGATGATGATGAGGATGATGATAATGATCGTCATCATCAGGTAGTCATCATATCACTGATAATAATCTGGATTAATCCAATGCCAACAGTCTAATTACTACTGTTTATCTCCCTGGACAACCAGGGTTCCAAATTATGATGCAATAACCCCTCTTAGCATCCTACATCCGCAGGACTTAACCCCCATCCTCAGACTCATAACATACTGTACCATCATGATACATGGGAGGGACACAGTGTGGGATCTACATCCCGCATGGAACTGTGAAATGCATTTCATTTGTGTCCAGAGTTCTCACTGTTGAAAAGAAAACCACACACTCAATGTATGAAATTCTTGAGCTGCAGAGAAGAAGGAGAATTTTAAAAAATGTTTTTAGTTGGCAGTTTCGCTTGTGGGGTTGGTAATTGTGTGGATAGCTAGATAATTGCTGGCATCGAGTGCTGTTTTCTCGCACTCTCGGGTATCGAAAACTGATGACTGTGACGGAATTTAAGACCGTGTTTAATTTCAGGGTTAGAAATGGAAGTGGAGAACAGGAGTATGTTTAGTTTTGCTTTTTGTACAGAAAAAAATGTATACAATTTCAGAAACTTGTGCTTAAAAATTCATTAATCTTGCTGCAGCTAATCATCAGTTTAACAGATTCTGCAGGATGAACAACATTTTGCCTTTATAGGAATTCATCCACAATTAACGTTTGTCACAATATGTTTTACTTTGTTTATAAAAAAGAATCCATCTTAAAATAAGGCTCCAAAAGAAGAATAGATTCTCAGCCCTGAAAGTGAGAGCAATGTTAGATGTTTGTGTCATGAAAGGGGTAGTTTACTCAAAATACAAATGAACACAGCCAAGGAAAGGGAAAGAGGGATACCTAGGCAGTTGTACAACTGAATTCCTTCAACTGATATGTGTCTTCTGCATTTAATTCAACCCCTCAGGTAACTGGCAAAATCATAATAGTTTGTATTTAAAGTTAACTATCCTTTTAACACGACACAAAGGCCTCACCTACACTAGGTCTGAGCGATTAGTGCTTTTTGATGTCGATTTGGTTTCATTATAAAAAGTCACAGATTTCAGTTTGATTATTTGGGTTGAATTCTGTAACAACACAGAATAAAACAATTAAAGTCACATGATGGTAGTGACTGCTCATTACTGCTTATCACTTATTTAACCATCATTTATTCACATTACTTTTATAAAATATTTAATTTGTGTATATTACATTTTTATTTTCATTTTATATGATTACTTTATTATTTCATTCCTAGCAGTGGAAAAAGTACCCAATTGTCATACTTGAGTAAAAGTAAAGATACCTTAATAGAAAATGACTCAAGTAAAAGTGAAAGTCACCCAGTAAAATACTACTTGTCTAAAAGTATTAGGTTTTAAGTTTACTTAAGTATCAAAAGTAAATTTAATTGCAAAACATATAATTAAGTATCAAAAGTAAATTTAATTGCAAAACATATACTGAAGTATCAAAAGTAAGTATAAATCATTTAAAAGGACTTATAATAGGCAATCCAAACAGCACAATCCAATGTCAGTCTCAAGAGATAAGACAAACTATGACTAAACTGTGTTAGAAGATGTTTTTGTGGATCATATGGAAACCAAATGGGTAAACATATTTTATAAATATCAATTATTTATTTTTTCAATAATCTTTCAGGAGAGTTAGAGAGGAACAGAATGAAAAAAAAGCGAGTGAGAGAGAGAGAGAGCAAGACATGACTGTGTTGCATAAGACTATGTCAATCTCAAGAGATAGACATGACTGTGTTGCATAAGACTATGTCAATCTCAAGAGATAGACATGACTGTGTTGCATAAGACTATGTCAATCTCAAGAGATAGACATGACTGTGTTGCATAAGACTATGTCAATCTCAAGAGATAGACATGACTGTGTTGCATAAGACTATGTCAATCTCAAGAGATAGACATGACTGTGTTGCATAAGACTATGTCAATCTCAAGAGATAGACATGACTGTGTTGCATAAGACTATGTCAATCTCTAAAGATAAGACACACTATGACAAAACTGTGTTAGAAGATTATATGTGGATCATATGGAAACCAAATGGGTAAACATCTTTTATAACAAACAATGATTTATTGTTTCAAGAATCTTTCAGGTCACTCCTCTTGTAAGAGCATTGTCAAACTGAGCCAAAATGTTTACATCTGTTTCCTGGACAGAAATGAGTCCTGGGCTAAAAAACAACTCTAAATGGAGGATCTCCACTGAAAACCCTTTTTAGTCCAGTACTAGGCTTAAACTGTGTCTGTGAAAACCAGTCCTCAGAATCAAGTGGTGTGTTGTCTTCATCAGTGTATGAAATTGGATGAGACCAAAGAGACATTAGGGTTTGAGTTTCGTTAGAAACCGTTGATGTCACTTTCCGTGTATAGTCATGAGGTAGTTCGTCTTGAGTCTCAGGCGAAGGTCACCAGTAAATGCAAAAGCGGAAGTGAGCTCAGCCACACTTGAGATGAAAAAAATAGTATTTTAGTTAAGGTTAAATATTATAACCACTTATGTTGTGAGTCAGCAATGCACAAAATGGGCTATGAAGTCATTTGGTTGACTTGAGAAAAAGTGATTCAACCGATTCGACCAAATCATTGGGCACAATGTCTCTGTTCACATGTTCACACTACCATTAGATTGAAGCTATGTATTGGATATGCATTGTAAGTGGTTTGCTAGTATAGATATTGTAACTTTGCATTTTCAAAATGCCTTGAAGTGGATTTCTATCTCTCTATTAATGATTGTTTTATTCAATAACTACTCTCATGGACTGTCGCTCAGCCACGAGACAGTTCACTTCACACATTAAATAATAACATAAACAAATGCAAACAGTTGAAAAGAAAAAACTTTATTATTTTAACCAGGGAAACAGGGAAGGTAGCAATTCATTGTGGCACCAGAGCAAACAGCAGACAGAAAAGTGTCAAATGCCCTTCTGCCGTGTTATCTTCAGGGGTAGAGTGAAAACAAATCAAATCAAAGTTTATTTGTCACGTGCGCCGAATATAACAGGTGTACCTTACAGTTCGGGTACCCATTTGATTACCTGTTCAGGAGTCTTATGGCTTGGGGGTAAAAGCTATTGAGAAACCTTTTGGTCCTAGACTTGGCGCTCCAGTACCGCTTGCCATGCGATAGTAGAGAGAACAGTCTATGACTAGGGTGGCTGGGGTCTTTGACAATTTTTAGGGCCTTCCTCTGACACCGCCCGGTGTAGAGGTCCTGGTTGGCAGGCAGCTTAGCCCCAGTGATGTACTGGGCCATACGCACTACCCTCTGTAGTGCCTTGCGGTCGGAGGCAGAGCAGTTGCCGTACCAGGCAGTGATGCAACCAGTCAGGATGCTCTCGATGTCAGTCTCCTGAGGGGGAATAGGTTTTGTCGTGCCCTCTTCATGACTTTCTTGGTGTGTTTCGACCATTTGTTGGTGATGTGGACACCAAGGAACTTGAAGCTCTCAACCTGCTCCATTACAGCCCCGTCGATGAGAATGGGGGCGTGCTCGGTCCTCTTTTCCTGTAGTCTACAATCATCTCCTTTGTCTTGATTACGTTGAGGGATAGGTTGTTATTCTGGCACCACCCGGCCAGGTCTCTGATCTCCTCCCTACAGGAAGTCTCATTGTTGTCGGTGATCAGGCCTACCACTGTTGTGTCATCTGCAAACTTAATGATGGTGTTTGAGTCATGCAGTCGTGGGTGAACAGGGAGTACAGGAGGGAACTGAGCACGCACCCCTGAGGGGCTTCAGTGTTGAGGATCAGCGTGGCAGATGTGTTGCTACCTAGCCTCACCACCTGGGGGCAGCCTGTCAGGAAGTCCAGGATCCAGTTGCAGAGGGAGGTGTTTAGTCCCAGGATCCTTAGCTTAGTGATGAGCTTTGAGGGCACTATGGTGTTGAACGCTGAGCTGTAAGTAAATGAATAGCATTCTCACGTAGATGTTCCTTTTGTCCAGGTGGGAAAGGGCAGTGTGGAGTGCAATAGAGATTGTATCATCTGTGGATCTGTTTGAGCAGTATGCAAATTGGAGTGGGTCTAGGGTTTCTGGGATAATGGTGTTAATGTGAGCCATTACCAGCCTTTCAAAGTACTTCATGACTACGGACGTGAGTGCTACGGGTCTGTAGTCATTTAGGCAGGTTACCTTAGTGCTCTTAGGCACAGGAACTATGATGATCTGCTTGAAGCATGTTGGCCTGAATGTTGACCTGTATAAAGGTCTTACTCACGTCGGGTACAAAGAGTGTGATCACACAGTCGTCCGGAACATCTGATGCTCTCATGCACGTCTCAGTGTTGCTTGCCTCGAAGCGAGCATAGAAGTGATTTCGCTCATCTGGTAGGCTTGTGTTACTGGGCAGCTTGCGGCTGTGCTTCCCTTTGTAGTCTGTAATAGTTTTCAGGCTTTGACACATTTGACAAGCATCGGCGCCGGTGTAGTACAATTCAATCATAGTCCTGTATTGGCGCTTTGCCTGTTTGATGGTTTGTCTGAGGGCATAGCAGGATTTCTTATAAGCTTCCAGGTTAAAGTCCCGCACCCTGAAAGCGGCAGCTCTAACCTTTAGCTCAGTGCGAATGTTGCCTGTAATCCATGGCTTCTGGTTAGGGTATGTACGTACAGTCACAGTGGGGACGATGTCCTTGATGCACTTATTATCAAGCCAGTGGCTGATGGTGTACTCCTCAATGCCATCGGAATAATCCCTGAACATATTCCAGTCTGTGCTAGGAAAACAGTCCATCTGACCACTTTTTTATAGACCAAGTCACTTGTGCGCCCTGCTTTAAATTTTTGCTTGTAAGCAGGAATCAGGAGGATAGAATTATGGTCAGATTTGCCAAATGGAGGGCGAGGGAGAGGTTTGTACATGTCTCTGTGTGTGGAGTAAAGGTGATCTAGCACAATAAATAAATTAGGGTGAGTGAATTCCAGAGGCAGTATCCTGTCAGGGTCAACTGCAGTATACCGTCTGAGGGTCAACTGCGGTATACCATCAGAGTCAACTGCCGTCTGAGAGTCAACTGCGGTATACCGTCTGAGAGTCAACTGTGGTATACCGTCTGAGAGTCAACTGCGGTATACCATCTGAGAGTCAACTGTGGTATACCGTCTGAGAGTCAACTGCGGTATACCATCAGAGTCAACTGCCGTCTGAGAGTCAACTGCGGTATACCGTCTGAGAGTCAACTGCGGTATACCGTCTGAGAGTCAACTGTGGTATACCGTCTGAGAGTCAACGGCGGTATACCATCTGAGAGTCAACTGTGGTATACCGTCTGAGAGTCAACTGCAGTATACCGTCTGAGAATCAACTGCAGTATACCGTCTGAGAGTCAACTGCAGTATACCGTCAGAGTCAACTGCAGTATACCGTCAGAGTCAACTGCAGTATACCGTCAGAGTCAACTGCTGTATACCGTCTGAGAGTCAACTGCGGTATACCATCTGAGAGTCAACTGCAGTATACCATCTGAGAGAGTATACCATCAGAGTCAAGTCATACCGTCTGTCAACTGTGGTATACCGTCTGAGAGTCAACTCACCATCTGCAACTGTGGTATACTGAGAGTCTGTATACCATCAGAGTCAACTGCAGTATACCGTCTGAGAGTCAACTGCAACTGTGGTATACCGTCTGAGAGTCAACGGCGGTATACCGTCTGAGAGTCAACTGTGGTATAGTCAACTCTGAGAGGTATACCTGAGAGTCTGCGGTATACCATCTGAGAGTCAACTGCAGTATACCATCTGAGAGTCAACTGCAGTATACCGTCTGAGAGTCAACTGCTGTATACCGTCTGAGAGTCAACTGCAGTATACCGTCTGAGAGTCAACTGCAGTATACCGTCTGAGAGTCAACTTCGGTATACCGTCTGAGAGTCAACTGCAGTATACCATCTGAGAGTCAACTGCGGTATACCGTCTGAGAGTCAACTGCAGTATACCGTCTGAGAGTCAACTGCGGTATACCGTCTGAGAGTCAACTGCAGTATACCGTCTGAGAGTCAACTGCAGGATGCTGTCAGAGTCAACTGCAGTATACCGTCAGTCAGCTGCAGTATACTGTCTGAGAGTCAACCCAGAGAGAGTACACAACATGCAACCAACAATTAATAGATCATTATGTTATGAAACAGCTTCTCAGTATGAACTGTTCACAATGGTACTGTAATACACCACACAGTGAGGAGAAGAAGGGTACTAACTATGCCAACTGAGAAGTAAAGGGTCTATACCATGGGGAAATTTCAAACGTCAATGTTCCAGTCCTTAGAGAGTTACTCTAATATCACAACTTTCAACTCCAATATCAAAACCAACCTTTGTGGTAAAGTGATGCTATTGCGCTGAACCACTCAAAGGCAGGCAAAATCTTGAAACTACAAGGAATACCAAACATTCTTCAAGGGAGCGTTCCTGAAATGGGAATTTTGTGGGAACGGTGAAAGTCACTTGTATGTCGGAATGCGCCGGAGGCGGAGGCTCGGAGTGAACCTGTATCCTGAAGGGATTGGGAAAATCACTTTATCCATCCTCTTAGTAGAGTGGAGCCTGGTAACGTATATCCTGGGAGGAACTATTTTTCTGCCTTCCCTAATTAGGTGGAGGGAGTCCTTCAGCATAGCACGAACCCTGCTTTTCAAGTCTCAACTCCAGCTCCAAACTGTGGGAAATACCCAATCCTCAACTGAAATGGCTTAATCTGTCTTTCTCTCCCTCTCTCTATATCTGTCTTTTTCTAACTCGTTTCTTTCAATTTCCTTTATCTCATTGACACATTTCACATCAGACTATTTATTTTTTGGCTCTTCTTTCATTTCTACATCTCACTGTATTCGCTTCTACTCCATCTCTTCCCCTCTGCCTCACTTTTTCCCTCTCTTTACCTCCCTCTCTTGCCCTGTGTCTGTCTTTTCTCTCTGTCTGTTCTCTGCCTTGCCTCACTCTGTGTTGTGGTCCTATTCATTTCCTGGCTGGATTTCTCCTGAGGTAGCATTTTACTTCTTCCATGAATGCTATAGGGTTTCTCCAGGACGGGAGATGGAAAGAGAGAGTTTGTGCTACTTCCGACACAAACAGGCATAGCCAGGTGCTCATCCCCATCATTGTTAACAGGGTGTGTCTGGGGGATTTCTCAACTGAAGCCCTGGCTCAAACACCTGAGCGCTCTCGCTCTCGCTCTCTCTCTCTCTCTCTCTCTCGGGGAGCAGGTGCTGTAGGTGAAAAGGCTGTGTCTACTGCAAGTCTGAAACACAATATCACAGCCGTGGGAATCTGAGATCTGCACAACATGTCTGGTGGAGCTGGTCAGATTAGAGTGGGTGTGGGGATTTTTTTCTGATGGAAAGAGGAGCAAAAAATGTTTTTGTGAAATTGATTTTTAATCTAACATTGTACTCTATCCATTTTATATAGGGTGTAAATCCAATGTGTAGGCCAGTGGAATACCAGAGTTGAATATTTTTGTCCTGGTTGAATTAATATACTGTACACTACTTACTTACTAACATTTTGGATTTCAGTCAAGCAAGACTATATGTTTTCACATCTTCAGCATTTGGCCTATCGGCCTATAAAAAATAAAACTGTTAGTGTGATACAATGCTAATGTTATGATAATTAAATCAGGATCACTTGTACCGAGACTGTGCTCTGTAACATTGCACCAAACTGTGGTAACACTGTACTTGAACCCACCATCATAACATTGTAGTTCCACTGCACTAGTTCTACAATACTGGTGTGGTAGTGTAGTGTATGTCACAAGAAGTCATGAGAGCAAATGTATAAAATGACAGATCTCTATCGTGTTGCGTACATCAGTGTGCAATCTAACCGTGTCTTACATTTTAGCTAGCTAACGTTACACATTAAACCAAGTTTTCCGGTGCTAAGTCAGATGGCATAATCTGATATCAGTTATTATTCATGCTTATTACATACGTCCTGCTAATGACAGTCAAAATACCATTTTTAAAACATGAATAAAATAAGACTGGTCTAGCAAAACAACATTATTTACACTCAAAAGTGAGGACCTTTATCAACTGACCTAGGTTCAGCTCTCCAGACCACTCTCCTAGCCTTACCCACATCTCCAACACCACACAGATGGTACACTATCAGACGACGAACAAACGAGAAAGAGAGAATAACACGATTACATATCAATGTTGAAATCATCTTTAGTAACCATTCTATCTGATCAAAAATTAAGAGGGCTTGAAACACTAGATTATTCAAAGTATTTCATTGCATTATTGCTTAATCCATTTCATATTTAATTGGGATCCAAATTCAGGAGAAAGCCAGCTTATCACAGTCTTGATTGTGAGTAGACAATATTATATAATATACAATATTATATCATATACAATAAACCTTTGTTGTAATTTCTCATATGGGGAGGTTGGAACTTGTAAAGAACGAATCACCATTCCAACAATGTGAAATAAATCTTCCTTAGAGTGAGTTTATATTGCCACCTTGTGTTTGAACTACAATATTGGCAATATTCAGTTCAAGAAAAACAGGTATATGTCATGTTAATGTACATTCAACAGTAGCAGTGTGATCTTTCCCCTCTTTCTGAACATTACTGGTCAGCATTACACCTTTTACACCAAACATCCTAATCCTGCGAAGAAGAAAAGAACAGACATTCAACATCTAAACAAACAAATCATAAAACAAGAGGAAAGTTGGTCCACATTTACACTGCATCAGAGATTTTCCTAATGTAAAAAGTTTGGACTGAACCTACAGTATTGAGAGCTAAATCTACTTAGAGCCAAAAGTATTGAGAGATGAACCTATTGTGCCTTTGGAGCACTTCCAGAACATGTTTTTGAATACAATATTCCACCCATCCACCTGCTACAAATACACAGTGCAGCCCAGTACACCATATTTGTGTCACTGAACTCAAGTCACGCCATTGCCCAGTGAGCATTTCTGAAATACTGTATACACCCTTTCCAAAGGGAGAGCTTATCATTTACCAAACACCTGGTCCTAGGGCCAAAGTCCCATATTGTATTACTTGAAGGAAACGTGATCGATCATTTTTGATAGGTCTATTTGGCTTAGGTGAGGTGATTCCAAGCATCTTAAAGCAATACATCTAGCCAAGCATGTAAATGTTTGACCTCCGTCAAGTAATTGGAAATAGTTCAATTACGTTACAATTTTACGTTACAAAACAATTGAATAAATTGTTTTATTGTGTGCCATGATGAACATGATCCAGCTGTGATTATGATTTGATCACTAGGATTTAGATGCAATTTTCTCCTCTTTGTTGAGCTTAGTTCAGGGCCCTTTCTCTTTCTCCTTGAGCTGCTTCTGCTCTGTGTTGAGATTCCTATGTCGTCATGAGGAGCGTCCAGGAGGTTGTTGTACTGTGGCACTGAGCAGTCACTCTTACCTATATCCGGAAACGAAAACAAAAGACAGACAGCATATGAAACGAGAGGGTTAATTAACACATATACAGTCGTGGCCAAAAGTTTTGAGAATGACACAAAAAATTAATTTCCACAAAGTTTGCTGCTTCAGTGTCTTTAGATATTTTTGTCAGATGTTACTATGGAATATTGAAGTATAATTACAAGCATTTCACAAGTGTCAAAGCCTTTTATTGACAATTACATGAAGTTGATGCAAAGAGTCAATATTTACAGTGTTGACCCTTCTTTTTCAAGACCTCTGCAATCCGCCCTGGCATGCTGTCAATTAACTTCTGGGCCACATCTTGACTGATGGCAGCCCATTATTGCATAATCAATGCTTGGAGTTTGTCAGAATTTGTGGGTTTTTGTTTGTCCACCCGCCTCTTGAGGATTGACCACAAGTTCTCAATGGGATTAAGGTCTGGGGAGTTTCCTGGCCATAGACCCAAAATATCGATGTTTTGTTCCCCGAGCCACTTAGTTATCACTTTAGCCTTATGGCAAGGTGCTCCATCATGCTGGAAAAGGCATTGTTAGTCACCAAACTGTTCCTGGATGGTTGGGAGAAGTTGCTCTCGGGAGGATGTGTTGGTACCATTTTTTATTCATGGCTGTGTTCTTAGGCAAAATTGTGAGTGAGCCCATTCCCTTGGCTGAGATGCAACCCCACACATGAAAGTCTCAGGATGATTTATTGTTGGCATAACACAGGACTGATGGTAGCGCTCACCTTGTCTTCTCCGGACAAGCTTTATTCCGGATGCCTCAAACAATCAGAAAGGGGATTCATCAGAGAAAATGACTTTAAAATGTGCAGTTTTGTCACAACACAATGCCACAGATGTTTCAAATATTGGGGAGAGTGCAATTGGCATGCTGACTGAAGGAATGTCCACCAGAGCTGTAGCCAGAGAATTGAATATACATTTCCATAAGCTGTCTCCAATGTTGTTTTAGAGAATTTGGCAGCACGTCCAACCGGTCTCACAACCGCAGACCATGTGTATGGCTTCACGTGAGTGAGCGGTTTGCTGAAGAGCGCCCCATGGTGGCGGTGGGGTTATGGTATTGGCAGGCATAAGCTTCGGACAACGAACACAATTTAATTTTATCGATGGCAATTTGAATACACAGAGATAATGTGAACGAGATCGAGGCCTATTGTCGTGCCACTCATCCACCGTCATCACCTCATGTTTCAGCATGATAATGCACAGCCCGTGTCGTAAGGATCTATACACAATTTCTGAAGCTGAAAATGTCCCAGCTCTTCCATGACCTGCATACTAACCAGACATGTCACCCATTGAGCATGATTAGGATGTTCTGGATCAACGTGGACGACAGCGTGTCCCAGTTCCCGTCAATATCCAGCAACTTCACAAACCCATTGAAAAGTGTGATAACATTCCACAGGCCACAATCAACAGTCTGATCAACTCTATGTGAAGGAGATGTGTTGCGCTGCATGAGGCAAATGGTGGTCACACCAGATACTGACTGGTTTTCTGATCCACGTATCTGTGACCAACAGATGCATATCTGTATTCCCAGTCATGTGAAATCCATAGATTAGGGCCTAATTCATTGATTTCCTATTATGAACTGTAACACAGTAAGATCTTTTAAATTGTTGAATGTTGTGTTTATATTTTTGTTCAGTATATAATGGCTTGGCTTCATATAAAAAACAAAGGATCTGATTGGAAACCTTGATTTGTAATGTTTGTAATATGTATTTCAAAAAGTCAATCAAATTCAGCCTACATTAACTCAGACAGGAATGACATTATCACTCCCTCTACTGGCTGAATAGTGTGTAGTCTGAGTCAACACGCTTCTCCCTATGGACTTTAATCCAACAGCCTAGCTCCAGCGTCACACACACACTCCCAATGACCTTTTGCCATGGTTGGCACAAGCTCAGACCGTGTGGCGTGTGATACCCATATTTTCTGCCTTAACTGTCTCGGAGTGGCTCCAAAGCAACAAGCGGCACTTGACAGCTTAATCATTCTTAACTGAAGGAATGCTATGCCAGCCTTGTGCAAAACGGTGCTGCAGTAGATGGCAGCTATCTGACCAATTCTCCTATTTTGTGTTGTTTTTTTTCTTAACTTTGGTACATAATGTCCCCGACATCATTTCCTATGACACAAAATATTGACTTCAATGAGTCTGCAGCGCTGGACATTCTGCTTAATTTGGACTAGGCCCTAATCCCTAAGTTTTGAAAGAAGAAGCGGCAGCGACGAAAGAGGCAGGTGAGCCGGCATCCTGACGAGACTACATCAGATAGGCGAACGTGCAATCACTGGAGAACAAACTGGAGAGACTATCCTATCTACAATAAATGTTTTATATGCATCTCGCTGGATTTACCTCATTTTTACCAGCATGTCACCTGTGCAACTAGAGGCAACAAAACTGTAGATGACTTTTGATCCATACACAGAAACGCATACAAGGCCCTCCCTCGCCGTCCATATGGCAAATCAGACCATAACTCTATCCTCCTGCTTCCTTCTTACAAGCAAAAACACAAAGAGGAAGTACCAGTGACGTGCTCAATATGGAAGTAAGAAGCAGACGGTAAGCTACAGGACTATCATGTTAGCTCAGACTGGAATATGTTCCGGGATTCATTAGATAACACCGAGTAGTTTACCACATCAGTCTCTGGCTTCATTAATAAGTGCATCGACGACGACACCCACACAGTGAGCATAGGTACATACCCCAACCAGAAGCTATGGATTACAGACAACATCCATACTGAGCTAAAGACTAGAGCTGCTGCATTCAAGAAGCAGGACACTGACACGACCTCAGACAAGCAATCAAAGCGTCAATACAGGAAGTTTGAATTCTACTATGCGAGCTGACGCTCAATGAATGTGGCAGGGCTTGCAAACTATCACAGACAGATTACAAAGGGAAACCCAGCCATGAGCTTCCCAGAGACATGAACCTACCAAATGGTTTCTATTCCAGTTTCAAGGCAAGCACCAGCTGTTCCGGACTACTGTGTGACCTCGCTCTCCGTAGCCGATGTAAGACGTGGTGTAGCCTAGTTCAAGGCGACATTTGCACCATTGTGCAACTATGTGGTGCCATTACGTTTCGAAAATTCAATACCACAATCATACACACCAGATAAAAAGATTCAACAGTACGTTTTATTACTTTCTCAAACAGCAAAGTAAAAAATAAAACTGAAAAGTACAATATGTATTACCATTATACTGTCGTACTCAACCAGTTCTATCCATTTTCAGTGGATAATCCCCTTATCGAGACCATCAACAATACACCACAACCTAATCCACAAGGGAAAAAAAAAATGACAAAGAACATTATTTTACAGCATTGTATACACAGAAAAAAATAATGATCAATACAGAGTACAAGATATCTTGCATGCCTCCAAGTAACTGGAGAAGTAAAGAGAAATGTTGGATATAGGCAGCTGCTGCTCCTTGAAAAGCATTGAACTACAAAGTCAAAGTCAGCATACAGTCACCTCACTTTCGTTCTCTTCCACCCTCTAAAAATAGTTAAGCACAGAGAAAATACGATTTAATAAATACAACTTTTAATCTATCTTTACAGCATCATTTCAAAATTAACATTTCAGGAATATAACAGACAAACTTTGATTCTAGAAAATTATCTCAACATCAACAAAATAAACACAAAGTGTGATATATCATGTTTTTGGTTTTGGAAACGCTCACATTCAGTTTTAACACGTTTTTGAACATTCTCCAGCTCTCTCTCAGCCAATGACGTGTGACTACTTGTGGGGGCGAAAGGCACCAATGACGTTAAAGACAGGACAGCGAGCACAGCCCGTAGTCAAAGGGACATCATAACTAGCAGGGGGGATTGGTATAGTTTTCAGAGAGCCTCTGTTACGTTCACAAAACCTTGTGCAAATAAAGCGAAAAAAACACTCCCTGAAGGAGGAGAGCAGACAGAATCATGATAAAGATGTAGAAGTACACTAGAACAAAAAATAAGCTTAAAAGACTGATATTCAAACCATTTGTGTGCTCATGGTTGAGACTATGATCCTGTCCAGAAACAATCCTTAGCCCCTAACTTCTATGCCAGTGGTTTTCAACCAGTGTGCCTTGAGGAACTTGAAACTTTCCCCTAATCTTATTTATTTTTTAAATAATTTAAACACTCAAACATTTCAAGTCCGGTGCACTCAGGCTGTAACATTTGTATCATCTGAGGGTTGCGCATCACAAGCAAAGTCATTTGAATCATAAAAAAAAAAAAACTTTGCCTGTGACTGAGAACCACTAGCACAGGCAAGTCTGATTAAGCTTAGCTGTTCCACAGCCTCTGCCATAGAAACATATGGGGAGCATGGCTATATCGGTGGTTACATCTTTACAATGCAGAAAAAACAAATCTCTAACCAAAACGCCTCAAAACTAATGACCTATTTCCCAAGAGCTACATTTTTGTAAATTTCTCACGAGGCACTCTTGGATACACACAAATGAACCCTATTTATCTATAAGAAAAGCATTTGTCACAGAAAATTTGTCACAGAAAATAGCAGTTTGGGTGAAATGGGGGTAATTTCCACTAAAATCGATTAATAGGGACAATTTAGGTGTGCCACAGAATTTGTCTCACCTCAAGGTACGCCCCGGTTCAGAAAAGATTGAGAACCACTGCTCTAGGTAGACACTTGGTGTAGACAGGACAACATGGTGGTAGCTCCGCCTTTCTCTCTGATAGGCTAGGTGGAATATTAGCCACATTGCTCACACCCATCCACTCCTTTCAAGTCTACACAAGTGCCTAGAGGATAGGGACTACGGGTTGTTTCTGAATTGGGCCCACAGACAGGTGATGCTGGAAGATCCAGAGGTAAATGGACGGGGGTGTTATAGTGCACAATCTGGAGAAAAGGGAGGCACAATCCAGTTATAGTAAAGTGATCCCTGGTTGGTCAGCCTGAGAAAGTCACCCATGTGACCATCTCCCCCATCACAGAAAATTACCCATTAGGACCCTGGTAAGCCGGAGTGTCACACTTCTACTAAACCACCCATCCCAACAATTAGATCCAGCCTCTTTCTCAGCTCGCTCCTCTTCCTGAGTCAACTTCCTCTCACAGCAGCGTCTTGGCAGGTCAGTCACGTACGGCTTGTAGCGACGGCCATGGATGTCACTCTGCCTCTCCTTCCTCAGCATCCTTGGGTCCAGCTTCAGTCTCTACCTTCACTACTGCCTCAGACTCTGCCACGGCCTCAGCATTCCCCACCTCAGCCTCTGTCTCGGTTTCAGCCTTAATCTCCACCACCACCTCTGCCATCCCCACCGCAGCCTCGGTTTCAGCCATAACCTCCACCTCAGCCTCTACCTCGGTTTCAGTCTTAATCTCCACCACCACCACCTCTGCTTCATCCTCTGTCATCCCCACCTCAGCCCCCACCAACTCTACCATCACCACCCCAGCTTCAGACTTAACCTCTACTTCCTCTGCCTTGGTTTCAGCCTCAGCCTCCATCTCTGCCTCAGTTTCACCCTTAACCTCCACTACCTCAGTCTTGATTTCTACTTCCACCACCACCTCAGTCTCAGTCTTACCTTCCACCTCTGCTTCATCTTCCACCACCACCTCTACCTCAGCTTCCACTAGAGCTTCTACCTCAGCTGCTGGTTCAGCCACCACTACCTCGGTCTCTACCAATGTTTCTGGTGGTTCCTTAGTCTCTGGTTCTGCCTCTACTAACATCTCTGGTGGTGCCTCTGCTTCGGCCTCTTCCTGTGGTTCTGTATCTGCTGCTACCTCTACCTCTGGTTCTGCCTCTACTAACATCTCTGGTGGTGCCTCTGCTGTGGCCTCTTCCTGTGGTTCTGTATCTGCTGCTACCTCTACCTCTGGTTCTGCCTCTACTAACATCTCTAGTGGTGCCTCTGCTTCGGCCTCTTCCTGTAGTTCTTTATCTGCTGCTACCTCTACCTCTGGTTCTGCCTCTACTAATGTTGCTGGTGGTGCCTCTGCTTCTGGTTGTGGTTGGCTGTTCTTCCTGCAGATACCTAGAGAGAGAGAGAGAAAAGAGCGAGTGAGAGCGAGAATGATTGGGTTAGCATGGAAGTGTCTCAGAGGCTCTTGTCAATGCTTATGCAGATGCATTCAGAGATGTGTGCATGACCAGTTAGCAGTGGAAATCTATTTTCGTTGCTCTCATTAAGTGTAGTTAGCTGCATACCCATGCTAAATTAAAACATGGATGTTCCCTGAGTAATGCAATTAGATAAGATAAATCTCAATTAAGCAGGAGGCTAAATCTATTTGCCGTAATTGGTGGGGAGCTCTCATCATGTCTACACAAATCAAAATCTTAGTGTTTAGAATTTTGCTGCAGCTCAGGAAAGACCTACTGTTGGATTGTTGGTGGCATCTCTGTGTGTACCTCTTTAAAATGTCTCATGCAATCTTCCTCAGAGATGTGAGGTTTTACCTTGCTGTTGAATACCATGTACACACACGTTATACTTAAGCAATTAGGCCCGAGGGGGTGTTATATGGCCAATATACCACAGTTAAGGGCTGTTCTTATGTACGGCGCAATGTGGAGTGCCTGGATACAGCCTTTAGATGTGGTATTATGGCCATATACCACAAACACCAATGGTGCCTTATTTCTATTATAAACTAATGTAATTAGAGCCGTAAAAATACATGTTTTGTCATACCTGTGGTATATGGTCTGTTATACCATGGCATATTGAATACTTGTTTCTGTTTGCCTTGAACGGCATTGTAGAGTGTGAATCATCTCCCTATAACGCACAGTGTATTATGCACGGTAGAATTCAATGACCATAGTTAGTTCTTACATGATCTACGCTTGAGCTTCTTTTGAAAGCAAGTCAAATTGAAAACATGAGTGGCTTTGTTGAATTGTATTTTCATAATGGCAAGCTAGGACAGATGGTTTGGTTAGCTAAACTAGCAAGTCTGTTTGCTTGTTACCTATAGCTATCTAGTAATCTTCCAAGCTACTACTTCAGTGGATGTTGAAAACATCTATTGGCAAATTAACACTTTTCTAGCGGCAAATGTGTTCAATTTTAGCCATGGTATAAAAGGGATAAACAACTTGGCGCTCTATACATTCTCTCAAATATAATTCAAATCCGTGGTGGGTCAGTTCCACTCCGCTAGCGCGTCATGGAACACACCTATGTCATTCATCATTTTTTCCCATAGAACGCATAGCCTCTCGTTGATTATCCCTTACATATACCACGGCTGGCAGCCAATCAGCATTCTGGGCTCGAACCACCCAGTTTATAGTTCCCAACATTAAACCCAACACATTGGGCGTGTTAATATTAACCACACTTCCCCAAGCAGATCATTACTATGCAGTGTTCGACATCTAGATATAGAGCGGAAGCAGTTAAAACAACACCTGCACAACTCCGTCATCTCTGACAGGCTGAAAACAGGGGGTTGTGTGTATTAGGGGATGCAACAGAACATTTGTGTCATGTTTTGCAATAGAAAATGTGCATTTCTTATTAAACAAGTCCAGGTGTTGTGGCTTTTCTGACAAAGTTTGCTCAGAAAAGCTCTGTGGGCAGACTTCAAATACAGATCTTAATAGGAGAAGTATGTAGAGAGAGAATTCTGCTTTGTGTTAGATTCTAGACCTCAGCAACATAGGTTACTTCTTGCCATTCGAGATGAATCACAATGTTTACTGATACAGCTCTCCAAATAATACCAAGGACCAAATAAAACTAGCTTAAATATTAACATGAACATAACGATGAGACACCAGCTAAACAAACTGAAGGTGTAGAGTCTGGGTAAAGGTAGAAATGTTTTGACAATCTGATTAAGTGTGCCAGGCAAGTTAAAGAAAATGACTATTTGAACCCATGTCCGGATGGTTGTAGCAGGGGGGGGATGTGTTGACATGTAGAGATGAGTCTGTCTGATGGATAGAGGCTGGGATCAGACAGTGGGTCTGGAGGGAAAGAGGGATGGAGGAAATGAGAGAAAGAGGGATGAGGAGAGGAGGGAATGAGAGATGGAGGGGAGGGGAAGTAGCAGAAAAGCGATCCATCAGGGAGGAGAAGTAGTAGAAAAGCGATCCATCAGGGAGGAGACAGAAAGAGAGGAGAAGGTGGGGCATGGAGAGATAAATGGTAGGGCCTGCTACTTGGTCATCACTCAGCCTTCATGACACAGGCACAATAACACACACTAAAGGAACATTCTCACTCAGGCTAGAACACATTTGTACACAGCACAAAAACAGACACACGCTTAACCACAAGCTTGATTATGTGTGAGCAAGCAAACCCTGTGTATTCCATATAGCATGGTCCCCCTCATCAGTACCTTCCTCCAGCATGTTCCAATACCCCAGAGAGAAACCACAGTCACATTCCACAGCCTACCGCCTCAGACAACCCAGACTTGACCTGGGTTAAGAACATGAGTCAAATACTTACACATTTGAGGTGCACTTGATATGGAATAGTTGAGACTATTCCAAAGGTTCCATTGTACCAGGTAAACCAAATCAAGTGCAGCTCAAGTACCTGAAAGCATTCAACACACAGCATGTATATGTCCCAGGGCCAAATCAGACTAGCCCGAGCCACACCGTGCCATGCCATATCATACCGGTTTACAGAGGCCTTCCTTTTGTCTATTGTTGGGGGTGGAGACAGGACAGGGTGGAGGTTTTTATTTTATTTCTATTAGGAGGAACGCTGGGCGTTTATACCTGCAGGGGCGAGCACCAGGGCCTGCAAGATGTCCGACAGGGACACGATGCCCACGATCCGGGCATTCTCATCCACCACAACCAGCCTGTGGACCTGGGGACCAGAGGAGCAGGAATATTATAGGAGGAGAGGATCAAGGTTAGCAGAGAAAAGAAAAGGGTGCTATATTATATCTGAGACTGACAGGAGACGGTGCTGTATTATATCTGAGACTGACAGGAGACGGTGCTATATTATATCTGAGACTGACAGGAGAGGGTGCTGTATTATATCTGAGACTGACAGGAGACGGTGCTGTATTATATCTGAGACTGACAGGAGACGGTGCTATATTATATCTGAGACTGACAGGAGACGGTGCTGTATTATATCTGAGACTGACAGGAGACGGTGCTGTATTATATCTGAGACTGACAGGAGACGGTGCTATATTATATCTGAGACTGACAGGAGACGGTGCTGTATTATATCTGAGACTGACAGGAGACGGTGCTGTATTATATCTGAGACTGACAGGAGACGGTGCTGTATTATATCTGAGACTGTGACAGGAGAGGGTGCTATATTATATCTGAGACTGACAGGAGACGGTGCTGTATTATATCTGAGACTGACAGGAGACGGTGCTGTATTATATCTGAGACTGACAGGAGAGGGTGCTATATTATATCTGAGACTGTGACAGGAGAGGGTGCTGTATTATATCTGAGACTGACAGGAGAGGGTGCTGTATTATATCTGAGACTGACAGGAGAGGGTGCTGTATTATATCTGAGACTGACAGGAGACGGTGCTATATTATATCTGAGACTGACAGGAGAGGGTGCTGTATTATATCTGAGACTGACAGGAGATGGTGCTATATTATATCTGAGACTGACAGGAGACGGTGCTGTATTATATCTGAGACTGACAGGAGAGGGTGCTATATTATATCTGAGACTGACAGGAGACGGTGCTGTATTATATCTGAGACTGACAGGAGAGGGTGCTATATTATATCTGAGACTGACAGGAGACGGTGCTGTATTATATCTGAGACTGTGACAGGAGAGGGTGCTGTATTATATCTGAGACTGTGACAGGAGAAGATGCTGTATTATATCTGAGACTGACAGGAGAAGATGCTGTATTATATCTGAGACTGACAGGAGAGGGTGCTGTATTATATCTGAGACTGTGACAGGAGAAGATGCTGTATTATATCTGAGACTGACAGGAGACGGTGCTATATTATATCTGAGACTGACAGGAGAGGGTGCTGTATTATATCTGAGACTGACAGGAGAAGATGCTGTATTATATCTGAGACTGACAGGAGACGGTGCTGTATTATATCTGAGACTGACAGGAGAAGATGCTGTATTATATCTGAGACTGACAGGAGACGGTGCTGTATTATATCTGAGACTGACAGGAGAGGGTGCTGTATTATATCTGAGACTGACAGGAGAGGGTGCTGTATTATATCTGAGACTGACAGGAGAGGGTGCTGTATTATATCTGAGACTGACAGGAGACGGTGCTGTATTATATCTTAGACTGACAGGAGACGGTGCTGTATTATATCTGAGACTGTGACAGGAGAAGATGCTGTATTATATCTGAGACTGACAGGAGAAGATGCTGTATTATATCTGAGACTGTGCAAGGAGAGGGTGCTGTATTATATCTGAGACTGATGGGAGAGGGTGCTATATTATATCTGAGACTGTGACAGGAGACGGTGCTATATTATATCTGAGACTGTGACAGTGCTATATTATATCTGAGACTGACAGGAGACGGTGCTGTATTATATCTGAGACTGACAGGAGACGGTGCTATATTATATCTGAGACTGTGACAGTGCTATATTATATCTGAGACTGACAGGAGACGGTGCTGTATTATATCTGAGACTGACAGGAGACGGTGCTATATTATATCTGAGACTGACAGGAGACGGTGCTATATTATATCTGAGACTGACAGGAGACGGTGCTATATTATATCTGAGACTGACAGGAGACGGTGCTATATTATATCTGAGACTGACAGGAGACGGTGCTGTATTATATCTGAGACTGACAGGAGACGGTGCTGTATTATATCTGAGACTGTGACAGGAGACGGTGCTATATTATATCTGAGACTGACAGGAGACGGTGCTGTATTATATCTGAGACTGACAGGAGACGGTGCTATATTATATCTGAGACTGACAGGAGACGGTGCTGTATTATATCTGAGACTGACAGGAGAGGGTGCTATATTATATCTGAGACTGACAGGAGACGGTGCTGTATTATATCTGAGACTGACAGGAGACGGTGCTGTATTATATCTGAGACTGACAGGAGAGGGTGCTATATTATATCTGAGACTGTGACAGGAGAGGGTGCTGTATTATATCTGAGACTGTGACAGGAGAGGGTGCTGTATTATATCTGAGACTGACAGGAGAGGGTGCTGTATTATATCTGAGACTGACAGGAGAGGGTGCTATATTATATCTGAGACTGTGACAGGAGAGGGTGCTGTATTATATCTGAGACTGTGACAGGAGAGGGTGCTGTATTATATCTGAGACTGACAGGAGAGGGTGCTGTATTATATCTGAGACTGACAGGAGAGGGTGCTATATTATATCTGAGACTGACAGGAGAGGGTGCTGTATTATATCTGAGACTGTGACAGGAGAGGGTGCTGTATTATATCTGAGACTGACAGGAGAGGGTGCTGTATTATATCTGAGACTGTGACAGGAGAAGATGCTGTATTATATCTGAGACTGACAGGAGACGGTGCTGTATTATATCTGAGACTGACAGGAGACGGTGCTATATTATATCTGAGACTGACAGGAGACGGTGCTGTATTATATCTGAGACTGACAGGAGAGGGTGCTATATTATATCTGAGACTGTGACAGGAGAGGGTGCTGTATTATATCTGAGACTGTGACAGGAGAGGGTGCTGTATTATATCTGAGACTGTGACAGGAGAAGATGCTGTATTATATCTGAGACTGACAGGAGAAGATGCTGTATTATATCTGAGACTGACAGGAGAGGGTGCTGTATTATATCTGAGACTGTGACAGGAGAAGATGCTGTATTATATCTGAGACTGACAGGAGACGGTGCTATATTATATCTGAGACTGACAGGAGAGGGTGCTGTATTATATCTGAGACTGTGACAGGAGAAGATGCTGTATTATATCTGAGACTGACAGGAGACGGTGCTGTATTATATCTGAGACTGACAGGAGAAGATGCTGTATTATATCTGAGACTGACAGGAGAGGGTGCTGTATTATATCTGAGACTGACAGGAGAGGGTGCTGTATTATATCTGAGACTGACAGGAGAGGGTGCTGTATTATATCTGAGACTGACAGGAGAAGGTGCTGTATTATATCTGAGACTGACAGGAGACGGTGCTGTATTATATCTTAGACTGACAGGAGACGGTGCTGTATTATATCTGAGACTGTGACAGGAGAAGATGCTGTATTATATCTGAGACTGACAGGAGAAGATGCTGTATTATATCTGAGACTGTGCAAGGAGAGGGTGCTGTATTATATCTGAGACTGATGGGAGAGGGTGCTATATTATATCTGAGACTGTGACAGTGCTATATTATATCTGAGACTGTGACAGTGCTATATTATATCTGAGACTGACAGGAGACGGTGCTATATTATATCTGAGACTGTGCAAGGAGAGGGTGCTGTATTATATCTGAGACTGTGACAGGAGACGGTGCTATATTATATCTGAGACTGTGACAGGAGAGGGTGCTGTATTATATCTGAGACTGTGACAGGAGAGGGTGCTGTATTATATCTGAGACTGACAGGAGAAGATGATGTATTATATCTGAGACTGACAGGAGAAGATGCTGTATTATATCTGAGACTGTGACAGGAGACGGTGCTGTATTATATCTGAGACTGACAGGAGAGGGTGCTGTATTATATCTGAGACTGACAGGAGAAGATGCTGTATTATATCTGAGACTGACAGGAGAAGATGCTGTATTATATCTGAGACTGACAGGAGAAGATGCTGTATTATATCTGAGACTGACAGGAGACGGTGCTGTATTATATCTGAGACTGACAGGAGAAGATGCTGTATTATATCTGAGACTGACAGGAGACGGTGCTGTATTATATCTGAGACTGACAGGAGACGGTGCTGTATTATATCTGAGACTGACAGGAGACGGTGCTGTATTATATCTGAGACTGACAGGAGAAGATGCTGTATTATATCTGAGACTGACAGGAGACGGTGCTGTATTATATCTGAGACTGACAGGAGAGGGTGCTGTATTATATCTGAGACTGACAGGAGAAGATGCTGTATTATATCTGAGACTGTGACAGGAGAGGGTGCTGTATTATATCTGAGACTGTGACAGGAGAGGGTGCTATATTATATATGTGACTGACAGGAGACGGTGCTATATTATATCTGAGACTGTGACCGGAGAAGATGCTGTATTATATCTGAGACTGACAGGAGACGGTGCTATATTATATCTGAGACTGACAGGAGAGGGTGCTGTATTATATCTGAGACTGTGACAGGAGAAGATGCTGTATTATATCTGAGACTGACAGGAGAAGATGCTGTATTATATCTGAGACTGACAGGAGACGGTGCTGTATTATATCTGAGACTGACAGAGAAGATGCTGTATTATATCTGAGACTGACAGGAGACGGTGCTGTATTATATCTGAGACTGACAGGAGAGGGTGCTGTATTATATCTGAGACTGACAGGAGAGGGTGCTGTATTATATCTGAGACTGACAGGAGAAGGTGCTGTATTATATCTGAGACTGACAGGAGACGGTGCTGTATTATATCTTAGACTGACAGGAGATGATGCTGTATTATATCTGAGACTGACAGGAGACGGTGCTGTATTATATCTGAGACTGACAGGAGAGGGTGCTATATTATATCTGAGACTGTGACAGGAGAGGGTGCTGTATTATATCTGAGACTGTGACCGGAGAGGGTGCTATATTATATATGTGACTGACAAGAGACGGTGCTATATTATATCTGAGACTGACAGGAGACGGTGCTATATTATATCTGAGACTGACAGGAGAGGGTGCTATATTATATCTGTGACTGACAGGAGACGGTGCTATATTATATCTGAGACTGTGCAAGGAGAGGGTGCTGTATTATATCTGAGACTGATGGGAGAGGGTGCTATATTATATCTGAGACTGATGGGAGAGGGTGCTATATTATATCTGAGACTGTGACAGGAGACGGTGCTATATTATATCTGAGACTGTGACAGTGCTATATTATATCTGAGACTGTGACAGTGCTACATTATATCTGAGACTGTGACAGGAGACGGTGCTATATTATATCTGAGACTGTGACAGTGCTATATTATATCTGAGACTGTGACAGGAGAGGGTGCTGTATTATATCTGAGACTGACAGGAGAAGATGCTGTATTATATCTGAGACTGACAGGAGAAGATGCTGTATTATATCTGAGACTGTGACAGGAGACGGTGCTGTATTATATCTGAGACTGACAGGAGAGGGTGCTGTATTATATCTGAGACTGACAGGAGAAGATGCTGTATTATATCTGAGACTGACAGGAGAAGATGCTGTATTATATCTGAGACTGACAGGAGAAGATGCTGTATTATATCTGAGACTGACAGGAGAGGGTGCTGTATTATATCTGAGACTGACAGGAGAGGGTGCTATATTATATCTGAGACTGTGACAGGAGAGGGTGCTGTATTATATCTGAGACTGTGACAGGAGAGGGTGCTGTATTATATCTGAGACTGACAGGAGAGGGTGCTGTATTATATCTGAGACTGACAGGAGAGGGTGCTATATTATATCTGAGACTGTGACAGGAGAGGGTGCTGTATTATATCTGAGACTGTGACAGGAGAGGGTGCTGTATTATATCTGAGACTGACAGGAGAGGGTGCTGTATTATATCTGAGACTGTGACAGGAGAAGATGCTGTATTATATCTGAGACTGACAGGAGACGGTGCTGTATTATATCTGAGACTGACAGGAGACGGTGCTATATTATATCTGAGACTGACAGGAGACGGTGCTGTATTATATCTGAGACTGACAGGAGAGGGTGCTATATTATATCTGAGACTGTGACAGGAGAGGGTGCTGTATTATATCTGAGACTGTGACAGGAGAGGGTGCTGTATTATATCTGAGACTGTGACAGGAGAAGATGCTGTATTATATCTGAGACTGACAGGAGAAGATGCTGTATTATATCTGAGACTGACAGGAGAGGGTGCTGTATTATATCTGAGACTGTGACAGGAGAAGATGCTGTATTATATCTGAGACTGACAGGAGACGGTGCTATATTATATCTGAGACTGACAGGAGAGGGTGCTGTATTATATCTGAGACTGTGACAGGAGAAGATGCTGTATTATATCTGAGACTGACAGGAGACGGTGCTGTATTATATCTGAGACTGACAGGAGAAGATGCTGTATTATATCTGAGACTGACAGGAGACGGTGCTGTATTATATCTGAGACTGACAGGAGAGGGTGCTGTATTATATCTGAGACTGACAGGAGAGGGTGCTGTATTATATCTGAGACTGACAGGAGAAGGTGCTGTATTATATCTGAGACTGACAGGAGACGGTGCTGTATTATATCTTAGACTGACAGGAGACGGTGCTGTATTATATCTGAGACTGTGACAGGAGAAGATGCTGTATTATATCTGAGACTGACAGGAGAAGATGCTGTATTATATCTGAGACTGTGCAAGGAGAGGGTGCTGTATTATATCTGAGACTGATGGGAGAGGGTGCTATATTATATCTGAGACTGTGACAGGAGACGGTGCTATATTATATCTGAGACTGTGACAGTGCTATATTATATCTGAGACTGACAGGAGACGGTGCTGTATTATATCTGAGACTGACAGGAGACGGTGCTATATTATATCTGAGACTGTGACAGTGCTATATTATATCTGAGACTGACAGGAGACGGTGCTGTATTATATCTGAGACTGACAGGAGACGGTGCTATATTATATCTGAGACTGACAGGAGAGGGTGCTGTATTATATCTGAGACTGACAGGAGACGGTGCTGTATTATATCTGAGACTGACAGGAGACGGTGCTATATTATATCTGAGACTGACAGGAGACGGTGCTGTATTATATCTGAGACTGACAGGAGACGGTGCTGTATTATATCTGAGACTGTGACAGGAGAGGGTGCTATATTATATCTGAGACTGACAGGAGACGGTGCTGTATTATATCTGAGACTGACAGGAGACGGTGCTGTATTATATCTGAGACTGACAGGAGACGGTGCTGTATTATATCTGAGACTGTGACAGGAGAGGGTGCTATATTATATCTGAGACTGACAGGAGACGGTGCTGTATTATATCTGAGACTGACAGGAGACGGTGCTGTATTATATCTGAGACTGACAGGAGAGGGTGCTATATTATATCTGAGACTGTGACAGGAGAGGGTGCTGTATTATATCTGAGACTGTGACAGGAGAGGGTGCTGTATTATATCTGAGACTGACAGGAGAGGGTGCTGTATTATATCTGAGACTGACAGGAGAGGGTGCTATATTATATCTGAGACTGTGACAGGAGAGGGTGCTGTATTATATCTGAGACTGTGACAGGAGAGGGTGCTGTATTATATCTGAGACTGACAGGAGAGGGTGCTGTATTATATCTGAGACTGACAGGAGAGGGTGCTATATTATATCTGAGACTGTGACAGGAGAGGGTGCTGTATTATATCTGAGACTGTGACAGGAGAGGGTGCTGTATTATATCTGAGACTGACAGGAGAGGGTGCTGTATTATATCTGAGACTGTGACAGGAGAAGATGCTGTATTATATCTGAGACTGACAGGAGACGGTGCTGTATTATATCTGAGACTGACAGGAGACGGTGCTATATTATATCTGAGACTGACAGGAGACGGTGCTGTATTATATCTGAGACTGACAGGAGAGGGTGCTATATTATATCTGAGACTGTGACAGGAGAGGGTGCTGTATTATATCTGAGACTGTGACAGGAGAGGGTGCTGTATTATATCTGAGACTGTGACAGGAGAAGATGCTGTATTATATCTGAGACTGACAGGAGAAGATGCTGTATTATATCTGAGACTGACAGGAGAGGGTGCTGTATTATATCTGAGACTGTGACAGGAGAAGATGCTGTATTATATCTGAGACTGACAGGAGACGGTGCTATATTATATCTGAGACTGACAGGAGAGGGTGCTGTATTATATCTGAGACTGTGACAGGAGAAGATGCTGTATTATATCTGAGACTGACAGGAGACGGTGCTGTATTATATCTGAGACTGACAGGAGAAGATGCTGTATTATATCTGAGACTGACAGGAGACGGTGCTGTATTATATCTGAGACTGACAGGAGAGGGTGCTGTATTATATCTGAGACTGACAGGAGAGGGTGCTGTATTATATCTGAGACTGACAGGAGAAGGTGCTGTATTATATCTGAGACTGACAGGAGACGGTGCTGTATTATATCTTAGACTGACAGGAGACGGTGCTGTATTATATCTGAGACTGTGACAGGAGAAGATGCTGTATTATATCTGAGACTGACAGGAGAAGATGCTGTATTATATCTGAGACTGTGCAAGGAGAGGGTGCTGTATTATATCTGAGACTGATGGGAGAGGGTGCTATATTATATCTGAGACTGTGACAGTGCTATATTATATCTGAGACTGTGACAGTGCTATATTATATCTGAGACTGACAGGAGACGGTGCTATATTATATCTGAGACTGTGCAAGGAGAGGGTGCTGTATTATATCTGAGACTGTGACAGGAGACGGTGCTATATTATATCTGAGACTGTGACAGGAGAGGGTGCTGTATTATATCTGAGACTGTGACAGGAGAGGGTGCTGTATTATATCTGAGACTGACAGGAGAAGATGATGTATTATATCTGAGACTGACAGGAGAAGATGCTGTATTATATCTGAGACTGTGACAGGAGACGGTGCTGTATTATATCTGAGACTGACAGGAGAGGGTGCTGTATTATATCTGAGACTGACAGGAGAAGATGCTGTATTATATCTGAGACTGACAGGAGAAGATGCTGTATTATATCTGAGACTGACAGGAGAAGATGCTGTATTATATCTGAGACTGACAGGAGACGGTGCTGTATTATATCTGAGACTGACAGGAGAAGATGCTGTATTATATCTGAGACTGACAGGAGACGGTGCTGTATTATATCTGAGACTGACAGGAGACGGTGCTGTATTATATCTGAGACTGACAGGAGACGGTGCTGTATTATATCTGAGACTGACAGGAGAAGATGCTGTATTATATCTGAGACTGACAGGAGACGGTGCTGTATTATATCTGAGACTGACAGGAGAGGGTGCTGTATTATATCTGAGACTGACAGGAGAAGATGCTGTATTATATCTGAGACTGTGACAGGAGAGGGTGCTGTATTATATCTGAGACTGTGACCGGAGAGGGTGCTATATTATATATGTGACTGACAGGAGACGGTGCTATATTATATCTGAGACTGTGACCGGAGAAGATGCTGTATTATATCTGAGACTGACAGGAGACGGTGCTATATTATATCTGAGACTGACAGGAGAGGGTGCTGTATTATATCTGAGACTGTGACAGGAGAAGATGCTGTATTATATCTGAGACTGACAGGAGAAGATGCTGTATTATATCTGAGACTGACAGGAGACGGTGCTGTATTATATCTGAGACTGACAGGAGAAGATGCTGTATTATATCTGAGACTGACAGGAGACGGTGCTGTATTATATCTGAGACTGACAGGAGAGGGTGCTGTATTATATCTGAGACTGACAGGAGAGGGTGCTGTATTATATCTGAGACTGACAGGAGAAGGTGCTGTATTATATCTGAGACTGACAGGAGACGGTGCTGTATTATATCTTAGACTGACAGGAGAAGATGCTGTATTATATCTGAGACTGACAGGAGACGGTGCTGTATTATATCTGAGACTGACAGGAGAGGGTGCTATATTATATCTGAGACTGTGACAGGAGAGGGTGCTGTATTATATCTGAGACTGTGACCGGAGAGGGTGCTATATTATATATGTGACTGACAAGAGACGGTGCTATATTATATCTGAGACTGACAGGAGACGGTGCTATATTATATCTGAGACTGACAGGAGAGGGTGCTATATTATATCTGTGACTGACAGGAGACGGTGCTATATTATATCTGAGACTGTGCAAGGAGAGGGTGCTGTATTATATCTGAGACTGATGGGAGAGGGTGCTATATTATATCTGAGACTGATGGGAGAGGGTGCTATATTATATCTGAGACTGTGACAGGAGACGGTGCTATATTATATCTGAGACTGTGACAGTGCTATATTATATCTGAGACTGTGACAGTGCTACATTATATCTGAGACTGTGACAGGAGACGGTGCTATATTATATCTGAGACTGTGACAGTGCTATATTATATCTGAGACTGTGACAGGAGAGGGTGCTGTATTATATCTGAGACTGACAGGAGAAGATGCTGTATTATATCTGAGACTGACAGGAGAAGATGCTGTATTATATCTGAGACTGTGACAGGAGACGGTGCTGTATTATATCTGAGACTGACAGGAGAGGGTGCTGTATTATATCTGAGACTGACAGGAGAAGATGCTGTATTATATCTGAGACTGACAGGAGAAGATGCTGTATTATATCTGAGACTGACAGGAGAAGATGCTGTATTATATCTGAGACTGACAGGAGACGGTGCTGTATTATATCTGAGACTGACAGGAGAGGGTGCTATATTATATCTGAGACTGTGACAGGAGAGGGTGCTGTATTATATCTGAGACTGTGACCGGAGAGGGTGCTATATTATATATGTGACTGACAGGAGACGGTGCTATATTATATCTGAGACTGACAGGAGACGGTGCTATATTATATCTGAGACTGACAGGAGACGGTGCTATATTATATCTGAGACTGACAGGAGAGGGTGCTATATTATATGGGAGACTGACAGGAGAGGGTGCTATATTATATCTGTGACTGTGACAGGAGAGGGTGCTGTATTATATCTGAGACTGTGACAGGAGAGGGTGCTATATTATATCTGAGACTGTGACAGGAGAGGGTGCTATATTATATCTGAGACTGACAGGAGACGGTGCTATATTATATCTGAGACTGACAGGAGACAGTGCTATATTATATCTGCGACTGTGACAGGAGACGGTGCTATATTATATCGGAGACTGACAGGAGACAGTGCTATATTATATCGGAGACTGTGACCAGAGAGGGTGCTGTATTATATCTGAGACTGTGACAGTGCTATATTATATCTGAGACTGTGACAGGAGACGGTGCTATATTATATCTGAGACTGACAGGAGAGGGTGCTATATTATATCTGTGACTGTGACAGGAGAGGGTGCTGTATTATATCTGAGACTGACAGGAGAGGGTGCTATATTATATCTGTGACTGTGACAGGAGAGGGTGCTATATTATATCAGACTGTGACAGGAGAGGGTGCTATATTATATCTGAGACTGTGACAGGAGAGGGTGCTATATTATATCTGTGACTGAAAGGAGACGGTGCTATATTATATCTGTGACTGACAGGAGACGGTGCTATATTATATCTGAGACTGTGACAGGAGACGGTGCTGTATTATATCTGAGACTGACAGGAGAGGGTGGTGTATTTTATCTGAGACTGACAGGAGACGGTGCTATATTATATCTGAGACTGACAGGAGAGGGTGGTGTATTATATCTGAGACTGACAGGAGACGGTGCTGTATTATATCTGAGACTGACAGGAGAGGGTGCTGTATTATATCTGAGACTGACAGGAGAAGATGCTGTATTATATCTGAGACTGACAGGAGAAGATGCTGTATTATATCTGAGACTGACAGGAGAAGATGCTGTATTATATCTGAGACTGACAGGAGACGGTGCTGTATTATATCTGAGACTGACAGGAGAGGGTGCTATATTATATCTGAGACTGTGACAGGAGAGGGTGCTGTATTATATCTGAGACTGTGACCGGAGAGGGTGCTATATTATATATGTGACTGACAGGAGACGGTGCTATATTATATCTGAGACTGACAGGAGACGGTGCTATATTATATCTGAGACTGACAGGAGAGGGTGCTATATTATATGGGAGACTGACAGGAGAGGGTGCTATATTATATCTGTGACTGTGACAGGAGAGGGTGCTGTATTATATCTGAGACTGTGACAGGAGAGGGTGCTATATTATATCTGAGACTGTGACAGGAGAGGGTGCTATATTATATCTGAGACTGACAGGAGACGGTGCTATATTATATCTGAGACTGACAGGAGACAGTGCTATATTATATCTGCGACTGTGACAGTGCTATATTATTTCTGAGACTGACAGGAGACAGTGCTATATTATATCTGAGACTGTGACAGGAGACGGTGCTATATTATATCTGAGACTGACAGGAGACGGTGCTATATTATATCTGAGACTGTGACAGGAGACGGTGCTATATTATATCGGAGACTGACAGGAGACAGTGCTATATTATATCGGAGACTGTGACCAGAGAGGGTGCTGTATTATATCTGAGACTGTGACAGTGCTATATTATATCTGAGACTGTGACAGGAGACGGTGCTATATTATATCTGAGACTGACAGGAGAGGGTGCTATATTATATCTGTGACTGTGACAGGAGAGGGTGCTGTATTATATCTGAGACTGACAGGAGAGGGTGCTATATTATATCTGTGACTGTGACAGGAGAGGGTGCTATATTATATCAGACTGTGACAGGAGAGGGTGCTATATTATATCTGAGACTGTGACAGGAGAGGGTGCTATATTATATCTGTGACTGAAAGGAGACGGTGCTATATTATATCTGTGACTGACAGGAGACGGTGCTATATTATATCTGAGACTGTGACAGGAGACGGTGCTGTATTATATCTGAGACTGACAGGAGAGGGTGGTGTATTTTATCTGAGACTGACAGGAGACGGTGCTATATTATATCTGAGACTGACAGGAGAGGGTGGTGTATTAGATCTGAGACTGACAGAAGACGGTGCTATATTATATCTGAGACTGACGGGAGAGGGTGCTATATTATATCTGAGACTGACAGGAGAGGGTGCTGTATTATATCTGAGACTGTGACAGGAGAGGGTGCTATATTATATCTGAGACTGACAGGAGACGGTGCTATATTATATCTGAGACTGACAGGAGACGGTGCTATATTATATCTGAGACTGACAGGAGACGGTGCTATATTATATCTGAGACTGTGACAGGAGAGGGTGCTGTATTATATCTGAGACTGTGACAGGAGAGGGTGCTATATTATATCTGAGACTGACAGGAGACGGTGCTATATTATATCTGAGACTGACAGGAGACGGTGCTATATTATATCTGAGACTGACAGGAGACGGTGCTATATTATATCAGAGACTGTGACCGGAGAGGGTGGTATATTATATCTGAGACTGACGGGAGAGGGTGCTATATTATATCTGAGACTGTGACAGGAGATGGTGCTATATTATATCTGAGACTGACAGGAGACAGTGCTATATTATATCTGAGACTGACGGGAGAGGGTGCTATATTATATCTGAGACTGACAGGAGAGGGTGCTATATTATATCTGAGACTGACAGGAGAGGGTGCTATATTATATCTGAGACTGTGACAGGAGAGGGTGTTATATTATATCTGTGACAGGAGAGGGTGCTATATTATATCGGAGACTGACAGGAGACGGTGCTATATTATATCTGAGACTGACGGGAGAGGGTGCTGTATTATATCTGAGACTGTGACAGGAGACGGTGCTATATTATATCTGAGACTGACAGGAGACGGTGCTATATTATATCTGAGACTGACAGGAGACGGTGCTATATTATATCTGAGACTGTGACAGGAGAGGGTTTTGAAGGTCTGGTGTGTGTGTGTGTGTGTGAGACAGTCACCTCTGCTTTGACTATCCTGTCCACGATGGTCTCCAGTGTCTCGAGCCGGTTGCACTTCATGACGCCCTCAAAGTACTGTGAGCGATGCCTCAGAGCCTGGGTCACCGTGATGTCCAGGTTGTTGTAGGTCTTCTCAGCAGCAAGGTTCTACACATAGTAAAGACAAAGAACTACTCAGTCCATCTCTGAACATTCACTTATGATAAGAAATATTCATCAACATTGAATTAGTCAACTTTTTAAACATGTTTTTGATTAAGTATTTGATTAAATGTTTAGGAAAGGGATACATTTAAAAAATATATTTAAGAAAGAAAAGGGTTACTTACAATGACATCAAACTTGGAATAGATATCCACTACTTTTCCTGAAAAGTGGAAAAACCAAAGAGATTCACAATCCGGCTAAAACCATACAACCGGCACTTACACAAATGACTGATTGGCTGAAAGAAATTGATAATAGTCAAGTCAGCTTGTGGAAACTTTCGTTATACTTCAA
The DNA here is from genome assembly GCF_034236695.1 of Oncorhynchus nerka. NCBI lineage: Eukaryota > Metazoa > Chordata > Actinopteri > Salmoniformes > Salmonidae > Oncorhynchus > Oncorhynchus nerka. Next base: position 21,854,273 of record NC_088401.1, on the reverse strand, counting down.
TGCGGGCTTATGACATTATCGATCATCATCATTAACGAAAAACTTGTATTATTGCTTTTTATCCCCTGCTACATCGTGGATGGAGAGTTACCTGTCTAACAGAACACAGAGGGTGTTCCTTAGCGGAGGCCTCTCCAACATAATCCAGGTAGAGTCTGGCATTCCCGATGGCAGTTGTCTAGGCCCCTTTTTTCAATCTTTACTAATGACCTGGCACTGAGTAAAGCCTTTGTGTCTATGTATGCTGATGACTCAACATCATGACTCAACAGCATACTCAATACCCCAGCAAGTAAAATCCCCGAGCTACAGTCCGTTTCAGAATGGGTGACTAGTAATAAACTAGTATAAATATTTCAAAAACTAAAAAGCACTGTATTTGGGAAAAACCATTCCCTAAACCTCAACAAAATGTTGTAATGAATAATGTGAAATTTGAGCAAGTGGAGGAGACTAAACTGCTTGGAGTAACCCTGGATGTAAACTGTAATGGTCAAAACATATTGATGCAACAGTAGCTAAAATGGGGAGAAGTCTGTCCATAATAAAGCACTGCTCTGATGTGGTCATCCTGTCTGGGTTGGCGCCCCCCCTTGGGTTGTGCCATGGCGGAGATCTTTGTGGGCTATACTCAGCCTCGTCTCAGGATGGTAAGTTGGTGGTTGAAGATATCCCTCTAGTGGTGTGGGGGCTGTGCTTTGGCAAAGTGGGTGGGGTTATATCCTTCCTGTTTGGCCCTGTCCGGGGGTGTCCTCGGATGGGGCCACAATGTCTCCTGACCCCTCCTGTCTCAGCCTCCAGTATTTATGCTGCAGTAGTTTATGTGTCGGGGGGCTAGGGTCAGTTTGTTATTTCTGGAGTACTTCTCCTGTCCTATTCGGTGTCCTGTGTGAATTTAAGTGTGCGTTCTCTAATTCTCTCCTTCTCTTTCTTTCTCTCTCTCGGAGGACCTGAGCCCTAGGACCATGCCCCAGGACCACCTGACATGATGACTCCTTGCTGTCCCCAGTCCACCTGGCCGTGCTGCTGCTCCAGTTTCAACTGTTCTGCCTTATTATTATTCGACCATGCTGGTCATTTATGAACATTTGAACATCTTGGCCATGTTCTGTTATAATCTCCACCTGGCACAGCCAGAAGAGGACTGGCCACCCCACATAGCCTGGTTCCTCTCTAGGTTTCTTCCTTGGTTATGGCCTTTCTAGGGAGTTTTTCCTAGCCACCGTGCTTCTACACCTGCATTGCTTGCTGTTTGGGGTTTTAAGCTGGGTTTCTGTACAGCACTTTGAGATATCAGCTGATGTACGAAGGGCTATATAAATACATTTGATTTGATCTGCTTTCTTGATATTGCCATCAACAAAACACGTCCTACAGGCCCTAGTTTTGTCACACCTGGACTACTGCCCAGTCATGTGGTCAAGTGCCACAAAGAGGGACATAGGTCAATTACACTTTGCACTGAACAGAGCAGCACGGCCAACCCTTAAATGTACATGGAGAGCTAACATCAGTGGCACTCATTTCAATCTCTCCTGGTTCAAATTAGAGGAGAGATTGAATGCATCACTATATGTCTTTGAGAGGTATTGACATGTTGAAAGCACCGAGCAGTCTGTTCAAACGACTAGCACACAGCTAAGAGACCCATGCCCACAAGACATTCCACCAGGGGTCTCTTCAGTCCCCAGGTCCAGAACACACTCCAGGAAACACAGTACTACATAGAGCCATGACTACATGGAACTCCTATTCCACATCAACTAACTCATGCAAGCAGTAAAATCTGATCAAAACTAAACCTTATGGTGCAACGCGGACTGTGAAGAGACACACACACACACTCCACACAAACGCACATTGTAATATTGTTGTATGGTGGTATAATACATGTTGTATTGTCGATATGTAGTGGTGTAATAATGTTATATGATGTACTGTTTTATGTGTAATCAAAGTGCCTTAATGTGTTTGGACCCCAGGAAGAGTAGCTGCTGTCTTGGCAGGGGATCTCTAATAAATACAAAATACACCACCACACGTCTGCTCAGCCTGAAGCACACACACACCTGACTCGTCCACCACTGGCAGTGCGGACACCCTCCGGTCCACAAAGATGTTGAGGGCCTTGATGATTGGTGTGTTGGGGTGGATGAAGGCGATGTTGTGGTAGGTCCCGATGGTTAGTTCCTCCAAAGTCTGCTTCATAAAGGCAGGCTTGGGCATCTCGCACACCTGCCACATATTCATAAGGGAGAAAACGTTTGGAAATTCTTATTAACATTGACTGAAACCAGGCAGAACTACCAATGAGAAACACTTTTCGAAATGTTGTAAAAGGTTTTTTGTTGCGTGACCTAATAAACATGAGATAGGAGAGATGGGACAAAGCACTTTAGGACTAAACTGGTTTCACCTCCATTTGACTGTCTAATGTAGTGTCAGCAGTCTTTCCATCAGTCTACCGGTCCCATTTTTGATATTGTCCATGTCTGTCTGACCTTCTTGCATGCCCTGCTCATATTACCATGAATGTCTGCCGGTCTATTTTTCAGTCCATCTGTCTCATTCTCTATGTCTGTCTGTCGGTCTTGTATTCTGTCCGTCTATATCTGTGTGTGTACAATCACCTGGTCTATCAGTTCCTTAGTGCGGCAGGTAGCCTAGCAATTAAGAGCGTTAGGTCAGTAACCAAAAGGTCACTGGTTCGAATCCCCGAGCCGGCAAGGTAGGGAAAAAAATCTGCCATTCTGCCCTTGAGCAAGGCAATTAACCCCCAAACACGGCACACACATTTCAGTTGAAGGCATTCAGTTGTGCAACTGCCTAGGTATCCCCTTTCTCCTAACCCGCGACAGACGGATGTCCTTCTGTCAAGTAGGATCATATTTCCTAACGTCTTTCCTGTGGTCTACTTTATTATGCAGAGATACATTTCACACTCCCTTCTACAGGTCAGACACCTTCGCCTAGACAAGACTGCTTCTCTAGCCAGCAGCCGGCTACAGTTCTACCTTAACGCAACCAATTCATTAATTTATTAATTTAATTAATTAACTCTCAAACGGATTGAATGAATATAAAATCATTTCCTGAATTAGTGGATTTGAAACTGGTAACTGCGTTATATAGTCACAACACATCGTTAGACTTGAGGTCATCCAGGCAAAATCAGATGTTTTAGTTTTATTGAACCTTTATTTAAATAGGCAAGTCAGTCAGATCGAGTAAACCACGTGTCAAACTCATTCCACGGAGGGCCTAGTGTCTGTGGGTTTTCCTTCCTCCCTTGAACCTGACTGATGAATTAAGGTCAGTAATTAGTAAGGAACTCCCCTCACCTGGTCGTCTAGGTCTTAATTGAAAGGAAAAACCAGCAGACACTAGGCCCTCCACGGAATGAGTTCGACTCCCCTGGATTAAACTAATCCTCTACTGAATCAGATAAAACCAGCCTCTCTAGACTCCATCCTTTCATCATCCTACCTTTGTAAGTGTCCTCCTTAATTTCCTTCCCTCATCCCATCTTTCGGAGTGTATGTTACCTTCAATTCTACAGCGATCCTGCAAGGGGCAGCATACTCTTAAATTGCCACCCACCGTGTGTTATTCCTATAAGAGAGCCCATGCTTCACACATCCAGTTTGACTTACGAAGAGCTGGAGGAACTTGAGGATCCTCTTGTGTGTGAGGATATAAAGCGCGTTGCCGCTGACTGGGTCGATGACGGGCAGCCGGTGGATCTTGTTCTTGATGAGCGAGTACACCGCGTCGAATATGCTGGGAGAGAGAGATCAATAGAAGATTGGGTTAAAATAACACAGACAACCTGTCTTTGCCAATAAAGCACTCGAGACCGAGGGTGTTGATACATTGACTCTCTCTCGCTCTCCATCAATCGTCTCCATCTTTAAAACAGCACGTCGTGGTCGAGTCTCCAGAAAAACAGGTTCACAGTCCAGGCTACCTTTTTAAGTACTGCATTGGCTAGGAGGCTTTCGTAAAACCTGTTTCAGAACATTCTGCTTGGAGAGAAATGCTACAGTATCTAACGGAGGCGCCATAAAACACTAAGTGGACCTTATTCAGCGAAAAGCTCAAGCAAATTGACCAGATGACGTGCAAACACAAAGTATCCATGCATGTTAAACCATGAACCACACGGGAAGTCATCAGAAACAAGGGGCTAACTAGGAAGGTAAACAGATCTGCTCTCTATCCCAGTCTTTCTCCTTCAGACTCAAACCAAATAGTCTATCAGAAAGCAAAACCACGAAGACAACGGAATCAGTCATTAAGCAATTCAATGATACTGATGTTCTCCCAAAAGGAGGCAGAAACCAAACCAGAGGCATGTTAACCTGGGATGATGCCGTAGTCGAGTGCCCTAGGTGGTATTTTAAGCAGAGGTTATTTTTTTAGAGTCTGGCTCATATGGCTTTTCACGGGATGGACCTTGAATTATTCAGTGTGAAGAAAATAAATAATGGGAAAGGCTGTCGCAGAGCAGGGAAAAGAGGACAAAAATATGAGGGGAAAGTACCAGAACTTTCCCCAGAAATCTAGGGAACGTACGGCATACATGAAACGCCACCTGGGAGAGCTTATTGACAATAAATTACTCTATAAATTCTAACTGAGTGAGGAAGCCAGGCTAATTTGCAGTGTTTATGACCATAGAAATACACTTCAAATTATGTTTATGACTATGATGTAGAAAGAAACGAGTAGACAAATCAGATTTCTCAATCAACTTTGAGTTGAATATGGACCGTTAGTATAATGGAGTCCCTCAGTGTAATGATGAGCCAAGTAAAGTTCATCATGAACGGATCATTACTCTCCTGTTCATGGATCTGCAGGTTCATTTCCCCATCATACATGTTGTGTTTTATTTGAACTTCCTATATAAAATAAAGACAAATATGAAATGCAGGTGACATGTATAAGAAATGTGGAACAGGCTCACCTCGCATCAGGTGATATGTTCACTAATGGCTTAAAGGTTTCTTGTAGGTAGAGCTCTACAGGACAGAAAAATAACAAAAAGCACCAACAAACTATCAAATCAATTTCTTTATAATCTGTTGACCAACTGATAAAAAGGGTTGTTTTGAAACTGGAAATCTGCTGGAAAGTTGCCATACCTCTCCATGTTTCAATCTGATGTTCCTCCAGCTCGTAGATTTGTACCTATAAGAACAGAACATTCAACAATTAGTGATATTTAACATGCTTTCCATGACTCGAACATAGCACACAGCATTACATTTATAATGGTTTTGTTTTTATAAGCATTTGTTAGAATTAGAAACTTAATAAATATAAAAATATATAAATCACAGCAATTGTCAGAAGCACATGTAAGCACTGGCATCATGAAAAATGAAACAGGTGGGAAAGTAGCAGAATTTGGCACCACTATCAAGTTCTCTCTCAGTCTCAGCTAATGACAGGGACTATTTCCTCATCAATATGCATAAGTCTGATATGGAAGGTTCCCTAGAGGGTCTCAATCAGGTCCACCTCAACCCTCTCCGACGTAAAACAACACAGTTATGAGAACCGCTGCTAATGAATAACAACAGCAAAGAAAGGAAGGGGGGAGATGAGGGAGCAGTAGGTCCTCAATGACTTCATTACAAAAACAAAGGCCATTTCTATGGTACCCACAGCTACATTGAGCCCATTAGGAGAATATGAACAACGGGGGATTTGCTTGGTAATGCGTGTCGATCATTCTTTAGAATGGTGGTGTGACAGACTAGCGAGGTGGATGGAGGATAGACAAAATGCCCATTGAGCTCTATCATCTCTTGAAGTACCCTTAGGCAGACGGAGTAGAGGGTTATAATACAATAGTCAAAGCCCTGAGGCCTTTTCTGTTCTTCTGTAAAACAACAGCTACATCACATTCACAATAACACAATTACTGATCCAGGACTCTCTCTGTGTGTGTGTGTCAGCTTGACCACAAACTCACTCAAAAAGTCCACAAACAAATGAAAGGCCATTGGGCAGCCCACTCGTCAGTCAGTCCAGACTAGAGGAACTTTGACTCATCTTGGAGTAAGGTTGGAAAATTCAGGCTAAAACCTGGGAATTTTTGGAAAGCTACCAGAATTTGGCAACACTCTCAGTGATCTCCGTCTTAGGCAATAACAGAGGCACTGACTATTTCCTCATGAATATGATATGGAAGGACTGACAAACGCTTCACTGCATTGGTTGTTCTCTTGACTATGGATTAACTAAGGATGGCCATTAGGATGCCCACACACTGTCGCCGTCACCTGGCCTAACAAATACCAATAAATATTGGGACGGGGAAAATCCCAAACTGGACCTAGCCTCACTAGCTGGGCTTTCTATAATATGTGTAATATGCAGGAGTGACCACTCAGGTAACACGAACACAGAAACTCCCATCTCTCACCACTGACAACACTTCCATTGAGTCAAATTACATTATGAATGACACATTTTATTTTTTACTTAACATGTCAAATGTATTTTCCAGCTGAAAAATCATTGGTCATTGTTCATAACAGTTTTGCTGCTATTTTGACCAGGCCTCTCTTGAAAAAAACATGATAATACTGCACTCTGCCGTTATTAAGCTTTAGCTGTACTAGGGAGGACTCCTGGAAAACAGCTACATGGAAGTGGTTCTCATTACACGACACAGCTGAGCAATGCAGGCTATTTACACTACAGCCTACTGTAGTCAGCTGGCTGCCACATCTGCTGTGGTGAGTGTGAGGGTGTTCAGTGGGTGTGTGTGTGTGTTATACTTGACTACAATCCCTGTGGGTGAGCTGGTGTGAGAGACAGTTAAGAGCAAGTGAGAGTGTGTGTGTGTGTGTGTGTGTGGGTGTACACACAGGGTAAAACATGTGTGAAAGCCCTGGGTCAGAACAGAGAGAATCTGCAGAATCACAATCTTCTCATGACCAGATGATTAATGATGATGTCTCTCTCCACTCTGCCTGTAAAGCTCCATGACACAGTGCCTGAGATGGAGGTGTTGTTTAAGCTCCCAGCCTCCCAACACAGCACTGCTGTCCAGTCAGTTAATGTCGCTGGCTGTGGTGACAATAGGAAGCCGAAGCCATACAGTCAAACCATTTCAAACCACAGTCATGTTCAGTAGTATGGACTGAAACAGGGAGTAACTAGCTGGACATGCTCAATGAGAAAACACTCATTTTTGTTTTCTGTAGCAAAATATTTGTACATTATTTCCATTGCCCTAATGAGCATGACCCAAAAGTCCTTGGTATCTGTCTGATAAGGGGTCACGTACCATGGGAGACTTGTAGTATCTGTGGAGGATGTTGATGAAGTCTGTGATGGTTAACATTCCTGAAGAGAGAGCGAGAGGGAGAAAAAGGAGTGGTCTTGTTTATTGCAGTAATTATTCACATTGCACAGGTGTTGGATTTGTCCAAGCACATACACTCACTGGTACAGGTGGAACAGAAGGGTAATGTGTGAGATAGGGGAGAAGATAGGGAGGGAGGGGAGAAGATAGGGGAGGAGGGGAGAAGATGGGGAGGGAGGGGAGAAGATGGGGAGGGAGGGGAGAAGATGGGGAGGGGATAGTGAGAAAGAGGACAGGTTGTAGAGAGGATGGGGAGGGGACAGTGAGAGGAGAGGGAGAGTGAAATAGATGGGCCTATTTCTGGGACATCCTCTCCACATACACCTCATTGAGGTCAGTACAGCCTAGGGGTGAGAGAACAGTGGAGTGGAACAGAGGGCTAGATTCTTAGTAAAGCCCATCTGTGCGTGTCATACACACACATACACACGTTTCTCTCTCACTCTCAGTTGAGTGGACTTGATTTATGTATGCGAGGCTGCAGGGAGACATCAGGCTCTACACTCACATCCTAGTGATGAAGCCAGGACAATTGCGCAATAACCATAGGTGGGCACATAGCGATATTGTTCAATGTATCCTTGATTCAATTGTTGAAAAACATATAGACCAAATATGGTAAGAATATACTATTGAGTCAATTTCTGCCATCTCAAATTAGCACTAGTGAATGTTAGCCCATGACCATGGCTCATTATAACTCGTCTGCCTGTCTGTTCTCAGAGCCGGCTAGAGAGGAGAGAACAGTATTTATATCCGTCTCCATGACGCTGGCCCAGATACAAGGAGAGGAGGCCGCCTCTTGAGGGGAAGAGAGGGAAGGAGAGAGGATGGAGTCGTCAAAATGGAGGGCAGAGTAAGCCAATGGAAAGGAGAGAGAGGATGGATAGAGAGAGAGGATGGATAGAGGGAGAGGATGGATAGAGGATGGATAGAGAGAGAGGATGGATAGAGGATGGATAGAGAGAGAGGATGGATAGAGCAGAGACAGAAAATGGGGGAGGAGGTTGAGGAGAGGGAAGTACAGTGCAAAGACGGAAGCATTAGTAAGAGGATGGGTAGAAGTGAGGGAGAGCACATAAAGGAGAGGGGGTTTCTAAGGATGAGGGGAATGGGGGAAAAAAGAGACGAGGCAATGATTATATTAGGGGGGGGGGTATTAGGGATGTGGCTAGCCATGATGTAAGAGTGATCCAACAGATTCAGGCTAGAGAGACATCCCTATGTTACATAATATTCAGTGCATCTCCTGGATGTACAGTAAGTATGTGACGTATTTCAATATGTGTGTGAACACAGGCCACCAGCGCCCTCCCGCAGTGGAAAAAAACAATTTTACACCTTTATTTAAACTTTATTTAACTAGGCAAGTCAGTTAAGAACACATTCTTATTTTCAATGACGGCCTAGGAACGGTGGGTTAACTGCCTTGTTCAGGGGCAGAACGATTTTTACCTTGTCAGCTCGGTGATTCAATCTTGCAACCTTACAGTTAACTAGTCCAACGCTCTAACCACCTGATTACATTGCACTCCACGAGGAGACTGCCTGTTGCGCGAATGCAGTAAGCCAAGGTAAGTTGCTAGCTAGCATTAAACTTATCTTATAAAAAACAATCAATCATAATCACTAGTTAACTACACATGGTTGAAGCTATTACTAGTTTATCTAGCGTGTCCTGCGTTGCATATAATCGATGCGTATCGTTGCTCCAATGTGTACCTAACCATAAACATCAATGCCTTTCTTAAAATCAATACACAGAAGTATATATTTTTAAACCTGCATATTTAGCTAAAATAAATCCAGGTTAGCGGGCAATATTAACCAGGTGAAATTGTGTCAGTTTGGGCCGCCTAATTTGCCAGAATTTTACGTAATTATGACATAAAATTAAAGGTTGTGCAATGTAACAGGAATATTTAGACTTATGGATGCCACCCGTTAGATAAAATACGGAACGGTTACGCATCTCACTGAAAGAATAAACGTCTTGTTTTTGAGATGATAGTTTCCGGGATCCAACCATATTAATGACCTATGGCTCGTATTTCTGTGTGTTATTATATTATAACTAAGTCTATGGTTTGATAGAGCAGTCTGACTGAGCAGTGGTAAGCAGCAGCAGGCTCGTAAGCATTCATTCAAACAGCACTTTCGTGCGTTTTGCCAGCAGCTCTTCGTTGTGCTTCAAGCATTGCTCCGTTTATGACTTCAAGCCTATCAACTCCCGAGATTAGGCTTGTGTAACTGATGTGAAATGGTTAGCTAGTTAGCGGGGTGCGCGCTAATATTGTTTCAAATGTCACTCGCTCTGAGACTTGGAGTGGTTGTTCCCCTTGCTCTGCATGGGTAATGCTGCTTCGAGGGTGGCTGTCGATGTGTTCCTGGTTCGAGCGAGGAGAGGGACGGAGGCTATACTGTTACACAGGCAATACTAAAGTACCTATAAGAACATCCAATAGTCAAAGGCTAATGAAATACAAATGGTATAGAGAGAAATAGTCCTATAAGAACTACAATCTAAAACTTCTCACCTGGGAATATTGAAGACTCATGTTAAAAGGAACCACCAGCTTTCATATGTTCTCATGTTCTGAGCAAGGAACTTAAACGTTAGCTTTCTTACCTGGCACATATTGCACTTTTACTTTCTTCTCCAACACTTTGTTTTTGCATTATTTAAACCAAATTGAACATGTTTAATTATTTATTTGAGGCTAAATTGATTTTATTGATGTATTATATTAAGTTAAAATAAGTGTTTATTCAGTATTGTTGTAATTGTCATTATTACAAATAAATAAAATGTTTAAAAAATAAATAAATAATAGTCCGATTAATCAGTATCTGCTTTTTTTGCCCTCCAATATCGGCGTTGAAAAATCATAACCGGTCGACCTCTAGCAGGGACACACACATTTTATCATTTGCATGGACTATGTCATTTGATTTACTTTCCTCATCACCTCTCAGTTTCTATACCTCCCCTCCTTTATAGTTGTGATACCCTCATCTTTCACTCTTCTCTATCCCAGTCTGACCATTTCTCCTTAAGAACTTGATTTGGTTCCATTCTGTTCACTATGTATGGAAAATACAGTAACATTTGACTGCAAAGAAAAATATATTTTTCCACTTACCGACAAAGCTCTGCTTCTTTGTCTCCCATAGTGGGGCTGCCCGCACCCCGTTGGCAACCAAGGCGAAGAAGGCCTTTTTTACCTACAGGCGAGAAGAACACACAACAATGTTTTTACAAGACTTGTTAAACATGTATTTTATAAAAATGTAGGTGGAATAGAGCAGCATTATCCACCACTTCCCAGCCCCCTCTGCCTCCCAAGCTCCCAGTTGAGGGGTCAGACAACACAACATCTCCCCCCTAAAGAGTGTGTTTCTGGGCAGGGCAGGGTTTCATCACACCTCTCTGGCTGTGTCAGTTAGCATCCGCTGCTTCCTCCCAGTTACCACTAGCCACTGTGTGGTTAGATGTCTGTTAACTGGGGACAGGTATACAGTACTGTGGTCTTTCATCACACCTCTCTGGCTGTGTCAGTTAGCATCCGCTGCTTCCTCCCAGTTACCACTAGCCACTGTGTGGTTAGATGTCTGTTAACTGGGGACAGGTATACAGTACTGTGGTCTTTCATCACACCTCTCTGGCTGTGTCAGTTAGCATCCGCTGCTTCCTCCCAGTTACCACTAGCCACTGTGTGGTTAGATGTCTGTTAACTGGGGACAGGTATACAGTACTGTGGTCTTTCATCACACCTCCGCTGCTTCTGGCTGTGTTAACTCAGTTACTGTGGCATCTGGCTGTGTCAGTTAGCATCCGCTGCTTCCTCCCAGTTACCACTAGCCACTGTGTGGTTAGATGTCTGTTAACTGGGGACAGGTATACAGTACTGTGGTCTTTCATCACACCTCTCTGGCTGTGTCAGTTAGCATCCGCTGCTTCCTCCCAGTTACCACTAGCCACTGTGTGGTTAGATGTCTGTTAACTGGGGACAGGTATACAGTACTGTGGTCTTTCATCACAAAAAAAGAATGCTGCGGTGTGTGGTTCTGGTGGTTTGACTTTTGTTCCCTGTAAACAACAGGCAGTGGAAACAATTCTCCTCACTCAGGACAAATAAGTATCCATCTACTTCCATGGAGAGAATAATGCCCCCTGGGCCCAGTTTCAGATTGGATTAAATGCATAGAAATAGAATGGGGGGGGGGGGGGACTCCCATCCTATTCCTTTGCATTAATCCAATCAGATAGGCGAAATCCAGACAGCTAACCTTTGAAAAATTTGAAAAACTGGGTCCTGGACATTCCAGTTTGGTATGATGATAAGATGGTATAAAATCAAAGACTCTAGTTCAGATCTTCATATCTCTAAGCCAGAGATACCTGACTGACTGGATACATACTGTACCATGACTCTATTCACCTCAGCTGGGGGTAAAATAACTACGTAAACTCGTAAGGGGCTTGTGTAGACATGCTGAACAGATACCATTTCCTCATTAGAATTCATTCCCATTAGCATTCATTGTGAACGGCTCTCCCTGAGAAGCAGGTATCTGGTAATATTGTAATCCCACTGATACTGTATATCATTGTACTGCACCTCCCAAGATACTAAATGACTTAAAACCATGACACCGCAAAGGGAAACCACAGGTGATATCCCCCTCCAAAGACAAATGCATGGTCCTCTCTCTAATTGAATGCCTCCGCCTTTTTAAAATTCATATCCAATGCTAATGGTCTGGGAATGAACACACAAGCATGCTATTAAACCCCATTGTCTCCAGGCACTGTAAAACATTAATGAGAGCATCCATTTTTCTTTTGGCATTTCTGAAAGAGTAATCTTAAGAAGATTAAAGTTTAATGAGGCCGTGTAGCCATAATGAGAAGGTTCCTTTAGCCTTCACATGGAAACTTTAATCTTCCATTGAGGTCAGCCTCAGTCCGTTTCTGTTCTGGGCTGCTGGTCTGGACAAGCACTCAATGAAAGATTGGGAATCGGATAAGCAACTACTACCAGACAAAACGTGGATGTGATTAGAGCTATAGAGCTGCCCGATTTCCCAATCGTTAATACAAGTATATTCCAGTAAGTGGGAGGGACGACCCATTTTCCTATCTTCGTTTCCTCATCCACGTGTCAAATACATTCCTTATGAAGAGAAAGAACCCCCTCATTGACTGCATAGAGTGCCTGCTAAAACCTCTGTAAAACTTGACATATATAAAATAGAACTACAGAAGCTAAAAGACTACACAGAACTGACCTGTCTGAATGAAGGGGGAGGCGTTCGACTAACGCTGTCTGTGCCCCACACTGTCTGGGGCACAAGGTGTGTGTGTGTGTGGGGGGGGTTGTCTTACTGTGTGCCTGATACCACCTGCTCCTTGATCAGAGAGCTGGCTGTCCTGAAGGAGGAATTGGGAGCCATGGACCAGAAACTAGGAGCTGTGGAGACCAGGCTACAAGCCAGCGTGAGCCAGGTGGAGGAAGTGAAAAGTATGAACCTAAGTTCAGGAAGATGAACTGAAGACATTAAAGAAGAAGGACATAGCAGCTGGTCAGCCAAAGGTGGCCTTCTCTGCAGCTCTAAGAATGTATGGTTCTGGGAACATTGGACCCTTCACCACTGACATACCCTTACAGTACAAAAGTATTCTCCAACGTCGGCAATGGATACAACCCTGCTGCAGTTGTCTTCACAGCCGTGGTCAAAGGAGTGTATTACTTCTGCTACACCGTGTTCTACAACGGAAACGCCAACGCTGCCGTGACTTTGCGGAAGAACGGACAGCTGCTGGTGTCCTCATGGGACGTTAGGTCTGGACCGGCACAAGACTTTGCCAGCAACGCAGCCGTAGTGGAGCTGGAGGTGGGAGACAGCACTGAGCTGGGCGTAGACACTAACAGGGAAGTATTTGATGATGGAGGAAACTACAACACCTCCAGTGGGTTTTTACACTTTCCCATGTAATATGAGTAACAGGTTTACAGTTCATTTGGCTGTACATAACAGAAGAGATTTTGGGACAGTATGAAAGTAAAACAAAATAAAACATTTACAAAAATAAAAAGTAGCACACTGATTAAACTGTGATGATGTTGAGAGAGGACCAGGTCTACTAGACAAATATATCTATTGCATTCTTGTGACCTGCGCACTAGTCAAAGGTCACTGTCTGCTGTAATAGTTGTGGTTTGATGTTTAATGAAGAACAGGTTCAAGCTGTTTGACTGAGGTGTTAGTGGTGGTTGTTTGTTTGTTATTCTTCTCCATTGTTTGACTGCTGGACTGCAGCCGTTTCATTAAAGCCTTCTCACTGCTTCCTTGTTTTCACCGACATCATCTCTGTAGACCGACATCATCTCTGTAGACCGACATCATCTCTGTAGACCGACATCATCTCTGTAGACCGACATCATCTCTGTAGAGTGTAGTGTGGTCTAACCATGGAAGGATGAGACCTCCAAGCGACATGGTGGATAAGAGATAACACTTATCTGGATTCAAATGTAGAGCTTTTTAATTGCAGATTTCTATCAAGTCACAAGTTCAGACAAAAGCTATTTTTCTAGCTGGTGCTTTTGAAGATAAAACAGTGGGAGAGATTGCGAGGGGTTTTAAAGTGTGACAAGGTTCAAGAGAGAGGAACTGAAAGACTTTTACAAAGAGGATATCATAATAGTATATTCTGGCCTGAGGAGAAAGTCTCCAGCTAATTTCTGTGCTGCGTAGACATTTGTATCACTTTCCAAACCAAGACCATAACGGAGTTTACTTGTTTAACAAAGCAGATCAATTAGTAACCAGAGACATAGTATCATGGCTCAAGCCATGACGCAAATGCATTCAAAGTTACTAGTCGATAAAACACACAAAAAAAGTTTCCTATTGACCACCTGTGTAGATGGGACATTATCAGAAGGCGGGAAAACAGAACAATGTTCTGTGACTGTCAGAAGTCTTTGTACAATAGATGTTCATTAGACAGAGCACTTACCTGCAGAGTAGTGTCAAAAACCACGAGCTTAGAGCTGGTAGGAACAATGTCGTAGCACTTGTGTGACTTCATAAAGCGCATGTAGATATCACTTTCGGATTCTTCAAAAGCTGAAAGTAAAGCACATATATGCACAAACATTAATTCGATGTTCTTACCAGAAAACATTAATACACAAAATACTAGGAATGGAACAACAATGGAAATCCTGATGCCTTGTACTTTGACCAGTAATGAGGAGGTAAAATGACTTCCACTGATTCATGGTTTGCTCTATGCACATCTTCTTCAAAGAGAATATGGAAGAGACGTGGTACATGGAGAAAATGACTTCCTGGGCATTTTCATATAGCTACAAAATATGCTCTCTCAAAACCACTACATTGTTGTGTGAGATATCCTGGGTGTCTGATATCGCCTTTCTTCTCAAAGGACCTGAATATAAAGGGTATATTCAATGAACTAAGCGACTGGAAGTTTCTCACTCGCTGACTACTGACTCAATCTCCAGGGACGGTTGCCATGGTAATTCTCCCTGTACTATTCAGCTACACTAAACTGACTTTTTTTTGTTAAGCTCTTGAGACAACAGAGCAGTCGTTTGTTCTATGATTGGAAGGAGCCGCCATGCTCCCCACTCACCTTCCTCAAAATCTCTCCTCAAGGAGTCTAGACGATTTGGTCTGGACGTTGCCATACATTCTGGCCATGATTTGAACCGACGCTGCAGTCTAACCGCTGTGCCGTCTGTACACCCGTCAGTGTATCAGGTTGATGCGTAAGACTGACAGCTCCACTCCCATGGCATTCGCCCTGTCAGTTCTAATGACGGGTGAGGAGGCTATGTCGACACCTCTGCCGATGGTCACAGCCCAGGTCCATACATATCACAACCTGGGTATCCGAGCCCAATGCAGCATTGCTAAACCAGTCAATGCCTAAAAAGGGACGTGAATCCATGTCCATGGACATTGTGCCACTATAAATAAATCTAATGCCATAATAACAACCTCTTCCATCTGCTTTGTCCTAGATGTTCGCCGCCCAACAATCCCATAATAGCTCCGTTAGACTTTGCTCCTTTGCTATGCAGAGCAGCAGGAGAATGCAGCCTTACAAACCTGAGAGAAACGAGGTGCATTTGATTGAGACTAGATCAAACTGGTTTAAGACAACCCTAATGTAGTCGGAATGTCCTCGGGGGGGAAAAACTGAACATTTACATTTATATGTGTTCTGTTATCAATAAATTAGAGTCTTGGTTCTATGGAAAACCTTGGAACTTAAACCACTATAGGTTAGAGTATCAAACAGAGGTTTTATAGAGTGCACAACGCACATACCAACTCCCAAAATCCCTGAACACAATGGCTGTGGCTGGTGCCCAAAGCCATTGCCTCACGATCACACTCCCACCAAACTCCAAGTAAAACTACTCTGACCATCTGAGTATTTTGATGTACCACTGAGCACAGGCTTGACACTCTGGCAAGCAGCCATGATGGCTATTCTGAGAATTGAATTAATGTAAAATGGTCTGTTTGTTTTGAAGAGCCTTGATGATTCACATTTGACCAACGTTGAAAGAAGGCAGCAGTAGCCTTCCATCTCACAGCCTACTGAATGATGGTTGGCTCATATGTGGCTTAACTGGAAAAACAAAATGGGGGGAAAAAAAAACAAATTATGTAAATAGGATTTAGTTTACCAGATTTACCCAGATGTCTGGTGTTGATGCCTTTATGTAAACCTCTACAGAGTACATCTAGGCTATTTCCATCTGAATGGAATGTTATGTAATAATGGTACCATGATGATAATTGAACATCTTCTCTGTAATAAAGGTATAGTAAAATTAGTGTTCAGCCCCCCATCCCACCCACCCAGTTTTTTGAAGCAAGCAGCATCATGCTCACTGAATGTGTTGCGTGTGCCATGCATACTGTTATGTAACACACAGAGTGAGAGCTGCTGGTACAGTGAAGAGCCTTGGGGAAACACTCAGCGCTGACGTACCTGGTTACCTTAAACATTACAGGGCACGAAGATCACCACCAGTCATGAAAACGAAGAACAAAACCATGGCTTTGTTCAGCAGGGCAGAGTGTTCAGAACTGTTGCAGATACAGTGCATTCGGAAAGTATTCAGACCCCTTCACTTTTTCTACATTTCCTTACGTTACAGCCTCATTCTAAAACTGATTAAATTGTTTTTCTTCCTTATCAATCTACACGCAACAGAATAAGGCTGTAACGTAACAAAATGTGGAAAAAGTGAAGAGGTCTTAATACTTTCCGAACGCACTGTAGATATGTGGTGTATAGAACGGGCATGACATTATATCCTGTAGATATGTGGTGTATAGAACGGACATGACATTATATCCTGTAGATATGTGGTGTATAGAACGGGCATGACATTATATCCTGTAGATATGTGGTGTATAGAACGGGCATGACATTATATCCTGTGCACTACGCATCTTAATCTAAGCTCTGAGCACTCACAAATAGGCTACTGACTAAACTTGAAAATGTCGCCAAATGTGTTGAAGACCGTGTCAAGTGACCTGAACTCACTGTACTAGAAGTTACTTTGGATAAGTGAGTCTGATAAGTGGCATATATATTGTATTTCATGTCAAGTTTAGGGTAGCTGCCTAGGTGGGTAGATTGTGGCAGTTTTTTCTAGTTCTACTTCACATGTAATTGGTCTTTCATTTGACGTCAGATGGTAAACACATCTGGTGAAGTAAGTCATATTCACAAACATCTAGATTAAGCTCCCTTAATCAAGGCAGAATAGCACTGCCCTGTCAGTAGCCCCCATCATCTCCTTGTTCAAGCTCTTCTGTAGTGTATTTCTGATTAGATCAGTTATTTACAGCGAAGCTGAGACACTATTTGGTATAAACACTAGATAAAATGGATACGCTATGATTCAGCATTCTAAACTCATTAATATACCACTGTCAAGCTATGGGGTAACACTACCTATGCTGCAGCAGTACTGTATCTGATACAGATGCAACATCGCATTGTGTTTGGACTGAGGGAGGCAGCCAACAGGTTAGCAGGTAAAACAGCAAACAAGTTCCCCCCTAACATGAGCTGAATCCCCTTCATACTAACAATGAAGGTCCCTGCCATCCACTAAAGCTTCTATACATTGACATGATGGGCTACAGAGCTGGTATATAGTTCAGTTCCACCTTTGATATACTCACAAAGCAGTTCAAAACATGTGTTTTATTATTACATGTTTTGATTATTAGACTACACCACTCGAATAATGGGAATATGATCCATGGGTGGGATTGTTTGGGCTAAAATACATGTACCACTAAATGTGTTATTGGCATGATATATGACTTGAAGGCACCATGTATGTTCAATTGACCAATAATCAACGGGCTACATGGCCTTCATTAACTGTTGCTTAGGCTAATTACATAAAAATCATAGATCATTCACAGGTCCATTTGGCTGACGCATTACCTTGTCAACTGCCATGACAAAGGTTATGCATGGGTTTGCGGATCTACTAGTTGAAAATACATTTCCAAAAAGTTTGCAAAGAGGCTTACCTTCATCTTCTAGATCAAGTTTCTCCAGCATGCCTTCAGCTAAACCGTGGACCTGTAGATAAGAGGTACAGATAGCCAATTGACCGACTGACTCTTCCCGCTCCTCTTTCACTCCACAACCCTGCACAGGCAACGATGGCAGCAGAGACCAGGGCGCAGTCGGTCATGAAATACTAGTAGGTCGTAGAAAAAGTAACGGTTGTCAACCACACTATAGTGGATACAATGTAGCGAACAGATAGCTTATGTTGCCTTCCCGAGCTGCAACTAGCCTTCCGAACTGGTAACGTTACTGATTTGA
Organism: Oncorhynchus nerka; assembly: GCF_034236695.1. Classification (NCBI taxonomy): domain Eukaryota; kingdom Metazoa; phylum Chordata; class Actinopteri; order Salmoniformes; family Salmonidae; genus Oncorhynchus; species Oncorhynchus nerka. Next base: position 21,835,974 of record NC_088401.1, on the reverse strand, counting down.
CAGTCGCCGGGCATGAGAAACTCCTCTCCTCTTGTGCGGTGCCAACACGAAAACGAGAAACACAGTCCAACCGTTTCGTGCATAAAAGGCTCCTGCGATTTTCATGGACGCATGTCTTTCTTTTCTTGCTCGGTGTTGGTAAAAAGAGCAGAGTAAGCGTATTTTAGTAGACTAGAGAGCATTGTCAGGTAGCCTACATCCCGTAATTTCGTGCCGACTGACGACGCTTGACGTAAAATAGGACGCACGCTACCAATCCCCTATTCAAGTAAAAGTGGAACATTCCAATTTGCTGCAGTCGCTATGAAAAATACAATGAACGCCTGCCAGATCTTACAACGCCTGGATAGGTAATTTTACCTATCAGCTAACCACATCGTATGTTTTAGCAATCTGTCAGTCGATGGCCGGCATTGGCTGCGTTTCAAACTCATTCAAGACACACCCTCCTCCACTTACCATTGCCTCACAGGCTGACTAAACCGTTGGTGTGCATGCCTTGCAAAATCAATTTAGAAATCTATGCATGCCTTGCAAAATCAATTTAGAAATCTATGTTATTCAATTATTGCACCCACACTGCTCGTGGGCTCCAACGAGCATCTGCTTCACCAATGGCTAAAATAGAGGTAATTTATATTTCTGACACAGATCGCACTGCAAGTCCTGGCTATCCCATCTCCTCATTGGTTTATAGAAGCAGGTACCCACATGCCATCCCCTCATTGGTTATACCCACGTGGGTGACTGAAAGATGAATGAGGTCAGTGGCAGTAATGCACCTAATTGATGAAAGTTGCCAATCGCAATATAAAGTCAAGAGAAGAAAAAGCCTAGGAGGAGAGATGACTAGAAACGATTCGGTTGACCGTTTTGTGTGTGGATTAATTGTCGGAGTAGAAGACCTTGTGCATTTCAGGTAAAATAACAACTCAATGTTTATATCCCAGGACAAATTAGCTAGCAACAGCAAGCTAGCTAACTAGGACAAATTAGCTAGCAAGTGAAGCTAGCTAGCTAAATTTCCATAAATGTTTAATGCTTTTCAACCTTTCCCCAAATTAATGTAATTGGTTCAGAGTTTGTTTTGATATTTTAACTAGTGTCGTGATCGCGTTTTGTGTGGGGGGATAAAATACATTTATGCACGATGGCGCACGCGCGCAGCTGGTTTGGGTTCTGTGTTATGCCCTTGGGGAATCCCTGCGACCATCTTCGTCGTGGATCCCAATTGATTAGCCAACTGAGGGAAGTTGCCAACGTAAGCCTCTCAGCCCTCGTTTTTAATTGAGTTTGCGAGTGTACAATTATGTTCACTTCAGGGCCTGAAACGCCCCATAATGCAATTTGCGATGATCGTACATTTGCTATGAAATGTCAGTAAAAACTTAAAACCTGAAAATGTCAATATGGAGAATTTTATATTTTTCATTGTATTCACAGGAATGTCCCTGTATTGATGTGTAATATTGTTATTATTGTTGCAATATAAAAAAAAATACTGAAAAGTCAACATACGAAGATAAAAAAGTAAAAACGAATGTAAATAAGTTAGAAATGTTGATACTAATGCACTAACATGTCTCAAAAGTAATGTTTTTGTCTGGTTAGCTTTTGGAAATTGTAGAAATAAAACATTTTCCTTCTTCAGAAGCTAGGAAGGCCAACATTAGTTAGTTATTAATTTGCTAGCTATCATTCAGTAGGCGTATATTAATAATTATGTAGTTAATATAAGTAAACATGCAATCCTAATTGACTCTAGCACATAAAGCACCCACAAGTTACCGAAGCTGAAAATACAATAGTCGCGGGACATGAGGCTGTCATGAGAAAAATGTATAACTTCCTCCCTCGCCCCTTGCCCTGCAAGTGTCAGACGTCATCAGAAGTGTCCACTTAATTTGAGGGCTGAGGGTGTGTTAAGTGTTTGGAATGCAGCCATTGTTTAACATTTTTCACATTCTTGATTAGCCTTGATTAGTCCTCCAATTACAAATTATGATACCAGGCAGACAATGTTAATTCAGTGATTAATGAAATTGTATGCAAATGACAACACACATTCACAATTTATAATGTGCCATGCTCAATCAAAACTTTGGTTCTGAACCTATCAATGTAATATTTAAACTGTGAAGTATGGAATAAGCAAAAATATGCATGAGAGAGAGAGCTATAGAGACCTTTAAGATTTCTCTAGATTGAAGTTGTTGACTATTGTGGTTGTTATACAGTGTCTCTCTTGCGTCATCCAGCCATCTTGCCAACTCCTATGATCATTGCCATGCCAAATAGCATGCCAATGACCATAGAAGTTTGCAAGACAGTACAAACAGATCTGGGATCAGGCTAGTGTCTCTCCACTAGCTGAGTGAAACCAGTGTATCACCTGGCAGAGACAGAGGGATCCCACTGCGCAAAAACGTCTTGAATCAATGTTGTTTCCATGTCATTTCAACCCCCAAAATCTATGTGATGATGTTGAATCAACAAGAAAACTGATTGTATTTGCAAAAAGTCATCAACGTAAGGGCTTAAAAAAAAAAAACTGAATCCAGTGACATGGTGAAATATATTGTTGATTTCACTTTGAATTCACGTTAGTTGACAACTCAAACTAGACGTTGAACTGACGTCTGTACCCAGTGGGATAGGATGCACAGTAAGGGCAGAGATTCCAGCAGCATACTGTTGTAGTTCTCATGGGCCACAGAGACAAAACAGACTCTAAATTCACAATTCTAAATAAAACAGTGCAGCTGCTTGGAATTCTATATAAGTTAGATAAATATCAAATTAGATGGACGTTAAAGTGATGACAATTATTTGCATGAAGCGACAAAATATGTAAATGCTTATGTTAATGTACCCAGCTGTGGTCTGGACCACCCATCAATGCATAGCGGGAGGGAACAGCCACCAGAACTGACTGCATAGATGAATCTCAATAGTTTGAAGTAGCTTCCTCTCCTCATCTCCTTTCCTTAATCTGCACTGATCTGAAAGGACCATTGCATTATTGCTTTTGCCTATCCTTTATGGTCAGATCAGTGCAGTTGAAGAAGAATAATCTGCTTTAGACTATTTAGATGCACCCTATTTCAACTAGTTTTTATCAGTGGGGTAGTACTCACTGGTCGTGATCGTGAGTTAGCGATGGGGGCGGAGGGAGTCATGGGTGGTTTGGAGCAGCGTAGACTGAAGCGCTGCCCGGTGTCTGGCGGGGATGAGTAGGAGCGCATCCGTGCCTCCAGCCTCTCCGGCTCGCTCCGATAGGCCTCGAGCGGGAACGCCGGCGCCTGCTTGGCGGCCTGAGTCGGAGGAGTTGAGGGAGGCGAGGAGATCCCGGAGGCTAAGGAGAAACGAAGAACGGGAACAAGAGGTGGATTAGACTTTCAGTATGAAAAAGACCTGAGGATCTTTCTGCCGTAATCTAACATGTCTGAGGGCGATGGGCATCCAGAGTGCCACTATGCAAGGAACCACAGATGGGGTGTTATCTGATTGAACATTGAACATAATTGAACATTTAGCAAGGACTCAGAATGAGATAGGGAATAAACCTGTAGTGCTGCCTTTTTGCAAGTTGAGACAACATTATTTTGGTGACGTGGACAGAGCTTGGAGATGTTAATCAGATTCTCCTGTCATTTCTATATGTATTTTTTTGAATGCAATATACAGTCAAAGTCAGCCTGTAGGTTATTCAGAAGATTCAGAGAAGATTATGTAATTCTACACCAGCAGTAATGGAGTTCAGAAACAAAAAATAGCTGGAAAGTTATTTAAAACCCCTCAGAGAGGATAATTTATTGCTGTAGCAAGCATTTTTACACTGTAACAAAGCCAGGAGGGATGATCACCTTTCAACTTCGAATTCAAAAGGACAGAGCTAGATCAAAAGACATCTTAATTTATAACAACATAGCCCTTAGAGAGATATTCAAGAAGAGGTTTCAAAAGAAACGACAGACACACCATTTAAACAGTCAAGTGTGAAGAGAAAGTCCATATTATACTAATGAGCTACTGTCATACTAGTTACCTTCTCATCACATACATGGCATACACACATCCTCCTTTCTGGCTATCCAACAAAACAGGAATTTACAGGGAGTAGGTAGAGGACAAAACAGTTAATCTGACACAAGACTGAACCCAAACGTTACACTGTTGATTTCATGCGCATTTTACATTTACTGTACTTTCCCACATTTGACACAATCTGAAAATATTCTGGACACATACACGATAAGAATATTCATGGTAATGTGGGGTAGGTGCAACATAAGACAAAGTAATGACAAGGGTTTGAGTGAGATGACTAACTGGTGTCTCCAAGGGGCCTCACCTCTCCAAAGTGTGCAAAGTTCCTACGTAATTTCAATGCACTTTTATGACTCAAAGAAGAGTCTTGAAATATAAGGAGCTATTTTGAGCTCTCCTAGCTGTGCTGTTGAGGAATTAGAGCAATCAGACTTGTAGTTGTTTTGTTTGAAACACAGCCCTGCATCCCTGCCATCACACAATTACTGTTGTTATTAACGCATTCCAAAAAAGCTCCATTATAAATCGCAATCTGGTCAGGTGGGCATAATTTTAAAGTGTGTTCTATTGCCAACATGACTAGCTATAAAAATAGGATCTTACTGTGTTAGGCTTTCACAGGGCAATTCAGAGAAGCAGATCGTAATTTTGGTGCGCATAGAATAGTCACGAGTGCATTCAGATGCGTTTTCAACGCCAAATCTATTCTCAATACGACAAACATAGGCTCATTCTGTTCAGAACAACCCAGCGTATGACGCCATGTCATCTTGTAACTGAATATCAAGCATAGGGATCAAAAACGTTGACACTGTATTAGGGCTGACCCCAATTAGTCGACTGGTCGATTGTTTGGTCGTTAGGCTATTGGTCGACTGAGATTGTTTTAGTCGAGCAGTAACAATATATATTATATACACTAACGGTCAAAAGTTTGGGGTCACTTAGAAATGTCCTTGCTTTTAGAAGAAAATCAAATTTTTTGTCCATTAAAATAACATCAAATATGGTATAGATGTTGTAAATGACTATTGTAGCTGTAAACTCTTTTTTTTATGGAATATCTCCATAGGCATACAGAGGCCCAACCATCACTCCTGTGTTCCAATGACACGTTGTGTTAGCTAATCCAAGTTTATCATTTTAAAAGGCTAATTGATCATTAGAAAACCCTTTTGCAATTATGCTAGCACAGCTGAAAACAGTTGTTGTGTTTAAAGAAGCAATAAAACTAGCCTTCTTTAGACTAGCTGAGTATTTTTGAGCATCAGCAATTGTGGGTTCGATTACAGGCTCAAAAGGGCCAGAAACAAATAACTTTTTTCTGAAAATCATCAGTCTATTCTTGTTCTGAGAAATGAATGCTATTCCATGCATGAAATTGCCAAGAAACTGAAAATCTTGTACCATGCTGTGTACTACTCCCTTCACAGAACAGCGCAAACGGGCTCTAACCAGAATAGAAAGAGGAGTGGAAGGCCCCGGTGCACTACTGAGCAAGAGGACAAGTACATTAGTGTCTAGTTTGAGAAACAGACGCCTCTACATTTTTTTTCTCTCACTTGGACAACAAAACATTTGCAAAAGATTCCCAATTAGTGGGAGGGATGGGTCAACTTCTTGTTCAAGTTCAGAACCGCTGTCAGTCAAAACAATACTGGCTGTGAGCTGAAGACCTTGCGCTCTGATGTCATGTATATCATGTTACTGTAGGCTACAGCCATGGTGTTACAATTTAGGCGCTTATCAAGGTCCAAATCTGCTATTTTGAACCCGTATACAGGTACGACTGTAAAGAGGTACGGGGTTAGTCATATGTATAGACTAGTATAGATGTAGGATCTTAATTTGATCACCCTGTTGCAGGAGAACTTTCCAGCAATGCAGGACATTTTAAAGCAGCAATATGTAACTTTGACGACCTGACCAAATTCACAATGAAATATGTGTTGCAGAGTGCACAGAATACAGTTAGGTACTGTAGGGTGAAATACGGGTAGGTTCTGTAGGGTGATATACGGGTAGGTTCTGTAGGGTGATATACGGGTAGGTTCTGTAGGGTGACATACGGGTAGGTTCTGTAGGGTGATATACGGGTAGGTTCTGTAGGGTGATATACGGGTAGGTTCTGTAGGGTGAAATACGGGTAGGTTCTGTAGGGTGAAATACGGGTAGGTTCTGTAGGGTGAAATACGGGTAGGTTCTGTAGGGTGATATACGGGTAGGTTCTGTAGGGTGTAATGTAGTCCTCCCTAGCAGAAGACGTGAACGGCATTCCAATGAGGTCTAAAGTCAAATCTGTAAGTGATTGTGTGTGTGTGTGTGTGTCGCATGATCTTGCATCAATTAATAAATAAAGGTGTAATTTCCTACAGTTTCCTACATACTATTTAAGCCATTGTAACAGTATAACTTTAGACCGCCCCCTCGCCCATACCCGGGCGCGAACCAGGGACCCTCTGCACACATCAACAACTGACACCCACGAAGCATCGTTACCCATCGCTCCACAAAAGCCGCGGCCCTTGCAGAGAAACGGGAACTACTACTTCAAGGTCTCAGAGCAAGTGACGTCACCGATTGAAACGCTATTTAGCGCGAACACTGCTAACTAGCTAGTCATTTCACATCCGTTACACCATGCCATTAGCTTTCAAAACAGAGATTGATTCCCAGAGCTGTCGGAGCTCTATTGAGAATACATTAATAGTAAACTCCATTGGTGAGCAGTAAGGCATTAAAACTCCCTTTAACACAGCAGACCGGACATCACGTTGTCCTACACCAAGCCATCCATTCTCTCTGTCTCTCGCTGGGTGCTACACACAACTGCAAGAGAAACAGGACAGGTTCCCTTTAAAGTCATTAGGCTGTGGAGGAGAGGAGAGGGATGCAGGGGGAGGGGGATGGAGGGAGGGAGACACCATTTTAGCTATTCAACTAATGATATTTTGGATTACTCTAAAGGTCATAATAGACTTCTCCATAAAGGCAGGAGTGTAACAATTTCAAAGAGTTTTGCATAAACTGCATGAATCATGTAAATGGGAACTCCTTGTGGTGTATTAAAACCTCTTAAGGTATAGGGGGCAGCATTTTCACTTTTGGATAAATAGCGTGCCCAAATTCAACTTCCTGCCATTCATGCCAGGAATATAAGATATGCATATTATTAGTAGATGTGAATAGAAAACACTCTGAAGTTTCTAAACCTGTTTGAATCATGTCTGTGAGTATAACAGAACTTATGTAGCAGGCAAAACCCTGAGGACTAACTGTTCAGATTTTTTTTTTGCCTCTGACTGTTCCCTGTTTTCAGTTCCCGACCGCTTCCACTGGATGTCACCAGTCTTTGGAATTTGGTTGAGGTTATTCATTTGTGCAACGAAGAAGAAGCACATCCAGGAACAACGTTACACTATTGAGAGTTGCGCAAGACGTAAAAAAGGAACATGGTTTGTTAACTTCCTGTATTGAAAACAGATTGCCCTGTCTACAGTTTGATCGATTATTAATGTTTAAAAATACCTAAAGTTGTATTACAAAGGTAGTTTGAAATATTTTGGCAAAGTTTATAGGCAAGTTTTGAAATATTTTGCGTTGCGTTTTTTGGAAACTGTTTTTTTTCTGGATCAAACGTGTCAATTAAATGGTCATTTGGATATATATGGACAGAATTGATCGAACAAAAGGACCAATTGTGATGTTTATGGGACATATTGGAGTGCCAACAAAAGAAGCTCGTCAAAGGTAATGCATGTTTTATATTTTATTTCAGCGTTTTGTGTAGCGCCTGCAGGGTTGAAATATGCTACTCTATCTGTTGACATTGTGCTATCATCAGATAATATCTTATTATGCTTTCGCCGAAAATCTTTGGATTCACAACGAGTGTAGCTTTAATTGAGTATCTTACATGTGTGATTTAATGAAAGTTTTATTTTTATATCATTTTTTGAATTTGCCGCGCTGCATTTTCCCTGTTTTCTTTCTCCAAGTGGGACGCAACCGTCCCCTATAACAGAAGAAGTTAAGTTATTAATAAACCAATTAGGCACATTTGGGCAATCTTGATATACAATTTTGAACAGAAATACAATGGTTCATTGGATCCATCTAAAACTGTGCACATATGCTGCTGCCATCTAGTGGCCAAAATCTAAATTGCACCTGGGGTGGAATAATCTATTATGGCTTTTCTCTTGCATTTCAAAGATGGTACAAAATACTTTTACCAGATCTAATGTGTTATATTCTCCTAGATTAATTTCACATTTCCACAAACTTCAAAGTGTTTCCTTTCAAATGGTATCAAGAATATGCATATCCTTGCTTCCGGTCCTGAGCTACAGGCAGGTAGATTTGGGTGTGTCATTTTAGGTGAAAATGGGAAAAAAAGTGCAGATTCTTACTAATGTGGCCTTTTGTCTGTCTTTTTAAATAATGTGTGCTGGCCTACATGTTCCATCACCTGGGTAATTACAAGAAAGGTTAATTGCACAGTTGAAATTACAGCTTGTCTGCTATGCAGCAAGGCAACCACTGGAAATATAGGTAATATTGTTTACTGCGCCATGATGGTTTCCATGTGTCGACTAATCTCAAATTCTTCTCGCCATGGTTGTGTGATCTATGAAACATCTGCTAGCCTCACACTCTCACAGCATGTGTCTGGCTTGTCTGACAGAAACGACAGCTTGCTGCCCCCCATGTCTCTCTGTCTGTCAACATCCCTACCTCCATCTCACTCAGGTTTTATATTTGCATTCATGTCCCTATGTCACTGTAGTATCTGTGGGCATCATAACAACAAGATGTCACAAGAAGGTTATGATGCCAATAAATTACATGCATCTCTACCTTATTGGTTATGGACTGTATTTGTTTGATGTGGAATTGGACATTCTTGTGAATAAAGCAGTTGGACTAAATAATCACACTATGATGGAATTATAAACACACTAAATATATTATAAACACGTTAAAACAAATGAACAGTTAATTCACGTGAATAGCAGTGGCACCAATTGAACTCTACTACAGAGCACTTTACACACTTCAAAGGGCACTTTAAAGGGCTGGTTTCAAGTGTCTTCTTCACTGGCAATTAAGGAGCTGGAATTATTCACTTGAACAAAAAAATCGCTCTCCCTTTTGGCATAATTTGCCTTTAAGTAACACTCATGACCAGTGGTGACCTGTCATTTGGGGGTGGGGGGGCTTGCCTGTTTTGCATGTTATTTTGGCATTCATTCGTGTCATATCAGTTTGCAAACAATGTAAAATATATATATATATATCATTGAGTTAATAAAGCTGCTAGAAACATGGTCGCTTTTTCTTTTCTTGAGTAAGGCAGCTCCAATGCAGGAGTTTCAGCCTAGCTCAGCGCTTTCTGTGGTGGTGGGGCAAGCCAGCAGAAAATATGGAGAATTGTGCCGTGATTGGCTCAGTGTTCTGTCACTCATGAGGACACAACGTCACCACCAAGTCCAAGGGTAGACCTCGAAAATCATAGCCCCTTGGGTGCTGCCATAGAGTTACATTAGAAGTGCTCTTCCAAGAAGGCTCAAGATTATTGGCCACAGATAAAATTACATCAAATCACGTTATATCTACAGTAGCTTTGATTGGACTGATCATCATACTTTCAAAATCTTAGCTAGCAGTCATCATCATGAATCAAGTCAACAATCTACTGGCAAATCCTTTTTAATCCTTGTCATATGAAGATAAATAATGAAGAGAAAATATAGATAAAACATATCTGTGCTCCTCGGCCATTGGACATAAACATTACACAACAAGTTGGAAATCTCAAATTCAACAATGAGTGGTTTGGAAGGAATCAGTGGCTACCTGCAAACATTGCAAAGCAGTTATTAGCCTGCTATTCAGTGGAGTGGCTGTGTGGTACCAAGTCTATGATGAAGGGTCTCTTTTCCTAGTTTAAAATGATAAACATTCAACATTGGCCATGCTGTCAATAAAGCATGATTTGTGCCACGTTCAAAACAACTTAACTCGGAACTACAAAATATGACTGTAGTGAATTCAAGACAAATGGGAACTCGGGGAAAAATAGCTACGACTGGGAAAATACATTTTGAACTTTCATCCAACTCAGAATTGTAAATCTGGAACTCGGGCCTCTTTCTAGAGCTGTGACCTGAAGATCACTAACGTCATCATGATTCGACCAGTTGTCTTAAAGAACCATAAATCCAGAGAATTGCAGACTTTGATGACAAAATTTCCCCCCGAAGGACCACCGCGCCACCTTCCTGTTCAAGTGAAAAGTGTGGTGTACCACAGGGCAGCTCTCTAGGCCCTCTACTCTTTTTATTTTCACCAATGACCTGCCATTGGCATTAAACAAAGCAAGTGTGTCCATGTATGCTGATGATTCAACCATATACACATCAGCAACCACAGCTAATGAAGTCACTGAAATCCTTAACAAAGAGTTGCAGTCTGGTTTGGAATGGGTGGCCAATAATAAACTGGTCCTGAACATCTCTAAAACTAAGAGCATTGTATTTGGTACAAATTCTAGACCTCAGCTGACTCTGGTAATGAATGGTGGGCTGTTGAACAAGTTGAGGAGACTAAATTACTTGGCGTTACCTTAGATTGTAAACTGTCATGGTCAAAACATATAGATTCAATGATTGCAAAGATGGGGAGAGGTCTGTCCGTAATAAAGAGATGTCCTGCTTTTTTGACACTACACTCCAAAAAGCAAGTTCTGCAGGCTCTAGTTTTGTCTAATCTTGATTATTGTCCAGTCGTGTGGTCCAGTGCTGCAAGGAAAGACCTAGTTAAGATGCAGCTGGCCCAGAACAGAGCGGCACGTTTTGCTCTCATTGTAATCAGAGGGCTGATATAAATACTATGCATGCCAGTCTCTCTTGGGTAAGAGTTGCGGAGAGACTGACTGCATCACTTATTTTTATAAGAAACAATGTGTTGGAAATCCCAAATTGTTGTGGACGGACCACTAGAGGGCAGGCTGGGCTCATGGATAGTTGCCCAACAGAGCCTGGGAGACAAGGTAACCAGAGTCAATTAAGCACAGCTGACGGTACTAATGAGATACTCTCCTTCCCCTATAAAAGAGAGAATGGAACCAGAAGAGAGAGGGGAAACTATCTCTGGAAGATGGCCACCGAGAGAGAGAAGCTGTGCTGAAAGAACCACTAAGACGGTGACAAAACCGTGATTTATGTTTGTTGTAGTTTAAAGATTATCCTATTGTGTTCTTGTTTCATCTGGAGAAGAAGATGTGTGTTTTTCCTTGGAAGATTTTTCATTGATTATGTTTGAATGTTTTTGTTGACAAAATACTCTCAATAGAGAACCGTGTTCAATCAGAAAAACCTTTTTCCTGACTCGTTTATTCCACCTTCCCGCTTTAGAGTGACGCCTAATTACTTGGTACGCTCACATTGGCGGAGGATGCGGGTATTAGGTGGACGAGTGACACAAGGATAAGTGAGTAAATCAAGATTCTTCCAGTAGACCCGGAGGAACCATTCAAGAACAATGGATAACGCCCTACTACAACAATTGATCACGGCACAGCGGACAACCATAGAACTCCTGCAACAACAGCTGAACCGACTAGAAGAACCTAGAGTTAAGCCAAGAGCGGCTGCTCACGCCATCTTACCTCGTCTCTCCAAGGAGGATGATATTGAGGCCTTCCTCATGACCTTCGAAAGGACGGCCACCTTGGAAGAGTGGCGGCCCACAGAATGGGCGAGCGCATTAGCCCCTCTTTTGACCGGGGTGGCTCAGGAAGCCTATTTTGACCTGGATTCCCACGAAGCTGCGGACTATGGGCGACTAAAAACCGAGATCCTGTCCCGGTACCAGCTGACTGCCAGAGATAGGGCTGTAAAGTTCCATCAATGGACCTATACAGCTGATCAACCCGTCCGTGCCCAGATCTTCGCCTTAATACGACTGACGAAACAGTGGCTAGAACCTGGAAAGGGAGTAGGACATGTGATAGAGACTCTCGTAGTGGACAAGATATTGAGAGAATTACCCAGTGACTTAAAAGGGTTGTGGGGCAAGCCAACCCGTTGTCAGCCGACGACATAGCCCAGGCGGTGGAAACATATCGATCTACAGGGGAGTTGTTAAAAAGTGACAAGGAGGAACGGAAGGAGTCTTGCAATCCCGTACCACGACTCACCCCGGCGCGCTCGCCACCGAAACGTCCAAGCCCCTCCCGGAGGTGGGAGAAGTCAGCCACCACACAGCAGGGTCGGTGTTATAAATGTCAGTCTCCCAACCATTATGCCCCACAATGTCCTAGCAAGGATGAGCCCATGGTCACGGAGTCATCACTGCCTACCCCCACACATCCCGTTTTGAGGGGGCAGGATCAACACTGTTGGTTAGCAGAGATAGCCCCAGCCTCAGAGATTCCGGTGCAAGTCGAAGGACAAGATGTGGTAGCTATTCTCGACTCGGGAAGTATGGTTACGTTAGTAGAGGAGCGGATGGTGACCTCCGCAACACTGCTACCAGACAAAGTAGCCGTATCCTGTATCCATGGAGACACCCACTATTACCCCACTGTGAATCTGCCTATTCTCACTCCAAAAGGAAGGTGTACAGTCAGGGCCGGGAAAGTGCCGCAGCTGAAGGTGCCATTATTGATCGGGAGAGACTGTCCCTTATATAAGGAGCTTCGGCAGATGACGTTATGCACGGGAAGAAGGGGGACAGGAAAGAAGAGAAAATCCAAGCCCGATGTAGTAGTCCTACAAGGAGACGTAGCCGCGTCCTCGTCCTCTGCAGCAGAGGAAGAAATAGCGACCCAACGTTTACGACAGATATTCCAAGAAACCACCGATGAAGACACATGTGAAGGGCTATACACAACGCAGGAAGGAAGGAGCAACCAGGCGTTAAGGGATATATTTGAAGCTCCATCCGAGGAGGGAACCTGGAAGGGATTCTCCTCGGTCACCCTGATGGGGATGTGGAACAACCTCCACATCCCTCTACCGAGGTCGACCTGCCCCAGGAATTAAAGGGACAGTTCGGCACCTCGCAGCATAGAGACCCAGACTTAAGGGAGGCCATGAGGAAGGTGAAGGTGATCGACGGGAGGAACGTCGACGGATCAGGTGAGCCCCCTCTTCCTTACTATGCAATCAGGCGAGGTCTCTTATACTGGGTCGTACGACGAAGGGGGGAAAACCAGGAATTACTAATGGTGCCTAGGCCATACAGAGATACAGTTCTACAGTTAGCCCATTCCCACGTCCTAGGAGGACACCTGGCACGAGACAAGACTATTGACAGAATCATGCAGAGATTCTATTGGCCCCGGGTCACCCGGGATGTGGCCAGGTATTGTAGGACGTGTGATCAATGTCAACGTACAGCCCCACGGCCAAACCTACGTAACCCTTTGATTCCTCTCCCCATCATAGAGACTCCTTTGAACGCATAGCTATGGACCTCGTAGGACCCCTCCCAAAATCCGCCAGAGGACACGAGTACATCCTAGTGGTTATAGATTACGCTACCAAGTTCCCGGAGGCCATACCCCTGCGTAACATGTCGTCAAAGGGAATTGCCAAGGAGTTATTCCTGATGTTCTCTCGTGTGGGCCTCCCCAAGACTATCTTGACTGATCAAGGAACCCCGTTCATGTCCCGGTTGATGAAGGACTTGTGTCGGTTATATCAGGTTCAACAGATACGTACAAGCATATTCCACCCTCAAACAGACGGGTTGTGTGAACGCTTGAACAAAACGATAAAAAGCATGTTGAGAAGGGTGGTGTCCCGAGATGGGAAAAACTGGGACATGCTTCTCCCACACTTAATGTTTGCCCTGCGAGAAGTACCCCAGGCATCCACTGGATTCTCTCCGTTTGAATTGCTCTATGGCAGACCCTGTCGAGGAATCCTCGACTTAGCCAAGGAGACCTGGGAGACCCAACCATGCCCCTTTCGATCCACAATAGAACACGTTACCCTGATGAGAGACCGCCTGTCAGCAGTGTGGCCCATAGTCAAGGAGCATATGGAGAAGGCCCAAAGGACCCAAGGCCGGGCCTATGATAAGTCTGCGACCCCCCGTGAGTTCACCGTGGGAGAGAAAGTGATGGTGCTTGTGCCCACGGCCGAACATCGCTTGCTGGCGCAATGGAGGGGGCCCTACGAGGTAATGAAAAGGGTCTCACCGGTCAATTACCTCATCAAGCAACCTGACAGGAGGAAGAAGGTCCAAATCTATCACATAAACCTGCTGAAGACATACCATGGACGAGAGGAGGAGGTGGCTTTGATGGCCCTGGAGGGCAAAGGAAAAGAGGAGGCAGGTGCGCCGTGGCCAAACTCTCCTACCGGAGCAGTCAAGACAGCTAGACAAGCTGATTATGAACTTCGGTCGAATATTCTCTCCATTCCCAGGACAAACAGATGTCCTGTTCCACCATATCCACACTGAACCCGGCAAGAAGGTGCATATCCGCCCTTACAGGATTCCTGAGGCTCGCAGAGTCATCGCTAAGAAAGAGGTGAGGGAGATGTTGAGGATGGGCGTGATCGAGCCCTCGACGAGTGAGTGGTCCAGTCCCATAGTCCTGGTCCCCAAATCCGATGGTAGTATGAGACTCTGCAACGACTTTAGGGGCGTGAATGCCATCTCTACATTCGATGCGTATCCCATGCCCCGCGTGGATGAACTCTTGGAGCGCTTAGGAAAGGCCAAGTTCATCACTACCCTGGATTTGACGAAGGGATATTGGCAAGTGCCGGTGGCTCCGGAGGATCGCCCAAAGACTGCCTTCGCCACTCCAGAGGGGCTTTTCCAGTATGTGAGGATGCCCTTCGGACTGCACGGTGCCGCTGCAACCTTCCAACGCCTCATGGATGCCATTCTACGGCCCCATCAAGAGTATGCAGCGGCGTACATAGACGATGTGGTCATCCACAGCGAGGACTGGGATAGTCACCTCCTGCGATTACGGGCGGTGCTCGTGAGTTTGGAAGCCACAGGGTTGACAGCCAATCCAAATAAATGCTGCCTGGGTTTGTCCAGCGGAATACCTGGGGTACACCGTGGGGAATGGGAAAATACGCCCACAGGCAGAGAAGACCAGGGCAATTCGTGACTGGCCTCGACCCCGGACCAAGCGAGACGTTCGGGCCTTCTTAGGGATAACAGGATATTATCGCCGTTTTATCCCGGGATATGCAACCATTGCCAACCCCTCACAAACCTCATCAGGAAAAACCTGCCAAACCAGGTAGAGTGGAAAGACGAGACGGAAGAGGCCTTTCAATTGTTAAAAGATGGCCTATGTTCTGATCCCGTTCTACAGGCTCCGGACTTCTCACAAGAGTTCATTGTGCAGGTCGACGCCTCGGATACAGGGCTCGGGGCCGTACTAGCTCAGGGTAAAGGTGAAGCAGAGAAACCGATTCTCTTCATTAGTAGGAAACTCAGCGATCGGGAACAGAGGTATGCGACCGTAGAGAAAGAGGCCTTAGCCATCAAGTGGGCCCTCGATTATCTCCGGTACTACCTACTGGGTCGGAGGTTTGCATTAGTTACTGACCATGCGCCCCTCACGTGGATGGCTGGTAAGAGAAACAATAACAACAGAATAGCCAGATGGTTTTTGTCTTTACAACCATTCTCTTTCCATGTCATCCACAGGGCCGGATCGAGGAACGGGAATGCAGACGCGCTGTCCCGACGCGACCAAGACGGTGCGTCTGGCGCCCGACCCTCCGGTTCGGTCCTGGGGGGGAAGGTATGTGGACGGACCACTAGAGGGCAGGCTGGGCTCATGGATAGTTGCCCAACAGAGCCTGGGAGACAAGGTAACCAGAGTCAATTAAGCACAGCTGACGGTACTAATGAGATACTCTCCTTCCCCTATAAAAGAGAGAATGGAACCAGAAGAGAGAGGGGAAACTATCTCTGGAAGATGGCCACCGAGAGAGAGAAGCTGTGCTGAAAGAACCACTAAGACGGTGACAAAACCGTGATTTATGTTTGTTGTAGTTTAAAGATTATCCTATTGTGTTCTTGTTTCATCTGGA
The DNA here is from genome assembly GCF_034236695.1 of Oncorhynchus nerka. Lineage (NCBI taxonomy): Eukaryota > Metazoa > Chordata > Actinopteri > Salmoniformes > Salmonidae > Oncorhynchus > Oncorhynchus nerka. The sequence goes on along the minus strand of NC_088401.1, from coordinate 21,819,841 downwards.
GAAGAAGATGTGTGTTTTTCCTTGGAAGATTTTTCATTGATTATGTTTGAATGTTTTTGTTGACAAAATACTCTCAATAGAGAACCGTGTTCAATCAGAAAAACCTTTTTCCTGACTCGTTTATTCCACCTTCCCGCTTTAGAGTGACGCCTAATTACTTGGTACGCTCACATTGTTTACATAGTCAACTTACAAATAGCTCTGACACACACACTTATTCCACCAGACATGACATCAGGGGTCTTTTCACAGTCCCCAAATCCAGAACAAATTCAAAAAAGCATACAGTATTATATAGAGCCCTTATTGCATGGAACCTTCTTCCATCTCATATTGCTCAAATAAACCGCAAACCCGGTTTTAAAAAACAGATAAAGCAACACCTCACGGCACAATGCCTCTCCCCTATTTGACCCCAGATAGTTTGTGTGTATGTATTGACATGTAGGCTATGTGTGCCTTTTTTTTTTAAATGATGTAGTTCTGTCCTGGAGCTGTTCTTGTCTATTGATGTTCAGTATTATGCATGTTTTGTGTGGACCCCAGGAAGAGTAGCTGCTGATTTTGCAATAGCTAATGGGGATCCTAATAAAATACAAAAAAAAAGGTGAATCCAAAAATGTATTGTATGCTGCAGCATAAATTATGTAATATGCCAGGGAAATATGTATACTGTAGCTAAGAAAGTAATACTACGTATACAGTGGGGAGCTAAGAAAGTAATACTACATATACAGTGGGGAGAACAAGTATTTGATAACCTGCAAAATCAGCAGTGTTTCCTACTTACAAAGCATGTAGAGGTCTGTCATTTTATCATAGGTAAACTTCAACTGTGAGAGACGGAATCTAAAACAAAAATCCAGAAAATCACATTGTATGATTTTTAAGTAATTAATTAGCATTTTATTGCATGACATAAGTATTTGATCACCTACCAACCAGTATGAATTCCGGCTCTCACAGACCTGTTCGTTTTTCTTTAAGAAGCCCTCCTGTTCTCATTACCTGTATTAATGGCACCTTTTTGAACTAGTTACCTGTTTAAAAAACACCTGTCCACACACTCAATCAAACAGACTCCAACCTCTCCACAATGGCCAAGACCAGAGAGCTGTGTAAGGACATCAGGGATAAAATTGTAGACCTGCACAAGGCTGGGATGGGCTACAGGACAAGCAGCTTGGTGAGAAGGCAACAACTGTTTTGCAATTATTATAAAATGGAAGAAGTTCAAGATGACGGTCAATCACCCTCGGTCTGGGGCTCCATGCAAGATCTCACCTCATGGGGCATCAATGATCATGAGGAATGTGAGGGATCAGCCCAGAACTACACGGCAGGACCTGGTCAATGACCTGAAGAGAGCTGGGACCACAGTCTCAAAGAAAACCATTAGTAACACACTACGCCGTCATGGATTAAAATCCTGCAGCGCACGCAAGGTCCCCCTGCTCAAGCCAGCGCATGTCCAGGCCCGTCTGAAGTTTGCCAATGACCATCTGGATGATCCAGAGGAGGAATGGGATAAGGTCATGTGGTCTGATGAGACAAAAATAGAGCTTTTTGATCTAAACTCCACTTGCTGTTTTTGGAGGAAAAAGAAGGATGAGTACAACCCCAAGAACACCATCCCAACCGTGAAGCATGGAGGTGGAAACATAATTCTTTGGGGATGCTTTTCTGAAAAGGGGACAGGACGACTGCACCGTATTGAGGGGAGGATGGATGGGGCAATGTATCGTGAGATCTTGGCCAACAACCTCCTTCCCTCAGTAAGAGCATTGAAGATGGGTCGTGGCTGGGTCTTCCAGCATGACAACGACCCGAAAAACACAGCCAGGGCAACTAAGGAGTGGCTCCGTAAGAAGCATCTCAAGGTCCTGGAGTGGCCTAGCCAGTCTCCAGACCTGAACCCAATAGAAAATCTTTGGAGGGAGCTGAAAGTCCGTATTGCCCAGCGACAGCCCCGAAACCTGAAGGATCTGTAGAAGGTCTGTATGGAGGAGTGGGCCAAAATCCCTGCTGCAGTGTGTGCAAACCTGGTCAAGAACTATAGGAAACGTATGATCTCTGTAATTGCAAACAAAGGTTTCTGTAACAAATATTAAGTTCTGCTTTTCTGATGTATCAAATAATGATGTCATGCAATAAAATGCAAATTAATTACTTAACATTCATACAATGTGATTTTCTGGATTTTGGTTTTAGATTCCGTCTCTCACAGTTGAAGTGTACCTATGATAAAAATTACAGACCTCTACATGCTTTGTAAGTAGGAAAATCTGCAAAATCGGCAGTGTATCAAATACTTGTTCTCCCCACTGTATGTTGTGTGGTAAGCTGTTAGTAGCTCATGTGATTTGGTCTATTTTCACCTCTTAATTTCACCTACTGTTCTGACTTGGTGGTGCACATGTAGCCTATAACCTATTTTTGACTAAAGTAATCATCGAATATTGTAAGAGCTTTCATTGTCTGCTTATATGACCCCTTTATTTATCCTACAGTTCTGACTTGGTGTACAGGGATAACACTGTAAGAACAAAAGTGTTGAACAAATAGTTATATTGACTACGTCCGTCCTAGCTCGCTCTTAATGTCTTAATCAAAATTACATCTTATCCGCTTGTCGTCCCCTTATGCCATCGTTTGTACATTTCAATTGTCAGTAAAAAACACATTTGTTTAAGCAAGTCAACCATATCAGCTATGACTTTTTAAAAGGCAGTAATTGAGGCTGAATGAACTGTTTCGCTGCCAGACAAGGCTCCGCTGATAGCTAGGTGTAGCAGTGGTAAGGTGTTGGAACTCTGCTGTTGGGACAGCTTTATGTAGGCCCTAACAGTTTGTGACCGGTATAGTGCAATGAATGTATTATTTAGTGTTGAGTAGTGGCTTTGCTGGCATGCATCCCACAGATAGTTTTTGCCCGACTAAGATTTACATGCTAAAATGGCCTCTGCTTATGACTAAAAAAAACACTCAACCCCTGTCTACCAAAAGTGTCCTTTTGTTACCATACACTTGACATTGGACGGGTGTATAACAACTCATTTCAATGCATTCAAAATGTTGAACTCATTGGCTAGCAGTGATGATCTTGTCTGAGTCTTCATCGCACCATTATATTTGTATTCGGTACTTGATGTGTCACTGTTAGCGTTGCAAAGCTACAAGTAACTTACCAAAGTTCCCGGAATCTTCAGTAATTTGGGTAATTGACATAAAATCTATGGCAATCTATCGTAACTTTGGTAATTTTATACTTGAATAACTTGTAAAAACATTGAAAGTGTCAAGTAATATACCCTCCCTTTGCAACCCTAGTCACTGCTACATCATGAAGCAGATGGAGAGAAATAAATAAGTACAGTAAGCCTGACGCACTCGCCAGCTGATAAAGTAAAATGGCACAGTACAAACTGACTGAAAGAGACAATTTGTAAGTCGCTCTGGATAAGAGCGTCTGCTAAATGACTTAAATGTAATGTAAATGTAATAATTTAGTTATTTGACAGCTCACAATCCATTTGAATTAGCAGGGATGTGTGGGTGGTCTGCACATCCCTGCTAATCTTAACAAAAATCCTAACGCCTTAGAAGTCAAACAACCCCTGGGTTTCATTAGATCACAGTGCCATATAATCAACAAGTTGAATCATGGGATGTCATGGTGTGAGAACCATGGTAACAGAGTGTATGTATGAGAGTGAGGGAGAGGGCACTATTGGGGAGTTTCCATCTGCGACAGTGTCATGTAAGGTGACAGAGAGGCGAGAGCATTCAGCAGGGTGTACCAGCATTCATTTCAGGGTGGGCGGGGGAGCATTAACCAAAACAGAACCTAATAGGATGGTTAGATTTACACTTTTCACACGCACGCACATACACACGGCCATGTGACACCTCCAGTGTTTTATAAGGGAGAAATACTGCTGACTTATTCTTGACATTCAATCATTTGGATGAGTGGTCACTGGTCACCCATTCAGACCTACAGTATTAGAAGGGTTACTGGTTCGACTCTACCTAGAGCTAGACATTAATCATTTGGATAATGAAGAAAGCCTCTAACCACATTCAATGGCTAGCGGGGGCAACAAACTATGACCTTTCCAGCCCCTAAAAGACTTTACAATAACGACTGTATAATGACTTTAATTGTGTGATCATAAGTAGGGAGGTGAACAATAAATTGATTGATTGACTAATCAATCAATGGCACTATGTTTTCATAACGATCTGACTTGCTATGTCCTCCAATGTCATTCCTCAAAGAGCTATGCACACAACAGCCAGACATGAGAGGTGCAGTTTTAAAGTGTGCAAATACCCTGACCACATTAAACTAAACAACGATCAGTACCCTTTTTCATAGGTCTGCACCAATATACTCGGGATAAACTGTAATCATTGGCATAGATTTTGGTAAAACACAACAAAAGATGTATTCACTGTTGTTGATTCTTCATCTGAAAAAGGAAGACGTTTGAATTCTAAAAGGAAGCCAACAGTGCCACCTAATGACGTCAGAAAACAACTGCATTCCTCCATGTCAAACGAAACTCCACTGAATACCCATTCAAACATTCTGTCGTAGCACAGTGCTAATACAGTTTTGAATTTCTCTGCAAACACCCGGTTGCCAGTTTGGATCAAATGCAGATTTCAATCTAAATACAATCTGTAAAAACAAACAGACAATCACCCCACCCAACGTATGGACAGTCAAATGTATTCAAACATTTCCCTCTCACCTTAACAATAGAGGACTCTCACCCTCTATTGGAAAATAAAAAACTACAGGCAGTAAATAAATAATCAGTGATGCTGAACTACTGTAAATAACTACAAGCATTTCCAGGTCCAGGTTGTTCCTTGCTGTTTTACTCTGTTTTCTTCTGTTTGGTGCCTAATGAACACACGTTTTGTTACTAGATGGAGTGTTGCCAGGAAATGTTCAAATGTCAGCCCTTCGATAAGTGAAGTTAAACCAAAAGGTTATTTAAAAGCTCTCTATGTTTATCACTTGTTGGGGTTGCAATTTGAAAGCGCATTTAGGACAAGACTACATGACACCCCTCACATCTACCAGGAAACGTATTTGACATTATTTACAGACTTTGAGGTGATTGTCATGGCGTTTTAAGAACTTCAGAGCTGTCGAGTAATTTCAAGGCAGCTAATGAGGAAACAGTAGTATCTTTATTAATCAAATGTTTTCCATGTCAGACTCTCAAACCTATGCTGTATTGCTTTCATTTATATTTCTCATTTGTACTCAAAAAAATTAGGAACACCTAATTCCACTTTTAAATGTGAATAAAAAAAATCCTAAACATAACGTCAATAATGCAAAATAGCAACTGTCTCTGCGGTCTAAATGTGGCTTTACATCTTGGCCATCCCCAGAAGTATTCCTGTAATCTCAGGCCTTCACACTGTAATCTGTCCCTCCATTCTCATTCACTGACAGTAGCCATGGTGATTATGTAAATGGCTGGATTTAGTTTACAATGGAACCATCTTCCACTCCCTGATGGCAAAAACAAGTGTGTGTATGTGGAAGGAGCATATCCTTTCCTCGCGGTGAAAGGACGTAAGAGAGCTCAGTATCAATCCAAAGAATGAACTGCAGGCACTCTAGGAAATTAGCTATCCAGCCAGCGTGGCCCACAGTGAGAGTGCACTACCCCAAGCTGAGATCAGGCCCATGAATGCGTTTTTCAAATTTTGTCATAATAAATTTGACAAATCTTCCCTTATGTTACAGAAAGAGATAACTGAAATGCTTTAGTTGTTTCACTGGCATTTTCTTCCTCTCAATAGAAACTATCTTTCTCTGGCTTTTCATGCTATCAACAACCTGGTGACATTACAACATCCTAAGCTTCTGAAGCCTTCCAGTATCACATCAGTCATCAAGCCAGCTCCTTGAGAAGACAGTGGACTTTATGTTAGATCCAAGCAAACTATCACACTCACTCCCACACACAGTTACTCACTGAGCTTTTCTGAAGACTTGCCACAGTTTTGGCATTAAATCTACAAACCTACGCTTTTAAATCACATCTACTGTAACTGTTTAAGTACAAATTGGTATTAGTGTGTATACAAATGCTGCCCGCTTACTGTTTCCCAAGAGGTCATGGGGCTCGGACTGCCTCCTCCCTGTCCGTCTGTCCGGCTCCTTCTTCTTGCTCGCCCTCAGGCTCCCGAATCGCTTCATGGGGCACGATGGGACACAAGTATAGTGTATAAACCCAAATAGTACATAGCCAACTAAATACGAGATATGATTCAATCAAGCCTGAACAAGACCCGATTCAAGCATCAATGTTCACCTTGCAGAATCCGCACTTGAAACAAGCTGGGTCAATCTTCTCCTTTAGGAGCCCTGCCAAACTGATCCAAGGACAATACTGAGTAGTGACCGTCAATCCAAGTAGATGATCCCAGGGGTTCTCTCCAATAGAGACAGTGTGGAGAGACTGGAGATTAGAGCCAGCTAGATAGTTCACAGTAGAAACACAGTAGGAAGGGAAGCAGGAAAGAAATCAAGCAGGCTGAAAGCTTAACCCCCAGAGGAGAGCTGGTCTCATATAAATCTCCTTCAGCTCTGAATCGGCTATTCTTCTTAAATGCACTTCCCAAGAGAACCTGTTCTGTCCTTTCCCTGCAGCTCTCTCTCTCTCTCTACCTCCCTCTCTTTGAATCTTTGAACGCTCTGATCCACTGAGGCGTCCAACAGCAACAGAGTCCCTGCTGCCGTAGACTGTCATGTACAGCTGTGTGGCTGGTGTTCCTTTAAAAAAGAGGCTGCATCGCAGAGAGGCTGTAAAAGGAAACGAAACCTGCTCCCTCTCACACACACACACACACACTCTTTACCTCTGACAGCCATTGGCTCTGAGCAAAGCCCTGACAACCCCCCGCCTGCCGCTCAAGCTCTCCTGTTCTTCCAGAACTCTCCATCTCTCTCACACAACACACAACTTTCCTGCGTAGTGTTTATTTAGCATGTGATAGGGTTGATAGCAGGTATCTGACAATATAACATGGTTTTATTACAGAAGTGCCTCTGTTGATTTCCACTGTCAGGAGGGACAATATTATGAATGTTCACTGATACGTAATATTTTTCATTCAAGGGTCAAAGACACACACTCACACACACTAATGCATGGACTAAGCCGATGCCCCAGGGACACACATCAGTACCTGTAAGTTACAGACCACAGGTTAGTATGAGAAGGGAAAAGTGTGCTGGGAACTACCTGGCTAGTCATAGGTAAAGCCTGGGTGGTCCTGAGGATTTTTACTTGAACAAGGCTACCAATCTTGTTCAGGGAGACCATCATTAATAGCACTTTTGTAAAAACCCAAAGCTTTGGAGACATTTTTTTGTGGGGAAGAGCATCCTGCCTTCTGCATGGAAAAGCATCCTGCCTTCTGCATGGAAGAGCATCCTGCCTTCTGCATGGAAGAGCATCCTGCCTTCTGCATGGAAGAGCATCCTGCCTTCTGCATGGAAGAGCATCCTGCCTTCTGCATGGAAGAGCATTCTGCCTTTTGCATGGAAGAGCATTCTGCCTTTTGCATGGAAGAGCATTCTGCCTTTTGCATGGAAGAGCATTCTGCCTTTTGCATGGAAGAGCATTCTGCCTTTTGCATGGAAGAGCATTCTGCCTTTTGCATGGAAGAGCATCTCTTTTGCCATTTTGCATGGAAGAGCATTCTGCCTTTTGCATGGAAGAGCATTCTGCCTTTTGCATGGAAGAGCATTCTGCCTTTTGCATGGAAGAGCATTCTGCCTTTTGCATGGAAGAGCATTCTGCCTTCTGCATGGAAGAGCAGCACATGGCCTCAGAGCTACTGTTCTTTTCTCAGCCCCTGATATGCTAAAGACTATCTGAGGTAAGCTTGAGTTGGTTTGTGTGTAGGGAGCAGTCTTTTTTGAGAGTGGTGATATTTCTTTCTTTGGGAAGTCTACGCTCAACTGAACACTGGCTGGAGCAGGGGCGCGTGTGAGAGGGAGAGCAGATTGTTTCGTCAACACAGTTGTCGTCCTGGAAAACTCCACAGTTCAGCTGCGACCACACAGAGTCAGTTGTATTGTTAACACCATGGGGCTAATGAAGTCACAAAAGAGAATTAAAAAGCAACAACAAATCAACACTAACATTATAACACTATAATTCCACAAAGCTCTTTACACCTCCTACCTGGGAGCCAAAGTCCATAATTAATGTTGACGACAAAGAGATCAGGAATAACCTACTGAAACCAAACTTAAATTGCCAAATTCCCCCTCCATCCCCCCCATTGATGCCCATTGCAACCCCAGAAAACTGTGACAAAGTCAAAATGGCTCGACTCTTCTTCAGACGGCAGTGTTTGGCTTATATAAAACTAATTAAATAGGCTCTGATGGATCTCCTCTCATATTCATCATATCCCTGCCCTGTTATTTTCTGTTTAGAGGGGCACTAATGTGCCAGTAAATCTCCAAACAACCTTATTTAAGTCAGATTTTGTATTCTTCTTGTGAGCGGAGTTTAACTAATCCCTCCCAAAATCTTTGACTTTCTTTTTTTAAAACCAAAATGCAATCAGGAGTACAGGCCAAAGAGAGAAGGGTGAGAGGGGGAGAGAGAGAGAGGGGAGAGAGGAAGAGAACAATAGAGAGGTTGTGTGAGGGAGGGAAAGAGAGAGAAAGACAAAGAAAGAGAGAAGGGCAGAGAGATAGCAAACAAGATGGAAAGAGAGGTTGTGAGAAATGTCCTTGACTTTGCTTGACCGCTTGGACATTTAGCTCGGAATCCTTTCATGTACTGCTGGTACACATTCAGCAGATCAAAATGTGTGTTGGGGTGTGTGTATGTAGTTATCACTTGTCTTGCATCATGGCTTCAAGCCATGACATTTACCATTATAGTCCTTACTCACAGTATAGGTCCCTTACTTTATCACACTCCAGTACTAACCCTGCAGCACTGGGGGCTCATGGGAAAACATGTACATAATAGTTCAATACATTCATAAATGGGTGGGGGGGTTCAATTCTGCGGGATTCTATGAAAACCTCATCTGCTGGCTGCTGAAGGTCAACTTGTGTTTCTGGACAGAATCCAGATCAGTCTAGTCCATGCTAATTACTCACCTGTTGACACCCTCTTAATAAAACACACAAGAATTTACAGAGTGGGAGCCATGTGTTGAAATTACCTACCTGTCTGTCAAAGCTACCTCTAATGCAGCTTGGTTTGAAGTGAGAACCTGGTGAACTTGCATACTAATGCAGAATATGGCAACATACTAAGAACAAAATGACTATGTGAGGTCTGTACCAGAACTGTGTTCAAGGACTGTACCATACCTGGGTTCAAGGACTGTACCATACCTGGGTTCAAGGACTGTACCATACCTGGGTTCAAGGACTGTACCATACCTGGGTTCAAGGACTGTACCATACCTGGGTTCAAGGACTGTACCATACCTGGGTTCAGGGACTGTACCATACCTGGGTTCAGGGACTGTACCATACCTGGGTTCAGGGACTGTACCATACCTGGGTTCAAGGACTGTACCATACCTGGGTTCAAGGACTGTACCATACCTGGGTTCAGGACTGTACCATACCTGGGTTCAGGGACTGTACCATACCTGGGTTTGTTGGCTTTCTAAAACTTTAGCTGCGTTTGATTTAACCTGTCCAGATCTGCACCAGAGGAAGATCCTTCTCTCCATCACTATATGTCAACTTCAACAACTATGGGTTGTGCTATAAGCAAAAGAGTTGCAAACTGTTAAAGTCCCTGGCCTGAGCCCTCCCCTATAGGGTGATTATAGGGTGATTAGCCAATCTCCAATGAGCACAAACACCTGTCAAAACCTCTCTCCACGGCAACCAAGACTAAGCTCTCCTTGTAAGTCAAATAACTTGATATCCGTAATGAGAAGGGAGAATGGTCAGTAGTCTAACCACTGTTAATAAATAAATAAATAATATATGGCCTAGATTGTTTGCCCATATTTTTCACCCGCACATGGCAGTGTCGAAATAATCTAAAATGAGTGCAGGAAATGCAGAAATAGATAAATGCTGAAAAAAAGTTGAATTGAACAGTATAAAATAATCAGAATGGAGAAAGACCAATTGAAATCAATTAGAATGTGTGTTGCCACCCTAAGGTCACACACTACTCATATAGCAAATTTAGAACTTTTATTATACTGTCAAATACCGTCATTCCGTCCAATTTTTTAAACACAGTGATATGATATTTTGGCCATATCGCTCAGCCCTATCCAGGCCAACTATAAGGGTAGGGTTCCCACAATTCCATAACTAGAGCTCAGTATTACAGCAGAATGAAGCCAGCCAGTGCTGCCACACATCTACTGTCTGGTTCATGGACAGGCCACCAATGTTTCTTACACAATCAAACAGAATGGTTGACCACAAAACAAATTGACCACACACACATATTGTCATGTACGTGTGACAGCATGTTTCTCAGCTCAGCAGCCCACAATTCATATAGCAAATCTGAATGATTGAGGGGTGTACTCACATACTTAAGTGACTTGCACCCATACTCACAATCCCAACATAATTACACATTCACAACTAAACATTGTCCTCCATCTCTAAAGCACGTCTCGCAATGTGGCTGAGAATGGGCCTTTCTCACAATGTGGCTGAGAATGGGCCTTTCTCACAACACACAAGCATTTCTAAGGTCCTACGATGCTTTTCTTTATGCTTTCAGTTTGCCCTTCACAAGTTAGCAATTAACAGAGAGCGAAAACACTGCCTGAATTTGGAAATACAAATACACTGTAATCTGGCAAGCATTTGTATCTAGATATGGAGCAAGTATTCAGCCTCAGAGTTCCAGGGTAGTGGATGTTCATTCCTTCCCTAAGATGAAGGGGTTCATTCCTTCCCTAAGATGAAGGGATCCATTATGGAATCCCTTTTCTGGACAGTGTGCAGAGAGATTCAGCCCAGTTATGTGGCTAATAGGGAGTTCTGACATTTACACGCACTCAGAGAACGTGGTGACTGTCACGCCGCTAAAATAAGGGCTTCTGTGACACCCTGGTGTCACTCTCCTGTTCCAGTGCTAACTGGCCAGTCAGCTGTTCCACGCGCGAGGACGCTCGCTGGCGATGCTCTGTTTATTTGACGGTTGCCGAGCGACTGGGGTTGTGAAAGGGGAGTGATTATGGGATTGCTGCTGGAGGGTTTAGGGGGAGCTGCTGCTGCTGTGTGGTCACTCGGTACACAGAGAATCACAGTGAAGCATAGGCTATACGAACACACACACACACATACATTTAGTCCACACAGAGGTATGCTTCACACTAACAAATATACAAACATTTAGTCCACCCAATTCATACTAAGGGATATAGAAACACAAACATACACCATTGAAAAGCTGCTAGGGGAGGAAACCTCTAGAGTGTAGTAGGTGTATAGGTCAAATCTGCCAACCCTGCATATAATGTGGTGGCACTAGTGACCCCAGCAAATCAGAACATTACAGTAAGGTACAAGCTTATGTATACATTCCTCACCCCTACCACCCTCACAACAACAGGCCCCCAAACAAGATCTTTCACATCTCTGAGGGGGGATCAATATGGTTGCCCCCCCATTCTTCCATCCCCTCCTCTGTACCTCACTTTCATTTTAACCTCTCTACAAGTAACATGATCTACACTAACCTCTACCAGTAACATGATCTACACTAACCTCTACCTGTAACATGATCTAAACTAACCGTTCTACCTGTAACATGATCTACACTAACCTCTCTACCAGTAACATGATCTACACTAACCTCTACCTGTAACATGATTTACACTAACCTCTCTACCAGTAACATGATCTACACTAACCTCTACCAGTAACATGATCTACACTAACCTCTCTACCTGTAACATGATCTACACTAACCTCTCTACCAGTAACATGATCTACACTAACCTCTACCTGTAACATGATCTACACTAACCTCTCTACCAGTAACATGATCTACACTAACCTCTCTACCAGTAACATGATCTACACTAACCTCTCTACCAGTAACATGATCTACACTAACCTCTCTACCAGTAACATGATCTACACTAACCTTTCTACCAATAACATGATCTACCAGTAACATGATCTACACTAACCTCTCTACCTGTAACATGATCTACACTAACCTCTCTACCAGTAACATGATCTACACTAACCTTTCTACCAGTAACATGATCTACACTAACCTCTCTACCAGTAACATGATCTACACTAACCTCTCTACCAGTAACATGATCTACACTAACCTTTCTACCAGTAACATGATCTACACTAACCTCTCTACCAGTAACATGATCTACACTAACCTCTACCTGTAACATGATCTACACTAACCTCTCTACCTGTAACATGATCTACACTAACCTCTCTACCAGTAACATGATCTACACTAACCTCTCTACACTAACCTCTACCTGTAACATGATCTACACTAACCTCTCTACCTGTAACATGATCTACACTAACCTCTCTACCTGTAACATGATCTACACTAACCTCATGATCTACACTAACCTCTCTACACTAACCTCTACCTGTAACATGATCTACACTAACCTCTACCTGTAACATGATCTACACTAACCTCTCTACCTGTAACATGATTTACACTAACCTCTCTACCTGTAACATGATCTACACTAAGCTCTACCTGTAACATGATCTACACTAACCTCTACCTGTAACATGATCTACACTAACCTCTACCTGTAACATGATCTACACTAACCTCTCTACCTGTAACATGATCTACACTAACATCTCTACCTGTAACATGATCTACACTAACCTCTCTACAAGTAACATGATCTACACTAACCTCTCTACCTGTAACATGATCTACACTAACCTCTCTACAAGTAACATGATCTACACTAACCTCTCTACCTGTAACATGATCTACACTAACCTCTCTACCAGTAACATGATCTACACTAACCTCTACCTGTAACATGATCTACACTAACCTCTCTACCTGTAACATGATCTACACTAACCTCTCTACCAGTAACCTCTCTACCTGTAACATGATCTACACTAACCTCTACCTGTAACATGATCTACACTAACCTCTCTACCTGTAACATGATCTACACTAACCTCTCTACCAGTAACATGATCTACACTAACCTCTACCTGTAACATTATCAGCTTCCGTGTCTCTACCTTCCTTCTCTAGCTTACATTCTCCAATCTAGCTCTTTTCAACAAAATATTGGTTGCCAATAGCCTGCATACCTGAGCTTGAAGGTTGAAATGTTGCATCCTTAAACAGTGCACATAATCTTCTCTTTCCTTTTGCTTAACATACTATGTCATCTCCAACACCTGCTTAAGCACTGGACCGTTGTTATTGTATACTGTACTGACATGGCCAGTAGAGGGCACAATGTGTCTGGACTTAAACCATGGTGATGGGAGGGATTCAAGGTTGTTTGACAACACCTTCCTAATGCCTCCTCCAACACTCACCAGTGTGCGGTAACTTAGGACCACTGGCCCAGTAGCAGTAGGATGGGACTGCAGAATCTCAAGTACACATTTGTTTTAAAAGGTAGACTCAGGAACATGACATCATCATACAAAGCAAGGGGACTTCTTTCTCACAGACATCAACAACATTTAAATCTGCCAAGACTGCTACTATTGGCACTACCCAATGTACAGTACATACAGTGCATAGCAAAGGTCTGAAAGGTCATAGCAAAGGTCTGAATACTTATGTAAATAAGGTATTTCTCAAAACCTGTTTTTGCTTTGTCATTATGGGTTATTGTGTGTTGATTGATGAGGAAAAACATTTATTTAACATTTATTTTAGAATAAGGCTGTAACGTCACAAAATGTAGAAAAAGGGGTCTGAATACTTTCGGAATGCACTGTACATGGTAGATAAAAGCCTTTCTGCACTCCCTTACCAGGTGCACTCTACATTCGAACTTCCGGCGCCGACAGAGATGGCTGCCTCGCTTCGCGTTCCTAGGAAACTATGCAGTTTTTTGTTTTTTTAAGTGTTATTTATTACATTAGTACCCCAGGTCATCTTAGGTTTCATTACATACAGTCGAGAAGAACTACTGAATATAAGAGCAGCGTCAACTCACCATCAGTACGACCAAGAATATGACTTTCGCGAAGCGGATCCTGCGTTCTGCCTTTCACCCAGGACAACGGAATGGATCCCAGCCGGCGACCCAAAAAAACTACTTCGTAAAAGAGGGAAACTAAGCGGTCTTCTGGTCAGGCTCCGGAGACGGGCACATCGTGCACCACTCCTCAGTATACTTCTCGCCAATGTCCAGTCTCTTCACAACAAGGTTGATGAAATCCGAGCAAGGGTAGCATTCCAGAGGGACATCAGAGACTGTAACATTCTTTGCTTCACGGAAACATGGCTCACTGGAGAGACGCTATCGGAGTCTGTGCAGCCAGCTGGTTTCTCCACGCATCGCGCCGACAGAAACAAACATCTTTCTGGTAAGAAGAGGGGCGGGGGCGTATGCCTTATGGCTAACGAGACATGGTGTGGCCACAACAATATACAGGAACTCAAGTCCTTCTGTTCACCTTTAAAACATTTAAACGGCATCCCCTGATTTAGAATTCCTCACATTCAAATGTCGACCGCATTATCTACCAAGGGAATTCTCTTCGATTATAATCACAGCCGTATATATTCCCTCCCAAGCAGACACATCAATGGCTCTGAACGAACTTTATTTGACTCTTTGCAAACTGGAATCCACACATCCTGAGGCTGCATTCATTGTAGCTGGGGATTTTAACAAGGCTAATCTGAAAACAAGACTCCCTAAATTGTATCAGCATATCGATTGCGCAACCAGGGCTGGCAAAACCTTGGATCATTGCTATACTAACTTCCGCGACGCATATAAGGCCCTGCCCCGCCCTCCTTTCGGAAAAGCTGACCACGACTCCATTTTGTTGATCCCTGCCTACAGACAGAAACTAAAACAAGAAGCTCCCACGCTGAGGTCTGTCCAACGCTGGTCCGACCAATCTGATTCCACACTCCAAGACTGCTTCCATCACGTGGACTGGGATATGTTTCGTATTGCGTCAGACAACATTGACGAATACGCTGATTCAGTGTGCGAGTTCATTAGAACGTGCGGAAACATGACCGAATACAAACAGTGTAGCTATTCCCTCCGCAAGGCAATCAAACAAGCTAAGCATCAGTATAGAGACAAAGTAGAATCTCAATTCAATGGCTCAGACACAAGAGGTATGTGGCAGGGTCTACAGTCAATCACGGATTACAAAAAGAAAACCAGCCCCGTCACGGACCAGGATGTCTTGCTCCCAGGCAGACTAAATCACTTTTTTGCCCGCTTTGAGGACAATACAGTGCCACTGACACGGCCTGCAATCAAAACATGCGGCCTCTCCTTCACTGCAGCCGAGGTGAGTAAAACATTTAAACGTGTTAGCCCTCGCAAGGCTGCAGGCCCAGACGGCATCCCCAGCCGTGCCCTCAGAGCATGCGCAGACCAGCTGGCTGGTGTTTTTACGGACATATTCAATCAATCCCTATCCCAGTCTGCTGTTCCCACATGCTTCAAGAGGGCCACCATTGTTCCTGTTCCCAAGAAAGCTAAGGTAACTGAGCTAAATGACTACCGCCCCGTAGCACTCACTTCCGTCATCATGAAGTGCTTTGAGACTAGTCAAGGACCATATCACCTCCACCCTACCTGACACCCTAGACCCACTCCAATTTGCTTACCGCCCAAATAGGTCTACAGACGATGCAATCTCAACCACACTGCACACTGCCCTAACCCATCTGGACAAGAGGAATACCTATGTGAGAATGCTGTTCATCGACTACAGCTCGGCATTTAACACCATAGTACCCTCCAAGCTCGTCATCAAGCTCGAGACCCTGGGTCTCGACCCCGCCCTGTGCAACTGGGTACTGGACTTCCTGACGGGCCACCCCCAGGTGGTGAGGGTAGGCAACAACATCTCCACCCCGCTGATCCTCAACACTGGGGCCCCACAAGGGTGCGTTCTGAGCCCTCTCCTGTACTCCCTTGTTCACCCACGACTGCGTGGCCACGCACGCTTCCAACTCAATCATCAAGTTTGCGGACGACACAACAGTGGTAGGCTTGATTACCAACAACGACGAGACGGCCTACAGGGAGGAGGTGAGGGCCCTCGGAGTGTGGTGTCAGGAAAATAACCTCACACTCAACGTCAACAAAACTAAGGAGATGATTGTGGACTTCAGGAAACAGCAGAGGGAACACCCCCCTATCCACATCGATGGAACAGTAGTGGAGAGGGTAGCAAGTTTTAAGTTCCTCGGCATACACATCACAGACAAACTGAATTGGTCCACCCACACAGACAGCATCGTGAAGAAGGCGCAGCAGCGCCTCTTCAACCCCAGGAGGCTGAAGAAATTTGGCTTGTCACCAAAAGCACTCAAACTTCTACAGATGCACAATCGAGAACATCCTGGCAGGCTGTATCACCGCCTGGTACGGCAACTGCTCCGCCCACAACCGTAAAGCTCTCCAGAGGGTAGTGAGGTCTGCACAACGCATCACCGGGGGCAAACTACCTGCCCTCCAGGACACCTACACCACCCGATGTTACAGGAAGGCCATAAGGATCATCAAGAACAACAACCACCCGAGCCACTGCCTGTTCACCCCGCTATCATCCAGAAGGCGAGGTCAGTACAGGTTCATCAAAGCTGGGACCGAGAGACTGAAAAACAGCTTCTATCTCAAGGCCATCAGACTGTTAAACAGCCACCACTAACATTGAGTGGCTGCTGCCAACACACTGACTCAACTCCAGCCACTTTAATAATGGGAATTGATGGGAAATTATGTAAAATATATCACTAGCCACTATATCACTAGCCACAACAATGCTACCTAATATAATGTTTACATACCCTACATTATTCATCTCATATGTATACGTATATACTGTACTTTATATCATCTACTGCATCTTTATGTAATACATGTATCACTAGCCACTTTAACTATGCCACTTGTTTACATACTCATCTCATATGTATATACTGTACTCGATACCATCTACTGTATCTTGCCTATGCCGCTCTGTACCATCACTCATTCATATATCTTTATGTACATATTCTTTATCCCCCTACACTTGTGTGTATAAGACAGTAGTTTTGGAATCGTTAGTTAGATTACTTGTTGGTTATTACTGCATTGTCGGAACTAGAAGCACAAGCATTTCGCTACACTCGCATTAACATCTGCTAACCACGTGTATGTGACAAATAGAATTTGATTTAATCTGTACAGTCCTGTGACAATATATATAACCTAGCATGCAAGAAATGGCACGACGTCTTGACGTCATTGCAACCAGGTTTTCCAGTGGGAACAATGATGTGTACACCGATCAAGGGCATGATGTTGTCTCTGCAGAAGCCCCTAGTTATCTCTGGAAAAACAACTCCATCAAAACAAAATTCCAGCAGGTCCAGGGGTCTAATCGGACCTCCAGTGGCCTAGATATACAGACCACTCCTGTGTGTGTGTGTGTGCGTGCATGTGCGTGTGTGTAAGAGAGAGACAGAGTGAGAGAAAAAGAGGGAGCAGTTGTTTTGACCACTTACGCTCTCTGTGTGAGGTCAACCTGGCATTATGCAACAGATCTCGTAAGATTGTCCTACTGTCTGATGATACAGATTCATTAGTGTGCTTGTTAAAATCTCACTACTGCAATCTGACATACGTTTTAATTATTAGTGTGCTTGATGAAAACAGGAACACTATTGTTATTGGTGCGCTTGCTTCAGCAGGAGCACTAGTGTAATCAGACATACTGCCTTGTAAGTGTGCTTGAAAGCACACTACTGGTATCTGACATAGTTCCAAGTCTATTATTCCGGGATCTCTTGCTCTTACATTGCTTATACTAGACAATTCAATAACTTTATGTCCCACAATTGCCATGTTCATTCATAGTAATGTATTTTACCATATGTTTTTTCCAATTCAAGACATTGCAAAGATTTAACTGTAGAATAGGATTTTTTGTACAGATTTTGTACTGAGGATCTTGGGTTATCATTTATTTACACACAGAAAGTGTAGACCACTCCAATAACTATATTATCCAATATGGAAGAACTTCTCTAATACTTTTATTTACCAAACTGAGTATACAAAATATTAAGAACACCTGCTCTTTTCATGATATAGACTGACCAGGTGAATCCAGGTGAAAGCTATGATCCCTTATTGTTGTCACTCGTTAAATCCACAGGAGACAGGTTAAAGAAGGATTTCTAAACCTCGAGACAATTGAGACATGGATCGTGTATGTGTGCCATTCAGAGGGTGAATGGGCAAGACAACAGATTTAATTGCCTTTGAAAAGGGTATGGTAGTAGGTGCCAGGTGCACTGGTTTGTGTCATGAACTGCAACACTGCTGGATTTTTCACACTTAACAGTTTCCTGTGTTTATCAAGAATGGTCCACCACCCAAATGACATCCAGTCAACTTGACAACTGTGGGAACCATTGGAGTCAACATGGGCCAGCATCCATGTGGAACACTTTGGCACCTTGTGGAGTCCATGTCCCGACGAATTGAGACTGTTCTGAGTGTAAAAAGGGAGGGGGTTCAACTCAATATTAGGCAGGTGTTCTTAATGTTTAGTATACTCAGAGTATATGAGACGTGTTTGATTGAAACCTCTGGATTTGACCTCTTCAATAAAAACTTCTACTGAACTTCATGTGTTGCATGGTTGTTGTATATGTGAGCCTTGTTATAGAAGTATATGGTCATGCAAATGGTTTTTGCGCATGCTCTTACTTTTGCAAATCAGGTTCTGGTCAATTAACAAACTTGTTTTTGTAATAAGGGGAAATACACAGATGTGCTGGTGAGAGCTTAGGATGTATTGCTTAGACCAAGGAGGTAGAGCAGACAGAGTGAGTGCTGCCCTAACCAATGCAAATTCTCATTGTCCCAGCAGAAGCACACCATTTTATGAATCAGAGCTCAATTTCACCTTTTGTCACCTGATGAAGATCCTTCTGCATGAAAACGTTGGTCAATAAAGGTGGTAATTGGGAGCATATGCAGAGTACAGGCCTTTCGGTTCTTTCCTATTCCCAAATAACACATGACTTGCCTAGTCAAATAAAAGGTTAGATAAAACAATAGTGACCCTTGCTTTCCCAATATTGCAGTTAATATACAGTACTACTCAAAAGTTTGGACACACCTCCTCAGTCAAGGGTTTTTCTTTATGTTTTACAATTTTCTACATTGTAGAATAATAGTGAAGATATCAAAACTATGAAATAACACATATGGAATCATGTAGTAACCAAAAAAGTGTAAAACAAATCTAAATATATAATATATTTCAGATTCTTCAAAGTAGGCACCCTTTGCCTTGATGACAGCTTTGCACACTCTTGGCATTCTCTCAACCAGCTTCATGAGGTAGTCACCTGGAATGCATTTCAATTATCAGGTGTGCCTTGTTAAAAATAAATTTGTGTTATTTCTTTCCTTCTTAATGCGTTTGAGCCAATCAGTTGTGTTGTGACAAGGCAGTGGTGGTGAGTAGGTGTGTCCAAACTTTGACCAGTACTATATGTAAACATTGTATTTCTGTTGTACTCACTCCTTCTGCTCTACCTAGTTGGTCAAACTGCTCAAATATTTTATATGTTACACACTGTGATAAATAATGTACATGTCTGTAAATAGATTGGTTGTTTTTGTGTTAAAAAAATGTATGAGCCAGACCAGGAAGAAGTACCTGTGGATACAGGTGTGGTAGACACTTCCAATGGTTGCCATGGGAGTCCTATCAGAGATGATTTTGGACTGGTAGGAGTACGATTCGTGCTTTTTGTCTGACCCGTCCGTTGTTTCAGGCTGGGTGAAAGGACAAACTGGGAGTGGTTACATCTGTGAAAGTTTGGAGAAGTGGAATTGTTTGTATTTTTCGTACATCCACCACCCAGAGGCGGCGGGCGCTGTGCTTCATGCGTCTCGGGGCTCAACCTGTGTCTTGCTTTACTCTCCGGAGCAGGGAGCAGCTCAAAGGAGTGATCAGTGGGGTAGCGTTGAGTGTAATGGTGAATCAAATAAAAAAATAATATTCCTAGGACCTCCTGGGTGGCGCAGTGGTCTAAGTCACTGCATCGCAGTGCTAGCTGTGCCACCAGAGATTCTGGGTTTGAGTCCAGGCTAGTTTGCCAGATATTCACACGACGAAGAAGAGATTCTAGAGCGGTGACTGAGCCTGAGTTTTTGACCACCATCAACAAAACACAAAATTGTGGAATTTCTTGTGGAAAAATAGTTTTGCATCCCTCCAATTAAGTTCCAGACACTTGCAAAATATATGCCATGGTGCATCGAAGCTGTTCTGGCTCATGGTGGTCCAATTAAGACACTTTATATTGGTGTTTATTATTTTGGCACTTACCTGTACGTGTTTGATTGTAACCTCTGGATTTGACCTCTTCAATAAAAGCTTCTACTGAATTTCATGTGTTGTATATGTGAGCTTTAATGTAGAAATATACCAGACTGGAAAGTTAGGCAAATAGTTTTGCTCATGTTCTTACTTTTGCAAATCAGTTTCTGGACAATTAACAAACTTGTTTTTGTAGTGAGGAGACATACCCAGGTGTGCTGGTAAGACCATTAGACTTTTTGGACACTACCACTACAGCCTTACGGAAGAAACGACTGCTCCGACAATCCAGGTTAGAAATGTCTGAATTTCATCATTTTTTAAGTTTAAATGGTTGGATTGTTGTAGAGACTAGACGTTTAAATAACATTAATGTTTAGCATGCTGTTATATATTTAAAATGTACCCAGATTTCACTTACGTAAAAGCTCAAACTGTTTATTGTGAATCATAATATTTGATTAAAACCCTTAACATATAGTAGATTAACAGATAATATCTGACTTTGAGGAGTTGTAAACAAATTACTAAGGTAAAAAGTCTTCCTGGCATGATTTAAAATACCATAATACTACCATATGGCAGAATTAAATCGCAACACATACAGAATTGAGATGCATATAGAATTGCAATATGAATCGACTAGTTATGTCTATGTATTGTGATACAAATTGTATTATAAAGTCTCTACCAATACTCAGCCCTAATAACTACCTTATTAACAATACAAGTCTGGTAATTACAAGGGTTATTCAATTAGCGACAGTACCAGTCAAAAGTTTGGACACACCTACTCATTCAAGGTTTTTCTTTATTTTTTACAATTTTCTACATTGTAAAATAATAGTGAAGACATCAAAACTATGAACTAACAAATAACCAACAAAGCGTTAAACAAATCTAAATATATTTTATATTTGAGATTCTTCAAAGTAGCCACCCTTTGCCTTGATGACAGCTTTGCACACTTGGCATTCTCTCAATCAGTTTCATGAGAAATTATTGAAATGCGTTTCAATTAACAGGTGTGCCTTGTTAAAAGTTCATTTGTGGTAGTTCTTTCCTTCTTAATGCGTTTGAGCCAGTCAGTTGCTGTGACAAGGTAAGGGGTGGTATAGAGAAGAAAGCCCTATTTGGTAAAATACCAAGCCCATATTATGGTAAGAACAGCTCAAATAAGCAAAGAGAAATGACAGTCCATCATTACTTTAAAACATACAGGTCAGTCAATGCGAAAAATTGTGTAGTCACAAAACCATCAGGCACTACAATGAAACTAGCTCTCATGAGGACCGCCACAGGAAAGGAAGAACCAGAGTTACCTCTGCTGCAGAGGATAAGTTCATTAGAGTAACCAGCCTCAGAAATTGCATGCCAAATAAATGTTTCACAGAGTTCAAGTAACAGACAAATCTTAACGTCAACTGTTCAGAGGAGAATGCATGAATCAGGCCTTCATGGTTGAATTGCTGCAAAGAAACCACTACTAAAGGACACCAATAATAAGAAGAAACTTGCTTGGGCCAAGAAACACAAGCAATGGACATTAGACTCGTGGAAATCTGTCCTTTGGTCTGATGAGTTCAAATTTGAGATTTTTGGTTCCAACCGCCATGTCTTTGTGAGACGCAGAGTAGGTGAATGGATGATCGCCGCATGTGTGGTTCCTACAGTGAATCAAATCAAAGTTTATTTGTCACGTGCGCCAAATACAACAGGTGTAGACCTCACAGTGAAATGCACCAATGGTGCGAAAAGAAAAGGTATGTGTGTGTGTGTAGGTAGGTAAGTAAAGAAATAAAACAACAGTAAAAAGACATTTGAAAAAAGAGTAGCAAGGCTATCTACAGACACCTGTTAGTCAGGCTTATTGAGGTAGTATGTACATGTAGGTATCGTTAAAGTGACTATGCATATATGATGAACAGAGAGTAGCAGAGGCGTAAAAAGAGGGGTTGGAGGGTGGTGAGACACAATGCAGATAGCCCGGTTAGCCAATGTGCGGGAGCACTGGTTGGTCAGATCAATTCAGGAGGAAGCATTGAGGAGGAGTTGTGATGGTGTTGGGGTGCATTGCTGGTGACACTATCTGTTATTTATTTAGAATTTGAGGCACAGTTAACCAGCATGTCTACCACAGCCTTCTGCAGCTATATGCCATCCCATATGGTTTGCGACTAGTGGGACTATCATTTGTTTTGACAATGACCCAACACACCTCCAGGAGTGCTGCATCAGATAACCTGGCCTCCACAATCACCCGACCTCAACCCAATTGAGATGGTTTGGGATGAGTTGTACCACAGATTGAAGGAAAAGCAGCCAACAAATGCTCAGCATATGTGGGAACTCCTTCAAGACTGTTGGAAAAGCATTCAAGGTGAAGCTGGTTGAGAGAATGCCAAGAGTGTGCAAAGCTGTCATCAAGGCAAGGGTGGCTACTTTGAAGAATCTAAAATATATTTAGATTTGTTTAACGCTTTTTTGGTTACTACATAATTCCATGTGTTATTTCATAGTTTTGATGTCTTCACTATCATTCTACAATGTATAAATAAACTCTTGAATGAGTAGGTGCCCAAACTTTTGACTGGTACTGTAGCTAGCAACTAGCTTAAATATAAGGTACATTTGTAATGTGTGGCTGTCTATCAACTAAGAAACACATGTTAATGGATTGTTAAAATATCACTCCAAGGGGAAATGTTTGTCCTTAATATTCACAGATCTCATTCTCAACAACTGAGGAGTTATGAACACCTGAAATACATTTATTTCATTACTATTTTTTTTGTACCCAGCACCTGCAAGTAACTAGATGGGTGTACACTACTTATTGAAAAGAGATGAACACCTCCATAGAAAGCAACACTACTCTCCTCACCAAATACGGTCTCTATCCATCTATGTATATAATTTACACTGCTGCCTACAGCATCAACCTCTTCCTGGGTCTCCCCACCAATCTCTACGTCCTGTGGCTGATAGTGACCGGAGCAGGAGGGTTGGTGGCTTCAGATTTCTTCACTCTCAACCTCGCCGTGTCTGAAATCCTCTTCTGCCTGAACTGTCTGTTAAATGTAATCTACATGTACTTCCAAATTAATGGTTCTGTACTGAGAGTTATAGGATTCTGCAAGGGTTTCATCAGCACTGGTCGTCCCCTTTTCCAGTGTAGTGTCTGTGTGGAGCGTTACTTGGCGGTGGTTCACCCTGTAACCTTCCTGAAGTACAAACCCCTGAGATACAGGGTGGGGTGCTCTGGGCTGGTCTGGCTGATGGTGCTTGGGTCCTGCTTTGTGCATGTGCTTAATGAATTCCAACTTGCAATCAATTACTTTATTTTGGGGTTGAACTTGGTTGTGTTTTCTGTGATGCTCTACTGCTGCCTGGCTGTCCTCAGGGCGCTGAAACGCCCTGGACCGGGGGAAGGAGACAGGGAGAGAGAAGGGATAAACATGAAGATGAGGGCCTTTAGGATAATTGTAATTAACATGGTGGCAATGCTGATGAATTATTTTACTATTATAGTAGTAATTCCACTTCAGAATTTCTTAGAAAACAATAAGCTTGGTTTGGCATTCTCCATTTGTTTCTCCATCGTTGTGGTCTTTGGGTTTGTGCAGCCCCTTCTCTACTTGCACAGGGTTGGGAAACTGGCCTGTATCAGGGATCCCTGAAGAGATCTCCCTTAAAGGAGATGTTTGCTTCTTTACAACCAAATAAAAAAAAATGTATCTGAAGGGTCTAAACATTTTTTTTTGCGATTTCACTTGTTTTTCAGAAACTTGCGTCAACCAGCAATGAATTTCCTCATCCTCATTGCGCAGTACGGGGACTCAAATGCTCCAAAAACACCAATAATTCCTTTAAGAATTGGAAACACTATCAGTATGGTGGTGCAGAGGTCTTTAGATGTTGTACACATGAAAGTGTGTCATTCCAAACTTTCTCTGCAAGTTCTATTCCATTTTGTGTGACTCGAGTCGTTTCCCCTATCCAGGTGCTCCGTTGTCCGTGTAGCCTGCTGCCACAGGTAACTGCCAAAATAAAGAAAATACCAACATAAAGTGTATTCATAGGGAGTTGGGCCACCACACACCACCAGAAGAGCGTTAATGCGCCTTGGCATAGATTCTACAAGTGTCAAGAATGTCCTGTGTGAAAGCACCTGCTTTCAATACACTTTGTATCTCGCCTATACTCAAGTGTTTCCTTTATTTTGGTAGTTACCTATAGAATGGACAAAGACGTATGGTTCGAGTCGCAACAAAATTGAACATAACGTTGCGGATAAAGATTGAAATTACACCATTTCATGTGTACGACATCTAAAGACCTGTATCAATATCCTGAAAGCTTGTCCATTTCTAAAAGGATGTATTTGGGTGTTTTTGGAGCCTTTGTTAATGTTTTTCAGAGCCCCCGTACTGCACAATGAGGATGAGGAAATTAATCACTATTTGGTGTAAGTTTCTCAAAACCTAAAAATAAAACAAAATCAGGAGAAAAAAAAGAGTCCGGACCATTTACATCCATTTACATCAAAAATAGAGATTTGTTTGTAACAAGGCAGGCAAAATTATTCTTAATATGGGCTAGATTTCGCATTTCTACATGCAAATAGTTGTAAATGTTAACGCTATATCTCCAGTAGTATAGGAAAACAATTCCATGATATAAACATAATGATTAAACGCTGTCCCTGCAGCAGGTATTTGAGATTATGATACGGTAAAAAAGTAGTGCAATGCTATTTTAGGCATTTGTAAGTCGGGTTTTTTAAACGCAAAGAAATCCAATCTATTGCTAATTGTGCATGTAGCTCCTTTAATTACTAGGTACCAGTTGTTTTCTTGTGTGAGTTGTCTATACCATCACAGAAATTAATTACAAAAGACCTTTGGAACCTAACGTTAATATATAGGTTAACATTACATTTATTATCCTGAATGAAAATAATTAGTTGTAATTGTTTGAGAGTAGCCAATTTCATTTGTGTACTGCATTTACATATTGTGTGTTAATGGATTGTAATCATACTGTGTGTGGTGAATTAAAAAAAAGCATATTTATAGAATAATAATGAGTTATCATCAATCTAATAATGGAATTGTAAATGTTTTGTATTCAACCAGTCTTTCAAATGTAATTTTCTAATGTTGAAACTCACTGTATGCTGGCCTTGAAAAGGTATTTATTTTGAAGATAACCTTGATTGCTTGATACTCAAGAAATGATTCCACTGAACTTCGATAGTTTCTGTCCTAATAGATATATTACAATATGTACAATCATATACTGTATATGCTTCACCTTGAAAAAAATGTACCCCTTCAATAAAAGCTTCTACTGAAAGTCATGTTTATTTGTTTAATAATACACTACACGACCAAAAGTATGTGGGCACCGGTCATCTTACATCTCATTCCAAGATCATGGGCATTAATATGGAGTTGGTCCCCCCTTTGCTGCTATAACAGCCTCCACTCTCCAGGGAAGGCTTTCCACTAGATGATGGAACATTGCTGCTGGGACTTCCATTTAGCCACAATAACATTTGTAAGGTTGGGCACTGATGTTGGGTGATTAAGCCTGGCTCACAGTTGGCGTTAAATTTAATCCCAAAAATGTTAGATGGGGTTGAGGTCAGGGCTCTGTGCAGGCCAGTCAAGTTCTTCCACACTGATCTTGACAAACCATTTCTTTATGGACCTCGCTTTTTGCACGGGGGCATTGTCATGCTGAAACAGGAAAGGGCTTTTCACAAACCTTTGCCACAAAGTTGGAGGCACAGAATCATCTTGAATGTCATTGTATGCTGTAGCATTAAGATTTCCCTTCACTGGAACTATGAAAAACAGTCCCAGACCATTATTCCTCATCCACCAAACTTTACAGTTGTCACTATGCATTCAGGCAGGTAGCTTTTTCCTGGCATCCGCCAAACCCAGATTTGGCCGTCGGACTGCCAGACGGTGAAGCATGATTCATCACTCCAGAGAACGCGTTTCCACTGCTCCAGAGGCCAATGGCGGCAAACTTTACACCACTCCAGCCAATGCTTGGCATTATGCATGGTGATCTTAGGCTTGTGTGTGGCTGCTTGGCCATGTTGTGTTTATATTTTTGTTCAGTATAGATCATCGAAGTCTTCCGGGGTGAAATAAGCACCGCATACAGTAGACGTGCCCACGGTTCCTATACTCCAATCCTGTCCCACTTCAAAGCTAGCTTCTCATTTTCGTACCACAAATGAAAAAACACGTCCTTGTGGGTATTACTGCAGCCAGCAACAACACGCTTTAACTTGAAAAGAAAACGACTTTCTGACAAAATTAGAAACGTGTAATATCTGAAAATGTAGCAATCTAGACTCTTACCCGCATCTTGTCATGGTGAACACATATGCAGTTCTACTACGTGATATCTTTCAAAAAAGACGCGTTAGACAGGATTACCTACACATACTGATCAGCTCAAATAGACAGAAGCGTGCTATATGGCATACCAATCTGAACTCATCTCTCGGCATGTCCAGCCCACTCATTATCTCAGCCAATCATGGCTAGCGGAAAGGTTGCTGTTTTTAGTATTTACAGATGGCATACAAGTTTGTTATTAAGGCACATGAAAGTTTACATGTTCCAGAAGGCATTTCTGCCCCAAAAACTTTTTGATTTAAAATAAATTATAATTTCCGCTCAAATGGCGCTCCTCTGAAGTAGTGACGCGCGACATACGCCTAGTTTCCTGAAACAAGTCACATATGGGAGGGCAATGATGCCAAATAGTCGAGATGAACTCTTACTTGCATTTGATTGCCTACTTATCTCAATAGTCTCAGAAAAAGAGTGAAAATACATAGGTACACCCAACCAAATGTTAATAGAGGTGAAGGTGAAGGGTTGAAAGAAATAACAGTGAGAAAGAGGAACTGGCTGAATCTACAGAAAGTTTACAGAAGGTCAAAGCCACATTTGTTGGTGCAATAAATCACTAAGGCATAC
Organism: Oncorhynchus nerka; assembly: GCF_034236695.1. Lineage (NCBI taxonomy): Eukaryota > Metazoa > Chordata > Actinopteri > Salmoniformes > Salmonidae > Oncorhynchus > Oncorhynchus nerka. The sequence continues at coordinate 21,792,253 of NC_088401.1, read as the reverse complement.
TTTAAATCAGTGTGCTAATGCAAGTACTTCTCGTTCTACATTGGGCAATAAATAGTTGCAAGAGGAAAAGCCAGCCTTAACGGTAAGTAAAATGACAAGTGTGTGTGCGTGCGTGCGTGCGTGCGTGCGTGTGTGCGCGCGTGTGTGTGTGCGCGTGCGAGCTTAGTGGTGTTACATAAGTGTTGCCATTAGCATCAAATCGCCCACACTGCTGCCGACACTGACGCCTTCCACTCTCACACATCCAAATGTAACATAACAAGAATGCTGTGAAATCATTCTCAACACATTTTGTGTGCTGTCAAATACCCTTTCTCAGTCTCTAATAGTCTATGTGCCTGGGGGACTAGGGTCAGTCTTTCCTATCTAGTGTAATTCTCCTGTCTTATCTGCTGTCCTGTGTGATCTTAGGTATGCTCCCTCTAATTCTCCCATATCCCCTCCCTCCCTCCCTCTCTCCCCGAGGACCTGAGCACTAGGACCATGCCTCTGCACTACCTGGCCTGATGACTCCTGTCTGTCCCCATCTCCAGTCCACCTGGTCATGCTGCTGATCCAATTGCTGTGGTTCTGCCTGCGGCTATGGAACACTGACCTGTTCACCGAACGTGCCACCTTGTCCCTAATCTCCCTATCTCACAATTCAATTCAAAGGGCTTTATTGGCATAGGAAACCTATGTTTACATTGCCAAAGTAAGTGAAATAGATAATCAACTATAGCGAAATGACAATCAGAAATTAACAGTAAACATTACACTCACAAAAGTTTCAAAGAAAGACATTAAAATGTCATATTACCACTATGTACAGTGTTGTAACAATGTGTTGAAGTACAAAAGGGACAATAAATCAAATGTATTTACAATGTTGGATTGTTCTTCACTGGTTGCCCTTTTCTTGTGGTAGCAGGTCACAAATCTTGCTGCTGTGATGGCACACTATGGTATTTCACCTAATGGATATGGGAGTTTATCAAAATTTGATTTGGTTTTTGAATTATTTGTGGGTCTGTGTAATCTGAGGGAAATATGTGTCTTTCCATGGGAATTAACGGGAATATATGGGAAATAACGGGAATTAATATTAATACCATTTAAATGTAATGTTTTTTTTTTTACATTGGATATATTTACCATATCATATGGAGACAGAAACATAAATATTTTACCTATCATAAGTAGACATAATTGCAAATGATTAAATCCTTCCAAAAGGAAAAAAAATGTAGTTACAAATTAAACTTTATTTAAATGAGTTGACTCTTCACATGGGATGATTTCACTGAACAAGAAAAGATAGGGAATATTGAATGATCCCCAATGATCCATCACATCTCCCAAAAACGTGTTCAATATACATCTGTAAAATGATTGTCTAGAAACTAAAGCGTTGGTTGTCTTCCTCTCAGGCTTCCATGTCTTCTCCCTGGACTTCCTCAATGTCCACCTCTTGAACATCAGACTTTGAGGCCTCATCTTCACTGTCACTTTCCAACCTTGTTGAGGATGTCTCGTTGTCAGGCTCAAAACTCCTCAAATTGGCCCGGATGGCCACCAATTTTTCAACCCTTGTATTGGTCAGCCTGTTGTGTGCTTTGGTGTGTGTGTTCCCAAACAAGGACCAGGCGGCTGATGTTGGTGGAATTTGGAAGATGGAGGCAACAGGGGAAAGAGCCTCTGATCCACAAAGTCCCTTCCACCAGGTGGTTGATGAGATATGTTGGCACGACTGCCATATTGCATCTCCATTTCAAAGCCCTTGCTTGGAAGTGTACTTTGCCAGACTGCCAAGAACCTTGCCCTCAACCAGGCCAAGGTGGCAAGACACGGTAGTGATGACACCATAGGCCTTGTTGATCTCTGCACCAGACAGGATGCTCTTGCCAGCATACTTGGGGTCCAACATGTACGCTGTGGCGTGTATGGGCTTTAGGCAGAAGTCTTCATGCTTTTTGATGTATTTCAGAACTGCAGTTTCCTCTGCTTGGAGCAACAGTGAAATGGGTAGGGCAGTACGCATTTCTTCTCTTACATTTGCAAGCAGAGTCTGAACATCAGACAGGATGGCATTGTCTCCCTCAATCTGTGCAATGGCTACTGCTATAGATTTCAGGAGTTTCAGGCTGCTTAACACGCTCTCCCAAAATACATCATCCAGGAGGATCCTCTTGATGGGGCTGTCCATATCGGCAGACTGTGATATGGCCATTTCTTGGAGAGACTCCTCCCCTCCAGGAGACTGTCAAACATGATGACAACACTACCCCAATGGGTGTTGCTGGGCAGCTTCAATGTGGTGCTCTTACTCTTCTCACTTTGCTTGGTGAGGTAGATTGCTGCTATAACTTGATGACCCTTCACATACCTAACCATTTCATTGGCTCTCTTGTAGAGTGTATCCATTGTTTTTAGTACCATGATGTCCTTGAGGAGCAGATTCAATGCATGAGCAGCACAGCCAATGGATGTGATATGAGGGTAGACTTTAGACCAAGCAGCCTTCATGTTCGCAGCATTGTCTGTCACCAGTGCAAATACCTTCTGTGGTCCAACGTCATTGATGACTGCCTTCAGCTCATCTGCAATGTAGAGACCGGTGTGTCTGTTGCCCCTTGTGTCTGTGCTCCTGTAGAATACTGGTTGAGGGCTGGAGATGATGTAGTTAATTATTCCGTGCCCTCAAACATTCGACCACCCGTCAGAGATGATTGCAATACAGTCTGCTTTCTCTATGATTTGCTTGACCTTCACTTGAACTCTGTTGAACTCTGCATCCAGCAAATTAGTAGATCAAACATGTCTGGTTGGACGGGTGTATGCTGGGCGAAGAACATTCAGAAATCTCTTCCAAATGAGTAAAAAATAACTAAATACATTTCCACATACAGATAAATAGTCAAGCAGTTAGATTAAACAACTCCTTTGTAAGATAAATTATAAAAAATGAAACATGTATGGAAACAGGTGAGTTAACACTCCTCAGTTAGTAGGCTCAAGCAAGCTGAAACCCACATGCTAGCAAAAACTAGCAGAAATTGTTAACTTCCTCGAGATAGGGGGCGCTCTTTTAATTTTTGGATAAAAAACGTTCCCGTTTTCACAAGATATTTTGTCACGAAAAGATGCTCGACTATGCATGTAATTGACAGCTTTGGAAAGAAAAAACTCTGACGTTTCCAAAACTGCAAAGATATTATCTGTGAGTGCCCCAGAACTAATGCTACAGGCGAAACCAAGATGAAATTTCATACAGGAAATGGTCCAGATTTTGAATGCCCTGTGTTCCAATGTCTCCTTATATGGCTGTGAATGCGCCAGGAATGAGCCTGCACTTTCTGTCGTTTCCCCAAGGTGTCTGCAGCATTGTGACGTATTTGTAGGCATATCATTGGAAGATTGACCATAAGAGACTACATTTACCAGGTGTCCGCCCGGTGTCCTCCGTCGAAATTATTGCGTAATCTCCAGGTCCATGCGCGTTCCATTTTCTTCATAAGAGAAACAACTGCCGCGAATGATTTATCGTCGATAGATATGTGAAAAACACCTTGAGGATTGATTCTAAACAACGTTTGCCATGTTTCTGTCGATATTATGGAGTTAATTTGGAAAAAAGTTTGCGTTGTAATGACTTAATTTTCGGGTTTTTTCTTACCCAACCGTGATGAACAAAACGGAGCGATTTGTCCTACACAAATAATATTTTTGGAAAAACCTTCAAAGGTAAATTATTTTATTTGAATGCTTTTTTTGTTTTTGTGAAAATGTTGCATGCTGAATGCTAGGCTTAATGCTATGCTAGGCTATCAATACTCTTACACAAATGCTTGTTTAGCTATGGTTCAAAAGCATATTTTGAAAATCTGAGATGACAGTGTTGTTAACAAAAGGCTAAGCTTGAGAGCAAATATATTTATTTAATTTCATTTGCGATTTTCATGAATAGTTAACGTTGCGTTATGGTAATGAGCTTGATGCTATAAATAGGATCCCGGATACGGGATTGCTCGTCGCAACAGGTTAAGTTAGAAATTATTTAAACACACTTTGCTGTAGGCTACTATTAACTAGTTAACAAAAAATTATGTATGTCAAAATATGTTCACCCCACCCAGTATTGTGATCAAAACTTGAGAATGTAGTCCTTGGCTCAGACAGTGTAGTAGTGTGGGCTCGATAGTATCTCATTAGTGCAAGATCTTGAGAATCAACTGTACATGTGATGGAAGAATGCACTGTGCATACAGAGGGTTGCAATTCCATTGAATTGGGGATAGTTTAACCAACATATGCCCCAAGACCTAGAATTGCCTTGTGTATCCCACAAAAAAGGTTCACTGTTATAAGCTAACTTTTTTGATGAATTTAAGCAAAATTGGCCTCATCCAGAAACCCAGAAACATTTAGCATTGAATAATTATTTTTCTTAATTAACAGGGGGAATCCAGGCAAAATAAACACACACCTGTTTAGGCAAGGTGCTGGCTTGAAAAAGAAAAGGAGAGCCACACATTCTAGGAGCTCAGATGCAATAATTTAATAACCTAATAACCAACGTTTCGACAGACAAGCTGTCTTCATCAGGGTATAATAACAAACACTGCGGGTCACTAGTTTATAAGTACACACACAGGTGTCTGTAATTATGACCGGGTGTGGCTTGACATCATTGGTTAATTTTCTGATATAAATAGAACATACAAAAAAAGAGGAGTGGATAGAATGGGATCATAGATACAATTTTGCTACATAGGCCTACAAACATGTACAATGAATAGCATAATCACAAGAATTGCTTCAGATCAAAGTCTATGTTGAGACCGAAGGGAGCAAGGGTCTTTAAATTTAAAATCCAGACAGCCTCTCATTTTAACAATACATTGTCAATGGTGGGATGTGGGAAAAGTCCAAATTCGTCTTTTCTGTCAACAGTATACAGCTCTGTCATCCTCAGAGGTTAGGGGAGTATTGGGGGAACTCGAGCGTAGTATCAGTGAAGAGCGGCAAGGCGATGTAGGCCTCCAGGCTAATTTAGCTAAATTATGTCAGGACCTGGGTAGTTTTTCCAGGTTAAAACAAACGGAGTTAGGTGCTCCATGCTCAAGAAGATGGATGCTCCCAGCTCCTTCTTCTTTGGTTTGGAAAGACAGAGCGGTGAAGCCAAGGGTATGCATTGTCTACATCTGTCTGATGGACGGGTGACCTCTGTGATAGGGGAGATGCGGGAGCGGACTGTGGAGTTTTATACTGAGTTGTATAGGGCAGAACTGTGTGATTCTATGTGTGCTCAGGTTTTATTTGCAGAACTCCCTAAGATCTCTCTGGCACAGAGGATGAAGTGAACTGTCAGAGGCCATAACCCAGACTCTCCTGCCCAAAAAGGGGACTTGTGTGAACTTACTTACTTCCTGTAGGTTCATGCTCTACAACATCCGCAGAGTACGACCCTGCCTCACACAGGAAGCGGCGCAGGTCCTAATCCAGGCACTTGTCATCTCCCGTCTGGATTACTGCAACTCGCTGTTGGCTGGGCTCCCTGCCTGTGCCATTAAACCCCTACAACTCATCCAGAAAGCCGCAGCCCGTCTGGTGTTCAACCTTCCCAAGTTCTCTCACATCACCCCGCTCCTCCGCTCTCTCCACTGGCTTCCAGTTGAAGCTCGCATCCGCTACAAGACCATGGTGCTTGCCTACGGAGCTGTGAGGGGAACGGCACCTCAGTACCTCCAGGCTCTGATCAGGCCCTACACCCAAACAAGGGCACTGCGTTCATCCACCTCTGGCCTGCTCGCCTCCCTACCACTGAGGAAGTACAGTTCCCGCTCAGCCCAGTCAAAACTGTTCGCTGCTCTGGCCCCCCAATGGTGGAACAAACTCCCTCACGACGCCAGGACAGCGGAGTCAATCACCACCTTCCGGAGACACCTGAAACCCCACCTCTTTAAGGAATACCTAGGATAGGATAAAGTAATCCTTCTCACCCCCCCCTTAAAAGACCTAGATGCACTATTGTAAAGTGGCTGTTCCACTGGATGTCATAAGGTGAAAGCACCAATTTGTAAGTCGCTCTGGATAAGAGCGTCTGCTAAATGACTTAAATGTAAATGTAAATGTTAAGAACTGGAGGCATGTGGCATTGCACTGTGAGGACTACAAGATATTTGCCAAGGTCCTTGCCAACAGACTGAAATCCCAACTGGACTCTATAGTACACAAGGACCAGACATAATGTGTACCGGGACGCTCAAGGACATGTTGGACATGTCGAGAGTTTCAAATGTGAACTTTGGACTGGTTTCTCTAGACCAAGAGAAAGCTTTTGATAGAGTGGACCATGAGTATCTGTTTGATGTGATGTTTGGGTTTGGGGAAGGGTTTTTTGCTTGTGTGAAAATGTTGTATGCTGGGGTGTCATGTATGGTCAAGGCGGGAGGGGGGCTCAGTAGGCCAGTCTGGGTGATGCGGGGCATTAGACAAGGATGCCCTCTATTGGGCCATTATATACACGATTCATTGAGCCTTTCCTGGGCCTCCTATGCAGGAGACTGCAGGGAGTGTGCTGGACAGGTATGGGTGTTTTGACAGGCATAGCAGTGTCAGCTTACGCAGATGATGGTTCGGTGATGGTCAGGATATGCAGGCACTAGAAAATACTCTGAAGGTGTACGAGTGAGCTTCGTTGGCTAAGGTGAATTGGGGCAAGAGCAAAGCTCTGTTATGTGTGGGCATGGAGGGATAGCTTCCCGGGGGTTTGTAGTGGTACAGGTATTCGAATAAGGAAAGGGCCAAATGTGGGTTGTTGAATTTTCTGTTTGCTCAGGCATGTTTGGCTATTTGGCTAACAAGGAGGAACAGGGTCAAAGTGGGGGGATAACAGACCCTTTACTATTATTTAATAGGATGGTCTCTGTGCGCCTTAGGGTGGAATTTGAGTTCTATAAAATTATAAAAAGTGTGGAGATGTTTAAGGACTTATGGTGTGTCGTGGAGGCCGTTTGTATAGCTAGGATATACGGTTGTAGAAATGGTGAGGTTTTGGTTATTGTGATGTGTGATGTGGTTTTGTATCGTGGGGTAGAGGGCAAGGTGAGTATGCAGCACAGAGGATTTTTGTTTTTTAAAGGGGGGTGGGGCTAGTGAGGTTTAATGAAATGAGGACGTATCATATAAAATCATCTAAGTATCTCTCTCTCTAAAGAGAGGGGTTTCAGCTGCTCCGTTTGCTCCAATGCTCAGGCGCCTATGCACCTCACGAAATCTCAGGTACGGTAACACATAGCGACAAGAGCTGTAGAAAACTGTAACAACACAATTTGGAGATATATCACAGATTATAGATTTCAACAGGAATCACTTTAGTCCATGTCAAATGAGATCTCAAGTTATATATGAGATCCTTTTTAGAACTGCAAATATAAGCTAAAAACTGTGACAGACAAAACAAATACAAATGTCATTGAACCATAGCAAACAAAACAAAAAATCTTCCTTCCTTGGAATGGAATAGAGTACATTTCGTGTGTCACAAGGCAGTCATAAGCAGCAACTTTTCATCTGGGTCAAGACTTTGGGCAAATGTGAGGTATTCTCCAGAGACACAAACCCAAACTCTGCTGATTCACATTATGTCAGTATCCACACTAGGTGAGTTACTTTTGCGTTGCCTAGTGCTCCGGGTGGGTGGAGATTTTCGGACCAATGGAACGGTCTAAACTGCACAAACTCCGCCCACCCGGGCCAACGGGGTATTGCAAAACGAACTTGCCCTCTGATGCAGTATGACTCTGCTAAGGGAGGGGCGGCAATATATCGACCAATGAAATGACCTGACTATAAATACCACAGAGAGAAAAGTTGATATTGAACTAAGTTGGACTGTCATGTGGTATAAGGTCATTCCAGTCTATCCCAATGTTTTGCCTTCCAGGCCTAATGGTACCAATAGCGGAGGTGCATAAAGATAGCGGCCCCCGAGCACTTACCACCAATTCCTTGTTTTGCTAAGTTCACTGTATTATACTTTGCTCTCAGTTACTTATTTTTTATTGTCATTAGCAGAGTATATAGGATCCCAATTTTAGCTTCCAGACACCTGCAATTTGAAAACACTGAAAGGTTGAAGAGTGTTAAAACAATGAATTAATATCTGAATTCTCCCATCTTTATGCAGAGGGCCTGGATGTTGCTCTGGGGGAATTTGCAAAATGCCTGTAAAACTTAAAAATAATCTAGGGGAAAGATTGGCTCTATCTAGCAATCATAGTTGATACAGAAAACTCCAGTCTCCACAACCATTACACCCAAATGTCAAGAGTAATGTAGCTGTTCTTAACATACAGGCAATGTATGCATGTTCCTTTTGTATCCCAATTATGTAATTTGCATGTTTTTCAAGTCAGATATTGTGTTAAACTATAGACCCTGGTTCGATTCCAGGCTGTATCGCAGCTGGCCGTGATTGGGAGTCCCATAGGGCGGTGCACAATTGGCTCAGCGCTGTTCGGGTTAGGGTTTGGCTGGGGTAGGCCGTCGTTGTAAATAATCATTTGTTCTTAACTAACTTGCCTAGTTAAATTAAGGTTCAAATAAAGCCGTCATTACAGGCGTCAGTTGTAATTGGGTGGCGGGTAGCCTGGCGGTTAGAGGTGAGCCAGTTCGAGTCCTGGGTCTGATGAGGAAAATCCGGTGGGAAGTGAGCTGGCAACCAGAGGGTTGCTGGCATCTGCCATTGCCTGCCGTTGTGCCCTTGAGCAAGGCACTTAATCCCAGCCAACAACAGCTCCCTGGGCGACCATTGTGGCAGCCCAACTCACCACTCCAACAAAAACTTGTTTTTGTATGCTTGTGTATGTGTGTCTTTCGGAGGGGTTGGGTTAGAATCGAAAGACAAATTTCGGTTGGACAATTGACCAATAAAGTGATCTTAATCTAATGGCAACACATATCAATTACATAACAGCCATGAGTTAGCTAGAATTGTGTGATCAATTATTAAATCGTCACCCTAAGGAGGACCTCTCTCCATGCCACTATAATGACAAAATAACGGTCATATTCCAGAGATCTACACACCTGGTACTTCAGGTAAAAAAAATAATTAAAGGCATGTCCACCTATTAAACACTAAACTCATGTACTTGGTCTTGTAGCTCTACTTATGTACTTATGTCCTCTGAAATGAGGCGAACGTAAAGGGATGCAACTGCAAGTCAATGTGTGGGAGGTGAGAGACGAAAGGCTGGCAAGCCAAGCAAAAAGTACATCCCCCCGGCAATCAAGTTCACCACCAGTCCACCAGAAACCACATCTCCTCTGACAACAACAATATCCATCTCTAGAATATAGAATACAAATTCATTTAATGATAAAATACATAATTTTGTTGCATTCTATGTCAAATGATGATGGATCCCACAATAATACCCATAGAACAGCATATCCACACGGTTCACCTGACACAACCTATAGGAACGAGCATCACCCCCTCAACCACATGCCAATACACAACGCAGGCATTTCTGTCTACCATCCTAAAACAACCTAAAAGTACACAAATACTAATTACCACGGAAGCAGAAGAACAATTTGAGCCATATTGTAGTTTGTATTCCCTCTCCCCCATTCACACACATACAACTCATATACTGCGCATATGTGATCGACCAGAGTTTGAATCTGTTTTTTCCTGCGCGCCACAGTACTATATTAGCCTTTTGAGCTAAAGCCTAGGCATTAAGTTGGGGAGCTAACACAACTCTACAGGTTTAAATAACATATGAGCGTGGTTCACAGAACCAACGCTGTTGGGGTTAGAGCAACTGGTCTTACCTTTCCTGGCCCTGGAGAAGAGCTTGATGCTGATGGGAGAGGTGGAGTTAGAGTCTCTGGAGGAGGAGCGGAAGATGCCGCTGAAGCTCAGGCGACGAGGCGACTTGGGTGGGGAGTCCTGGTGGGACGAAGGGTAGGGAAAGATGGTTTTGGGGGAGCCTGGGCTGTTCTTGGTCCTAGCAGGGGCCGACTTGGGACTGGAGGGCCGACTGAAGGGCCCCCGCGTAAAGAAGCCTTTGGTCGGGCTGGCTGAGTGGCAACTCCCATCATCCTGAGGTAGAAAACAAAGAGTTTACTGATTGCTTTGTAGGAAACAAGGCTTTTTTGCTCTCCTTTTGACAACACAGCTTTACAGCAGTGACATGAGAGAGTATTGATTAAGATCTAGACTATGTTCAATCACAGAGAATAAGCACTTTTGGTGGCAACATGCCAAAAGTACATAAAATGCACAATTCAATATAGCCATTTGACTTCTCAAATTAGACACAGCTGGAACCTATTAAGGAGGATTAAGAAGAGGGAAGGGGTTTAACTTTAATTTCACGTCATTCCTGGTTGAGAGGAAATAGCTCCCATTCTCTGTTTCAAGAGATAGACAACCAGGTTGAACACGTTTATCTTGAATTTATCTACCACTTTGCCATGCATGGGGGTGTCCAATCTACAATGCTCAAAGGCAGGACTTTGCAAAGCCAAAATAATTGGTTCAAAAGTTTACTGTCCTGATTTATAAGTTCCTTGTAATGTTTTCCTCGTCAGATAGAAAACTGGTTACTAGTAACACTATGAACCATTAACAAATCTGGGACCTTCTTGAAATAATTGAACATATGAATTTATGTGCCAAAAAGGTCTACTGTAGGGCTCCCGAGAGGCGCAGTGGTCTAGACACTGCATTTCAGTGCAAGAGGCATCACTACAGTACCTGGTTCGTATCCAGGCTGCATCACATACGGCCGTGATTGGGGGTCCCAATCTGACTTGCCTAGTTAAATAAAACAATAGAAAATACTGGAAACGGGCTCCTTTCAGTAAACAATAGAGTTAGAGATGCAATGAAGACAGTCTGTTGTACTTTCCCCTAGGTGATATATTGAGTGTAGTTTCACTGTCTGAGAGTGTCTGGAATATCAAGATGATTCCAAGAAATGTTTATCAGGTCTTTGCTGAATAATTACAAATGTTCAAGCAGTTCTGAGTCAAAGGTTTTGATGTGAGGGCAAATATAGTCCATTATTATTATCAGATGAGAGCCAAAGTCTGCTGAGAAGATTCATCCAGCATAATCAATGTGAGGAGTGACTCAACCTTTATAAATATGAATATGCATATGGACACAGATTGCTTCAGGGTTGCAATCAAATCATATACAAAGCTTTTAAGCCGTGCAGTAAGAATGTAGAGATTTAAAATGATACACACAAAGAAAATGTTACTAAGAAAAGGTGAGTGTAGTTGGAATGGACTGCTCATTCTTGTAGTGCTAGTTTTGGAATGTAAACCACGAGGGCTGCCTTGACACAGGAAGCCCAATTCTGATATTTCTTCCACTAATTGGTCTTTTGACCAATCATATCAGATCTTTTTCAGAGCTAGTCTGATTGTTATTTTCACAATCTGGAAAAATATGAGAAACAATGCATGGGCTTTATTTACTATAAACCTATTATTCTGTATTATGTACAGTTCAGCAACTCGGGGTACAACAGTCAGTATGGGAACAAAATAGGTTACGTACTAAATGTACTAAAACCTTGGGAGGAAATCAACAAAGGGAAATGAATAAATGTGATCTACTACACTCCATTTCCTTGAAAGCTATCAGCTTATCTTTTTCAACAGCCTTCACTGGTTATCTTGTTTTTTTTCCTGATTCCCTGTCGGCCCTGTAGCTTCTGCTACAAAACCAGGAAAAAAGGGTCCGACCTTCATGCTCCAAGGTGAGAGACGCAGGACGACAGAGACGATTCTGTCTGAGGTAAGACCTAACTCTTGAGCCAAACAAACACTGCATTAGAAGGGAACCACTAGCAGTGCTCTTTCTGTTGTTAACATCCCAACACACGCACCTTCCCTCAGGCAACAAAACAATGGAGCAGCAAATGTATAGGTCTACCATACAACAGTGTTTCATCCAGCGTTGCACAGGCAAGACCTCTCTTGTTTCAATTGATCCTATTGGTGCTAGGATGTTGCTTTGAAGGCCTTTCACCGCCAGCCTGGAACATAATGTAGGGGACCGACTGCCAATACATTGTTCATGGATGACAGTCTATGGCAGTCAAGTTAAACAACAACACAAAGAGTTAAAGACTTCATTCAAAACCAGGTTATTAGAACAGAGTGTAGCTTTATCCAGTTAAGAATAATACTGGAAACACTTAAATGAGGACACTGCCATTTGCACAATCAGGTGTGAATGAGATTATTGATTAGATTGGGAACAATGCCAAATGTAGAGACATCCATCTCCGCATGGAAACACTGTCCCTCTACAGTCCCTGTATTGACAGGTAGGCCCGCTGTAACATGTCTCCTGATGAAAATGTACAGTGCGTGCACAGTTTGTATGTGAAGGTTCAGATAGAGGCCACCTTCGTCAGCACCAGGGGCATACACACTTGGGAGCCAGGCCCACCCAATCAAATAAATCAAATATATATTATGCTCTTTACTTGTTACTAACTAGGTTTCCATCTTATTGGCGACGGATTTTCATTTGGATATTAAAAAATGCAGCATAAAAACAATATGCGCATTTTCCCACCATGTCATTCCATCAAAATTGACTTTTTATTTTTTATTGAACCTTTATTTAACTAGGCAAGTCAGTTAATTAAGAACAAATTGTTATTTACAATGACGGCCTACCTCGGCCAAACCCGGATGACACTGTGCGCCATCCTATGTTGCGGATAAAAGTCTGAGCGTTGCACATAAAAATACATTTTGCGGTTAAATTCCCATGTTTTTTAAATAAAAAATACAAAAATACAAAATACAAGTTAAATGGGTTTTCATCACATTTTCAACTCTACTGATGGTTTTCTCACCAAAATAATTGTGTTGTATAGCGAGTGTGCCGACTGGTATTGCCACGTGCGCTCTAGCCAACAGCTGGCAAATACCGTGTGGGTATAGCCTACATGATGAGGTTTTTATGGATAAAATATTTTGATCTATTTGTCAAACAGCAGCCAAGCATCGATGAACATGTCACCAGAAAAAGACCCTCGGTATTTATTGGAAAGGAGCATCTAGCTCATCACCTTGCACTTTCACCACCCTGGGAAGTTCATCATAACTTATTTCATCTGTAGCCTAAGAAACTTCATGCTTTAGCGAAGAGTCGTGTGTCATTGCATATCATTGCGTGACTCCAAGTTGATTTTGATATGATGGTTATTATATCAATATTTAGACATAAGTGTTTCTACCATCATTTTGCATCTAATTAATTTTACAGACAGAAATAGATCCTATCTTGTCTAGCATATTTTGGAAAGTTAACTGACAAAAGTTAACTGACAAAGTTCCAGTTTCTCTGCAAAAAAAGAAAAAAAGAAACATCTCTTTTTCAAGACCCTGTCTTTCAAAGATAATTGATAAAAATGCAAATAACTTCACAGATCTTCATTGTAAAGGGTTTAAACACTGTTTCCCATGCTTGTTCAATGAACCATAAACAATTTATGAACATGGACCTTTGGAACGGTCGTTAAGACACTAACAGCTTACAGACGGTAGGCAATTAAGGTCACAGTTATGAAAATGTAGGACACTAAAGAGGCCTTTCTACTGACTCTGAACAACTCCAAAAGAAAGATGTCGAGGGTCCCTGCTCATCTGCGTGAACGTGCCTTAGGCATGCTGCAAGGAGGCATGAGGACTGCAGATGTGGCCAGGGCAATAAATTGCAATGTTTGTACTGTGAGACAGCGCTACAGGGAGGCAGAACAGACAGCTGATCGTCCTCGCAGTGGCAGACCACGTGTAACAACACCTGCACAGGATCGGTACATCCGAACATCACACCTGCGGGACAGGTACAGGATGGCAACAACAACTGCCCGAGTTACACCAGAAATGTACAATCCCTCCATCAGTGCTCAGACTGTCCGCAATGGGCTGAGAGAGGCTGGACTGAGTGCTTGTAGGCCTGTTGTAAGGCAGGTCCTCACCAGACATCACCGGCAATAACGTTGCCTATGGACACAAACCCACGGTCGCTGGACCAGACAGGACTGGCAAAAAGTGCTTTTTCACTGACGAGTCGCGGTTATGTCTCACCAGGGGTGATGGTCGGATTCGCGTTTATCGTCGAAGGAATGAGCATTACACCGAGGCCTGTACTCTGGAGCAGGATCGATTTAGAGGTGGAGGGTCCGTCATGGTCTGTGGCGGTGTGTCTCATCTGACTGAGCTTGTTGTAATTGCAGGCAATCTCAATGCTGTGCGTTACAGGGAAGACCTCTCTCATGTGGTACCCTTCCTGCAGGCTCATCCTGACATGACCCTCCAGCATGACAATGCCACCAGCCACACTGCTCGTTCTGTGCGTGATTTCCTGCAAGACAGTGTTCTGCCATGGCCAGTGAAGAGCCCGGATCTCAATCCCATTGAGCACATCTGGGACCTGTTGGATCGGAGGGTGAGGGCTGGGGCCATTCCCCCCAGAAATGTCTGGGAACTTGCAGATGCCTTGGTGAAAGAGTGGGGTAACATCTCACAGCAAGAAGCAAAACAGCAAATCTGGTGAAGTCCATGATGAGGAGATGCACTGCAGTACTTAATGCAGCTGGTGACCACACCAGATACTGATTGTTACTTTTAATTTTGACACCTTCCCCCCCCCCTTTGTTCAGGGACTCATGATTCCATTTATGTGTCCCTTTCACATGTCTGTGGAACTTGTTCAGTTTATGTCTCAGTAGTTGAATCTTGTTAAGTTCATACAAATATTTACACATGTTAAGTTTGCTGAAAATAAACGCAGTTGACAGTGAGAGGACGTTACTCTAATAAAAAGGTTGGATGGAAACCTAGCTAGTATTCCAACTGGACATTATTTGTCTTTTTACCAAAACATGCAAACACCATCAGATACAATTCATAGCAAGCTGGGTTAGTCAGATTTGATTAAATATAACAGAACAGAATGACATTCACTCTCATGGGATGGGTTGCCAAAAAGAACTAACTGAAAGCCACACCAATATGCCAAGCCAAGAATATGACTGCATTGAGGCATAATGTCACTGTGCTTCTATGGCTATATGCACCTATTTTTTGTAATTTAATTTGCTTTAAAAGTGCAACATTTTGTCTTTGCCCCATGGCAAAATCTGTAGAATAGCATGCGATTAGCTATAAAACTGCACATTTTTCTCTTCGCCCCATGGCAACTAATTTCTGGCTACGCCACTGGTCAGCACCAGTACTCTCAGGTCCTGCTCTAACCAGATGACGCCACACCAGAACTCTTGATTGCCAGGTCTGGCTCGGGCTTATGTCATCAGTGTGACTAACCCCATTATCCCCACAGAGCACTCATCTGATCTAAGGTGTCAAGGGGTTTAGCTCAGGGTGAAGTTAGGGCCATTCCCCGACTTTAAATAGAGACCAAAAGCCCATGTCGGTGCTGCAATCCCCGCTGGAGCTACAGTAGGCGTACAATTATGAGATGGCATTTTAATCTGGTAATGATGAAAATTAAAAGATGAGGTTTTAATCAAAACTATGTTAATTGCGATGGGGATGCTTTTAATTTATATGAGTCGCTTTGGATGAGTCGCTCTGGATAAGAGTTAAATGTAACATTTGTCATTATTGTGCAACAGTGCAAAATCACTCAGCAGGAGGCGATTGGTGACATTTCCCTCACACAAAACAGCACTGACCAAATTATGGCCTTTGTGATGAACCCTATCCTGGACCCAAACTGTAAGTACTGTAGCCCACTAAATCACTATATTGTTGAAAAAAACCCCACTAGAGTTGGCTGAAGCACATCTAGACTAGACCATCAGTTTATAAATTAACCCCAACCATCGCTGGATTCTCAATAGTCTATATGGACAGCTGAAAAAATAAAAATATGAAATATTGAGCCGGGCTTGGGACATCACTGTACCTTCTGTATGTCGGCCTTATCCACATGGTCGGCATCTCCCTCCAAGAAGGGCATGGCAAACGAGCCGAGGTCCTGTAGACCAAGGAGAGAATGCCGGCGTTAGATAAACATTGGCATTAGTATTGGACTCGTGGCAGCCCCGCCTTCACAAAACACTGCCTTCACAAATAATTTATTAGCAAAGACAGAATCCTTTTCCCACCGTTTGTATAACATAACATTTGATTCCAGAAGCATCTACTACATATAACATTATAAAAACGTAATCTAATATAATACAGTATCTAACAATATAATCTCTATGATCATCTAAATCAGAGAGTTGACTTTCGAAGCACACACTCAGTTCCCAAGATCTTGTTTGTGTTAATGACAATGACCTCCAACAATCACCTTTAGAATGCTGATCTCAAGACTTTTCATGCTCCACTATCATACTTGTGCAGGCAGGAAAACATGTATTGAATGTGCAATGTTAAAACCGGTTCTTTGAAACCCAATTCCATGAGAAAGTGACTGCCTTTCATCTCTCCCCCACCTAACTGTCATGGTTCCTCCTGATACCCGTCATCATTTTACTCCATTGAATGGAACTATCCTTCTCTCCTTTCACTGCCAAGTCCAAAAGGAGTACCTGCCTTGAACACTTCTCCAGAACGTTTTAACTTGGCTAGACTGGCCCCAGATTTGTTTGTACATCCTTGTCACGCCAATGACCATAGGAGTTGGCATGAAAGTACACACAGATCTGGGACCAGAATAATGATTGACACCTCAAGACAAAAAGAGCAAGGCCATTGATTTCAGCTTCTAACTAGAAACGGTTTATATTTATAAAAATAGTTCATTTACACTGAACAAACATATAAACGCAACATGTAAAGTGTTGGTCAAAGTCATAGACTGTTCTCTCTGCTACCGTACACCAAGTGGTACCAACGCAACAAGTCTGGAACCAACAGGACCCTGAACAACTTCTACCACCAAGCCATAAGACTGATAAGTAGTTAGTTAAATAGCTACCCGGACTATTTGCATTGACTCATCACGTACACTGCTGGTACTGTTTACGATCTGTCACTTTATTCCTAGTTATATGTACATCTACCTCAATTACCTCGTACCCTGGCACAGTGACTCTGTACTGGTACCCCTTGTACACTGACCAAAAATATGAACGCAACAAGTAGTGGTCCCAAGCTCCCAGAAATGTTCCATACACACAAAAAGCTTATTTCTCTGAAATTTTATTCACACATTTCTTTACATCCCTGTTACTGAGCATTTATCCTTTGCCAAGATAATCCATCCACCTGACAGGTGTGGCATATCAAGAAGCTGATTAAACAGCATGATCATTACACAGGTGAACCTTGTATTGGGGACAATCAAAGGCCACTCTAAAATGTGCAGTTTGGCCACACAACACAATGCCACAGATGTCTTAAGTTCTGGGAGCATGCAATTGGATGCAATATCCACCAGAGCTGTTGCCAGATAAATTCATTTTAATTTCTTTACCGTAATCTCCAACTGTACCGGGCAGATGGCAGACAAGTGTGTATGGCATCGAATGGGCAAGCGGTTTGCTGATGTCAATGTTGTGAACAGAGTGCCCCATGTTGGTGGTGGGGTTATGGTATGGGGAGGCATAAGCTATGGACAGCGAACACACTTGCATACTCACCAGACATGTCACCCATTGAACATGTTTGGGATGCTCTGGATCGACGTGTACAACAGCGTGTTCCAGTACCCACCAATATCCAGCAACATTGAACAGCCATTGAAGAGGAGTGGGACAACATTCAATCAAGAGCCGGATCAACTCTATGCAAAGGAGATGTGTCGCGCTACATGAGGCAAATGGTAGTCACACCAAATACTGACTGGTTTTCTGATCTACGCCCATACAAGGTATCTGTGACCAACAGATGCATATAGTATCTGTATTCCCAGTCATGTGAAATCCATAGATTAGGGCCTAATTAATTTATTTAAATTGACAGATTTCCTTATATGTAACTCAGTAAAATCTTTGAAATTGTTGCATGTTGTGTTTATATTTTTGTTCAGTGTATACAGTGCATTCGGAAAGAATTCAGACCCCTTCCCTTTTTCCACATTTTGTTACGTTACATCCTCTTCATCAATCTACACACAATACCCCATAATAACAAAGCGAAAAACAGGTTTTTCAATAAAAAAAATGTTTACATAAGTATTCAGACCCTTTGCTATGAGACTCGAAATTGAGCTCGGGGGAATCCTGTTTCAATTGATCATCCTTGAGATGTTTCTACAACTTGATTGGAGTTCACCTGTGGTAATTTCTATTGATTGGACATGATTTGGAAAGGCACACACTTGTCTATATAAGACCCACAGTTGACAGTGTATGTCAGAGCAATAACCAAGCCATGAGGTCGAAGGAATTGTCCCGGCCAAACTGAGCAATCGGGGGAGAAGGGCCTTGGTCAGGGAGGTGACCAAGAACCCGATGGTCACTCTGACAAAGCTCCAGAGTTCCTCTGTGGAGATGGGAGAACCTTCCAGAAGGACAACCATATCTGCAGCACTCTAACAATCAGGCATTAATGGTAGTGGCCAGATGGAAGCCACTCCTCAGTAAAAGACAGCCAGCTTGATGTTTGCCTAAAGGCACCTAAAGGACTCTCAGCAACACTCCCCATCCAACCTGACAGAGCTTGAGAGGATTCAACAAACTACTGCTTCAACAAAGTACTGAGTAAAGGGTCTGAATACTTCTGTAAATGTGATATCTGTTTTTTATTCTTAATACATTTGTAAAAATGTCTAAAAACCTGTTTTTGCTTTATTATTATGTGGTATTGTGTGTAGATTAATGAGGGGGAAACAACTATTTAAACCATTTTAGAATAAGGCTGTAACATAACAAAATGTGGAAAAAGTCAAGGGCTCTGAATACTTTCCGAATGCACTGTAGGACTTGAGAAACATTCTTACCACTCAATGGTTAGAATTGTGTCAGGAGAACAAATCTTTCCTAAATACAAATCCCTCCTTGTTGCCGATGACAACTGACTGACAGGTCCAATCTTGAGTGAACCAACCATGTGCATAAATGAAGGCCAGCCTTTTACCCAATCGCATCAATGATGACAGCCACAAATGAATGATGACCTCATAAATCCTACAGATCGTTAGTGTCGGTGACATCACAACCATAAAGATGAACTTCAGCGCTAGTGGCTCTCTGGCCACATCCTAAAAGTATTTAATCGTTTCTTACCTTAGTTGGCATGAGGAAAGGGCCAGAAAGGAAATAAAAATATGAAATCGACCAGGTACTTTAATCTATTAGTGGTTATTACAGAAAGGATAATGAGGAATTGAATCAATTCAACATAATGGGAAACATCCTCTGTCATCCTACTGTTCACTTCTGTCTCATTCTTACTCCAATCCCCCCCTCTTTGCCCCCCCCTCTAACCATATATTTTTTTCAAGTTTCTCTGCTAAGAAGTCCATCCATCCAAAATAGCCAAAAAAGGCCCCTGTACCATATCTGGAGTGTGTGCATCTTAACCCTACCCTGATCACAGATCTATTTGTGCTGTCTTGCCAGAGTGGTCCAGGGTCATAAACAGTTTGCAATACAGCACAAACAGACTAGGGACCAGGCGATCTTAACCACACGACATGCTGTTCCCAGCTGGTTCAGATTGGTTGACCTTGCACTCATGTTTGTCAGTTGAACCTTGATGCCTGTGCCAGACCCCCTCTTGTTGTCTGTGGTCTACAGTACACACTCTTAAAACAGAAACAGGACAGCCCAAGATACAATTCCAAGTTCGACCACTCCTTTCCCAAATCTGGGAAAGGCTTGAATTGTACACTGTGCACTTAGTTTTCCTAAAAGTCTACACACTGATAATAAATGCATTAACAAAGTTCTTAGTCTGGATTTTATTATTTTGCACTTTGTATCACATGCTTATTTAAAAATACCTTCACAATTAAAGGATTGTAGATAATGCAACTTTAAAAAAAAATGAAATACTAAATTTTAAAAAAAGAAAAAAAAAGTGTGTTTTCATTCCACTTCTACTAATCAACTAATCACAGTCTTTAACCAAGACATTGATTAGAGAAGTGTCATGTAAAAGTGACAAAGTACATCAAACAACATTTCTGTAAATATTTCCATCTGTAGACCCTGGGATCAGCTGTGTTACTGTTTTGTTGGAACAAAAGCCTGCACTTAAACCTGCCCTTGTAGGGCAATATTCCCCACCCCTGGTTTTCAACATAGTGTGAGAAACAATTATACGTTTTGAAATGAATGGAAATGGGGAATTGCATCATTGGATCCAGCTACTACAGTGGATCCAGCTACTACAGTGGATCCAGCTACTACATATTCTGAGCAAGTAACAAATAGATCCTTGTAACAAATATTCCCCACAGGACTTTGATTTCTCTTCTCATTCCAATCACCATCTCCTCTTTGCATGTCTTCAGTTTAGAACACAAACCCAACTCCAGTCCAACACTCACACACTTTTTAATTTACCTTTACTCCCAAAGTGCAGAACAACCAGCAAAATCCCCTCTGCCCTGCATATGTTTCTGAACAACTGCGTGTTCTTATCTACGTGCAGGCAAGAGGAGAATGACAAGTGGAGAAAAACTTCCTTCGCCCAAGACCGGAGCTCACTTTGACCTTCCTCCTCCAGCCTTGAAAAGCAGTCTGGAGAAAAAAAAACCTGCCTTTCGGTATCGAGAGAAAAACCAATTGCCAGTGATGCTAATCTGTTTGAGCTCTAAAAATTACAACTCAAAGTCTAGCTGCCTAAACAGTAGCCTTTCCCTGAGCGCAAGGCTAGTCCAGTGTTGCATAATGAGTACTTAGCTATGCTGTAATGAGATAGTTAACAAAAGTGCTGCCTCAAGCGCTTACAAATCCTATTTGATGAACCTCATAGGGGAGAGAGATAAAGAAGGATCTTAGTCCTCCTCACCCCCCCCCCCTCCATCAATCCCTGTTCCTCTGTCCTACTCTTCTCTATGGTTGAGTGTAGTTGGATGACTCAGCTAATGGATAACTGGCTAAGGCCTGCAGACTGTACGATTGTAACCGTCTAATGCCTCGATTTTACAGTCCCAGACAAATTTTACATTGTGGGCAAATTCTTAGGTCTGTAAACAATTGTTGGACGTCTTGGCTCGTTGAGCGTGACAGGGTCTAGATATGCTGATTAAGTACCACTACAGTTTTGCCAGTGGCAGAAATGTTGAGCCTTTATCATATAGTGTGGCTGTTGTTAAGGCGTCAGCATGCTTCTGTTCGGCTGAACCGAACGAGTGTGCTCGCTCACATGCTCCCTTAAAAAAAGCGGCAATAGTACTGTTTGTCCATTTTGAAACACCGTAGCCAGTATGCATTTCCTCAAAATAGTCAGAATTAATTTAAAGTAACTCAAGAAATCTATCATTAATCTTGACGTTTTTGCTTTTTTAATTCAAAATGAAACTATAGAATTCACACATTATATCATGAAAAGTTGGTGCAAGTAATGGGCTATGTCTAGAAAAAAATAACAAACACACCTCGAAAATCAAAATTGCAATGCTTGCATTGAGTAATGGAAATAATTATGTGGTGGCGCAGATCACATTCAAGCTACGGGGCTTCTATTTGGAGTCAGCGTTTCCATGTTGTGATGTCTCTCTTCAATTTGAGAGGTGAGCGTTTCATTATGAGGAATGCACAGTTACAGAGGTAGGAGCGGTATTGTCTGTCAATCATCAACAGATTCTTATTGTTCTTTCATGCCACAGATGATCCATTATATTGACCAGATACTCTATTGGCAGCTCTAACAATGAAAATACATGTATTCAAAAATGGAAGGCAATATGGAGGAGGCAAGATAAGGTGGGACCATTTTAACCAATGAGACGGCAGATGCACGTGTGAACAACAGGCACAACACGTGTCCTACTTATATCAGTCCACTCGTAACAATCTAATCATTGCGAAACTTCTAGTTGATCAAAAAAGTCACACGTAGCAAATAAGCCATAGCATTTTTTGTTAACCAAATTCAACACTCATTGACCTCCATACAAAAACTCCTTGCTCGGTGAAATAAAGAAGCCACCTGCTGGAGACGACAGGTTTTTGGCCTAGTGATCCCGCTCGCGTCACCTCTTCCTCTCTGGCCATGCTTGATACGCCCAGTCAGAGAGGAAAAGGCCAGAATAGTCCCACCTGTTCTTGCCTCCTCCTGACTGCCTTCCATTTTGAAGACATTTATTTTCATTGTTAGAGTTGCCACTTGAGTATCTGGTCAATATAATGGATCATCTGTGGCATGAATGAACAACCACAATTCACAGGCGTGACAGTTACTGTAAAATAATGGTCCCACTTGAAATTAAACATACGTTTTTAATTAAGCCTTTGTAAAAAGCCTTTTGTTGGGGTTCTATAAATGCTTCAGAAATCACCCCCGAAACAAATGTCACACTAAGGTTGAGAATAGGGTTAGGCCACATTTGGCTTTATAGAGTTGGGTGATATTTGGCTTCATAGGGTTGGGTGATATTTGGCTTTATAGGGTTGGGTGATATTTGGCTTTATAGGGTTGGGTGATATTTGGCTTCATAGGGTTGGGTGATATTTGGCTTTATAGGGTTGGGTGATATTTGGCTTCATAGGGTTGGGTGATATTTGGCTTCATAGGGTTGGGTGATATTTGGCTTTATAGGGTTGGGTGATATTTGGCTTCATAGGGTTGGGTGATATTTGGCTTTATAGGGTTGGGTGATATTTGGCTTTATAGGGTTGGGTGATATTTGGCTTCATAGGGTTGGGTGATATTTGGCTTTATAGGGTTGGGTGATATTTGGCTTTATAGGGTTGGGTGATATTTGGGAGACCTCTTCTAAGATATGCCACTCTAAATATTGTGATATCCGATATAATCATTCTGCACCGATAATGACTAGATCATTCCAAACAGTGCAATTTGTGCTTATTTACTGTAATATTGTCACATTCTCATTAAATAATCTTAGTATGGTGAAAAAAATAAAGCTTAGTTAATTCTTTAGAATTCATTTTCAACATATTGATACAGCCTAAAGTTGTAAAGTTCAAATAGTAGTCTTGAACATCACGATATATTATTTTGCACTTCACAATATATTGTCATAGTCAAATATCATGATATTGGATTTAATCATATAAAATCGGCCAAACCCTATTTGGTAAATAAGGACCTTTTATATCACCCTTTATAAAGTATGAATGTACTTGTGAAGCATCTATGTAGGGCTTATGAAGACTTTATGGATGCTTTCATACAGTTTTGGTGCTTTGAAAAACACACAACCCACATTATGTCCATGAGCTGTAGTTATTGAAGGGGAAATGTCTTCATTTAAAATAATTGCTTCAACTCCATTCCATCATTGGTTTCAATTATGCCCCAACTCTATTCTTCTGAGTTGCTCTGTTTTTTTAACGAACCCTTTCATTTGCCAGCCTAGATGTGTCATTCTCCGAGAAAGAGGCTCCTTCTTTGAATACTAACTCACTTGCTAGTTTGGAAGACATTGATAAGAAAAAAACAGAATGTGCTGTGGGCAATGCATTCTGTCCATCAAGCCTTTCAAGTTCAAACTGCCACCTTTGTTTATTGTGGGTAAAAGCTATTAATAGACGCCGATTGTTTAACCTCCAAACAGTTTAAGCTGAACTAACCTCGCCTCGAATTCTTCATAATTATTTTAAACCCTTAGCCACACTGTATCCAAGTCCACAGATATTCTATGAAGAACCCACTGTTCTGTTTTGGATGTTGTTCTGAGGAAAATTCAAAATCAGGCAGAGACTCCAATGCTCCTCCTATAGTAGCTTTCTCAACACTTGTTCCTCAAGCAGAATTTGTATAATCATCTCAGTGTTTCCATAACTTTGGGCTTTACAACTGTGAAACACTGTGTAGGATGTAGGTCTATATCTGAATGTTCTGGAGATGAACAAATTCAAAGACCACATTCTGTGGAACAGGAGAATATACCCTAAGATTTTGACTTGGTTCCAATCTGACATTTTTTATGCAGTCAGAGGATGACCCCTTTCCCCCCAAGCCAAACCCCATAGCAAAGAAACAATAATGTCATCACAGATGTATTCTCCAAAATACTGTTTTTGTTTAAACACAAGGAAAAGCTGCGTGTGTTATTATCACTCCCATTGAGCTTACTTTGACCACTCATGATTTTAACTGGCATACATGCATAAAACTAGATCTATTTTTATGGCAATGCATATTTTATTACTGGAAACTTGAGCATTTGTTGAAAGCAAGACAATTCAGCACTTACTGACCGATTTTTTTGTCAGACAACTAATGTGCAGGTATCCTTTACCCAACAAGCATTAACCAGGCATTGTTTAAGACACGGCATTTTCGAGTATCGAAATGTCTCACCACTGCACTGTATAAGGTATTTATTGAACTAATGTATTACAGCCAACATAAATATATATTGACATGAAATTAAATTAAAGACATACACAAATCTAAATTGGTCACGTCATTTTTTATTTAACTAGGCAAGTCAGTTAAGAACAAATTCTCATTTACAATGACGGCCTACTCCGGCTAAACCCGGACGACACTGGGCCAATTGTTTATTTTCATTTATTTTATTTCACCTTTATTTAACCAGGTAGGCTGGGTATGGTTCTCAATAAGGGACAGCTGTCATTCGTTGTCTCTGATTGGGAATCATACTTAGGTAGCCTGTGTTGCCATCTTAGTTTGTGGGTAGTTCATTTCTGTTTAGCGTTATTCACCTTGCAGGACTGTTTCGGTTTTCCTTTTTGTTGTTTTGTGTATTCAGTGTTCAGTGCAATTCATTAAAGATGAACACGTACCCTGCTGCATTTTGGTCCCATGATTCCTCTTCTTCCGATGAAAGCCGTAACAAACACAGAGTTAAACATGGAGTAAAACAAACGTACAGTCAATAGTACAGTAGAAAAATAAGTCTATATACAATGTGAGCAAAGGAGGTGAGATAAGGGCCATGGTGGCAAAGTAAATACAATATAGGCGCCCCCTTTGGGACTCCCAATCGTGGCTGGATGTGATACAGCCTGGATTCAAACCAGGTACTGTAGTGACGCATCTTGCACTGAGATGCAGTGCCTTAGACCGCTGTGCCACTCGGGAGCCAATAATATGATACATTGTAACTTTTTTGCCCCAATTAGCATCACTGTACCTCATGATGTGTAGTTACATGGGAATCTTTGTCCAGGACAAATTAAACATTCCAACAAGATGCATGTGTCTCCATTGGGATTTTAGGTTGAATTCCCCAGGCTAAGTATAAATGGCACAACCTTGACCTTGGTTTGAACCTCTACAACATGAGAACATACAATATTATTTCCCATTAGTCAAATAGTCCATAATTGTCTAATCCATAGTTCTCAATTTCCTCCATATGACATCTTATTTAATTGCATCCTGTAAGTACATGCTATTATCATGCATGTAACCAACGCATTAATGCTACCTTAACTGACTAAACTACCAATTAGTTGGCAGGCCCGTAAAAAATATACATTCAAGCACATTACATTAATAAGATACCTCAAAATAGAAATGATAGCTCCAAAACACAATGAGAAACTAATATAATTGCTAACATCTGTAAGAAAAAAAACAAACGAGTCCATCTTTCCGTAAAGTCTATACAGACAAACACATTTCCTCTTCCGCACACAGACAGAGAAAGAGGAAGTTGCAGATAAGCCCCCTGCGTCTGCTACACATACATACCTCACTGTGTTGGTTAAAATGGAACTGACAGGAATACCAGCGTGTATGGGAAACAAAACCTTGGATTACAAAATAGCCTACAGCCTTTCAGTACAACATATATTCATTATCAATTGTAATTGAACGCCATCCCTCGCTTTGAGAACTTCAGCGGGCGCTTGATTGGTCTGGCGAGAGTCCCTGAACTTCAAATGTCTCTTTACAAAAGGATTTGTCACACACCCCTTAAAAAAATACTTTAAAAACTCAAGTATTTTGTGAAGTCAAATGTTTTCCAATGCAAATGAACCCGACAACAACATAGAATCAACATTACACCGTTCCAAATTTACACAAGTATTTGCACAGAGGCACGGCCATAAACACTGCACCGGCCTATTGTCAAGACACAATACAACAAAAGAGAGGTGATTATTGTCACCATGGTCCATTGTGGACTCATTGTCCTTGGGGAGCGTATATGTACATATACAGTCATGTCCCTATTTTTCAACGCACTTTTGATATGTACTTTTATACTGTATGACAGAGAATTGTATGATCAGTAAATCTGTACATGCATTCATTCTATTAGAACAAGTTTTTTCCTTTCAATAGAATAATCGAAAACATGTAAAAAGGAGCAAAAGGTGAAATTCACATGTACATTTTTATCCAGACAAAATGTAAAATGGGCGTCTCCTGAAATTTGCATCCGATTCATCAGTCTGTCAATAGTAGCCTAAATATTGAACCAACCGATGATTTGGAGATAACCCATGCTCCTACCAAAACAACTACTCCACTCCAAACATACAACAGCACTGTGCAAAGCCTAATCAATACTGTTATCATCACAATTAATAAGGAATATAATCCTTTCTCTGTCTGGTCCTAGCTTAAAATCACCAGCAGCAGAAAACAAAGAGAGTAAACGTTGCCAACATGTTCCATTGTGAGACACATCAGTGCTTCCCCTCCTATCCGAGCCATACCATATCCACCCAGCACAGTCACAAACCACATAAGCATACCCCTGCAAATTAACATACCTCAGACATGTTGTAGGCTAAATGTATGTGCCAGTGGTATTTCAAAAATAGCTGCATGGATAAAATACAAATCAGATTACTATCACTAGTTGTAGGGATGTATGGTGATCCACTGTCTCCTAAGCATGTCTGGTGTCACGTATAAAACCCGTTGCCTAGCATTGCACATGATAGAGAAAGAGGGAAATTCTTTACGCCTACACTATAGAACTGACATAAACCCAAGAGTGACCTTGTCTTTTGTGTCAAGCAGGCTTAACGGCATCCGTGTCAATATGAGGCAATCTAACGTAACAGTGAATCACACAAATCAGTGTGTAACTTCTCAAAATTAACACTACTGCATTTGTTTGGTCAACAACATACTGCACTACAGTTGGACATTATAAGTAGACCTACACGTATGGAAGGGGATACGCAGGAAGACCTATTCAAATGGCGTTTTTTGTTGTTGTTATTCAACGATAAACACAAAAGGAAACCATTTCCCATGTCTATGAGAACAGGGCAGAGCTTCTTACCGTTTCCACAAATGTAGGGCATTTGGTTTTGTACATTTATCTTGGCATGTCAAAGAAATAGCATAGTGGCACAAAGGAAGATAAGATAGATTGAAACGGTGGGAACATCTATTGTCATCACCAATAATAATTGAGCATCAGATTCCTGACCAATGGAATTCTATGACTTTTCCTTACCCAAGGCCATCAGACTGTTAAACAGCCACCACTAACATTGAGTGGCTGCTGCCAACATACTGACTCAACTCCAGCCACTTTAATAATGGAAACATTGATGTAAAATTTGTATCACTAGCCACTTTAAACAATGCCACTTAATATAATGTTTACATACCCTACATTACTCATCTCATATGTATATACTGTACTCTATACCATCTTGCCATCGTTATGTAATATTTTACATTACATTTAAGTCATTTAGCAGACGCTCTTATCCAGAGCGACTTACAAATTGGTGCGTTCACCTTAAGACATCCAGTGGAACAGCCACTTTACAATAGTGCATCTAAATCTTTTAAGGGGGGGTGAGAAGGATTACTTTATCCTATCCTAGGTATTCCTGAAAGAGGTGGGGTTTCAGGTGTCTCCGGAAGGTGGTGATTGACTCCGCTGTCCTGGCGTCGTGAGGGAGTTTGTTCCACCATTGGGGGGCCAGAGCAGCGAACAGTTTTGACTGAGCTGCGCGGGAACTGTACTTCCTCAGTGGTAGGGAGGCGAGCAGGCCAGAGGTGGATGAACGCAGTGCCCTTGTTTGGGTGTAGGGCCTGATCAGAGCCTGGAGGTACTGAGGTGCCGTTCCCCTCACAGCTCCGGAGGCAAGCACCATGGTCTTGTAGCGGATGCGAGCTTCAACTGGAAGCCAGTGGAGAGAGCAATAATACATGTATCACTAGCCACTTTAAACAATGCCACTTTTATATGTTTACATACCCTACATTTGTCACGCCCTGACCTTAGTATTCTTTGTTTTCTTTATTATTTTGGTTAGGTCAGCGTGTGACGAGGGTGATATATGTGTTTTTGTCCTGTCTAGGGTTTTTGTATGTTTATGGGGTTGTTTCTAGTCTAGGTGATTTTATGTCTATGGTTGCCTGGATTGGTTCTCAATCAGAGGCAGCTGTTTATCGTTGTCTCTGATTGGGGACCATATTTAGGTAGCCATATTCCTTGGGTATTTCGTGGGTTATTGTCTATGTATAGTTGCCTGTGTCAGCACTAGTGTTTATAGCTTCACGGTCGTTTTATTGTTTTGTTAGTTTGTTTATCACGCCGCGCCTTGGTCTCATTACGACGAACGTGACAACATTACTCATCTCATATGTATATACTGTACTCTATACCATCTACTGCATCTTGCCTATGCCATTCTGTACCATCACTCTTTCATAAATTTTAATGTACATATTCTTCATCCCTTTACACCTGTGTGTATAAGGTAGTTGTTGTGAAATTGTTAGGTTAGATTACTCGTTGGTTATTACTGCATTGTCGGAACTAGAAGTACAAGCATTTCGCTACACTCGCATTAACATCTGCTAACCATGTGTATGTGACAAATAAAATTTGATTTGGATTTGATTTATCACTACCAGGTGTGAGAGTCCTTGGACGTCAGGTAAAAACATCACAAGTACCTGTAGAACTCGTCAAGCTTGTCTGAAGGCTATGGCCAAAGGTCGGTGATCTGGAGCACATATAGGCCCTGTCCAAAAACAACCTAACAAGAAGAAGAGCTGAAGAATATGGATTAATTCCAAGCCAAGCTCTCTTCCCTAATCCAATAAAGCCCTCTTCCCTCCATCTTAGTAGCTCTCTAGTGAGCTTGGTACACCATTACTATAGTTATTATTTATTCAGGGGAGTCCAATTGAGACCATAGTTTCATTTGCAATGGTGCACTGAGAACAATCAACTCTCAAACAGAAAAGAAAATAACCGCAGGATACAGCAATAACACTAATAACCCACCACAATCAACCACAACAATAATAAACCACCACAACACTAATAACCTACCACAATCAACCACAACAATAATAAACCACCACAACACTAATAACCCACCACAATCAACCACAACAATAATAAACCACCACAACACTAATAACCCACCACAATCAACCACAACAATAATAAACCACCACAACACTAATAACCCACCACAATCAACCACAACAATAATAAACCACCACAACACTAATAACCCACCACAATCAACCACAACAATAATAAACCACCACAACACTAATAACCCACCACAATCAACCACAACAATAATAAACCACCACAACACTAATAACCCACCACAATAAACCACAACAATAATAAACCACCACAACACTAATAACCCACCACAATCAACCACAACAATAATAAACAACCACAACACTAATAACCCACCACAATCAACAACAATAATAAACCACCACAACACTAATAACCCACCACTATCAACCACAACAATAATAAACCACCACAACACTAATAACCCACCACAATCAACCACAACAATAATAAACCACCACAACACTAATAACCCACCACAATCAACCACAACAATAATAACCCATCAAAATCAACCACAACAATAATAACCCACCACAATCTACCACCACACTAATAACCCACCACAATCAACCACAACAATAATAACCTACCACAATCAACCACAACACTATTAACACACCACTATCAACCACAACAATAATAACCCACCACAATCAACCACAACAATAATAACTCACCACAATCAACCACAACAATAATAACCCACCACAATCAACCACAACAATAATAACTCACCACAATAATAACCCACCACAATCAACCACAACAATAATAACTCACCACAATCAATCACAACACTAATAACCCACCACAATCAACCACAACAATAATAAACCACCACAACACTAATAACCCACCACAATCAACCACAACAATAATAACCATCAAAATCAACCACAACAATAATAACCCACCACATCTACCACAACACTAATAACCCACCACAATCAACCACAACAATAATAACCTACCACAATCAACCACAACACTATTAACACACCAATCAACCACAACAATAATAACCCACCACAATCAACCACAACAATAATAACCCACCACAATCAACCACAACAATAATAACTCACCACAATAATAACCCACCACAATCAACCACAACAATAATAAACCACCGCAATCAATCACAACACTAATAACCCACCACAATCAACCACAACACTAATAAACTACCACAATCAACCACAACACTAATATCCACCACAATCAACCACAACACTAATAGCCCACCACAATCAACCACAACACTAATAAACCACCACAATCAACCACAACACTTGCAAACCTCAGTGAATTCATCCCTCAGCTGTGTTCTAAACTGACCTATTGGCACCAGGGGTTCAAGATGTAAGGAGGTTTGTAAATTATTCTAAACATGGGGTGTATTCAAGTTGAAGGCTGATTTACTTAGGTTGGTAGAGACACAAAGGACCTCAAGAGTTAACCAACCCTGTGAGCAGGTTTGGTGCCCTGTATTTTTTTTACTTTAATAGAGAAGTGAGATATGTTCGAAGCTTGTGCAGCAGAGCTTTGTATACAACATGTAGAAATGAAGTGATCTACTGTACATTAATTACACTGTAGTTCTACAAGGACAACCATTTCAGATCACAGAGAAGCAGGCCACAAGGGCAGAAAGAGCAAAGCTTTGTCAATTTGGAATCAGGCCTTCTGCTCTTTTGCTCCATAAATAAAACACCATCTTGTTGAGGGAGTGCAGATGGATGCCCAGCAGGTCATTGGTTATAAACTGTCTGTGACCACTTCCTTTATAACACATGGTGAGTTTGGAGATCCATGAGGAAGGGCCCTAATTCACAGAATGTTCCATGATGTGAATTTGCCTTAACATCAGCATCACTGATTTGAAGGTCATCCCTCTTCTCAAGGTCTGGGATTTTGCATAACAGCAATATCAGTGACAATAATGACAGCATATATCTCCACATAAGTAAATGTATGTGTCTGTGTGTGCACATGAATATGTGAGTAATGATATCGATTGCCTATTAGTATTCACATCATGAGGCATGATCCCTAGTATCTCCACTAACTATTGTCACCTAAACATGTAATTACAGGATATATGTGCAGTGCCTTTGGTCTAGCTGATATCATACTGACTTGGAATGACTCACGATGACTGCTGACCTCAAACTGAATACAGATGTTACATTCTCTCTCCTACAGCCGAAGAGGAAGCTGTGAAAATCTCTTGAGTATACTACTACCGAGTTATGTCATGATGGCTATACATTTCATATTATTATTATTAGAATGGCCCTGAAAATATAAAATATATTATTATTATAAGGCTTTGTGCATGCTGTAAAATGTACATTTCTTGTCATGGACTTAAATTGACAACATAAATTGAATATGGTTCATAAAATGTAACACACAGCATGAAGAAGACAGGAATCTCAACGCAAACAACTGGGCTAACCCCATAAATATGGAGATAACTAAGCGTGTGTGTTGTGTTAATCTATTTTCTGCATGACATATGCCACAGATTCCGAGCCAGGCATTCTTTACCGCGGATATATTGTATACACATTCAAAAGAAACACTATGGAGAACAAAAAAATGTTGCAACAGTATATTTCACTGAAGGAAACACATACCACAACCCCGCCCACATGTAGGCTACATGCCCAACTTCAGAGCAGAGCGAACATAAATAGTAAATAGGTTATCATTTCGCCCCAATTAATATGTCTGAAGACAAAAACTTACGGGCATGTTCAATCGAAGCGTCCTCTTCTTTCTAGGTGTCTTCGCGTCTCTCTTCTTGGAGTCATTTGCTGTGCTTCCCATATTTTTCTAGAATTCTCTAAACAACTGGACTCGTTAAATCGTTTTTAAAAATGCGTTACTTTGGCTACTCTCGTGCTAGATAGACTGGCAACAGTGGAAGTGTGGTAAATGATACCAAAACAATCACTGCAAAAACATTATTCGGATTCTGACAGATGTCCTTATGGCAAGTAGGTCCGTGTACTGTACGCATTAATGTGCTCCTAAACTCAACTCGTTTGTTGATGAAAGTTATCGGCTTGAGATCGGATATTTTAGACCTGACAAAAAAAATACACCGCGCAGAATGCGATTCACTTGGCATAAAATGTAGCCTTCCCTTCTGGGTAGCTTATGACACGCGCTGATATTTCAAACGACAACAAACTGCAAGAGTAAATCCACAATTGAAACAAGGAAGGTCGTATTATAATGCAAATGCAGACGTTCCCAGAAAGGATTTGATGAGTTCACGCTTCACAATGGAGAGACAAGTACGCATGCACGTTGGTTGGCCAGTGGCCACTGGTACCAGCTCGGGCTAATCGTGGGACCAGTGCCAGTGGGTGCGTCAAGCTTTGCGCGCAGCTCCGAATTGTCACATGGCTGTGTTTACGTTGTGGCAGCAGCATGAGGAAGCAACTGACCTATAATTGAATAAAAGTGTAAGTATTATATTTTCTTGACGTACACCATCATATTCACCAGCGAAATAAGCTTCAGACTGATTCTGTTTACAATCCTTCTACAATGGCCAACATATGGCGGCCCTACAGTTCACTCTCATGATCTGCAGTCATCATCATAATCAAAGTCCCAGCCTCTCCGATATGGCCACCATGTGGTCTCAATGGAATACTACACTTGATATATATATATATTTTTTTTTTTTACCCCTTTTTCTCCCCAATTTCGTAGTATCCAATTGATGTGATAGTTTGGTAAACATGGGGCCCATATCAACAGTAGAAAGTGGCTTCTTCTCCATGTCACATCTTCCTCGTCTTAACTGGTTTGGCCTTACAGGCCTGTTCGAAACTCGAAATCAATTCATGAATAGGAATGAGTTATCAGGAATTAATTCAGCTTTCACCTACCTGTTTTCAGATCAGTTTAGTTGAAGGAAAGGATAAAAATACATTTAATATTGAGATCCACCCATTGTTGAACTTATACCTAGAGTGATTTGTGATTTAATAACAGGCAACTTAAAAATATTCTAGTTAAATATGAGACACATTACAATTCCCACAAAGTGGGTTAAACCCTATTGGCATGATGCATATGATGTTTGCCATTCACACCAGCAACCCAGGTTTGCTACACTGGTGTCAAAAGTGGGTTGGTGACCATTTGGCCATCAGAACGCACGGCCCAGGATGTGTGAGGGGGCTGAATAGTTGACACACAGGGATGTGGCTTACTGTTTGGAGAGAGCAGTGTAGGAATCCTCCCTCTATGAGCCCAATAAAAATTGGTGCGATGCATAAGGTGTTTGCCTTTCACACCAGCAACCTGGGTTCGCTTCCCCGCCATTCCACAATATTGTGAAGATTAGGCTGAAGATTGCATGAAGATACAAATTAGAAGTCATTTTCCAATACCTGTTATGACTCGGTCCAGAAAAATGCCTCTACCTACACCCAGGTTGGATAAATGTAAGCAATATGGTGAAAATTCCATCTGAGGCAAGGTGGAGCTACAATCATAGACAGTGAGTGCCAAAAGTATTGGGACACATTGTTGTTGTTTTGGCTTTGAACTCCAGAACTATGAGGTTAAAGTGCAGACTGTCAGCTTTCATTTCAGGGTATTATCATCCATATCAGATGAACCATAGGCATTACAGCACTTCTTGTACACAGCACTTCTTGTACACTTCTTTTACATAGTGGTTAAGTATTTGTTCCCATATTCATAGCACGCAATGACTACATCAAGCTTGTGACTACAAATTTGTTGAATGTCCTGTTTGTTTTGGTTGTGTTTCAGATTATTTTGTGCCCAATAGAAATGAATGGTAAATAATGTATTGTGTAATTTTGGAGTCACTTTTATTGTAAATAAGAATAGAATGTTTCTAAACACTTCTACATTACTGTGGATGCTACCATGGTTGCAGATAATCCTGAATGTATCGTGAATAATGATGAGTGAGAAAGTTACAGGCGCACAAATATCATGTAATATATAATTCAGGTTTAAGTTTGCATGTTTACAGTAAAATCCTGATTGACATGTACAAATACAGAAATCTCACAATACTTTCACTGGATGGCCCTATGACTTTCTAAAGTGTTACACAGTGCTTTCACTGACTATGACTATGCCTATGCCTTACTGGCCCAGTTCAAAACTTAACAAAAACAGTGACAATTTCTGAATGAAAGAACATTTTAAACAGTTATGTACTACACACTTACGAATAAACAATAAATAAACTCAGCAAAAAAACAAACATCCTCTCACTGTCAACTGCGTTTATTTTCAGCAAACTTAACATGTGTAAATATTTGTATGAACTTAACAAGATTCAACAACTGAGACATAAACTGAACAAGTTCCACAGACATGTGACTAACAGAAATGGAATAATGTGTCCCTGAACAAAGGGGAGGGGGTATCAAAAAAAGTAACAGTCAGTATCTGGTGTGGTCACCAGCTGCATCTGCTCATGGACTGCACCAGATTTGCCAGTTCTTGCTGTGAGATGTTACCCCACTCTTGCACCAAGGCACCTGCAGGTTATTATTTTTTTTTTTTAACCTTTATTTAACTAGGCAAGTCAGTTGAGAACAAATTCTTATTTTCAATGACAGCCTAGGAACAGTGGGTTAACTGCCTTGTTCAGGGGCAGAACGACAGATTTGTACCTTGATAGCTCGGGGATTTGAACTTGCAACCTGTTACGTTCTGACCTTTATTTCCTTTGTTTTGTCGTTATTTAGTATGGTCAGGGCGTGAGTTGGGGTGGGCAGTCTATGTTTGTTTTTCTATGATTTTGGGATTTCTATGTTTCGGCCTAGTATGGTTCTCAATCAGAGGCAGGTGTCATTAGTTGTCTCTGATTGAGAATCATACTTAGGTAGCCTGGGTTTCACTGTTTGTTTGTGGGTGATTGTCTATGTTAGTTGCTTATGTCAGCACAGTTCTTATGATAGCTTCACGGTCGTTATTTGTTTATTGTTTTTGTACAGTTTAGTTCGTGTTTGGCCCTAGCCCTCACCCTCCGATCCAACAGGTCCCAGAGGTGCTCAATGGGATTGAGATCAGGGAACTTTGCTCGTCATGGCAAAATACTGACATTCCTGTCTTGCAGGAAATCACGCACAGAACGAGCAGTATGGCTGGTGGCATTGTCATGCTGGAGGGTATGGTCAGGATGAGCCTGCAGGAAGGGTACCATATGAGGGAGGAGGATGTCTTCCCTGTAACGCACAGCGTTGAGATTGCCTGCAATGACAACAAGCTCAGTCCGATGATGCTGTGACACACCGCCCCAGACCATGACGGACCCTCCACCTCCAAATTGATCCCGCTCCAGAGTACAGGCCTCGGTGTAACGCTCATTCCTTCAACGATAAACACGTATTCAACCATCACCCCTGGTGAGACAAAACCCGTGACTCGTCAGTGAAGAGCACTTTTTGCCAGTCCTGTCTGGTCCAGCGATGGTGGGTTTGTGCCCATAGGTGACATTGTTGCTGGTGATGTCTGGTGAGGACCTGCCTTACAACAGGCCTACAAGCCCTCAGTCCAGCCTCTCTCAGCCTATTGCGAACAGTCTGAGCACTGATGGAGGGATTGTGCGTTCCTGGTGTAACTCGGGCAGTTGTTGTTGCCATCCTGTACCTGTCCTGTGTTCGGATGTACCAATCCTGTGCAGGTGTTGTTACACGTGGTCTGCCACTGCGAGGACGATTAGGCGTCTCACAGTACGAGCATTGCAATGTATTGCCCTGGCCACATCTGCAGTCCTCATGCCTCCTTGCAGCATGCCTAAGGCATGTTCACACAGATGAGCAGGGAACCTGGACATCTTTCTTTTGGTTGTTTTTCAGAGTCAGTCGAAAAGCCTCTTTAGTGTCCTAAGTTTTCATAACTGTTACCTTAATTGCCTACCGTCTGTAAGCTGTTCCACCGGTGCATGTTCCATTCCACAGGTGCATGTTCCGTTCCACAGGTGCATGTTCATGAATTGTTTATGGTACATTGAACAAGCATGGGAAACAGTGTTTAAACCCTTTACAATGAAGATCTGTGAAATTATTTCGATTTTTACAAATTAGCTTTGAAAGACAGGGTCCTGAAAAAGGGTTGTTTCTTTTTTTGCTGGGGACATTACCTTTAGGGAAGGTGCTCACAATAAACTTGTTGGACCCCAAAACATCAAAACCTCTCCATCAAAACCTCTCCAAACACAACATAATAAGCAACCATTTGAAAACATTATTGCAGTGGAATGACTTTCGAAGCATTAAACATTTGGATTTTGTCAACCTTAAAATCAACAAACACTGATACAAATAAAACATACCTTCTGAACGCATATCGCCTTCTGAACGCTATTGTCCATAGCCCTAAAATAACCTTTTTCCTCGGGGGACCTGGGAAATGTCCCCATGAGGGAAAATATTCCTTATTTTACTATCTTTGTGGGGAGTTTTTGGTATTTCGTTACCCGCGAGGATAGTAATACAAGTGCATGTGCAAGCACAAACAGACAGACACACACACAGAGAGAACAGGAGACATATTTAATATATACAGTCATTGGCTTTTATACCTTTTACATGTAAAACACTAATTAAGGTCCCCTGCAAAACATAATTAGAAAGCATGGTTCCTACCCGGTTACATAATGGGAAACACTCTTTTTTTCACCCCACTTACTTCTTGATACCAGAGTACCTTTCATAGCAGTGTTGCGTCTTTGGCTATGCCGGATTAAGTGATATGACATGCTATTCTATAAAATAATTTCTCCGTAATTAATATCACCTGATTGAGATAATCATGTAAATGTAATTAACTAGAGAGTCGGGCACCACGAAATAATATTTATAGAGCTGTTATCTTCCGAATAAACTCTTAAAGACCTAGTAATATTTTACATCAATAGCAATCAATATTAATCCTCATCTTAATTCAGTCTCATCTGAAAGTTGTCAATTCTTGGTTATCTGCACGAACCCTGGCTAACAATTTGAATCAGCAATACAAAATTGGGTTTAATTATTTATTTACAAAATACCTAACTAATCATACAGAGTTACACATACACATAATTAAATCATAACTTGATTACAAATGACGTCATAAAGGAAAACGTCCCTAGTGGGCGGAACAGATATGACAGCTTGTTACACAAAGGAAAAGGGCTGGGTTTGAGTGAAAGAGCGGGAAGACTGAGGGACACAGGGAGAAGCTGTGCTATCGTAAATACAGTATCTTATGCATTCTAAATTACCGCCCATTTGGAAAAGGAAAATGCAATAAATATTTACTCTGAGCTGCGCTTTGGTAGGTTGGTGGTAGATGGAAGGCCGTGTTGCCAAACCGAGTCCTTTGAAGAGTGTCTCTGGTTGTCAATTGGATACGTTGTAGTAACATCATTGGGTGATAGACGGGATACTCTGTCTGTTCCTTCCTAACCCTCGTTGCATCTGCTGTTGCTAACTCAACGGCTATGAGGTATCACTTCTGTAGTGAATAAGAGTTCAAAGTTCATACCATTCGCATCCAAGCTCACGCTGATGTTGGCTTCGTTCTGTAGTTATTATCTGAACCATTCTGACATTGGACCGTCGTCCTCACATCCTCGGAACAGGAGGTTATATTGTCATCAAGGGCTTATATAGGAAGGGAGAGGAGGGCGTGTTTGAAAAGTTTTATAGCCCATGTCCCTTCACAGGGGCGGGCCACTGATTGAGCAGCCCTATCTTATGAAAACCCAAATCTCTCATTTTAGAAGATAAAATCACATTTCATCCCATCAGGAATAATTTCATATTCAAACATTTAAATTGAACAACAATTCCATGTGAATCCGATGACTCTGATGTGTAGACTTTCCACTGTAGAGTTTATGTCATCTTATCATTGATGAAAATGTCTCAGATGACAACCGAACTGACATCATATTCATTAAGTACCACCGCACATGTTCAATTGTTCGGATTACCCGAATATTGTTCATTTCCCCCCACCTTCTGATGTTCCCAGAATCTCTATGTTAACCAATGTTTTTGCAAATGTAACATCAGTAGGGTAGAGAGAGGAAAAAGGGGGGAAGAGGTATTTATGACTGTCATAAACCTACGTCATGACAGCAGGTTAGGAGAATTTACGCAGCAGGTTGGGAGAATTAACATAGCAGGTTAAGAGGCTCAGAGGCTAAGGTTAGAAAAAGGGTTAGGGTTAGCAAAAATGCTTTCCTCATCTACAATGAAAATGATTTTGTATTGGAGTGGCATGAAATCACAGCTCCCATCTTCTCTTCTGATGTGAATAGTCTGCAAACTCATCAGTTCATCACTTTCCCTAGGAATTTCTAAAAACCTATCAAACCTATGTATTTCTATAAAATTCTTACATTGTACAAATGGGATCACTCTCACCTTAATTTTTTTTGTCTGAAGAAGGAAACTGCTTGTCCTCACCTCAGTGGTCCACACTATAGAGAATCATAGAGGCCTCTAGTGGCCAAACGGCTGTTTTAGCATTGGCAGCACCATTGAGGACTTCCACCATTTTAATGTAGTCAACTGGGTGGGACTTCCAACTTCATTGAGTTGGAACCGGGTCATCAGGAGGGCTCAACTTCATTGGCTGATCCCTATGGTGACCCTGTTGGAGTCATGGTTCTGCCCATGCTGTCACATGATAATATTAGCGTCATGACAGCAACACCAGCTGGATCCTATCCACATTAAGACTTCCGGTTTTCATATTTTGACTTCAAAATAAAAGTCCACGGTAAAACGCTAGGTGCATGATACGAAATCAATATTTTTTGCAGCTTCACATAGTGCATAATGTTACATTTATGTTGAAAAAATATTATAACTGCATGTGGGAAAAATCTAAACTAAAGAGAATTACTACTTTATATAAGATAACAAATATTATAAGGTGGAGCACATTGAGAAATGCTAAGAGCTTAAGTAAATGAATGTCAAGAACATAATAGCCTACTGGTAAAAAATATACAATCAATATTTTCAATAATAAATTATAATTTTGATTGTATGATTCTTGTTTATTTACTGGTGCTATTGTTCAGAGATGCAATTTTGAAATGTAATGTTTAAGAAAGGTGGGGTGGGAAGGACTCAGTAGGGTCTGTGGAATCTATATATGGTACCATTTCACGGGGCTCTGAATAATACGGAGTGTTGCTGGACTTTTACTGTGGTCAAACAGCATAAAGTGTGGTGCATGGACACTAAATGGTACAATTATAGCACTGTACAGGAAAAACGGTCCAGTCTAATCAGTAGTCTCTAGAAATCAAAACAGGTGAGTTTGAACAAGAAGGTAGGCCATAGGAAGCTTTATGTTGACATTTGAACCGTGAGACATATCAGCACCATGGACAGCTACCCTTTTAGAATGTTATGTTATCACAATTACTCAGTTAGGGTTCTACTAAGCAAATACGTTCCGTTTTTCAGGGGGGGCTGTGTCGAACAGCCTGCTGGTTATTACACTGTCTTTCTTTTAATGCCTTAATTTAATCCTGCATGTTATATTAATTTACTGTTTTTGTGTTGAATATCAGTTGAAAAAACAAAACACCTTAACACTTTATTTTTTAAAATCTTACTCTAGTGTGAAATAAAATACCATTCCATCCACGACTTTCATGCACTCTTGCTTGTGCTAATGGAAGTGCCAAAAGCACTCTTAGAAAAAAGGGTTCCAAAAGGGTTCTTTGGCTGTCCCCATAGGAGAACCCTTTTTGGTTCCAGGTTGAACTATTTTGGGTTCTATGTAGAACCCTCTGGGGAAAGGGTTCTACATGGAACCCAATAGGGTTATTTCTACCTCGAACCAAAAGGGTTCCCCTGGAACCAAAAAGGGTTATTCAAGGGGTTATCCTATGGGGACAGCCGAAGAACCCTTTTAGGTTCCAGATAGCACCTTTTTTTCTAAGAGTGTACCGATTATCAGCAGGTGATTATTAAGCATAACAATGAGGGACTGTCATACCTGTATGACTGTGACACCTTTATACATTCTATTGCTAGTGACCAACAGGGTGAAATGAAGCAAAACGGTACAAACAGAGAATGTAAATGAAGCTCGGGTTCAAAACCTATTGCCTGTGGAGAGTTTAAATGAGAGAATGTCAACTGCTCAAAGAAAACTTCCACATATGTTAAATGTACACACGTTTGAGGATAAAGATCCTGCTTTTGATTTTCATCCTGATGTAGCCAATAGTTCGTATGAGGAAATGTCAGTGGTGCAGCACAATCAAATCTGACAATAAGATATTGGGAAGGAATACTACCACTTAGAGACTAAATGTTGTGGTAGAGGTTTATCAGATGAGGAAATCGTAAGCTC
Source organism: Oncorhynchus nerka (assembly GCF_034236695.1). Taxonomy (NCBI): domain Eukaryota; kingdom Metazoa; phylum Chordata; class Actinopteri; order Salmoniformes; family Salmonidae; genus Oncorhynchus; species Oncorhynchus nerka. The sequence goes on along the minus strand of NC_088401.1, from coordinate 21,751,428 downwards.
TATGACAACCGAATCAGATGAGCAGTGTGTAACTGGAGAGGTTTAAGTCGAAATAAGCGAGGATACCATCAAATGTGTTTCTTCAGATGAGGCAAATTTTGGAGGTTTCAGGCATACCACTCCAAATAATGGTGTTAACATTGAATCGTGATGAATGGGAGAAGTCCATTCAGAGAGAAGCGGTAAGTATTTCAAAAAGTTGTCATAGGTAGGCCTATTTGCAGGAAAGATTCAAGAGCCAAATCCTTAATGCATGTACATTTTCGACATCATACATTTTCAGTCACTCAGAAAAGGATATATATATAAAAAATAATGTTGAGATCCAGAGAGGGAGCAACTTGCATTATCATTACATAACACTGCCGCGCAAATAACTTATTGGATTCTGATTAAATAAAGTCACTGCAATTACTGAAAGAAAACCGTTAAGAATGAAACATCAGCACAAATACTCGTTTTTCCTGTACAGTTCTATAATTGTACCAGGCACAACACACAACAAGCTGTTTGACCACTGTAAAAGTCCAGAAAATCGTTGTATTATTCAGAGCCCCATTAAATGACACCATATATTGATTCTACAGACCCTACTGAGTACTCCCCCACCCCACTTTTACATCGGCACAAAATAATATATTTTTCTCTAATAAGCCCATATGTAATCCATATGCAGTGGATTTACATTGTGGCCAATGGAATGGGTGGAGTAAAATGCCAGCAACACTGCATATTATTCAGTGCCCCTTGAAATGACACCATATATGGATTGTACAGGCTCTAATGAGTATTCCCTACAATACTTTTATTGCGACATCTAGAATAGTTTTTTGCTCTATAAGCCAATATGTATTCAATATACAGTGAATCACATTTATTTGACCTTGGAACATGTTTTAAAACCAAAACATTTTTAACCTTTAACTCGGCAAGTCAGTTAAGAACAAATGATTATTTACAATGATGGCCTACCCAAGTCAACTGCAGTAATGCCTTATACTGAGATGCAGTGACAATCACAAGGACAGGTGAAACATCATTCTAGCTAACAACTGCTGCATCCAAAATAGTTATTTTGCAATGATCACAACCAAATATAATCTTAGCGACTGTTCAAGCAAGAAACAAAACATTATTGTAAGTGCATGAGATCCTAAAAAGGTTATTTTGTTTAGAAGTAATAAAAACGTAAATGTTTGTTGTGAATAGGCGCAGATGGCGATGGCTTTTCCACTGCCGCCAAGAGTCGCGCTAAGCTTTGCGTGACGTCAGTGTGCCCGGTACTGAAAAATGTCTACAAAGGCACAGATACAAAGACGAATCCTCTATCAATCTCTATGGTTCACACTAGTTGACTGCAGGTTTGTTCGAGTTTCGATTGGTCTGAACTGTGTGAATTGCTCATATCTGATTGGGTAATCCAGTTTTAGCAACTCCTAGTATCTCCGCCTCACTGCACAGACCCACTCAATGTAAGAGAGACTGCACTCCAAGGGTATCTAGCTAACGTTAGCTATAGCCATTTTACTTGGTGCATTTGGTTGTAAAGCCGAAGTAAAAATAATGTCTAAGCAGCTAGGAAAGGATTTGGATGGGATCATTGGGGTGTATGTAGTTTTGTGTCACGAGGGTGCTTGTTGCGTTGTGTACTAAAGGTGGGGCGGTATCACTTGGGTCTTGCTGCCGTCTGTTTACCTTGCCAACTGAATTTGCTACACCAGCAAAGACACATTGGGATGTCCATGAAGCAAGTTCAGCGTAAGTTTACATTACACTTTTCATTTCATAAATGCACAATCTTCCTTCGAGTTGCCTCGGGTCTCGCTCATAGGCGATTTGAGGGCTCGCGCTAAATAGCTAGCGGGCAGCAAAACTAGCTGACGTTATTTGCCTATTGCTTGGTATGATCACTGCAATGAATGACCAATATTAAATGTCAACTCGTGTGTTAGTTAAAGCAAAGTAACTAACTTGCTAGCGTGTCTTGTATTGCATGTTAGCTAACTAGCTAGAAACTAGAACTTTGCCACTCAGCTTTGCTATAGCTAAATATAGATATAACCAAATTGCTATATATATTATCAGCCAATAGTGATTGTAACTAGTTTGCCTGCTACTGTAACGTCAGTGTACTCTTGATCCCTGGCAACTAACTATAACGTTACCCAACTAGCTAGCTTGTTAGTTGACCTTACACAATAGCCAACTTTAGTTAACGTTAACTAATTGTAGATAGATTCGCGAATGCACCCATGCATTATGTTTAGCTACCATATAATAACAAGTTAGTAAAGTTTGTGCGCGTGTAGCTACGTCAGTATACTAGCGTATTCATTCTAGCTAGAACGTTAGCTACACCGAATATTTTCTAACGTCCTCTAAGGCTATAATGCCACAGAGGTGCATTGAACCTGCCTGTGAAAACACAATGCCGATGGTTGACAAACCAGTTCTTCATGACTAAAACGCTCATATTTTAGACCTCAAACTAAGGATATCAAGCTTAGTAAAAACAACCATGTATTATAATACAAAACTATGCAAAAAAATAAACCAGATTGCATGGGCACTAGTCTGTGAATCTTTCTCTGGTTGGGTGTGATCTAAACGAATTGTGGGGACGCCAGTAGCAACACCACCGAGTAGGGATGTGTTTGTGTCTAAAGTTAGTTGGAACTGGATTATCCTTTAAAGACGATGGTGCATGGAGAAGGATGGAAGCGGAATGCCGGAGGTCCATGCAAAAGAGGTGGTGTATTTATTAACCAAAAAAGTTACAAACATAAGGATGAGTACATGTAAAATGAAGGGTCCCGGGATATGAGAATGCTATAAGAAAGCTTCATTCATTAGAAGAAAGAAAGAACATTTATACAAAAGTCTCTACAACCTCAGAACAAGCTGGGCCCAGCTAAATACATCCACAGCCCTGCCCAGCTTGGACTGACCATTACTGCAGTTAAGTAGAGGGTATGCTACACAACCAGAAGTTCAGGGTAAATGCTTTCAAACATGATCACAATAGGTTTTGAACATTTAGTTTTACACAACATCAATGTCATCATAGTAGCGCAATACATTATTCAATATTTATGCTGCAGTAACATGATATTCAATAGCTATGACACTAGGCCTTTAAACTAACTGCATTAGCGGCTATTGACTATAGTCAAAACAAATGCTATTTTTCACATCCGCCGACTACATCAGATGTACACTTGACTGTGAAATGCTTACTTATGAACCATTTCCTAACAACGCAGAGTTAAAAAGTATGAAAATTAGCATAAAAAGGAAATATTAACAATAATGATGCTAGATACAGTACTGATACTGAGTCAATGTGCTGGGGTACGAGGTGATTGAGGTAATATTTTCATGTAAGTAGGGGTAACAGTGTCTAGGTAATCAGGATAGATAATAAACAGGGTAGCAGCAGCGTGTGTGTAGTGCAGTGTGGGTAAAGGCCAGTGCGTCAGTGCCATACCAAGCGGTGATGCAACCTGTCAAGATGCTCTCAATGGTGCAGCTGTGAAATTTTGAGGATCTGAAGGGCCCATGCCAAATGTTTTCAGCCTCGTGAGGGGGATGAAGCGTTGTTGTGCCCTCTTCATGACTGTGTTGTGGTGTGTTTGGACCATGATAGATCCTTAGTGATGTGGGCACTGAGGAACTTTAAGTTCTCAACCTGCTCCACTACAGCCCTGTTGATGTGAATGGGGGCGTGCTTGGCCCTCCATTTTATGAAGTCCACGATCAGTTCCTTTGTCTTACTGACATTGAGGGAGGGGTTGTTGTCCTGGCACCACACTACCAGGTCTCTGACCTCACTATAGGCTGTCTCATCGGTGATCAGGCCTACCACCATTGTGTCATCTGCAAACTTAATGATGGTGTTTGCGTTGTGCGTGGCCACGCAGTCGTGGTGAATAGGGAGTACAGGAGGAGATTAAGCACACACCTCAGAGGGCCCCCGTGTTCAGGGTCAGCGTGGTGGATGTGTTGTTGCCTACCCTCACCACCTGGGGGCAGCCCATCAGGAAATCCAGGATTCAGTTGCAGCGGGAGTTGTTTAATCCAAGGGTCCTTATCTTAGTGATGAGCTTGAAGGGCGCTATCAATCAAATGTATTTATAAAGCCCTTTTTATTTTATTTTTACATCAGCCGACGTCACAAAGTGCTGTACAGAAACCCAGCCTAAAACCCCAAACAGCAAGCAATGCAGATGTAGAAGCATGGTGGCTAGGAAAAACTCCCTAGAATGGCAAGGAACCTCGGAAAAAATCTAGAGGAACCAGGCTCTGAGTGGTGGCCAGTCCTCTTCTGGCTGTGCCGAGTGGAGATTATAACAGTGCATGGCCAATATGTTCATAGATGACCAGCAGGGTTATAATAATAATCACAGTGGTTGTAGAGGGTGCAACAGGTCAGCACCGCAGGAGTAAATGTTAGTTGGCTTTTCATAGCCAATCATTCAGAGTTAGAGACAGCAGGCGCAGTAGAGAGAGAGTCGAAAACAGCAGGTCCGAGACAAGGTAGTACGTCCGGTTAGTCAGGGTTCCATAGCCGTAGGCAGAACAGTTGAAACTGGAGCAGCAGCACGACCAGGTGGACTGGGGACCAGTCAGGTTATCAGGCCAGGTAGTCCTGAGGCATGGTCCGAGGGCTCAGGTCCTGCGAGAGGAGAGAGACACCGGATAAGACAGGAGAAATACTCCAGATATAACATGCTGACTCTAGCCCCCGGACACAAAACTCTTGCAGCATAATTACTGGTGGCTGGAACAGGAGGGGTCAGAAGACACTGTGGTCTCGTCCGACTATAACCCCAGACAGGGCCAACCAGGCAGGATATAACCCCACCCATTTTGCCAAAGCGCAGCCCCCAAACCACTAGAGGGATATCTTCAACCGCAAACTTACTACCCTGTGACAAGGCCGAGTATAGCCCAAGAAGATTTCCCCCATGGCACGAACCCGGACAGGGGCACCAACCCGGACAGGAAGATCACGTCAGAGACTCCACCCACTCAAGTGACGCACCCCTCCTAGGAACGGCATGGAAGAGCACCAGTAAGCCAGTGACTCAGCCCCCGTAATAGAGTTAGAGGCAGAGAATCCCTGTGGAGAGAGGAGAAGCAGTCAGGCAGAGACAGCAAGGGCGGTTCGTCGCTCCAGTGCCTTTCCGTTCACCTTCGCACGCCTGGGCCAGACTACACTCAATCATAGGCCCTACTGAAGAGATGAGTCTTAAATAAAGACTTAAAGGTCGAGACCGAGTCTGTGCCTCTCACATGGATAGGCAGACCATTCCATAAAAATGGAGCTCTATAGGAGAAAGCCCTGCCTCCAGCTGTTTGCTTAAAAATTCTAGGGACAATAAGGAGGCCTGTGTCTTGTGACCAAAGCGTACATGTCGGTATGTATGGCAGGACCAAATCGGAAAGATGGATAGGAGCAAGCCCAAGTAATGCTTTGTAGGTTAGCAGTAAAACCTTAATCAGCCCTAGCCTTAACAGGAAGCCAGTGTAGAGAGGCTAGCACTGGAGTAATATGATAACATTTTTTGGTTCTAGTCAAGCTGGAAAGTAGAGCATTGCAGTAGTCTAATCTAGAAGTGACAAAAGCATGGATACATTTTTCTGCATAATTTTTGGACAGAAAGTTTCAGATTTTTGCAATGTTACGTAGATGGAAAAAAGCTGTCCTTGAAACAGTCTTGATATGTTCATCAAAAGAGAGATCAGGGTCCAGAGTAACGCAGAGGTCCTTTACAGTTTTATTTGACGCAACTGTACGTCGACCAAGATTAATTGTCAGATCCAACAGAAGATCTTTGTTTCTTGGGATCTAGAACTAGCATCTCTGTTTTGTCCGAGTTTAAAATTAGAACATTTGCAGCCATCCACTTCCTTGTGTCTGAAACACAGGCTTCCAGGGTGGGCAATTGTGGGGCTTCACTATGTTTCATCGAAATGTACAGCTGTGTATCGTCCACATAGCAGTGAAAGGTAACATTATGTTTCCGAATGACATCACCAAAAGGTAAAATATATAGTGAAAACAATAGAGGTCCTAAAATGGAACCTTGAGGACACCAACATTTACAGTTGATTTGTCAGAGGACAAACCATCCACAGAGACAAACTGATATCTTTCTGACAGATAAGATCTAAACCAGGCCAGGACTTGTATGTGTAGACCAATTTGGGTTTCCAATCTCTCCAAAAGAATGTGGTGATCGATGGTATCAAAAGCAGCACTAAGGTCTAGGAGCATGTGGACCGATGCAGAGCCCTGGTCTGATGCCAATAAAAGGTAATTTGCAACCTCCACGAGTGCAGTCTGTGCTATGATGGGGTCTAAAACCAGACTGAAGCATTTCGTATAAATTGTTAGTCTTCAGGAAGGCAGTGAGTTGCTGCGCAACAGCTTTTTCAAAAACAATTGAAAGGAATGGGAGATTCGATATTTAATATATATATTTTTATTTAAAAAAAATAATTTCTGGTCAAGGTTTGGCTTTTTCAAGGGAGGTTTTATTACTGCCACATAAACGGGAGCTGTTTATTATGTTCAACATAGGAGGGCCAAGCACAGGAAACAGCTCTTTTAGTAGTTGGAATAGGGTCCAGTATGCAGCTTGAAGGTTTAGAGGTCATGACTATTTTCATCAATGTGTCGAGATATATTATTTAAAAAACTTGAGTCTCCCTTGATCCTAGGTCCTGGCAGTGTAGAGCAGACTCAGGACAATAGAGCTTTGGAGAAATACGCAGATTTAAAGAAGAGTCCGTAATTTGCTTTCTAATGATCATGATCTTTTCGTCAAAGAAGTTCATGAATTTATCACTGCTGAAGTGAAAGCCATCCTCTCTTGGGGAATGCTGCTTTTTAGTTAGCTTTTGCGACAGTATCAAAAATACATTTAGGATTGTTGTTATTCTCCTCAATTAAGTTGAAAAAAATAGGATGATCGAGCAGCAGTGAGGGCTCTTCGATACTGCATGTTACTGTCTTTCCAAGCTTATCGGAAGACTTCCAGTTTGGTGAAGTGCCGTTTCCATTCCAATTTTCTGGAAGCTTGCTTCAGGGCTTGGGTATTTTCTGTATACCACGGAGCTAGTTTCTTCTGGCAAATAATGTTTGTTTTTAGGGGTGCGACTGCATCTAGGGTATTATGCAAGGTTAAATTAAGTTCCTCAGTTAGGTGGTTAACGGATTGTTATACTCTGACGTCCTTGGGTGGAAGGAGTATGGAAGGGCATCTAGGAATCTTTGGGTTGTTTGAGAATTTATAGCACAGCTTTTGATGATCCTTGGTTGGGGTCTGAGCAGATTATTTGTTTTGATTGCAAACGTAATAAAATGGTGGTCCGGTAGTCCAGGATTATGAGGAAAAAACATTAAGATCCACAATATTTATTCCACGGGACAAAACTAGGTCCAGAGTATGACTGGCAGTGAGCAGGTCCGGAGACACGTTGGACATAACCCACTGAGTCGATGATGGCTCCGAAAGCCTTTTGGAGTGGGTCTGTGGACTTTTCCATGTGAATATTAAAGTCACCAAAAATGTGAATATTATCTTCCATGACTACAAGGTCCGATAGGAATTCAGGGAACTCAGTGAGGAATGCTGTATACGGCCCAGGAGGCCTATAAACAGTAGCTATAAAAAGTGATTGAGTAGGCTGCATAGATTTCATGACTAGAAGCTCAAAAGACATGCATTTTTTTGTGTGTTTTTTTGTAAATTGAAATTTGGTATTGTAAATGTTAGCAACACCTCTGACCTTTGCAGGAAGTGCAGGGGATATGGTCACTAGTGTAACCAGGAGGAGAGGCCTCATTTAACACAGTAAATACATCAGGCTTAAGCCATGTTTCAGTTAGGCCAATCACATCAAGATTATGATCAGTGATTAGTTCATTGACTATAACTGCCTTGGAAGTGAGGGATCCAACATTAAGTAGCCCTATTTTGAGATGTGAGATATCACAATCTATTTCAATAATGACAGGAATGGAGAAGGTCTTTATTCCAGTGATTGCTTAGGCGTACACTGCCATGTTTAGTTTTGCCCAACCTAGATCGAGGCACAGACATGGTATCAATGGGGATAGCTGAGCTGAATACACTGACTGTGCTAGTGGCATACACCACTAAGCTGGCAGGCTGGTGATCTCATTGTGGAGTTAGAGCCCTGTTTATGTTCATAGATAAGATGAGAGCAATCCTCCAGCTAGGATGGAGTCCTTTACTCCTCAGCAGGCCAGGCTTGGTCCTGTTTGTGGGTGAGTCCTAGAAAGAGGGCCAATTATCTACAAATTATATATTTTGGGAGGGGCAGGAAGTTTTCAACCAGCGAGTTGTGAGACTGCTGTAGAGCTCATTACTCCCCCTAACTGGGAGGGGGCCAGAGACAATTACTTGATGCCGACACATCTTTCTAGGTGATAAACACGCTAAAGCTATGTTGCGCTTGGTGACCTCTGACTGTTTCACCCTAACATCGTTGGTGCCGACGTGGATAACAATATCCCTATGCTCTACACTCGCCAGTTTTAGCCTTCGCCAGCACCATCTTCAGATTATCATTAACGTCGGTAGCCCTGCCCCTTGGTAAACAGTGTATGATCGCTGGATGATTCTTTTAGTCTAATACTGCGGGTAATGGAGTCACCAATGACTAGGGTTTTCAATTTGTCAGAGCTAATGGTGGGAGGCTTCGGCGTCTCAGACCTCATAACAGGTGGAGGAGAGACCAGAGGAGGCTCGGCCTCTAACTCTGACTCATTGTTTAATGGGGAGAACCGGTTGAAAGTTTGTCGGCTGAATGAGCGACACCGGTTGAGCATTTCCTTCAAGAAGCCATGAGAAAATATTTGGGCTGCGGGGACTGTGCGAGGGGATTTCTACTACTCTCTGTACTTATTTGTGGCACAGATGCTGTTTCATCCTTTCATACACTTACATTACCCTTGTCTAACGATTGCTTCTGAAGCTGGGCTTGCAGCACGGCTATCCTCACCATAAGGCAATCGTTCTCCTGTATATTACGAGTACAGCGACTACAATTAGAGTGTTTATGTTACTACTTGGCTTTGGCTGGTGGAGGTCCTGTAGAACCATGTCCAGATAACGCGTCCGGGGTGAATAAGTTGAATATCTTCTTTTTTTTTTTTTTTACGTTGGCAGGTAGCAAAGTAAGGCTAGCAACAAAATGCACAGCAGCAGGTAAACAAGTCCACAAGTTGTGACAGGAAATGACATCAGCACTCAATAGACCTTTCTAGTGGAGTTGAATGTTGAGATGTAGTCAATGAACAGTATTCTCACATAGGTGTTCCTTTTGTCCAGGTAGGAAAGGGCTGTGTGGAGTGCAATAGAGATTGCGTCATCTGTTGGGACAGTATGCAAATTGGAGTGGGTCCAGGGTGTTTGGGATGATGGTGTTGTGTGAGCACTGACCAGCCAAAGCATTTCATGGCTACAGATGTGAGTGCTATGGGGTGAAAGTAATTCAGACAGGTTATCTTGCTGTTCTTGGGCAGAGGGACTGTGGTAGACTGCTTGACACATGTGGGTATTAAGGACTGGGCCAGGAAGAGTTTGAAAATAAAATGTCTGACTCCCATCGGCTACAGCGAGGGGGATCACACAGTAGTCCGGAACAGCTGTTTCTCTCAGCATGGTTTGGTGTTGCTTGGTAGCATCGTCTGGTAGGCTGGTGTCACGGTGCAGCTCATGGCTGGGTTTCCCTTTGTGATCTGTGATAGTTTGCAAGCCCTGCCACATCCGAACAGTCGGAGCTAGTGTAGTAAGACACTTTGTCTGTTTGATGGTTCGTCGCAGGGTGTAGCGTTATTTCTTATGTGTCCTGATCCTTGAAAGCGGCAGCTCTAGTCTTTAGCTCAGTGCGAATGTTGCCTATAATCCATTGCTTCTGGTTGGGATCTGTACGTACGGTCACTGTGGGGACGACAACATCGATTCACTTAATAATGAAGCCGGTGACTAATGTCATCTGATGAATCCTGGAACTTATTCCAATCTGTGCTATCGAAACAATCCTGTAGCTGTAGAATCGGACCACTTCTGTATTGAGCATGTCACTGGTACTTCCTGGTTAACCTGGTTAAATAAAGGTGAGAAAAGAAAAAAAGAGAAAAAAAAATGTATTGTGTTGATGCCGAATCTGTTAATCCATATAGGATTATAGGACAACTGGATTTAAACATTACATGTTACCAGGCGCATAGCCTAGATGGCCCTTCAAGAGTCACTATTAGATAATGAGGCAGGTTGACAGGCTTCCCTGTGTAAGGCCTTCCCCCACTGGTGTTTCAATTGTTGATGACTTACTGAATTTCTTGTGTTGCTGGGCTCAATGGCAGGGCAGGGGGTTAGGAACCGTAGCCAGGCTGCTTCTCTCCTCACCGTGTCTCAGAGATCTCAAATTCTCGAACGTTCCCTTTCATAGTCCCCTCCCTGCCCGGCTTGGTCCCTCTGACTAATTTGTGGTGTCGTGGCGATGCAATTTTTGTGCTCTGTGTGAAACTGAGTGGGCTCTTAGAAATAAACACCATTTTTTTCAGCAAGTTGCAGATGTTACATGGCTGAAGATGGAAATGTACTAGTGTAGACCTACATTTGTCATTTCAGGATTACATATTTTTCTTTTAAACTGGATTAAGCTAAATTAAGTAAATGCCACACATTGTTTACCTAGGTGGCACTTTAGATTATAAACTCATAAAAAGTAACCTAGTAGGCCCGTAGAAGGACAAACAGAATGATTGAGTTCCTAGCCCTGCCAAGGCCACAGCCACATCTGAAAAAGACCCATGGGCATAAATAGGTCGGTAGAAGCAGGATCTGAGGTCAGATGGCACCTCATCTCCATAGTGGGTGGTGTCCCTCCCCTCTTGGCATCATGATGTAGCAGGGCGACTGGTCTCCAGTTACTCTCATATTTTTGTTGTATCTTTTTGCAACGTCATTGGATCCAGGCTATCATGAAATAACGTGGGCTATCAGTGAGTAGTATGAGTGTGTATTTTGGGACTATTAAGGTTCTATCTGCATTTTGTCAAAATGTATTTATTGACATAGCCTTGTACTCTGAATAACCCAATTCATGTTGTTAAATTCATAATGATACTAGACAAGTATTTCTGACACCATTCAAACCAATGAGGGTTCGGAACTTTAAAGCCAGTTATCTCAATCGTCTTTTTGCAAAGCCGTCAAATAGTCGTCTAGCGAGCCTAAATCATAGCCCAGATCGCCTTACGGGAACTGGTTTATTCTGAAGCGTGTTCATTGTTTTTATAGTTTTGAAATACAACTGCTTAGTTTAGCAAAGAATGATCTAGTATTCTTTCCTGAATCGTCTCTGGTTTGTTAAATCAGTAGCTGGTCACCCCAGCAGCCTCAGGTCCGCTCACTTGAGACCAAGAGTAGCTCAGGGTTTTCCTGTTGAACTAGGCCTATTTTACATTTACACACTACTAATTTTTTTTAACAGACCGAGTACAATAGTTTTGTGTTAGGCCAAGATTCATGTACTAGGCTAACTATTCATATTAACTTTTTGGGGTTTATTCTCTCATGCATTTGTGTGGGTGGTTAATGGTTAACTTGTTGGTGAAATTCAAAAGACCTTTGTCCTTATGTTCTCTTTTCTGGGAAATAAACGGCTATCAACATTTTGACATCAGCTATAACTTTTTTGTTCTACTACTGACGGCAGAAATATAAACGAGTCTAGCAGGCAATACTAGCGCATTGGTGTACTTCATTAAGCCTAATTTCTAGTGACGCACCGATAAGACATTTTTGGCTGATATCCGATATTTTCCTTGCCAAAAAAAACGATACCTATAACCGATGTTTAAGCATTCCAGTACAGTTAAATAGTTAACACACACACACACACACACACACATACATGGACGCAGCATTCTAAAGCACTACATCTCAGTGCAAGAGGTGTCACTACAGTCCCTGGTTCGAATCCAGGCTGTATCACATCTGGCCGTGACTGGGAGTCCCACAGGGCGACGCATAATTGTCCCAGCGTCATCCGGGGTAGGCCGTCGTAAATAAGAATTTGTTCTTAACTGACCTGCCTAGTTAAATAAAGGTTACACACACTCACCACACTGACCAAAAAGTTATTTTGTTGGCATTTAAGTATGTCCCCATCACCAGTAAAACATAATCAAAACCTATTTCTTTCACTTACTTGCTGTGCTGTTTTGTTGTTCATTTGTTTCATTCTCAACCAGGATTTCCCATACTATGGAACGCCGTTTGGGTCTTTTGTGTGTCAAATAACACTATTTGTCGTGTCAAATAACATTATTTGACCAATCAGGACCTGAATATGACTGCACATAAATTAATGAACGCGTTAAATTATTATGTAATCAGTCACTCGGATTTCATATGTCACAACGATTCATCAATATATATGCTATGATGCTGGTAAAGTTGTCTCGCGCACCTACAGTTCTGGTTATATATATAAATAAAAAAGCTAGCTAGCTTATGGATGTAAACAATCTTCCCCAAAAACATAACAAAATGACATCTGTTTCAGTAGCTATAGTTAGCTAGGTGTCATCTAAAATAACCCTAATTTATAAGAGCTTTTATTTGATTAATTGTGGTCAGACCCATCTATGTGACTCTAGCAATAAGGATTAGCCACAATAGTGGACTTTGTGGTTAGTCTTCAAAATAAAAGTATGTCATTGACAGTGATGCAAATGAATACAAATAGTAGAATTATGCCATAATTGAATAGCTCATGCTAAATGAGGTTGGAATGTTTTATATAAAATCAACAAAAGACAATTTGACAATCTGTTAATCACACTGGATGTATTATACATTAGAATTGCGTTGGGGGCATACTTATTTCACTGCACAGCCTTACCTATGGACTGTGGATCAATGACATGAGGGATCCGTCTACTCAGTGCCACCCAGAGAACATTAGCGTTGTAGCTCTTATTGCAGGACTCATTTATTGTCAACCTATGTGTATTGAACACTATTCCTGAGGAAAGACAATGCTGTGTGGATGTTTTGGAGTCTGATAAGTCTGGGGGGAAAATTATTTATCTTGGGTATTGAGTAGACTGATACCCCATATCATTAATCCCCAATATTTAGGTAAAGCTGTACAGTGCAATATGAATGTCAATAAATACACATGATAGGCTGACTGGGAAGGTGATTTGTCACAGTCCCGCGATAAGAGCTACAACACTAATATTTGCGTAAACTCTTCACGGTTTTGGTCTGTGGGTGTCAACGAGTTGTCTGATACACCGTTTCATTGCTTCACATTCCAACCTTGTTTAACATTATCTAGTCTAAATATGGCATGATTACACCAATTGTAACCTTCCGCATCACTTTCAAAGAGGTGCTTTTATTTTGAAGGCAAACCGCAAATTCCACTTGTGCCTAATCCTTATTGTGGCTAGCTTCACAATACATAACTCTGTCCAGTCGAGCCTCACTAGCCAGATGAAGCTAGCTGGCTGCTTATAACGTTAGCTTCGGGCAACAGGGTTAAGTAGCTGGCTAGATATTTATTTTCATGAACTGAAGTTCAATTTCAATAGGCAAACAACAAGTTCTACCTAGCTAATACTTACTCACAAGGATTCCTAAATCATTGCTAAAATAATGAAAATGACTGCAGTTTCTACTGGTCATTTGTTTTCAGGCTGGTTGTATTGGTGCAAGCTAAAGCTAGCTACTCCAGAAGTTGCAGTCAAACAAATAATGCTTTATTACCAACGCGGTATTGTAAACACATCGTTCATGGCCAGTGTTTGCTTGTTTGCAGACTTTTATACAGCTTTGACAGTGCTACTGATAGTAGTGACGCTTGGCTTGCACGTGCAAATTCAGAACCCACAACATTCTATAATGGAACTGTTATTTGACGTGGTTTTTGACCCGTAAAGACCCAAACGGCGTTACATAGTATGTCAGTTATGACACGATTACTGTGTAACTCCAGCAGGGCATTCTCTTTTTTTCCACTTTTTTTCTTCCTCTTTCAAATGACTGCTCGATTTGTTGACTGCTCGATCCACACAGCAGACATTGTGGGCTTAGTTAGGAATGCTGTGTTGCACATTGTAGTGCAACATTTTACGTGGCGTCATTACGTCATATCGGTGTGCACGTCAGCTTTGACATCGGTTTTGCACATCTGAGTTCACTAAACATCATGTTGGCATTTTTATCTAATATCGTCCGATTCCGATATTGTTGCATTCCTACTAATTTCCTTTGTTTATTTACGAAAGTAGAAAGTATTGGGATTCTTTCTCATACTTTGGTACCACCTAGATGTGCTGTTGCAAAAAACAATTCCCACCTCTTTAAAACAATGTCTTTTTTTGGTCAAAAGGCAGTGGGGCAGTATAGGCTACATGTGGGCTGGGCTGTGAGTGGTGGCACGAACCGCTAGACCACCCAAGACACATGACTCACCTCTTCAGGTTGGCCATGGATTTGCCATAAAGCATGTTGCACTTGGTGTCTTTCCTGTAGCATTTGGCAGACTTTGAGTCTGTCCACTTCAACTAGGCCTAATGAGTGATTCCTCATGAAACCAGGACAAAAAAGGACCATGATTTGGGTGATTTACCAAAATGTAAACCATACAGTCCCTTGGCGGAAGGATTGTTGACATTTTGTATCTAAAAGCATAATTGAGAAAGAAAGTCATCAAAGTTGGCATACAGTTGAAGTCGGAAGTTTACATACACCTTAGCCAAATACATTTAAACTCAGTTTTTCACAAATCCTGACATTTAATCAGAGTTAAAATTCCCTGTCTTTGGTCAGTTAGGATCACCACTTTATTTGAAAGAATGTGAAATGTCAGGATAATAGTAGAGAGAATGATTTCTTTAATCACATTCCCAGTGGATCAGAAGTTTACATGCACTCAATTAGTATTTGGTAGCATTGCCTTTAAATTGTTTATCTTGGGTCAAGTGTTTTGGGTAGCCTTCCACAAGCTTCCTACAATAGGTTGGGTGAATTTTGGCCCATTCCTCCTGACAGAGCTGATGTAACTGAGTCAGGTTTGTAGGCCTCCTTGCTCGCACACACTTTTTGTTCTGCCCACAATTGTTCTATGGGATTGAGGGCAGGGCTTTGTGATGGCCACTCCAATACCTGTGGTTGAAAAACAAGTTTTAATGACTCCAACCTAAGTGTATGTAAACTTCCGACTTCAACTGTATGTATGCAATCTTGGCCATGTGATCCAGGCTTCCTTTAGACTCCATAATCTTCCGTCTATAGGTGCTAGAAAGCTAAACTTGTTGTCGTATCGTATGGAACTTTACCGCTTACCCTGTAGGCCTATTATTTCATGGTCTAATCCTTTCATCACATGCAGTGCTACTGCTTCCATATTTATCTACTTATGGCTTTGCACTTGTTCCATCTCTCCCAATTGTTCTTCTGAATGACTCTGTGTCTGTCAGTGTCTGTCTTATTCCTCTGCTCATCTTCCCATTTTCAGCTGTGTTTCTTGACATTCCTTTTCACTGGTCTGACTAACGAGCCACTAAGTGCCACAGCAAAACAACACTGTGACGTCGGTGTGTGTCTTGTCACCAATTAATCATGCTTAGGCCGTAGTCTGTTTTTCAGAGGCCTTGTTTCCACCCTGCTGTCCTCATCTGACAGAAATTGTGATGGTGCAAATCCCCCAGGCTTGGTTATTTTGTTGTATTCAATGTTACTCTTAAGATTTGTAAATCTATTTGAATGCAGTGCCAAAAGCCCACATAATTCCAACCAGACTGGTTAAAAGGCACATATCTGAAATTCCTTGTTTTCCTGCCGGGGATGGGGGGAAAAAGAGTAGGTGTCAATTATTCGGGATGTTTGTGGGTTATAAAAAGCTGTGCGTTTCCAAAGCGGTTTGTGTTTGAAGTAAAATCCTCATCTGGATCATTTATTTTAATGCGTTTGTCTATAAAGTTCAGGCTATTCATAGAGATTATTGACCAGATCTGAGTTCATTGAAGTTTTGGATAACTCACTTGATGCATAGCAGAACTGCTTATATGCACAGCAGAACCCCCCCCCCTTTTTGTAGGCCTGCGGACCAACATATCTTTGTAGTTTTTTTAGGAACTAAGTCGGGGTCTCAACATACTGTTTAGAGTTAGCACCTTATGTATTCTACTTTTCTATTATGAAATGTGGTTGTGCATCAGCCATCACTCAATTAGCCCATGTCAGCTAAAATAGTGTAGGTGCCAGCTATGTGAACTTGTAGAAAGAATGGTCAAATTACCGACTGGCGTGGGGCACATTTGAAGATCAGTTATCATATTAAAAATGGCAAACATTTGCCTCCACCCTATGGCAAAATGTGTAGAATTGCAACGAGATAAGGGGACGAACTACGAATATGGTGACGAGGCCAGCCGCCATTTGGCACACCAACTTAAACGCCAGTCCGCATCATCTCATCTCTCAGGTATGACTCCTCCTGTAATCTTACAAGTGATCCCTCTAATATTAATTCAACTTTTGTGTCATTATATTCTATCCTCTACCAATCCGAACCCCCATCAGATAATATGGTCATGGACAACTTTTTTAGATAACTTGGATATCCCATCCATTGATATGGACATGAGTGAAGTTCTGGACAACCCTCTGCATCTTGATGAGATAACAAAGGGTCTAAAGTGAATGCAAAGTGTCAAGGCCCCAGGTCCTGATGTTTTCCCTGTCGATTTTTATAAAACCTTCTCAGATCAACTCGCCCCATTACTATTAGATATGTTCACCGACTCGTTATCAGTGGGCTCCCCCCCTGACCGTAACTCAAGCCTCCATCTCACTTATACTTAAAGATTAATATCCGGTGGAATGTGGTGGATATTGATCCCATTTCACTTTTGAACGCTGATGTTAAAATATTAGCTGAGGTTCTAGCATGCCGGTTGGAACCGTGCCTTCAGGATGTCACATTTGATCATCAAACAGGTTTCATCAAAGAGTGACGACTGTTTTCCAATGTACGCCGGCTTTTGAACATTATACTCTCCTATCTCTCCAGACCGCAAAATTGTTTCTCTTGATGCAGAGAATTCTTTCGACCAGGTGGAGTGGGATTATTTATTTAAGATTTGGTTTTTGGTCCAATTTCATCTAATGAAATATGTCTGCTCTATTCTGCTCCTACGGCTAGCATACACACCACCATTCAAAATACTCCCCACCCTCCCCCCTTTTGCATAGAACCGCTTTCCTTGGCCTTAAAATCATCACCATAATTCACTGGAATCCACCGAGCTGGTGAAGAGCACAGTGTTGCTGTATGTCGATCTATTATATCACTAACCCTGTAAACGCTGTCGATAACAATGCATATTTTAAACACGTTTGGATCATTCTCAGGTTACAAATGGATCATTCAGAAAGTGAATGTTTTCTGATCAACCCTGCTGCCAAGCAAATTCACCTTGGAGCCCTGCCTTTCTGTCTGTCGCCCTCTGGTTTTTCCTATTTGGGTGTGGATATAATACACTTTCTGTCGATTCTCCATAAAACTAACTTTGCAAGCCTAGTCACGTGAGTTAAAGCAGACTTAAACAGGGATAGTCTGCCTCATTAGCTGGCAGAATCCAATCTGTTAAAATGAACATTTTACCTAGGTTTCTATACCTTTTTTCAACGTCTTCCGATCTTTCTGCCGAAGTCATTTTTTAAATTAATTGTGTACGTATATTAATATATAATTTCCAATTATATGTATGCTGCTTTTGTTAGAGGGAGGTGGTTCAATAAGTATAGGGGGATAAAAGGATGTATCTGGTCAATTTGTATTTCTTTATGTCCCAAAAAATGGCATGAATTTAGCTGTAAAGTGCATATTTTCTCTACCATGCATGGCAAAAAGTGCAGGTTTAAAACATTTTTTCTTCTTCTCCGCTGTCAAGGGGTGGGGGGTGCTAAAATGGAGTCAGTACGGCCCCTCACGATGAGTTCCGTTTTTTTTTTTGTGGCCCCCACCTCCATCAATGTTGCCCATCCCTGATCTAGACCTTTAACCTGTTTCCTCGACAGGGGCCTGAGCATGGACCGCCGACAATGCTAGTGCTACCATGGGCAGCGTCACACTGCGCTACTTCTGCTATGGTTGCCTCTTCACCTCTGTGACCTGGTCCGTCCTGCTCTTCCTCTACTTCAGCCTGAGCCAGGACAGCGGCCGGCCCTCCTTCAGGAATGTGCCCATCCAGGGGCCCCAGGCCAAACGCTTCCAATCACGCTTCACCAGGAGCCCTGGAGGAGGCCAAGAGCAAGGCATCAAGGCAGTCCCTGCAGCAAGAGGCAACAAAAAGGCCGATCTCTCTCCGGAGATGGGTAAGTGAGCCCTTCAGAGCATGAAACTTGAAAAAGATCTCTCTAATCTATATACAGAATTTAGGAGGGGTGTATGGTGAGAAGGAATGATCTGATGATAGGCGTTTATAAATGGTTGTCAGTATGTTAACAAAGCTCATGTGAACTGCCTCATAACCAGCTGCATTGCCTTCAGAGTTTCACACATCCAGAATGATGAGCTTAAGCTCCACAAGCTCACTCGTACTCATGACAGATTCTCGAATGGTTAGGACATTTTGAAGGTCTGTATTATTCATTGGTCCCCAAGGAATGCTTGTCGTGTTGGCTTGCTCCCATGTCAACTAATGAAACATTTAACAGGCAGGCAGAGTGATGTGAAAACGATCGGCTCCAGAGTGTAGCCTAGGCGATTCCACGATGCCTTTATGCGTCAATGCCCATTTGGAGCTGGACAGTGAGAAACACAGGACCAATCAAGCTAACCATAATTCATTACGGATTATCGTTCAGCAGGTTCGGTTGGCATTGAGTTATTATTATTATTTTTAACTGTCCGAAGCAGGCGCAAAGAAAGACATTGTGCATTGCAGCAATACAAAGGCATGTTTGAAGTGTCTTTGGATTGGAGTGAGGCCTTCAGATGGCTGTTGAGTGAGTTGTTTCCATGGAGTTACTAAGCAAAGCCATTACCACCCACTCAGGATGAAGCCTGCTTGTGTTACCATGGCAATGTGGACCAGCCTAACCACCCCCAGTAGTGGATGCATCAATAAAATCCTCATACTGACACAAGCGCCCGTACTATTCTGAACCATTCCATCTATTCGCATCCTTTTTTCTTCTCTCCATCCTGTCTTTTCCTCTTCAGGTATGATTTTTAATGAGCAAGACCAGGAGATTCGAGACATGGGCTATCACAAGCACGCTTTCAACGTACTCATCAGCAATCGACTGGGCTTCCACCGAGACCTCCCCGACACTAGGGACGACAGGTGAGTGAGAGAGCGACAGCGTGCGAGTGTGGCATATATTTTGGTTTATTGACTCTGTGAGAGTGAACGGCTGACACCGACGCAGCACTTTGCAAGCCATCATGAAGGGCAACGGTAGCCAAAGGTTAAATGGGAAATGATGTCAATCTCTCTCTGCCTGCCCTGTTGCCCCTACGAAATCCAAATACAAGGCATCTGTCTAGAGATGATTTGGTTTAGCACTGGTCTGAGGCTAACAAGTAGACCTGCAGCTTGGAGTATTATCACGTTATTTGTTAAGATGAGTTGCTTGTAAATGCAAAAACGAATTGGCTTGGCCAGTCTTTACAATCATTGGTACAATCAGGTGGTTTTAAGAGTTTGTAAATCCTGCTTACTCAGCAGACATGTTAGGATAGGGCAGAGGGTGAGTAGTTGAGGCATAATATGTTACATAAGCAAAGGGTAAAAACTGTTAATGTTTCCAAGGGGCAAGGCTTTCATAAGGTTGAGGAAAGCTCTGTAGGTGTGACCGTCATGATCCAAATGTTTCACTCCAAGCTGCACAGTGAAACAGCATGAGAGTTTTATGCATGCCATTACTAAAGATGGTGAATACTGATCCTAGCTATGTTTGTCCCTGTCAAATACCTAGATAGGACTCTAGTGCCCAAAAGACAGTTTTAGCGTGGGCAGCGCAATTCAATTTTCACAATTTTGAAGTAGTCAACATGGTGGAACTTCCTAAAAGGAAGGATCATTTAATTCCGTACATGTCATCAGGTGGGATCAGCCAATTAATTATACTAGTGAGGAAACATTCCATAACTGCAGGTGGCAGTAAAATTGCCAACCTTGGTTTTATAACTGATCAAACAACACACTCTCGGTGGCTTCAGTTTGTTTACCAACTCCTAGAAGTAGTAGTAGAAGAAAATGTACTACAGCCTCGATGGTGCTGCCCATAACGGGACAGATGCAATGTCTATGGTCCCTGTTGTGACACCCAGGACTTGGCTAATATGTGTTGGTGGCCCCGCCCACCCCCTCTGTCTCTCAGGTGCCGAGATAGAATCTATCCTCTGTCCCTCCCCACGGCCAGCGTCGTGATCTGCTTCTTCAACGAGGCGTTCTCCGCCCTCCTGCGCACAGTGCACAGCGTCCTAGATCGCACGCCTGCCTACCTGTTGCATGAGATTATACTGGTGGATGACAGCAGTGAACTAGGCAAGCTGCTCTTTTCAGTTGTCTATTTAGGATGTGAACTCTTGGGTTTTGTTCAGGCTCGCCTGAGCCAGGTAGACTATAACAAGGCCCAGTAAATGATTGGATGCTGTCGTGGACTGTGTGCATCTGTCTACAGTGTGCATCTGTCTACAGTGTGCATCTGTCTACAGTGTGCATCTGTCTACAGTGTGCATCTGTCTACAGTGTGCATCTGTCTACAGTGTGCATCTGTCTACAGTGTGCATCTGTCTACAGTGTGCATCTGTCTACAGTGTGCATGCTTCAATTACCTAGTTGGTGAACAAACGCAGGCTACTGTATTGTGTTGACGTTATCGAATGCCTGTGTGTAAATGTCAAAGAAGTCAAAGATCTTGGATCTCAATAGGATCTACCTGTATAAATTAAACTGAGCTCCATCTGAAAGCTTCTGTCCTTTCCCTTCACCACAGCTGACCTGAAGGAAGACCTGGACATCTATGTCCAGCTCAACCTCCAGGGCAAGGTCAAGGTGGTCCGCAACGAGAAGAGAGAAGGACTGATCCGAGGGAGGATGATAGGGGCCTCTCATGCCACAGGTGAGCCCTCCCGAGACCATAACTCTTCACTAATGTAACATATGCCCCCTGAGGCAGGGATGCAGGTAAAATAACTATGTTTACTGTCTAGTCAAGTTCCACACGGAAGTAATATTGTTGTATTATGATCAGCTGCAGTAGGATGAGAGGAAGAGGCTACAGAGGAATCCAACAGTGTGTGTGTGCGTGTCTGCGCGAACAGTGTGCTTGTGTGTGTCTGCGCGAACAGTGTGCTTGTGTGTGTGCGCGCAAACTGTGCGTGTGTGTCTGCGCAAACTGTGCGTGTGTGTGAACAGTGTTTTGTGATTGAACTGTGTGTGTACGTGCAAATGTCAAATCCCTGTAGATGTGTACCTCTAACCCCAGGAACCACTGAAGATATCTTGTCTCTCGGATACTACAGGTCGACCGATTAATTAGGGCCGATTTCAAGTTTTCATAACAATCGGAAATCTGTATTTTTGGGCGCAGATTTTTCATTTATTTTTAATAACTTTATTTAACTAGGCAAGTCAGTTAAGAACACATTCTTATTTTCAATGACGGCCTAGGAACGGTGGGTTAACTGCCTCGTTCAGGGGCAGAACGACAGATTTTCACCTTGTCAGCTTGGGGGATCCAATCTTGCAACCTTAGTTAACTAGTCCAACGCAATAACGACCTGCCACTCTCTCGTTGCACTCCACAAGGAGACTGCCTGTTACGCGAATGCAGTAAGCCAAGGTAAGTTGCTAGCTAGCATTAAACTTATCTTATAAAAAAACAATCATAATCACTAGTTAACTACACATGGTTGATGATATTACTAGATATTATCTAGCGTGTCCTGCGTTGCATATAATCTGACTGAGTATACAAGTATCTGACTGAGTGGTGGTAGGCAGAAGCAGGCGCGTAAACATTCATTCAAACAGCACTTTCGTGAGTTTTGCCAGCAGCTCTTCGTTGTGCTTCAACATTGCGCTGTTTATGACATCAACTCCCGAGATGAGGCTGGTGTAATCGAAGTGAAATGGCTAGCTAGTTAGTGTGTGCTAATAGCTAAAACCAAATTGAACATGTTTCATTATTTACTTGAGACTAAATAGATTTTTATTGATGTATTATATTAAGTTAAAATAAGTGTTCATTCAGTATTGATTAATCGGTATCGGCTTTTTTGGTCCTCCAATAATCGGTATCGGTATTGGTATCGGCAGGGTAGCCTAGTGGTTAGAGCATTGGACTAGTAACCGGAAGGTTGCAAGTTCAAACCCCCGAGCTGACAAGGTACAAGTCTGTCATTCTGCCCCTGAACAGGCAGTTAACCCACTGTTCCTAGGCCGTCATTGAAAATAAGAATTTGTTCTTAACTGACTTGCCCAGTTAAATAAAGTTATTAAAAATAAAAATAAATAAAAAATCTGCCAACCCTCTCCCTGTTCTTCTCCATCCTCTCCTGATTTGGTGTTTACTTTCTGAAGGGGAGGTGCTGGTGTTCCTCGACAGCCACTGCGAGGTAAACGAGGCGTGGCTATCGCCCCTGCTGGCGCCCATCCAGCGGGACCGCAAGACGGTGGTGTGTCCCGTCATCGACATAATTAGTGCCGACACGCTGGCCTACAGCCCCTCCCCCATCGTCCGGGGGGGCTTCAACTGGGGGCTGCACTTCAAGTGGGACCCTGTGCCCGCCTCAGAGCTCAACGGCCCCAACGGAGCACTGGGCGCCATCAGGTAACCTCCTGGCGGGAAACCAACCAGACCTTGTCGGGAATATATGATTTGCTCAAGGTGTGGAAAATGCTGAACCCAAGGATGAGGCCAACGACTTCTATATTTAATGGTTTAATAGACAAACAATAGGGAGACGCACGTTCCTCTGAAAGGTTCCAATCTGCCCAATTCCAAAGACGAAACAGTCGTTATATGCTCATCCGTATCTCTGTTCTCTCTCCAGCTGCCTCAGAGTGCCTGGGCCCTGGTCAAAACATAGGCAACTTGCAAGGCCAGAGTGAACCATGGAGTAGACATCTCTATCGCTTTAAAATGCCTATAGTTTAATTACAGCCATCGGCCTTATCCCCAGGAATGTCATTTAGACAGCGCAAACTCCAAGCTAGGTTTGCCGCATTATAGATGCAGAGGAACCAGTATGCACCTGAATGCACTCAACAAAACTATGATCATTATAGATGCAGAGGAACCAGTATGCACCTGAATGCACTCAACAAAACTATGATCATTATAGATGCAGAGGAACCAGTATGCACCTGAATGCACTCAACAAAACTATGATCATTATAGATGCAGAGGAACCAGTATGCACCTGAATGCACTCAACAAAACTATGATCATTATAGATGCAGAGGAACCAGTATGCACCTGAATGCACTCAACAAAACTATGATCATTATAGATGCAGAGGAACCAGTATGCACCTGAATGCACTCAACAAAACTATGATCTTGTTTCCCTAAATTGTATTATGAAAGCATAACTGTACTATTGTATTTTATAACTTAGCTGGTCATGTTGGCAATAGAACAGGATGTCAAATGATGCTCACCTGACCCAGATTGTGATTTATAATGGACCTTTTGGATTGCTTAAACAACATTAATTGTGTGCTAGTGAGGAGGCAGGGTTGTTTTCAAAACAACTACAAGTATGCTTGCTCTAGTTCCTCAACAGCACAGCTAGGAGAGATTAAAAAAAAAAAACTTATAGTTAAACTCTTGAGTCATCAAAGTGCATTGAAATGACTTAGGAACTGTGCACACTTTGGAGAGGTGTGGCCCCTTGGAGACACCAGTTAGTCATCTCACTCAACCCCTTGTCATTTCTTTGTCTTATGTTGCACCTACCCTACATTACCATGAATATTCTTGTTACTGAATGTATCCAGAATATATTCAACAAATGTGTCAAAGTACAGTAAATGTAAAATGCACATAAAATCAGTGTGCTGTTTGGATTCAGTCTGTCAGGGGAACTGTTGTCTCAACTTTGGTCTAATAATTTCCCTTTATATTGCTACCAATGTTATGCAAATGTTTTCATATTTCTGCATCCATATAGGCCAATTCCATAGAGTATAAAGGGTTAATGCTCAAATTGATTGGGAATAGCTCAGACCCCCCCCCCCATTTGTTTTGATTTCAGCATGCATGAACCTGATCAATAAAGCCCATGTGATATAGAGTTGTGTTCCCATCCCCTTGTTATGGAATCATGTGAAAGCTAATTAGTGGTCATAGTAGGGCGCCTGAGTGTCTGCCGGCTTTAGCCCTAAGGTCTTCTCGGACATCCCTTAGTGTAAAAAAAAAATACAATCTCTTTCAATTTCTCTCCGTTTCGCTCAAATGCTTGCGTTCTGGGCTTTCCATAAGAACATAAGCCTACGGTCACACAGAGATGCATGAAAACGCATTAAATCGGATACGCATTCATCATGGTCAGTCATCGTCAAATTCAAGTCAATTATTTTCTGAAGTGTTGGATACGCCCAAAGGCCGGAGTTGTGTTATTTGTTTTGACGGACAATCACCTCTGGCGATCTGTCAAACGGATGGCTCCATTGGAAAAAAAACATTCTCAGTCAGTAATTCTCTCTGGTCACAGCCTAACTAGCCTGACTAGAAGACAGAGGCATTGTTTTCTCACATATTAGTGGTTGCGCTGCAGGTACTACCTTAAAGGATACTGATGTAGCGACAATGCCGACTCAAACTCTGTCTTACTCCCCCTCCCCCAGGTCCCCCACCATGGCCGGTGGTCTGTTTGCCATGGACAGGAAGTACTTTAACGAGCTGGGCCAATACGACAGCGGCATGGACATCTGGGGCGGCGAGAACCTCGAGATCTCCTTCCGGGTAAATAAAAGGGTCACACATACTCACTTCCTTTTCACACGACACAGTCCGTCTCCGTAGTGTGTACACACTGTCACATAACATACACAACATGTCTGCTTCATGTTATTCTTAGGCAGGGTACAGATGCTCCCAAAGTGACACTCACCCTTTCAATTGAGCATATTTTTCCCGTTTTAGGAGGGGTGCCAAATCAACTAGGTGGGGAGCACACATGCACCTGGTCAAATGAGCTGTGACACGTCAACCACTCGTCATAAGCTCAAGACACTTGGTTTATTTACCATGTTTTGGCTCAGTTAGTCTAAGGCTTTGCCCTGGCAAAATCAAGCTTTTCTTCCCCTTTGAAAAATACAGAATTAAATCAAATGTTTTAACTGACAGCCAAAGGCAAGTTTATTTCTCTATATTACGTTTTGTTCCATTTGAGTTGGATCGCCGCAGGCTGGCAACTATATATTGGCTTGGCTACATGAATCTCTACAACAAAAATTCCTTTCTTGCCTCAGAGTTTTTAGTTACTTTTACCACATCAGAGTTGGACATTTCTCTTCCAGTCCTGTTTGAATATTCTTGGCAAGACTACCTTCTCATGTCTTGCTATGTTACCCTATTTGAGAAGAGAGTACAGTATATTTTTCTTCACTAAGGAAACGTTATGTACAGTGCATTTGGAAAGTATTCACACCTCTTGACTTTTTCCACATTTTGTTACGTTACAGCCTTAATCTAAAATGGATTAAACATTTGTATTTTATTTGATCTACACTCAATACCCTATAATGACAAAGCAAAAACAGGTTTTTAGACATTTTTGCAAATATTAAAAATACAAAATGTAAATATCACATTTACAAAAGTATGCAGACCATTTACTCAGTACTTTGTTGAATCGTCTTCGGCAGTGATTACAGCCTTGAGACTTCTTGGGTATGACGCTACAAGCTTTGCACACCTGTATTTGGGGAGTTTCTCCCATTCTCTTCAGATCCTCTTAAGCTCTGTCAGGTTGGATGGGGGTCATCGCTGCACAGCTATTTTCAGGTCTCTCCAGAGATGTTAGATCAGGTTCAAGTCCGGGCTCTGGCTGGGCCACTCAAGGACATTCAGCGACTTGTCCTGAAGCCACTCCTGTGTTGTGTGCTTCGGGTCGTTGTCCTGTTGGAAGGTGAACCATCGCAAGGTCCTGAGCGCTCTGGAGCAGGTTTTCATCAAGGATCTCTCTGTACTTTGCTCCGTTCATCTTTACCTCGATCCTGACTAGTCTCCCGGTCCCTGCAGCTGAAAAACATCCCCACAGCATGATGCTGCCACCACCATGCTTCACCGTAGGGATGGTGCCAAGTTTCCTCCAGATGGGACACTTGGCATTCAGGCCATAGAGTTCAATCTTGGTTTCACCAGACCAGAGAATCTTGTTTCTCATGGTCTGAGAGTCTTTAGGTGCTTTTTGACAAACTCCAAGCGGGTTGTCGTGTGCCTTTTTACTGAGGAGTGGCTTCCGCCTGGCCACTCTACTAGAAAAGCCTGATTGGTGGAGTGCTGCAGAGATGGTTGTCCTTCTGGTAGGTTCTCGCATATCCAGACGAACTCTGGATCTGTCAGAGTGACCATCGGGCTCTTGGTCAACTCCCTGACCAAGGCCCTTCTCCCCCTGATTGCACAGTTTGGCCAAGCGGCCAGCTCTTGGAAGAATCTTGGTGGTTCCAAACTTCTTGCACTTAAGAATGATGGAGGTCACTGTGTTCTTGGGGCCCTTCAATGCTGAATAAATGTTTTGGTACCCTTCCCCAGATCTGTGCCTCGACACAATCCTGTCTCGGAGTTCAACGGACAATTTCCTTCGACCTCATGGCTTGGTTTTTGCTCTGACATGCACCGTCAACTGTGGGACCTTATATAGACAGGTGTGCCTTTCCAATCTTGTCAAATCAATAGAATTTACTCTATTCAAGTTGTAGAAACCTTTCAAGGATAATCAATCGAAACAGGATGCACCTGAGCTGAATTTCGAGTTTCATAGCAAAGGGTCTGAATACTTATGTAATAAATAAGGTAATTTGTTTTTTTTTCTCATTTGCAAAAAAAAAAAATCTCGACCTGTTTTCACTTTGTCATTACGGGGTAAATGCTGGAGTATAGAGACAAATGAAGTTTTAGCTTAACTGTCCAAATAGATTGAGGGAAGAAAATATATAATCAGTTTTAGAATAAGGCTGTAACGTAACAAAATGTGGAAAAAGGGAAGGGGTCTGAATACTTTCCGAAAGCTCTGTATGTGAAACATTGTCAGATTACATGAACCATATGGCTCTGTACTATGGGAAATGGAGCTGATGTTTGGTCAGACTTTATACACTCCCCTACATATTTATTTGGACAGTTAAGCTAAAACGCTGAATATTTGCTCTATACTCCAGCATTTGTGATTTGAGATAAATTGAGGCGATCGTACAGAACGTCACTTTATTTAAAGGTATTTTCATACATATCTGTTCTATCATTTAGAAATGAAAGTACTTTATGTATCCCCCCCCCTCCCTCCCATTTGAAGGTGTTGTAAGTATTTGGACAAAACAAACTGCAAATGCGTTCAAGTTTGTAGAGTCATCTTCATAGTGGTATACTTGGCCATAGAGTCTGCTCCTGCATGGATTAAGTAAAAGGGGTTTGAGTTTTTCTATATAGAAGCTCAGTCATGAATGTGTGTGTGGTCTACAGTAGGAAGTTATTCACAACATGCATATAATATAGCTTAGATGAAGTGCGCTGGCGCTCAAACCAAGAATTCAAATATTTTCTGAACTGCTGAATGTGTGTTAATACAATGCATTTGTCTTTTCTCAGATCTGGATGTGTGGGGGCCAGCTCCTGATCATTCCCTGTTCGCGGGTTGGTCATATATTTCGTAAACGGCGGCCCTACGGGTCACCCGGAGGTCAGGACACCATGGCCCACAACTCCCTGCGCCTGGCCCACGTATGGATGGATGAATACAAGGTACATGTACAGAGTAGTAGTACAGGCTGGGCAGTATAGCGTATTTTACTCTCTACTGGTATTTGATGCATGGACCAGTTTTGGGTTTTTACTTTTTTATAACGGTATTTCAATGTTTGGTTTGTTTAATGTGCTATGCCGCTACGCAGGGTCGTCTTTCTCCTTCAACACACACAATCCAAAAAACAAACAAGAAATATCAGAATGAGCAATGTCAGAGTCCGGAATATAAATAAATATGTAATGGGTGTGTGTTTATAGACAGTATATGAATAGAAAAGGTGTGTACTGCAGTAGTTATAGGATGAGCCATGACAAGAACACAATATACACATATAAAGTGGTAAAACAGTATGTGACCAGTGTTCTATGACTCTATGTACATAGGGCAGCAGTCTCTAAGGTGCAGGGTAGAGTACCGGGTGGTAGCCAGCTCGTGACAATGTCTAAGGGTCAGGGCAGGTTACTGGGCAGAGGCCAGTTAGTGATGACTGTTTTAAGAGTCTGATGGCCTGAAAATGGAAGCTATACTATTAGTTTAGTTTATGTA
Organism: Oncorhynchus nerka; assembly: GCF_034236695.1. Taxonomy (NCBI): domain Eukaryota; kingdom Metazoa; phylum Chordata; class Actinopteri; order Salmoniformes; family Salmonidae; genus Oncorhynchus; species Oncorhynchus nerka. Next base: position 21,722,830 of record NC_088401.1, on the reverse strand, counting down.
TCTTACTATCTGCAAACAGCTAGTTTGTATTTTTTTAACAAGTTGTGGTTAAAATAAATTGTGTTAGCCTCTAATGCTAATCGCTGGGTAGCTAGCTAGCTAAATGTACTTAGTCAGAGCAAACGTAGCTAGCTAATACAAATCAAATGTTATTTGTCACATGCGCCGAATACATCAGGTGTAGACCTTACAGTGAAATGCTTACTTAAAAGCCCTTAGCCAACAAAGCCATTCAATAAATATAATTACTAAAATAAACCATTTAAAAATCCACCGATTAGAAAAAAAAGAGTAAAAGTCAATCAAAAGGTAACACTAGAAATGTACATAAGAATAACGTGGCTATATACAGGGGGTACCGGTACCGAGTCAATGGGCGGGGGTATAGGTTAATCGAGGTAATTTGACTATGCATAGATAATGAACAGCGAGTAGCAGCAGTGTAAAAACGGGGGGTTTGTCAATGTAAATAGTCCAGGTGGCCATTTTGATTAGTTGTTCAGCAGTCTTATGGCTTTGGTGTAGCCTTTTGGTCCTAGACTTGGCGCTCCGGTACCGCTTGCCGTGCTGTAGCAGAGAGAACAGTCTATGACTGGAGACTTTGACAATTTTTTGGGTCTTCCTCTGACGCCGCCTAGTATATAGGTCCTGGATGTCAGTAAGTTTGGCCCCAGTGATGTACTGGGCCATATGCACTACCATCTGTAGCGCCTTACGGTCAGATGCCATACCAGGTGGTGATGCAACTGGTCAGGAGGCTCTCGATGGTGCAGTTGTAGAACTTTTTGAGGATCTGGGGACCCATGCCAAATCTTTAAGGTCTCCTGCGGGGGAAAAGTTTTCGTGCCCTCTTCACGACTGTCTTGGTGTGTTTGGACTACGAGTTCGTTGGTGATGTGGACACCAAGGAACTTGAAACACTTGACCCGCTCCACAACAGCCCGTCGATGTTAATGGGCCCTGCTTGACCCTCCTTTTCCTGTAGTCCATGATCAGCTCTTTTGTCTTGCTGTGTGTGTGAGAGAGACATTAAAAACTTCTCAACTAGCCTACCTGGTTAAATAAAATAACATTTAATGTGTTACCATGCACTGCTCATAAACAATATTTACAAATTGTATTATTCAAAAACCCAAAATACTGTGAAAAATATTGTGATATGATATTTTGGCCATATCACCCAGCCCTAGTACACACGATTGAAATGCAGTCCTAAGTCACCCATTCCATGCTGGTGGCCTGTAATAGGTAATAGCCAAGACTGAAAACCACTGATCTGAAGAAATCCTTTTTTCACACCTTATTTTTCCCAGAGGCTTCTATTATAGCCTCCAAGCCATCTATGGTCATAAGCAAAGGATTTCTTCTAATTACTCTCAGCTCCATGTCTTGATCAGCACAGTGATGTTTGTTCCTTTCCAAGCTACAAAGCGGAGCTATAATTGCTTTCCACAGACTGAAAATTGCCGATCTAATTGGAAAGTAAGCTAATACCGTTGTGGTCTCCCTTTCACACACCTCATCGTCTCACAACGATTGAGTCTGAATTTGCTTTCTCATTTCCCCTCAGTGTGTGGACGGTTATTGTTACCAAACAAAGCAGTGTGCACAGAGGCCTTGAATATGATTAGTTAATAGTTAATCATCATTACTTAGACATCTTGGTTCCTTAGGGGCACATGAGGCATCCACGAGAGTGCCGCTGTTTCCGGGAAGATTATGGATGCTGCCGTGTAGTCTCTCTTCTGTGCTCTTTCCCCAACTTCCATTTGTTTCTTTCCATTTTGAAATGATATACAGTACATTTGAACTAAGAGTGTGATTCATAAATTGCCACCCCCCCCACTGAATTCTTAGTACAACAGAGTAGTGTTGAAATCTTCCAGAGGTTTAAGATGAGGTTAGGGTTCTGGCTTCTCCATCACCACACTAATCTGGGACTGGGACAGGCTTTTTTTCTACGTAAACAGCTGGCCCAAATCAGGATGTATCAGACAGATTCTCAATCAAGGTAAACATCTTGGTTTTATTATTGCTTAGCCCAATTTGAATCTTACCTCTGAAATAATTATTGAGTCTTGCACTACTATTAGCTAGTGGTTTATTCAGCTTTTCTGATCATGTTTGTTTACACACTAACTTTAGTAAACCATGTGCTTTTACAGACAACTGAGATGCAGCTATATTAATTGTGGAATAGCAATCAACCTCACCTATTTTTTTGTCTCGTCCAATCAGGAGCAGTACTTCAACCTTCGGCCGGAGCTCCGGGAACGCGCCTACGGTGACATCAGCGAGCGGCAGGCGGTGCGCCAACGGCTGCAGTGCCACTCTTTCAAGTGGTACCTGGACACCATATACCCCGAGATGCAGGTGGCCTCAACCCACAACAAGCCTCAGCAGCCTGTGTTCGTCAACAAAGGTCTCCGCAGGCCCAAAGTGCTGGAAAGAGGCCGGGTAAGATAGGCCAGCTGGCTAAAAGCCCCGGCCCCCTGTCGCTCTAAACCGCTGTAGACTCGCTCTCTCCACTAACCCACTAAAGTAAAGTTGAACTTGTGCTTTATAGTCAATGGTCGCATCAACCATAGGAGTTGGCCATACAGCACACTCTGATCTGGGACCAGGCTAGAGCTATGCTACTGTCCACCATAGAAATAGTCATTTCACTTCTATTGTACGCTACATCATGCCTCAAAATAACACTGTTCAAACTTCAGCACTTCAGTGTAACAAAAGGAGGCCAATTGGTCTTCTTTTAGCGATACATCACTCTCCACCCCCGGATTTTTCCTAAGTAGCTGGGAACTGACCATTTTCTGCCATAACTTTTACACTGTTTTTCACCAGTAGAGCCATGTGTGGTTGACGGTCAACCCTTGCCAAAGAGGCCCAAAAATTACACCTGAAATGAAAAAGAATAGAATGCATGTTCTCAATCTCTTCGATTTAAGCTGTAACTCTGTATATCTTTCACACGCAAATAGCCCTATAGTTGTACATTAAACAAAGTTGCTTGTTAACTGTGAGTGATGCACCTTCAATGTGTATAAACAGCAGCTGCTTCCTGATGGACAAGAGGGCATCAGAAGTTGTAAACGTTAACAATATCCCATGTTCTTGCACGTTGTTGTTTGGGGTTCATATGATAAGGTCAGAAAGCATTTAAGAATGCAACGCAGAAATACCTGAACATTCTTCAAAAACTGAGGGAAAGCAAAAAGCATCAATACAACATTACAACATACTGCACCTTAAGTTTTTCTTATTGAATGAAATGGAATAAATGCCATATCCAGTCAGCAGGGGGCAATGTGGTGTTGCACAAGTCATTAAGGAGTCCCCAGGTTACAGACACACACCACTTAGAAGCTCAGAACTCAGGAATAGATAAGTTTTCCTGCTTCAAAAAGACTAATAGGAAACGAGTTATGTATTGCAAGTCAAACAACCAACAGCTCTGCTACGTCAGTCTCCCAGAGAGAACGTTCATATTCTACTTAGTCTGGAAGAAAAGATCATGCATTCATAGGTGAATTCTTAAAATGCTTGGTTTCTGAAGATCTAAAGTTAAGGTGAGGCAGTCGGTGCAATGTGTTGAGATAATACCCACATTTTTTCAAGCGACTTACTGGAGCAATTGGCTTTAAGTGCCTTCCTCAAGGGCACATCAACAGATTTTTCACCTAGTTGGTTCTGGGATATGAACCAGCAACCTTCCGGTTATTAGTTCAATGCTCTTAACCACTAGGTTACCTGCCGCCCTAGTGGCTGGGTGTTGGTATATTGTGCATTTCAGTGCCATATTCTGGACGTAACTTCACATATTCACTTGGCATATTCTTTGCAGTAGCACTGCACAGATAATCAGATCTTACATTGCCTGAAGCTGTGTGTAACGTTTCCGGAATCACATGAATGAAACTCAGATGTGGAGTCAGGCTGCAATACATTTTTTTATTTTTTTATCCCAGAGCGTCTTAGTCCTAGTGGGTGGGTGTTGTTTTGGGGCGGCAGATAGCCTGGTGGTTAGAGCGTTGGGCCAGTAACCGAAAGGTTGCTAGATTGAATCCCCGAGCTGACAAGGTAAAAATCTGTCGTTTCTACCTCTGAACAAGACAGTTAACCCGCTGTTCCTAGGCCATCATTGTAAATAAGATTTTGTTCTTAACGGACTTGCCTAGTTAAATAAAGGTTAACAAATAAATAAATACACTAGTGAGTGCATACATTTTCATACTGGTCCCCCGTGGGAATCGAACCCATAACCCTGGTGTTGCATGTGCCATGCTCTACCAACTGAGCCACATGGGACATGAGCTGGAATACAACTTCTAACCTCTTCCTTCTCCTTTTCTCTTCAGCTGCGGAACCTGCAGGCTGACAAGTGTCTGGTGGCTCAAGGGAGGCCAAGCCAGAAGGGGGGTGCCGTGGTGCTGAGGGCCTGTGACACACACAACCTAGAACAGGTAAACTAATGGCGTGTTCAAAACAACTGGGAACTGATTTATTTTATTTTATGGTCGTCCAACTCGAGTCTCTTTCTAGAGCTCTGCCATGAATTCACCTCATATCTTTCAGAGTTCCCAGTTGTCTTGAATGCACCATAGTACTTGACTCTGCTTCGTGTCTCCATGACACTGGGACTCATGACAACACAAGTCATTAGTAATGATGTGGGCCTATGACATTCTACAGTGATGATAGAACCATAACACAAGCCTGGCCTGTTAGGGTTAGAACGTGAAATTAGTTCCATTTCATCCTCGTATCCCTAATCTATGCTTTAATTACTTTTGTAAGAGTGTACCTTGGCCACATGGTTAAAGTGTAGGATCTCAAGCTGGATGTACATGAACTGTACCAGTACCTCCTCTCACTCCAGGATCTCATGGTCAGAGATTAGTTTTGTGCACACTTACTGGAAGAGTCATCCATCTTTTCTGCATTCAACCGAAAATGACTGTTCCATTAGGTCCTCCACTTTCCTGTGTGTGTAAAAATGGTGCAGAGTGAGTCACTCCCTGTGTGTGTCGGGTAGAAGTTCAGCAGAGGCTGAAGCTACTGCAGTTCTGCACTGTGACACGCATTCTCCCCCTCTTGCTCTCCCTCATACGGACCACTCTCTCGCTTTCTGTATTCTCTCTTTCCATTTGAACCCCCTCCCCCTCTGCGGCACTGAGTCTTCGGGTACACGATGAGGTCAACTACTTCCGCTGTGAACGGGTGTTTGTGAAATTGTCTGCTGACAAGTGAGGAGTGAAATGTTGACATCCAAAAATGAAGTATTATATATTGGGAAGTAGTTTTGTTTTTCATAAATATTGGGATTATTTAAAGTTGAAATTCTGCCATTTTTCTATTCTGATTTTAAGTCAAGATCTACATTTATATTACATTCTCATAAGGTGATGGTGTTTCTGTAATAGATTACTTTACATTCCTCACTCGGGTCTGTACCACATTTGACCGTCTTGACTTATTCCACATTTAGTTGTATTACAGCCCTAATTCAAAATGAATTCAATATGTATTTTTCTCACCCATCTAAAGCAAATCAAATATTATTTGTCACATACACATGTTTAGCAGATGTTTTTGCGGGTGCAGCGAAATGCTTGTGTTTCCAGCTCCAACAGTGCAGTAATATCTAACAATACACACAACCTAAAAGTTAAATAATGGAATTAAGGAATATTAGGATGAGCAATGTCGGAGTGGCATAGACTAAAATACAGTATATACATATGAGATGAGTAAAGCAAAAATATGTAAACATTATTAAAGTGACTAGTGGTCCATTTATCAAAGTGGCAAGTGATTGCAAGTCTATGGGGCAGCAGCCTCCTAAGGTACAGGGTTACATAACCGGGTGGAAGACTCCTTGTGATGGCTATTTAACAGTCTAATGGCCTTGAGATAAAAAAACAGCTTCTCGGCCCCAGCTACAGATAAGTGAAAATGTTTTTATCCATTTTTGCAAATTAAATACAGAAAGATTTCATTTACCTATAGTATTCACGCCCCCTGAGACAATAATAAACTCAGCAAAAAAAGAAATGTCCCTTTTTCAGGACCCTGTCTTTCAAAAAATAATTTGTAAAAAATCTAAATGACTTCACATATCTTCATTGTAAAAAGGTATAAACAACCATAAACAATTCATGAACATGCACCTATGGAACGGTTGTTAAGACACTAACAGGAAGGCAATTAAGGTCAGTTATGAAAACTTAGGACACTAAAGAGGCCTTTCTACTGACTCTGAAAAACACCAAAAGAAAGATGCCCAGGAATCCCTGCTCATCTGCGTGAACTTGCCTTAGGCATGCTGAAAGGAGGCATAAGGACTGCAGATGTGGCCAGGGCAATAAATTGTACTGTGTGAGAGCGCTACAGGGAGACGGAACAGACAGCTGATTGTCCTCGCAGTGTCAGACCACTTGCAACAACACCCGCACAGCTCTGGAGAGAGAGACTTCATCAGAGCGCGCAACAGGACACTGTACGGTCTACACTCGGTTTGTTGTTTACATTTAAAACTTATTCATTAAATCAATTTTAATCCAAACTAAAGTTTTGTTACTAAGGATTCCACAACGCGGTTAGCCTTTACGGCTGGGACTGCAAATTTGTGTTTAGTTTTTGCGTGGATTCCGCGAGTGCTAGCTGGCTGTACTACAGACACTTGTCGTCGTGGTGGGAAAGACTTTTGTTATCTTTTCGTAAAACAACTGGCTCTATACTGCAACCAATCTGGATACCAAGGAGATCCTGAGGGAAATCGACGAGTACCAACAGCTTTACGCTATGGAGGAACAACATACTCCTTCGTGGAAAGATCCGACCACCTCACAAAATTAACTTTAACCCGACAAAAAAAAGAAAAACAGATTAATCTACAGACACGGACGATTTACTTCCCATTGAGGTAGAGGCTAGTGCTCTGGCTGGAATCCATGCAACGATGGAACATTTGTGTGAGAAGGTAGCAGGGCTGAGGGGGAGTTTGGCGTTCAGCCAGAGTGAAATTCTCAAGCGCCAAAGAGAAAAGAAGACACTCACAGCCAAGGTAAAAATACACGATTCCAACATGAATTGTCCACTCAGGGAAAACAGGGTGATGAAGGAGACGCTACTAGACATACAAATTTGTAGCATGAGTGAAAAATCACTTTTTCTGCTATTCCTGAGGACGCATCCAATAATCCAGAGGGCGCGATCAGAGAATTTATGAAATCCGCATTGAAGCTTCCTATAGAGATTAAACAAGGTGGCTTTCCACCGAGTACACAGACTTGGAGCGACAAGACCAAGGGTACCCGACCGATCATCGCAAAATTTGAACACTACCAACAAAAGGAGCTGATCAAAAGCAGAGGAAGGGACCAAATTCGGTCTCAATGACCAATTTCCAAAGGAGATAAACGAACTTCGTAAGAGACTGTATCCGGTACAAAGACAACAAAGGATGGATGGTCAAATCAAATCTAATCAAATTGTATTTGTCACATACACATGGTTAGCAGATGTTAATGCGAGTGTAGCGAAATGCTTGTGCTTCTAGTTCCGACAATGCAGTAATAACCAAGTAATCTAACTAACAATTCCAAAACTACTGTCTTATACACAGTGTAAGGGGATAAAGAATATGTACATAAGGATATATGAATGAGTGATGGTACAGAGCAGCATAGGCAAGATACAGTAGATGGTATCGAGTACAGTATATACATATGAGATGAGTATGTAAACAACGTGGCATAGTTAAAGTGGCTAGTGATACATGTATTACATAAGGATGCAGTCGATGATATAGAGTACAGTATATACGTATGCATATGAGATTAATAATGTAGGGTAAGTAACATTATATAAAGTGGCTAGTGATATATTTACATTTCCCATCAATTCCCATTATTAAAGTGGCTGGAGTCGAGTCAGTGTCAGTGTGTTGGCAGCAGCCACTCAATGTTAGTGGTGGCTGTTTAACAGTCTGATGGCCTTGAGATAGAAGCTGTTTTTCAGTCTCTCGGTCCCAGCTTTGATGCACCTGTACTGACCTCGCCTTCTGGATGATAGCGGGGTGAACAGGCAGTGGCTCGGGTGGTTGATGTCCTTGATGATCTTTATGGCCTTCCTGTAACATCGGGTGGTGTAGGTGTCCTGGAGGGCACCTTTGCCCCCGGTGATGCGTTGTGCAGACCTCACTACCCTCTGGAGAGCCTTACGGTTGAGGGCGGAGCAGTTGCTGTACCAGGCGGTGATACAGCCCGCCAGGATGCTCTCGATTGTGCATCTGTAGAAGTTTGTGAGTGCTTTTGGTGACAAGCCGAATTTCTTCAGCCTCCTGAGGTTGAAGAGGCGCTGCTGCGCCTTCTTCACGATGCTGTCTGTGTGAGTGGACCAATTCAGTTTGTCTGTGATGTGTATGCCGAGGGACTTAAAACTTGCTACCCTCTCCACTACTGTTCCATCGATGTGGATAGGGGGGTGTTCCCTCTGCTGTTTCCTGAAGTCCACAATCATCTCCTTAGTTTTGTTGATGTTGAGTGTGAGGTTATTTTCCTGACACCACACTCCGAGGGCCCTCACCTCCTCCCTGTAGGCCGTCTCGTCGTTGTTGGTAATCAAGCCTACCACTGTTGTGTCGTCCGCAAACTTGATGATTGAGTTGGAAGTGTGCGTGGCCACGCAGTCGTGGGTGAACAGGGAGTACAGGAGAGGGCTCAGAACGCACCCTTGTGGGGCCCCAGTGTTGAGGATCAGTGGGGAGGAGATGTTGTTGCCTACCCTCACCACCTGGGGGCGGCCCGTCAGGAAGGCGTGCCTTTATTGTGGACCAACTCTTTATAGATGGACAGCTATTCCGAGATAGCTCCATAACACTGTGGCTGTACTAAATTCTACAGGGACTTCTACAGGTTACGAAAAAAAATAAGGTATGGGAACTGTTTAAAATATCTGAACATTTATGAAGTGGATATGAACACACACACGTACTCAACTACATGCTTGCTTACACATACACACCTGATCTCGCTCTCTTTTCTCTCTCGCTGTTGTCCAACTGTTTTATAATTTAATGTGTTTGTCTCTTTTTTATGTATGTTTGCAACAAGCAAGGGGAAGATATCAAAATAGGGGCATAATAACATATAATACGGAATACATTTGTGCTGTAGTGAAGCAGTCTAGAATAATGCAAGGTCTCTTTCATGATCATGTGAAACATCAATTGATATGGAAATTCTGGAATGTGTTTTTCAATTATGTTTGGTAATTATGATGGTGATACGATATGGATCACAATTATGAATATTAAGGCTATACGCACTACATGTTAAACACAGATACTCAAACATGCAAATTGGCAGCGTTATTATTTATTTGGACATTACACAGCCTTACTCTTATACAGACATCATATCCAATATCACACACATAATTTGTCTAACATCTGTGGCATTGGCAAACAGGCAAGGGAATAAAAAAATATTGCTAGAACCTATTTCTTGAATTCTAAATATCAGACATTTGAAAGCTCTAGTTTTGACCTTTATAATACCCCTGATGGCAGTAACTTTACACAAGCACTAATTATGGTCAATTTAGCCTGAGAATAGTATCTACTTATGGTAAGGGGTGAAATAAGTTTAGCTAGTTATAATTGCAACGGTTTGGCAGATTATAAAAGAAGATCTGTCTTTACATGGCTAAAAGAAAATTAATATATATACTGTTTACAGGAAACTCACTCTACATCCTTAGATGAAGTTTCGTGGAAAAAGGAAGGGGGTGGTGAAATCATTTTCTGTCATGGACAAAGGAACTCAAAGGGTATGATGATATTAATGAACAAAAATTTCGATCTGAATGTGCAAATAATCAGGAATGATTCGCAAGGAAGGTGGATTCTTTTGAATATGAAAGCGGACGAAAAAGAGATTTGGCTCATTAATCTTTATGGTCCAAATCAGGATGATCCACACTTCCTCAAACATTTATACCAATTTATTGAACTTACAGGCAACAAATGATCTAATCATTATGGTAGGAGACTATAACACAGTGTTAAGTACCTCGATGGACCGTAAAGGTCATCACTCTACAAACTATCATCACCGTGCCCTTAAGGAAATCACAAATATTGTGGATATTTGGAGACTAAAAAACCCCGACCTAGTGAGATATACATGGAGGACACTTAATCAAGCGAATCAATCGTCTTGACTACTTTCTTGTCTCTTTCTCTCTTGCATCAATGGTTAAAGTTTTTATAGGAGACAGAATGCGATCGGATCATCATCTAATTGGTATTCACATAAGTCTTACAGATTTTCCACCTGGACGGGGATATTGGAAATGTAATCAAAGTTTACTGGAGGACAACTTATTTTTAACTAAGACTAAAGAAGTTAACTGAATTTTTCCAGTATAATATAGGTTCAGCAAATCCCTTTATTGTTTGGGATACCTTTAAATGTACCTTCAGGGGTCATTCAATTCAATATTCATCAATAATAAAAAAGCAGTTTCTAGCTAAAGAAACGAGACTAACAAGGGAAATCCATGAACTAATAGTACAGGTAGATAAAAACAAAACAATAACAACAATAGAGATACAAAATAAGCTAGAGGAAAAACAAAAATAACTTGAACTTATTCAAGAACGATCTAATGTAATCTATTACAAAAATAAAGCAAACTGGATGGAATATGGAGAAAAATGCACAAAATTCTTCCACAGAAACTCGTTTCTGAAGACTGAGTCATCTAGGATTCTCCGAATTATATTTTAAGAGGAAGCAGATATTCTCTTTTCCGTCTAATCCTTTCCCACTGAATGAAGACTACATAAGGAATTCTTTCCAAATAATATAAGATGGAAAATTAACAAATGTACATAAAGATCAGTGCGAAGGCCAAATTACAGAGGAATAACTTTTTCAGGCTATTAAATCCTTTCAGTCTGGAAAAACCCCAGGGCTTGATGGCATACCGGTAGATCAAGTATTTTTTGATATACTAAAAGCTCCATTGTTAAATTGTTTAACTACTCCTATAGAAATGGTAGTCTGTCAGGTACTCAGCAGAAAGGTCTGATTTTTCTCATATTAAAACAAGACCCGGTCTATCTAAAAAACTGGAGGCCCCTTACACTTCAATGTTGTGATGCAAAAATACTAGCAAAATGCATAGTACTCAGAATTAAAAGGGTTTTACCAGGTATTGTTAATCCTGATGAGACAGGTTTTTTTACATGGACGATACATTAGAGATAATGTACAACAACTACTAGAAATAATAGAACATGTAAGAAGCCAGGAATGGTATTTATAGCAGATTTTGAAAAGGCATTTGATAAAGTAAGACTGGATTTGATTTATAAATGCCTGTTTTTTTTCTCAATTTTGGCAATTCTCTTATAAAATGGGTAAAAATAATGCATAGCGACCCCAAGTGTAAAGTAGTAAATAACGGCTACTCTCTACAGAGAGTTTTGAATTGTCAAGAGGAGTTAAACAAGTGTTTCCGCTGTCACCATATCTATTCGTTATGGCCATAGAAATGCGAGCTATTTTTTTTATTTAACCAGGTAGGCTAGTTGAGAACAAGTTCTCATTTGCAACTGTGACCTGGCCAAGATAAAGCATAGCAATTTGACACATACAACACAGAGTTACACATGGAATAAACAAAACACACAGTCAATAATACAGTAGAACAAAAGAAAAAAGTATATATAAAAGTCTATACAGTGAGTGCAAATGAGGTAAGATACGGGAGTTAAGGCAATAAATAGGCCATGGTGGTGAAGTAATTAAACACTGGAATGGTAGATGTGCAGAAGATGAATATGCAAGTAGAGATACTGGGGTGAAAAGGAGCAAGATAAATAAATAAATAGAGTATGGGGATGAGGTAGTTGGATGGGCTGTTTACAGATGGGCTATGTACAGGTGCAGTGATCTGTGTGCTGCTCTGACAACTGGTGCTTAAGCATCTCCAATCCGGAATTAAATCTAGAATCGGCTTCCTATATCGCAACAAAGCATACTTCACTTATGCTGCCAAACATACCCTCGTAAAACTGACCATCCTACCGATCCTCTACTTCGGTGATGTCATCTATAAAATAGCCTCCAACACTCTACTCAACAAATTGGATGCAGTCTATCACAGTCCCATCCGTTTTGTCACCAAAGCCCCATATACTACCCACCATTGCGACCTGTACGCTCTCGTTGGTTGGCACTCGCTTCATACTCGTCGCCAAACCCACTGGCTACAGGTTATCTACAAGTCTCTGCTAGGTAAAGCCCCGCCTTATCTCAGCTCACTGGTCACCATAGCAGCACCCACTCATACCTGCTGGAGCGCGTGCTACATCTCATTGGACACCACAAAGCCAATTCCTCCTTTGGTCGTCTTTCCTTCCAGTTCTCTGCTGCCAATGACTGGAACGAACTGCAAACATCTCTGAAGCTGGAGACTCATCTCTCCCTTACTAGCTTTAACTTCTTAAGGTATAGGGGGCAGCATTTTCACTTTTGGATAAATAGCGTGCCCAATTTCAACTTCCTGCTACTCATGCCAAGAATATAAGATATGCATTTTACTAGTAGATTTGGATAGAAAACACTCAAGTTTCTAAAACTGTTTGAATCATGTCTGTGAGTATAACAGAACTTATGTAGCAGGTAAAACTCTGAGGACTAACCATTCAGATTTTTTTTTTTAGGTCTGTCTGTTCAGTGAGTTCTTATTGGGAAAATATTTTTCTTAGGCACTTGTTTGTAGTTCCTACCGCTTCCACTGGATGTCACCAGTCTTTGGAATTTGGTTGAGGTTATTCCTTTGTGCAATGAAGAAGTACGGCCATCCTGGAAAAAGGTAACGCTGTTGAGAGTTGGCCAAGACTTGTAAAGTAGCGTTAGTTTCCTCTCGTCCTCCATTGAAAACAGATAGACCCGTCTTCAATTTGATCGATTATTAACGTTAAAAATACCTAAAGTTGTATTACAAAAGTATTTTGCAATGTTTTGGCAAGATTACAGGCAACTTTTGAGATATTTTGTAGTGACTTTGGGCAAATTGAAAGCTGTGTTTCTCTGGATCAAACGCGCCAAATAAATGGACATTTTGGATATATATGGACGGAATTAATCGAACAAAGGGACCATTTGTGATGTTTATGGGACATATTGGAGTGCCAACAAAAGAAGCTTGTCAAAGGTAAGGGGCATGTTTTATATTTTATTTCTGCGTTTTGTGTAGCGCCTGCAGGGTTGAAATATGCTACTCTTTGTTTACTGCTGTGCCATCATCAGATAATAGCTTCTTACGCTTTCGCTGAAGAGCCTTTTTGAAATCTGACATGTTTGCTGGATTCACAACGAGTGTAGCTTTAATTTGCATGTGTGATTTAATGAAAGTTTGAATTTTATAGTATTTTATTTGAATCTGGCGCTCTGCATTTTCCCTGGCAATTGGCCAAGTGGGACCTTTGCATCCCCCTATCCCAGAGAGGTTAATGGGAGTCTGGAAGGAGAGTTTACAGTCTAACCAGACACCTAGGTATTTGTAGTTGTCCACGTATTCTAAGTCAGAGCCGTCCAGAGTAGTGATGCTGGACGGGCGAGCAGGTGCGGGCAGTGATCGGTTAAATGGCATGCATTTAGTTTTAAGAGCAGTTGGAGGCCACGGAAGGAGAGTTGTATGGCATTGAAGCTCGCCTGGAGGTTAGTTAACACAGTGTCCAAAGAGGGGCCGGAAGTATACAGAATGGTGTCGTCTGCGTAGAGGTGTGTCAGAGAATCACCAGCAGCAAGAGCAACATCATTGATGTATACAGAGAAAAGAGTCGGCTCGAGGTACGGTGGGATTCGAAATGGTCGGTAATCTGTTTAACTTGGCTTTCGAATACCTTAGAAAGACAGGGTAGGATAGATATAGGTCTGTAGCAGCTGAAAATGCTAGTAATAGGGGTTGCAACAATTTCAGCAGTTAATTAAATCATTAGAGGATTAGAAATCCAAGGTTTAAAAACAAAGGTGTCCATGTATGCCGATGACTCAAGTCCTCAAGCTAGATCCCTGCAATGTCTCATTAAAGATCTAGATAAGTGCACTCTCTGGACTAAACCTAATTATGATAAGTGTACAATATTACGTATTGGATCTTTTACATTACCTTGCAGCTTACCTATAAAATGGGCTGATGATGAAGTACGTAGACATACTCGGTATTCATATCACAAAATGTATAAATTAGCTCTCCACAATGAATTTCAATAGAAAACTTGTAAAAATAGACAAGCTCCTGCAACAATGGAGGGGTAAATACCTGTCTATTTATGGAAAATTGCCCTGATTAACTCAGTCATATCTCAGTTTACTCACTTACTTATGGCGCTGCCTACTCCTGATGATTCATTTTTCAAATCATATGAGCAAAAATATTTAGCTTTATCTGAGACGCTAAACCAGACAAAATAAAACGTGCCTCTCTATATAATGAATATGAATTGGGTGGGTTGAGATGATTAAATATAAAAGCACTAAACCTCTCTAAGCTTCACTCATTCAAAAGTTTTATTTGAACCCTAAATGGTTCTCAAGTAGATTAATAAGAAAAGCTCATCCCTTGTTTAAAAATGGCCGTTTTTGCCTTTGTGCAGGTTGCCATGTCTCATTTTCAATTCATCAAAAATTAAACTTTTTTTCAAACAAGCACTGCAGAGCTGGCTACAATTTCAATTTCATCCCCCTGAAAAGATGGAACAAATATTACGGCTGAACTCATGTGCTGGTTGATAAAATACCTGTATTTATGGGAAAGATGTTTGAAAAGGGTATTTTGTTCTTATTAAATGGTAATGGTAGAGTTATGTCCTTATCAGAATTGTACGGGAAGTTCTGCTCTATCCAAGAGTACAACAAATTGATTACAGCATTGCCCCAAAAATGGAGGAGGCGGGTGGCAGCGGGAGGAGGTAGGGAACTGGTCTGTCTGCCCAATATAAAGGATCAAAACTGGAGGAGGCGGGTGGCAGTGGGAGGAGGTAGGGAACTGGTCTGTCTGCCCAATATAAAGGGAGGAGGTGGCAGTGGGAGGAGGTAGGGAACTGGTCTGTCTGCCCAATATAAAGGATCAAAACTGGAGGAGGCGGGTGGCAGTGGGAGGAGGTAGGGAACTGGTCTGTCTGCCCAATATAAAGGATCAAAACTGGAGGAGGCGGGTGGCAGTGGGAGGAGGTAGGGAAATGGTCTGTCTGCCCAATATAAAGGATCAAAACTGGCGGAGGAATAAAAATAGCATAAATAGGAAAGTATACCAGTTTCATTTGAGGACCATGTTGACAACTGTGCCATACAGATTGCAAAATAGTTGGGAAGAGATTTTTGATGTACCGATTCCATGGTACAGGGTGTATGAGTTGATATATAAAACAACGCAAGACTTCGTGCTTTTCAGCTAAAATTATTATATAGAATTCTTGGGGCATAAAATCATCGAAGCTCTGCAGATTTTGACGTGAGGATACAGAATCAAGGTAGCCTGTTTCTGGTCTCAGGTTCAGGAATGGCTGAAAATGCATAGCATTGATCTAAAATTGACCCTAGAAATAGTACTGTTAGGAGATCTGGAGAGACCTGGTCAGTCAATTATTAATACTCTTAGTAAAAGTATTTATCTAAAACACGCAATCTGTAGATTCTATTCGTTTAGATAGATTGAAATTGTATGTTTAAACATCATAGCATAGTTGAAAGATAAAGGGGAAAAAAGTACATTTGAATGACACTAAATGGCAGTGTTTTTACAACTAATGCCGGTTTGCCTGAGGATGATTACCGTGCAGGTGTTTGTACACATGCATATAAACACATACAAGAACACACACATTCCTGTAATAGTGCCAGACATGCACACAAACATAAAGTAGGCATTGCTGTCATGTTTTCAGTTGTCCTTTGTTTTAAAGGTATTATTGTTGTTTTCTGTCTTCCTTTCTTCTCGTTAGTTCATTCTCTTGATTGTTGGTGCATTGGGGGTTCTTGGGGGAATGGAATTGTGTATTTTTTTTATTCCGGGGGGGACTGTAGGAAGGGTCTCAAATGGTTGAGGGACAGCTATTGGGGAACTGTGGGGGGGATCTTAGAGGGTTCGGGTTTCACAAGGTAGCCTTGCGGAAAGACTGATACATGTTTGATAGTGTCTTGATGCTGTATTGTTTGTTCTAATACTTTAATGTGACCCCTTCCTTGTGTTTTGTAATAAAGAAAAAAAACAACACCTGCACAGGATCGGCGCACCCGAACATCACACCTGCGGGACAGGTACAGGATGGCAACAACAACTGCCCGAGTTGCACAATCCCTCCATCAGTGCTCAGACTGTCCGCAATAGGCTGAGAGAGGGTGGACTGAGGACTTGTAGGCCTGTTGTAAGGCAGGTTCTCACCAGACATCACTGGCAACAATGTCGCCTATGGGCACAAACCCACCGTCGCTGGACCAGACAGGACTGGCAAAAAGTGCTCTTCACTGACGAGTCGTGGTTTTGTCTCACCAGGGGTGATTTTCGGATTTGTGTTTATCGTTGAAGGAATGCACGTTACAATGAGGCCTGTGATTTGGAGGTGGAGGGTCCGTCATACCATCATCGGACTGAGCTTGTTGTCATTGCAGGCAATCTCAGCGCTGTGCGTTACAGGAAAAACATCCTCCTCCCTCATTTGGTACCTCTGCAGCATGACAATGCTACCAGCCATACTGCTCGTTCTGTGCGTGATTTCCTGCAAGACAGGAATGTCAGTGTTCTGGCATGGCCAGCGAAGAGCCTGGATCTCAATCCCATTGAGCACGTCTGGTACCTGTTGGATCTGAGGGCTAGGACCATTTCCCCCAGAAATGTCCAGGAACTTGCAGGTGCCTTGGTGGAGGAGTGGGGTAACATCTCACAGCAAGAACTGGCAAATCTGGTGCAGTATTTAATGCAGCTGGTGGCCACAACAGATACTGACTTACTTTTGACCTCCCCCTTTTTTCAGGGACATAGTCCATTTCTGTTAGTCACTTGTCTGTTGAATTATGTTCACACAAATATTTACACATGTTAAGTTTGCTGAAAATAAACAGTTGATAGTGAGATGACATTTCTTTTTTTGCTGAGTTTATGTAGAAGCACTTTTGGCAGTGATAACAGCGGAGTCTATCTGGGTAAACCTGCATTGTACAATGTTTGCACATTTTATTTTAAATTCTTCAAGCTCTGTCAAGTTAATCATCGCTAGACAGCCATTTGCAGGTTTTCACATAGATTTTCATACAGATCAGTCAAAACTGTAATTCAGCCACTCAGGAACAGCTCTTCTTGGTAGTCGGAAGTTTACATACACCTAAGCCAAATACATTTAAACTCAGTTTCTCACAATTCCTGACATTTAGTCCCTGTCTTAGGTCAGTTAGGATCACCACTTCATTTTAAGAATGTGAAATGTCTGAATAATAGTAGAGTGATTTCTTTCATCACATTCCCAGTGGGTCAGAAGTTTACATGCACTCAATTAGTATTTGGTAACTTTGCCTTTTAAATTGTTTAACTTGGGTCAAACCTTTCGGGTAGCCTTCCACAATAAGTTGTGTGAATTTAGGCCCATTCCTCCTAACAAAGCTGGTGTAACTGAGTCATGTTTGTAGGCCTCCTTGCTCGCACACGCCTTTTCAGTTCTGCCCATACATGTTCTATAGGATGAGGTCTGGGCTTTGTGATCGTCACGCCAATACCTTGACTTTGTTGTCCTTGAGCCATTTTGCCACAACTTTGGAAGTATGCTTAGGGTCATTGTCCATTTGCGACCAAGCTTTAACTTCCTGACTGATGTCTTGATGTTGCTTAAATTTTTCTTCCTCATGTTGCCATCTATTTTGTGAAGTGCACCAGTCTCTCCTGCAGCAAAGCACCACCACAACATGATGCTGCCACTCCCGTGCTTCACAGTTGGGATGGTGTTCTTTGGCTTGCAAGCCTCCCCCTTTTTTCTCCAAACATAACGATGGTCATTATTGCCAAACGGTTCTATTTTTGTTTAATCTGACCAGAGGAGATTTCTCCAAAAAGTACGATCTTTGTCCCCATGTGCAGTTGCAAACCGTAGTCTGGCTTTTTTATGGCGGTTTTGGAGCAGTGCCACCTTCCTTGCTGAGCAGACTTTTAGGTTACATCGATATAGGACTCGTTTTACTGTGGATATAGATACTTTTGTATCTGTTCCCTCCAGCATCTTCACAATGTCCTTTGCTGTTGTTCTGGGATTGATTTGCACTTTTCGCACCAAAGTACGTTCATCTCTAGGAGACAGAACGCGTCTCCTTCCTGAGCGGTATGACTGCTGCATGGTCCCATGGTGTTTATACTTGCGTACTATTGTTTGTACAGTTGAATGTGGTACCTTCAGGCGTTCGGAAATTGCTCCCAAGGATGAACCAGACTTGTGGAGGTCTACCATTTTCTTTCTGAGGTGTTGGGTGATTTCTTTTCATTTTCCCGTGATGTCAAGCAAGAGGCACTGAGTTTGAAGGTAGGCCTTGAAATACATCCACAGGTACACCTCCAATCGACTCAAATGATGTCAATTAGCCTCTAAAGCCATGACATCATTTTCTGGAATTTTACAAGCTGTTTAAAGGCACAGTCAACTTAGTGTATGTAAACTTTTGACCCACTGGAATTGTGATAGTGATTTATAAGATAAATAATCTGTCTGTAAACAATTGTTGGAAAAACTACTTGTCATGCACAAAGTAATGTCCTAACCGACTTGCCAAAACTATAGTTTGTTAACAAGAAATTTGTGGAGTGGTTGAAAAACGAGTTTATGTGTATGTAAACTTCTGACTTAAACACAAGGCCAAATCTACAGTTGAAAGTTATTGTCCTTCTGTGAAAGGTCCCAGTGTCTGGTTGAAAGCAGACTGATCCAGGTTTTCCTCTAGGATTTTGACCAATGCTTGAAAATATGGAGTAGATGTTTTTATTTGAAGTGTATAGGCGCCCTTCTTTGCGAGGCATTGGAAAACCTCCCTGGTCTTTGTGGTTGAAATTCACTGAGAGACTTTACAGATAATTGTATGCGTGGGGTACACAAATGAGGTAATCATTCAAAAATTATGTTCAACACTATTATTGCACACAGTGAGTCCATGCAACTTGTTAATCAAATGTTTACTCCTGAACTTATTTAGGCTTGCCATGACAAAGGGGTTGAATAGTTTTGGTTAACATTTTGAAAAATATAATTCCACTTTGACATTATGGGATAGTGTGTGTGTCACTGGCCTACACAATCTAAATTTGGGCTGTAAACGCAACAAAATGTGGAAAGTCAAGGTGGGTGAATACTTTCTTTAGGCGCTGTATAGAATTTTAACTGTACACTATATAATCCATCGGCCTTTTTCTCACTCACCCACTTTCTCTGTCCCTCCCTTCCTTCCTTAGGAGTGGGCCTATGATGAGGAGCACGAGTTGATCCTGACTGGCCTGCTGTGTCTGGACATGTCCGAAATCCGCTCGTCTGACCCGCCCCGTCTCATGAAGTGTCACGGCTCAGGAGGCTCCCAGCAGTGGACCCTGGGGGTGAGTTAACTAGACCCCCTGCCCTCACTCAACCACACTGTTGCTGAATCAAATTGTCCCCATATCTGTATAGGCAGATAAGACTATAGTAATGACTGCTACCAATACTACAGCAGGACAATATTACAGTATATAGTAATGATTGCTACCAATACAACAGTATTACTGTGGTTTTTATATTGGCTGGTACCACGGGGCATCATGATGATGGCAAGAAGGGCAACTTCTACTCGACCACCGCCAGTTGGCTCTGGGCTAATCTTTTTATTAGCTACAGTAATGCTGTGTCTCCAATGGCTCTCCTCTCCCTGCATTCTCTATGTAACACATGGCCCCGTCTTCCTCCAACCATCTCCAGAAGAGCAACCGGCTATATCAAGTCTCAGTGGGCCAATGCCTGGCCGTGGTCGACACAATCAGCCCCAAGGGATACGTTGCCATGGCGATCTGTGATGGCTCTCAGTCCCAGCAGTGGCAGTTGGAGGGCTGATGTTGATACCCCACGACTAGTAACGTTCCAGACATTGACTGCCCCCCTCTGGGGGGGATACTGCACACTGCTGCTGTGACAAGGAAAGAGGGATGGAACTAATTATACGGACTGTGTTCTTGAAGACTTGGAGAATGAATGCTGTTTGTCTTCAGAACTGGTTCCAGCCTCCCTGAAGTGCACAGAGTAAGTACACTGTAGTCTCAACCGCATTTGTATGACTTCCCCTCTTGGAAATTAGTACTCCATTTTTCCCTGAGAACAATTCCTTGTCCCATGTTTTAGAATGTGTCATGCAAGTGATTTAAAAAAAAAAAAAAAGAACAATCATGTTTAAATGAATTTTATCCAAATAATATTGCTTAAGTCCCCAAAAAGTGTTTACTAAGAACTGTGGACTACCAGTATTATGACCCTGGTTTTAGAGTAATTTTATTCTGTACTTATTACAATGTGTTATTAAAGTGGAATTGGCAGCGTTTTAACTACTTTTCAGATATGAAACAGACAATCATGACAAATTCCTTGACGTACAGTAAGCCATTGTTGGCAGAATAGCTGGATGTAATTCACCAATACCAGAAATATTGCAAATCACAGCTGGCCTGCTACACTATAGTTTGCTGCATCCACCCAATCAGGATGCACTGTTTTAGTATTCAATGACTCAATGCAATGAGTAAGTCAGTCATACCATGGCTAATAGGCTAGCGTATCTATTTATTTAGCAAGCTAAAAACACAGAGCCCAACATTGGAGGAGTGACCCATTGTTGCTATGTTTGCAGTTTTTTGGGCTAAGTTGCACTGCGGCTGCCATGGCTTTTCTCTTAAATATTTTGTTGCTGAGACCTGCTGCTGACTCAGGCAGTGAGGCAGGCTGTTGCTGAGTGAGTGGTGGGGAGGACCAGAGGAGTGTGTGTGTTGAGAGCACTGGAGTTATTGGCTGAGTCACATGAGCAAGAGGAGAGCGAGCAGCATGTGCGCTCGTTGTGGCAACTTTTTACCAGTTGTCATTATGGAAACACCTTTTTCCATAAAACATTAATGCGCTAGAACTGATGCAAATCAAGAAATAATGACACAAAGCACTGGAAAAAGACTGGGCGCACTAGAGCACATTACATATATTCACTCCGAGGTGGTTTAAACTGCATTCCAATGTTGACTGCTTAAAGACAACGGTATCAAGCTCAGGGTCTCCGGGGCTGCCCGGGTGGAAATTCTGGAACTCCCTCACGTAGTTATTTTTATGGGGGAAAGTTCCCAATGAAATTGACAAGCATTATACATTTGCTTCTGTTGGAGTGCCTGGACACAGCCGTGGAATATTGGCCATATATCACAAACCCCAGAGGAGCCTTATTGCTATTATAAACTGGTTATCAACGTAATTATAACAGTAAAAATAAATGTTATGTCATACCTGTGGTATTCAATCTGATATACCATGCCTTTCAGCCAATGAGAATTCTAGGGTTCAAAACACCCAGTTTGAGCCCTGAAAGCCGTGGTATATCAGACCATATACCACGGGTAAGACAAAACATTGGTGGGTATATAGCGGCTCCGCGTTGCGTCTTGCATAAGAACAGCCCCTAGTATATTGGCCATATACCACACCCCCTTGTGCCTTATTGCTTAATCCCAGCTGTCAAACGGGTTAAATTGATTATTTTCTTGCCACATACAAAATTTGTTCTAACATTACAATTTCCTATGATATTCCTTCCTTATTGGCTCAATAACATTATGTAAAAATGGTTTATTCTATAGATATGGCAACTTCTCTCTAGCTGAAAAAAGGGTTGAGAGGTCATTGGGCTAGAATTATTTTCGGGACCTTTTTCTCCGCATCGTTTCTTTATGGCTAGGGATGCAGGTGTCATTTGGTAAGCAAGCATGAAATGTGAATCGCTTTGCGAGTTAGCTTGGCTGAGCTTGAACGTAAATTCGCTGTGGCTGAGTGTGCCATAGCGCAGAACACTGAGGAATTTATGAATGAGCAGTCAGTAAAACGAAAACAGCATACAGCAATTTACTCTGCTAGGGCGAGAAAATTGTCAGAGTGGTGTCTGGAAGTAGCAAGCTAGCCAACTTTAGCCAGTTAGCTTGGGTGCCGTTATGAGGTCAGAAGCTTCAGATCAACCCTACTCCTGGGCCGGAATTCCCAGATCGCACTCGAACACACCCCTTGTTAATGTGCATAACTGAGTGAGAGAGAGCCTACCTTTTCATTATTGTTTGATCAATAGGACTGAAGTTCCCAAATGTAACAGGACTCCCGTGGTATTTTAGTGCCTTCGGAAAGTATTCAGACCCCTTGACTTCTCCCACATTCTGTTACACTACAGCCTTATCTAATCCTCAACAATCTACACACACTACCCCAAAGCGAAAACGAGTTGACATTTTTGCAAATGTATTAAAAACAACTTTATTTGCATAAGTATTCAGACCCTTCGCTATGAGACTCGAAATTGAGCTCAGGTGCATTCTGTTTCTACAACTTAATTGTGGTAAATTAAATTGATTGCACAGGCACACACCTGTCTATATAAGGTCCCACAGTTGACCGTGCATGTAGGAATAAAAACCAAGCCATGAGGTTGAAGGAATTGAACGTAGAGCTCCAAGACAGGATTGTGTCGAGGCACAGATCTGGGGAAGGGTACCCAAAAATGTCCTCAGCGTTGGAAGGTCCCCAAGAACACAGTGGTCTCCATTATTTTTTAAATGGAACAAGTTTGGAACCCCCAAGATTCTTCCTAGAGCTGGCCGCTCGGCCAAACGGGGGAGGAGGGCCTTGGTTTGAGTTACATTTTTACAGGGACAGTGCGCATTAATCAACGTTTCAGTAAAAGTGCCGGTTTTAGCCAGCCGGCTAATTTTCAACCGCAGTCCCTGGGCAGGTTATTAAAAACAATTACAATACAGACAATCGATAAGCAGTGAGCACACGCAGAGCAACATAGGACAAGCAAGACATAGCAAGGGAGGTGACCAAGAACCCAATGGTCACTTTGACAAGAGAACCTTGCAGGAGGACAACCATCTCTGGTTGTGACCAGACGGAAACCACTCCTCAGTAAAAGGCACACGACAGCCCTCTTGGAGTTTGCCAAAAGGCACCTAAAGAATCACGATTCTCTGGTCTGATGAAACCAAGATTGAACTCTTTGGCCTGAATGCCAAGCGTCACATCTGGAGGAAACCTGGCAGCATCATGCTGTGGGGATGTTTTTCAGCGGCAGGGACTGGGAGACTCAATGTCCTTCAGTGGCCCAGCCTTGAACCTAAACAAACATCTCTGGAGAGACCTGAAAATAGCTGTGCAGCAACACTCCCCATCCAACCTGACAGAGCTTGAGAGGATCTGCTGAGAAGAATGGGAGAAACTCCACAAATGCATGTATGCCAAGCTTGTAGCGTCATACCCAAGAAGACTCCGCTGTAATCGCTGCTTTAACAAAGTACTGAGTAAAGGGTCTGAATACTTATGTAAATGTGATTTTAGAATAAGGCTGTAACATGAAAAAGACTGTCTGAATACTTTCCAAAGGCACTGTACGTATTTTATGGCTTTTGGCGAATGCATTCTAAAGTCCCGCTGTTACTACTGCCTGTAAACACAGTCCAGTTCAAAGTGAATTATGCCAGGCCCATGTGGCAAACGGCTTAATTGCATATAAGCCTACGGCGCACCTGTCTGTGGAGACTGGTCCTGGACAAGACAGATTGTTTTATTTACTCTAGTGTCTAACTCTCTAAAAGCACAGCTGTTTCCCACTCTATATTGCTATAGAATTTTCACAAATGCCTTACTATACGTCATTTCCAAACTTTTATGAAAATGTCAAACAAAATAATCTTCCTGGGGGTGTATGCGAACAGATTTCATGTTACAAAGCTGTCAGTTCCACTTGAATTACTATGACATACAGTATTTAATTTAATTTTGTAAAATTTTCTTTGGCAGAAACTTTCTATTGTACAAATATTTATCACTGGAATTTTGTTTTAAGTTATGTATTTGTCATACTTCTTTGAAACTGTTGATAGGCTAGACCAGGGCTCTCCAACCCTGGTCCTGGATAGCTACCCTCCTGTAGGTTACTTTGCACCAACCCCAGTTTTAACTAACCCGATTCCGCTCTACAACCAGCTAATTATTAGAATCAGGTATGCAAGATTAGGGTTGGAGAGCCTTGGGCTACACTGCATTAGCTCTACTGACCAAGAGATCGACATTGTGTGCAGTCTATGGAAATCATGTTGAATAGGGTAAGTGGAAATGCAGGGATAGTCTTTAATTTCCCAAAGAATATAGCAGTCTCGGATCACACTAGCAGTCTGTCCTGCACTGTTCTAGTGAGCTATGATTTGTTTTTGTTTTCTTATCTAAATGTACGCTGTGCAGTTGAGTAATTCTCTTGCAAATGAGACAACCAAATAAATGTTAATTGAAGTATGAACATGCCTTGTCTTATTTGCAATTGATTGACATTACAGTTTGGTCCATTTCCTCCCACAGTAGAGAAGTGGCACGGAATTGAGATAAAGGAAATAGCCAATTTCAGATGTAAAATATTTTATTTTTTGTAAATGATCTGATTCCACAACCCATCACACTCTGTATACTTTAAAAAGCCTTCCATTTCTTCTTACATTAGATCCTACTATACAGGACAAAGAAAAGACACATACTGTTAAGAGGTCTGAATATTGTACGAGGGAAAATTATGTACAATTTGAAAACATACATGCCATGTACTGTTTATACCGACTTTTGTGCACACAAATAACTTCATTTCATACTGGTCAGAAAAATGCTAGTACCAGATTGACTTTTGTGATTGAGTCAAGAAGTAAATCATACCATTTTTTTTCTCAACTAGCCAGCACGTTTCTTCTTCAAAAGAAATGTAAACAACACATTTTGTCAAAAGCATAATGGAGTCTCCTGCAAATGGTAAGTGAAAGACATTTTTGAAACATGTCTGTTAATTAACTGCATGAGGTAAATCAGACTACTGTGCGTATGATACGGTTAAAGAAGCCAACCGATGGTGTTGGGTGGTTTCCAACCTAAATTCAGTTCTCTAATTATACGTTCAAATCTGATTTAACTAAGGGTTACGATGTAACCGTCTCTGATTGGTGCTCTGTGCAATTCTTAGATTGCGCATGTCAATGCAAATAAATTGTTGTAAAATTAAAGAAACAGAAAACATTCTTCAAGTGGTCATAATTTTAGACAACGCAACTACATTCTAAATAAAACAAAAATACTTTTACACAATGATATCCTTCTTAAATACTTTTTTTGTTGAAAAAAACAACTAAAGAATCATCCAAACAGCCATGAAGCTTATTTAGCATTTGGCTGATTATTTACTTAATTTCATCTTTCCTTTTTTACAGATATTTACACATTGTATATAGTAACACGTTCTGATTAGACTGGGCTGCAGTTTGCCGGTGACTCTTTCTCCTCATTTAAAAAAATAACTTCATTTGATAATAAATACGAAAAAAAATCTCTTATTTTACATAAATCAAAAACAAACTGACTCATGGAATCAAGTATTTAACTAATTTTTGTTTTTAGTGCAAGTTAATAATCCCTTAGCTTTGTCCCTAAGGAAGTCCTCTCTGTACATTCCTTGTTCAGTGGCGTCTACATTTCTGTAACTATATATGTATATATTTCTTAATCCGGAGGACCTGCCTCTCTAACTAAATAAGGCGGTGGCCAGCACAAAACTCTCCTGGTCAACTGGTGAATTCTGCCCCAATCCCCTCTCACACGTTTTTAATATTAACAAAAATCCATCTCTACTCTTTTTTTGCTGAGTGAAAGACTCAGCTAACTGCCTTTATAAAAATAGTCTTTCTGCCTTTTGATTCCTCTAACAGTTCTGCGGTCAGTCTTTTCCCCCCAATTTTTTTTTTTTAAAGTAACAGCGTATCAACCAACAAGCCTATAAGGAATGCACATGTGTGTGTAATTTTAAAGTGTCGTTGCCCGTCTTTTGCCGCAACTCTGTTCTAGTTCATCCATTTCCGACAGTTAACTGCACCACAGTGGCAAGGGATCTTATGCTGGTCGTCCTCCAGGTCAAATTTGTAGTCGTAACACAGCTAAGAGGGAGAGAGAGAAATCAGTTCAATCCAGCTCTATCGACATGCAAAACTTTGATAAAGGTATCTATGCTTGATATGACGAGACCATTGTTATTCATGTGTCAGCTTAACGTTTGAGGTAGCTACAGTGCAATTCATTCCCAGTCTCTACTCCCAATATAAAGTAATATTGCTAATGAAAGGTACATATCTTACCTCTTCTCCTCTCTGGATATTACGGCAGGAGCTGATGACGATCTTAACACCTCTCTCCAAGCTCACAGCCTCAGTGATGCAGTTCGGGGCACAGGAGTGGTTGATATATCTGAGGATGATAAAGGTTTTAACAACTTTTCTAAATGCTAGTGAAATGATAGCTTGACCTCCGCATCGAAATGTAACATAAGTGGGGGTCAAATGATGTATTCAGAATGTAGAAACTCCTACCTTGCTGGTCCGCCTGTTATGGTGGCGTCGACGACATGCTCACTGTCCAGGCGGAACATGTAGACTCCACGGTTCTGCAGCACAGCAATAGAATCAAATATGTAAAATACAAAATTGCCATGCTTGTCTAGTAGATACAATGCCTTCAGAAAGTATTCATCCCCCTCGACTTGTTACAGCCTAAATTCAAGATGGATTAAATGGACTCACCCATCTACACAACACCCCATAATGACAGTGAAATAATGTCCACAGCATTGAAGGTCACCAAGAACACAGTGGCCTCCATTCTTACATGGAAGAAGTTTGGAACCACCAAGACTCTTCCCAGAGCTGGCCGCCTGAGCAATCGGGGGAGAAGGGCCTTGGTCAGGGAGTTGACCAAGAGCCCGATGGTCACTCTGACAGAGTTTCTCTGTGGAGATGGGAGAACCTTCCAGAAGGACAGCACTCTACCAAATCGGGCCTTTATGGTATTGACCAGACAGAAGCCCAGTGAAAGGCACATGACAGCCCGCTTGGAGCTTGCCAAAAGGCACATAATGGATTCAGACCATGAAACCAAGATTGAACTCTTTGGCCTGAATGCCAAGTGTCATGTCTGGAGGAAACCTGACACCATCCCTATGGTGAAGCATGTGGGTGGCAGCATCATGTTGTGGGGATGTTTTTCAGCTGCAGGGACTGGGAGACTAGTCAGGATCGAGGCAAAGCTGAACGGAGCAAAGTACAGAGAGATCCTTGATGAAAACCTGCTCCAGAGCACTCAGGACCTCAGACTGGGCGAAGGTTCACCTTCCAACAGGACAACGACCCTAAGCACACAGACAAGACAACGCAGGAGTGGCTTCGGGACAAGTGTCTGAGTGGCCCAGCCAGAGCCTGGACTGGGACTTGAACCCGATCTAACATCTCTAGAGACACCTGAAAATAGCTGTGCAGCGACGCTCCCCATAGGATCTGCAGAGAAGAATAGGCGATACTCCCCAAATAAAGGTGTGCCAAGCTTTTAGCGTCAAACCTAAGACTTGAGGCTGTAATCACTGCCAAAGGTGCTTCAACAAAGTACTGAGTAAAGGGTCTGAATACTTTAAAAAAAAAAGAACATTTACATAACACATTTCTAAACTTGTTTTTGCTTTACCATTTTGGGGCATTGTGTGTCAATTGAGGGAGAAAAAAAACGAATCAATTTTAGAATTAGGCTAACGTAACAAAGTCAAGGGGTCTGAATGCACTAACTACAATGTTGTTGATCCATCCTCAGTGTTGTCATGACGTTGGCCTGGGGGTAGGTTTATGACAGTCATAAATACCACTTCCCCCCCTTTTCCTCTCTACCCTACTGATGTGAAATTTGAAAACCCCTTGGTTAACATAGAGATTCTGGGGGGAAATAACTATATTCTGGTAATCTGACCAATTGAACATATGCGGTGGTACTTAATGAATATGATGTCAGTTAAATCAAATCTAATCAAATTTTATTTGTCACATACACATGGTTGGCAGATGTTAATGCGAGTGTAGCGAAATGCTTGTGCTTCTGGTTCCGACAATGCAGTAATAACCAACAAGTAATCTAACTAACAATTCCAAAACTACTGTCTTATACACAGTGTAAGGGGATAAAGAATATGTACATAAGGATATATGAATGAGTGATGGTACAGAGCAGCATAGGCAAGATACAGTAGATGGTATCGAGTACAGTATATACATATGAGATGAGTATGTAAACAAAGTGGCATAGTTAAAGTGGCTAGTGATACATGTATTACATAAGGATGCAGTCGATGATATAGGGTACAGTATATACGTATGCATATGAGGTGAATAATGTAGGGTATGTAACATTATATAAGGTAGCATTGTTTAAAGTGGCTAGTGATATATTTACATTTCCCATCAATTCCCATTATTAAAGTGGCTGGAGTCGAGTCAGTGTCAGTGTGTTGGCAGCAGCCACTCAATGTTAGTGGTGGCTGTTTAACAGTCTGATGGCCTTGAGATAGAAGCTGTTTTTCAGTCCCAGCTTTGATGCACCTGTACTGACCTCGCCTTCTGGATGATAGCGGGGTGAACAGGCAGTGGCTCGGGTGGTTGATGTCCTTGATGATCTTTATGGCCTTCCTGTAACATCGGGTGGTGTAGGTGCTGTTTCCTGAAGTCCACAATCATCTCCTTAGTTTTGTTGACGTTGAGTGTGAGGTTATTTTCCTGACACCACACTCCGAGGGCCCTCACCTCCTCCCTGTAGGCCGTCTCGTCGTTGTTGGTAATCAAGCCTACCACTGTTGTCGTCCGCAAACTTGATGATTGAGTTGGAGGCGTGCGTGGCCACGCAGTCGTGGGTGAACAGGGAGTACAGGAGAGGGCTCAGAATGCACCCTTGTGGGGCCCCAGTGTTGAGGATCAGCGGGGAGGAGATGTTGTTGCCTACACTCACCACCTGGGGGCGGCCCGTCAGGAAGTTCAGTACCCAGTTGCACAGGGCGGGGTCGAGACCCAGGGTCTCGAGCTTGATAACGAGCTTGGAGGGTACTATGGTGTTGAATGCCGAGCTGTAGTCGATGAACAGCATTCTCACATAGGTATTCCTCTTGTCCAGATGGGTTAGGGCAGTGTGCAGTGTGGTTGAGATTGCGCGTCGTCTGTGGACCTATTTGGGCGGTAAGCAAATTGGAGTGGCTCTAGGGTGTCAGGTAGGGTGGAGGTGATATGGTCCTTGACTAGTCTCTCAAAGCACTTCATGATGACGGAAGTGAGTGCTACGGGGCGGTAGTGGTTTAGCTCAGTTACCTTAGCTTTCTTGGGAACAGGAACAATGGTGGCCCTCTTGAAGCATGTGGGAACAGCAGACTGGTATAGGGATTGATTGAATATGTCCGTAAACACACCGGCCAGCTGGTCTGCGCGTGCTCTGAGGGCGCAGCTGGGGATGCCGTCTGGGCCTGCAGCCCTGCGAGGGTTAACACGTTTAAATGTCTTACTCACCTCGGCTGCAGTGAAGGAGAGACCACATGTTTTCGTTGCAGGCCGTGTCAGTGGCACTGTATTGTCCTCAAAGCGGGCAAAAAAGTTATTTAGTCTTCCTGGGAGCAAGACATCCTGGTCCGTGACAGGGCTGGATTTCTTCTTGTAGTCCGTGATTGACTGTAGACCCTGCCACATGCCTCTTGTGTCTGAGCCGTTGAATTGAGATTCTACTGCCTTGCGGAGGGAATAGCTGCGCTGTTTGTATTCGGTCATGTTACCAGACACCTTGCCCTGATTAAAAGCAGTGGTTCGCGCTTTCAGTTTCACGCGAATGCTGCCATCAATCCACGGTTTCTGGTTAGGGAATGTTTTAATCGTTGCTATGGGAACGACATCTTCAACGCACGTTCTAATGAACTCGCACACCGAATCAGCGTATTCGTCAATATTGTTATCTGACGCAATACGAAACATATCCCAGTCCACGTGATGGAAGCAGTCTTGGAGTGTGGAGTCAGCTTGGTCGGACCAGCGTTGGACAGACCTCAGCGTGGGAGCCTCTAGTTTTAGTTTCTGTCTGTAGGCAGGGATCAACAAAATGGAGTCATGGTCAGCTTTTCCGAAAGGGGGGCGGGGCAGGGCCTTATATGCGTCGCGGAAGTTAGAGTAACAATGATCCAAGGTTTTTCCACCCCTGGTTGCGCAATCGATATGCTGATAAAATTTAGGGAGTCTTGTTTTCAGATTAGCCTTGTTAAAATCCCCAGCTACAATGAATGCAGCCTCCGGATAAATGGTTTCCAGTTTGCAAAGAGTTAAATAAAGTTTGTTCAGAGCCATCGATGTGTCTGCTTGGGGGGGGATATATACGGCTGTGATTATAATCGAAGAGAATTCTCTTGGTAGATAATGCGGTCTACATTTGATTGTGAGGAATTCTAAATCAGGTGAACAGAAGGATTTGAGTTCCTGTATGTTTCTTTCATCACACCATGTCTCGTTCGCCATAAGGCATACGCCCCCGCCCCTCTTCTTACCAGAAAGATGTTTGTTTCTGTCGGCGCAATGCTTGGAAACCCGTTGGCTGCACCGCCTCGGGATAGCGTCTCTCCAGTGAGCCATGTTTCCGTGAAGCAAAGAACGTTACAGTCTCTGATGTCCCTCTGGAATGCTACCCTTGCTCGGATTTCATCAACCTTGTTGTCAAGAGACTGGACAGAACAGGGCTCCGGGCAGCCGAGCGGAAATGGAGGAAAACTCTCCTCCCTGCGGACCTGGCATTCTTTCACTCCCTCCTCTCTACATTTTCCTCTTCTGTCTCTGCTGCTAAAGCCACTTTCTACCACTCTAAATTCCAAGCATCTGCCTCTAACCCTAGGAAGCTCTTTGCCACCTTCTCCTCCCTCCTGAATTCTCCTCCCCCTCCCCCCCCTCCTCCCTCTCTGCAGATGACTTCCGTCAACCATTTTGAAAAGAAGGTCGAAGACATCCGTACCTCGTTTGCTAAGTCAAACGACACCGCTGGTTCTGCTCACACTGCCCTACCCTGTGCTCTGACCTCTTTCTCCCCTCTCTCTCCAGATGAAATCTCGCGTCTTGTGACGGCCGGCCGCCCAACAACCTGCCCGCTTGACCCTATCCCCTCCTCTCTTACCTCACCTCGCTCATCAACTCATCCCTGACCGCTGGCTACGTCCCTTCCGTCTTCAAGAGAGCGAGAGTTGCACCCTTCTGAAAAACCTACACTCGATCCCTCCGATGTCAACAACTACAGACCAGTATCCCTTCTTTCTTTTCTCTCCAAAACTCTTGAACGTGCCGTCCTTGGCCAGCTCTCCCGCTATCTCTCTCAGAATGACCTTCTTGATCCAAATCAGTCAGGTTTCAAGACTAGTCATTCAACTGAGACTGCTCTTCTCTGTATCACGGAGGCGCTCCGCACTGCTAAAGCTAACTCTCTCTCCTCTGCTCTCATCCTTCTAGACCACATATGTCAGAGTCAAGGCCCGGGCCACATCCGGCCCGCAAGAAGGTTTTTACGGCCCCTGGGATGATCTTGATTTATTATTAGAACCGGCCCGCAGCAAGCCGGCAGCCCGCAGATCTTTTACACGCACCAATACTACATTTCCCACAATGCAAAGGTGACGCACCGAGCAGTAGGCTGCTTCATTTCAATATTTATTGGCACAGCAGTCGTCAGCATCACAGTAAAATTAACTTTCAGATACCCATCAAAAATGGCAAAACGGAAGGTGGATACTGAGAACCGGGGTTTCAAACAAGGTGGGAGTCGGAGTATATGTTCACGAAGGTAGCTGGAAAACCTGTGTGTCTTCTGTGTGGAGAAAGTGTGGCGGTACTGAAAGAGTATAATCTGAGACGACATTATGAAACGAAACACGCGGACAAAAACAAGAATATGGACATGGAACAAAGGCTACAAAAGGCAGAGGAATTAAAACGAGGCCTCAAATCTCGACAGGCTCTGTTCAAAAAAGCCAAATCACAAGGCCAGGCTGCTGTCAAGGCCAGTTTTATTTTGGCAGAAGAGATCGCTAAATCAGCCCGGCCATTTACGGAGGGGATTTCATCAAAAACTGCATGATTAAAGTTTGTGACGAAGTTTGCCCAGAAAAAGGCAACTCTTTTTAAATGTGAGTCTGAGCAGAAACACCATTGCCGAGAGAGTAGACCAGTTGTCCATCAATCTAAAAGAGCAGCTTGTGAAAAAGGGAAAAGATTTTATTGCATATTCCTTGGCTGTGGATGAGAGCACCGACATTTCTGACATTGCCCAGTTGTCAATTTTCATCCGCGGAGTGGACTCCAACCTAAGCGTGACAGAGG
Organism: Oncorhynchus nerka; assembly: GCF_034236695.1. Lineage (NCBI taxonomy): Eukaryota > Metazoa > Chordata > Actinopteri > Salmoniformes > Salmonidae > Oncorhynchus > Oncorhynchus nerka. The sequence goes on along the minus strand of NC_088401.1, from coordinate 21,690,295 downwards.
AGTTTTTGGCTTTACGTCCTATGCATGGCACAACTACGGGGCATGATTTGTATGAAGAGGTGTCAAGATGTGTAAATGAGATGGAGCTGCCTTGGGAAAAACTCGTGGGTTTGACAACCGACGGAGCACCTGCGATGTGTGGACACAGGAGCGGACTGGTGGCGAAGATACGGGAAAAGATGCAAGAGGAAAACGCGACAGGTGAGCTGACAGCTTATCATTGTATCATACACCAGGAAGCGTTGTGCGGTAAAGCCTTGAAAATGGAGCATGTAATGAGCATCATCACGCGCACAGTTAACTTTATCAGAGCCAAAGGTTTGAATCACCGCCAGTTCAAGGCATTTCTGACGGAGTTAGAAACGGAGCATGGTGATTTGCCTTATCACACAGAGGTGCGATGGCTAAGCCAGGGAAAGGTGCTTCAAAGATGTTTCGAGCTTCGTGAGGAGATTTGTCTGTTCTTGGACAGCAAAGGGAAAGACACAACACAACTCCGAGACGAAATGTTTCTGTGTGAAATGGCTTTTCTGTGTGACATTACGAGTCATCTGAATGCAATAAACTTGCAGCTGCAGGGTCGGGATCGTGTCATCTCTGATATGTACAGTACAGTGAAGGCATTTAAAACCAAACTGACTCTGTGGGAGACGCAGATGCGGAAAGAAAATTTGAGCCACTTTCCCAGCTGCCAGACCATGAAAGAGAAGCTCTCTACCAGTGCGTTCCCGAGCACACAGTTGGCTGATAAAATAGGTATGCTTGCCGCTGACTTTCGACGCCGATTTGCTGACTTTGAAGCACAAAAAGCAGGTTGGAACTGCTCGGTAACCCATTTGCTGTTGACGTGGAAAGCTCACCACCAAACCTCCAAATGGAGTTGATTGACCTCCAATGCAATGATGCACTGAGGGCAAAATATGCGGCAGTGGGTGCTGCGGAGTTCGCCCGTTTCCTCCCCGGCACAATGCCCCAGCTGCGCATCCAGGCTGCTCAAACGTTGTCTATGTTTGGCAGCACATACCTGTGTGAACAACTGTTTTCTTTGATGAACCTGAACAAAACATCACACAGAAGTCGACTTACTGCTGAACACCACTCAATTCTGAGGATTTCTTCAGCTCAGAGCCTTACCCCGAACATTGATGAACTTGTGGAAAAGATGGGACACCACCAAGTATCACCCTCAACCTCAAACAAGTGAACATTACTGTGCAATCACATATTTAGAGTTTTTACTCAGTTCAAGTTTAAAAGTTAAAATTTAATATTTGTTTTCACTGCATGTTACTTCTCCTTAAACAAAGTGTTGTTTTTGATTAATAGATTTTTGCACTTTATTTTTTTGTATTTCAATCCAATTATATTTTAAAAATATTTCAGTTGAGTGGATGATGAAAATTGCTATTATTGTTTTTCTTTGAAGTAAATTTAGCCCACTTTTGCTAAAATAGAAAATATAGTCTACTGATGGTGCCTTGAATACCGGTTTCTTTCATTTAATGTTCATGTTATGGGGATATTTATATAAAGGAAATTTGTCTTTTGTGTCTGTTGAAAATTAAAGATTACTGACAGAGCCATAAGAAAATATTGCTTTATTTATCTGATCATATTGTAATATATTTGTTAGGTTTTCAGTAGGTTCAATTAGGTTCACTAGACTATATGCGTCATTTAAAATTTTTTCAATGAACATTCGAACAGTCCGGCCCTCGTCTTGTAGCTGATTTTTTTATTTGGCCCTCCGTCCATTTGACTTTGACACCCCTGTTCTAGACCTATCGGCTGCCTTCGATACTGTGAACCATCAGATCCTCCTCTCCACCCTCTCCGAGTTGGGCATCTCCGGCGCGGCCCACGCTTGGATTGCGTCCTACCTGACAGGTCGCTCCTACCAGGTGGAGTGGCGAGAATCTGTCTCCTCACCACGCGCTCTCACCACTGGCGTCCCCCAGGGCTCTGTTCTAGGCCCTCTCCTATTCTCGCTATACACCAAGTCACTTGGCTCTGTCATAACCTCACATGGTCTCTCCTATCATTGCTATGCAGACGACACACAATTAATCTTCTCCTTTCCCCCTTCTGATGATCAGGTGGCGAATCGCATCTCTGCATGTCTGGCAGACATATCAGTGTGGATGACGGATCACCACCTCAAGCTGAACCTCGGCAAGACGGAGCTGCTCTTCCTCCCAGGGAAGGACTGCCCGTTCCATGATCTCGCCATCACGGTTGACAACTCCATTGTGTCCTCCTCCCAGAGCGCTAAGAACCTTGGCGTGATCCTGGACAACACCCTGTCGTTCTCAACTAACATCAAGGCGGTGGCCCGTTCCTGTAGGTTCATGCTCTACAACATCCGCAGAGTACGACCCTGCCTCGCACAGGAAGCGGCGCAGGTCCTAATCCAGGCACTTGTCATCTCCCGTCTGGATTACTGCAACTCGCTGTTGGCTGGGCTCCCTGCCTGTGCCATTAAACCCCTACAACTCATCCAGAACGCCGCAGCCCGTCTGGTGTTCAACCTTCCCAAGTTCTCTCACGTCACCCCGCATCCGCTACAAGACCATGGTGCTTGCCTACGGAGCTGTGAGGGGAACGGCACCTCAGTACCTCCAGGCTCTGATCAGGCCCTACACCCAAACAAGGGCACTGCGTTCATCCACCTCTGGCCTGCTCGCCTCCCTACCACTGAGGAAGTACAGTTCCCGCGCAGCCCAGTCAAAACTGTTCGCTGCTCTGGCCCCCCAATGGTGGAACAAACTCCCTCACGACGCCAGGACAGCGGAGTCAATCACCACCTTCCGGAGACACCTGAAACCCCACCTCTTTAAGGAATACCTAGGATAGGATAAATTAATCCTTCTCACCCCCCTTAAAAGATTTAGATGCACTATTGTAAAGTGGCTGTTCCACTGGATGTCTTAAGGTGAACGCACCAATTTGTAAGTCGCTCTGGATAAGAGCGTCTGCTAAATGACTTAAATGTAAATGTAAATTGGCAAGAAGAATGCTAGGGAGTGGTGCATGGTGTGCCCGTCTCCGGAGTCTGACCAGAAGACCGCCTCGTTTCCCTCTTTTTCTGAGTCGTTTTTTGGGTCGCTGCATGGGATCCATGCCGTTGTCCTGTTTGAAATGCAGAACACAGGATCCGCGTCGCGAAAAACATATTCTTGGTCGTACTGATGGTGAGTTGACGCTGATCTTATATTCAGTAGTTCTTCTCGACTGTATGTAATGAAACCTAAGATGACCTGGGGTACTAAGAAATAACACGTAAAAAAACTAAAAACTGCATAGTTTCCTAGGAACGCGAAGCGAGGCGGCCATCTCTGTCGGCGCCGGAAGTCGTTTGTCATCTGAGACATTCTCATCAATGATCAAATGACACAAACTACAGTGGAAAGTCTGCACATTATGGAATTCTTGTTCAATTTAAATATTTGAATATAAAATTATTGGTGAAGAGATTAAATGCAATTTTAGCTTCCAAATGAGAGATGGGTTTTCATAAGGTTAAGGCTCTGCTCAATCAGTGGCCCGCCCCTGTGAAGGGACATGGGTTATAAAACTTTTCAAACACGCCCTCCTCTCCCTTCCTATATAAAGCCTTGACGAAAATGTACGTGAGGTCTGCAGCCTCTGCGTTAAAAGGACTAACATGTCAACTACAGAACTAAGCCAACCTCAGCGTGAGCTTTGGTTGCGAATGGTATGAACTTTGAACTCTTATTCACTACAGAAGTGATACCTCCTAGCCGTTGAGTTAGCAACAGCAGCTGCAAAAGAGGGCTAGGAAAGAACAGACAGGATACTCTGTCTATCACACAACGACGTTACTACAACGTATCCAATTGACCACCAGAGACATTCTTCAAAGGACTCTGTTTGGCAACACGGCCTTCCATCTACCACCAACCTACCGAAGCGCAGCTCAGAGTAAATATTTATTGCATTTTCCTTTTCCAAATGGGCGGTAATTTAGAATGCATAAGATACTGTATTTACAATAGCACAGCTTCTCCCTTTGTCCCTCAGTCTTCCCGCTCTTTCACTCAAACCCAGCCCCTTTTCTTTTGAGTAACCACCTGTCATGTCTGTTCCGCCCGCTAGGGACGTTTTTCCTTTGATGTAATTTGTAATCAAGGTATATGTAATTTTGTGTGATTAGTTAGGTATTTAGTAAATAAATAATTAAACCCAATTTTGTATTGCTGATTCAACTTGTTCGTGAAGACAACCAAGAATTTACAACTTTCAGATGAGACTGAATTAAGGTGACGATTAATATTGACTGCTATTGGTGTAAAATATTACTAGGTCTTTAAGAGTTTATTCGGAAGATAACAGCTCTATAAATATTATTTTATTTATTTATTATTTTGTGGTGCCCCGACTCTCTAGTTAATTACATTTACATGATTAGCTCAATCAGGTAATATTCATTACGGAGAAAGGATTTTATAGAATAGCATGTCATATCACTTAATCCGGCATAGGAGAACACTGTCGTGTCTTTGGCTATCACAACCATTTAAACTCTGTTTTTAACTTCTTATGGCTTGGGGGCGCTATTTTCACATCCGGATGAAGTGTGCCCAAAGTAAACTACCTGCTACTCAGGCCCAGAAGCTAAGATATGCATATTATTAGTAGATTTGGATGATGTCTGTGAGTATAACAGAACTCATATGGCAGGTGAAAACCTGAGAAAAATCCAACCAGGAAGTGGGAGATCTGAGGTTTGTAGTTTTTCAAATGATTGCCTATCCAATATACAGTGTAAATTTGGTCCAATTGCACTTCCTAAGGCTTCCATTAGATGTCAACCGTCTTTAGAACGTTGTTTCAGGCTTCTATTGTGAAAGGGGAGCGAATAAGAGCTGTTTGAATCAGGGGTCTAGCAGAAAGCCTCGAGTTTAGTCACGCGTGCGGCCGTGAGCACGAGCTGTTCCTTTTCATTTCTAAAGACAAAGGAATTGTTCGGTTGAAACATTATTAAAGATTTATGATAAAAACATCCTAAAGATGGATTCTATAAATTGTTTGACATGTTTCTACGAACTGTAATATAACTTTTTTGACTTTTCGTCTGGACTTAGTGCTCGAGCCTTGTGCATTTGGATTACTGGACTAAACGTGCAAACAAAAAGGAGGTATTTGGACATAATCAAGCAAAACTAACATTTATTGTGGAACTGGGATTCCTGGGAGTGCATTCCGATGAAGATCAAAGGTACCGTAATTGCTGGACTATTAAAATACCTAGGAATACCTAGGATAGGATAAAGTAATCCTTCTCCCCCCCCTTAAAAGACCTAGATGCACTATTGTAAAGTGGCTGTTCCACTGGATGTCATAAGGTGAAAGCACCAATTTGTAAGTCGCTCTGAATAAGAGCGTCTGCTAAATGACGTAAATGTAAATGTAATATAAACCGCACCCACTGAATTATAAAAAATATGTATTTTGTACATAAATAAGCCGCACATGTCTATAAGCCGCAGGTGCCTACCGGTACATTGAAACAAATGAACTTTACACAGCCTTTAAACGAAACACTGCTTGTAAACAAAAATAAATAGGCTTTAACGAAACACGGCCTGTAACAAAAATTAAACAGTAGCCTACCAAGGAAGTCATTGGTCACTATCTTCCTCCTCCTGTGCACTGAAACCACTGAAGTCATCTCCTTCGGTGTCGGAGTTGAATAGCCTCAGAATTGCTTCATCTGATGTTGGATCGTTTTCATTGTCGCTCTCGTCACTTTCATCCGGAGGCAAATACCCCGCTGAGCTCATGCTGCCCCTTCAACACGCAGCAGTCCAGCCTTTCGAAACCCGTTGATGATAGTGGATTTTTTGACAATGCTCCACGCTGTCAGGACCCACTGGCAGACTTGACCATAAGTTGCTCTTCGCATGTTTTAGTGAAGGATTTCTCCCAACTTGTCATCCAAGCCTCCCACTGAACAAGGAGCGCCACCTTAAATGCACGATTTACACTGATGTCGAGTGGCTGCAAATACTTTGGGCCATCTGCTTTTCTTCCCTCTGAAAGCTTTTGTTGTCTTTTTGCACTGAGTCAGTTCCTCACACACCTGTTTCCAACGTCTTATCATCGACTCATTAAGGCCAAGCTCCCGTGCAGCAGCTCTATTTCCTTTTCCAACAGCCAGATCGATCGCCTTCAACTTGAAAGCTGCATCATATGCATTTCTCCGTGTCTTTGCCATGATGAGGGTGACAAAATTACTACCGTAATCAGAATGATGGGAAGTTTGAGTGCGCTCGATTTACGTCACATTTGACTGTGCTCAGTTTTTTGGCGGCATGAATCTTGTGAAAGCGGGAAAAATCCCAAAATTAGCTGCGTCATTGTACAAACCGCGAGGTTCAAAGCGTGGGAATAAAGTAGCGGCTTATAGTCCGGGAATTACGGTAAGTGAATTTATAATGCTATTTCTGACTTTTGTTGACTCCACATGGCAGGTATGATGGCTGAGCGCTGTACTCAGATTATCGCATAGTGTGCTTTTGCGAAATCTGACACAGCGGTTGCATTATATCTTTAATTCTATGCATAACACTTGTATCTTTCATCAACGTTTATGATGAGTATTCCAGTGGCTCTCTGCAAAATCACCGGATGTTTTGGAAGCAGAACATAACGCGCCAATGTAAACTCAGATTTTGGGATATAAATATGAACAAAACAAACATGTATTGTGTAACATGAAGTCCTATGAGTGCCATCTGATGAAGATCATCAACGGTTAGTGATTAATTTTAGCTATTTCTGCTTTTTGTGACTCCTCTCTTTGGCTGGAAAATGGCTGTGTTTTTTGTGACTCGGTGCTGACCTAACAATCGCATGGTATGCTTTCGTCGTAAAGCCTTTTTGAAATCAGACACTGTGGTGGGATAACAACAAGTTTATCTTTAAAATGGTGTATAATACTTGTATGTTTGAGGAATTTCAATTATGAGATTTCTGTTTTGAATTTGGCGCGCTGCACTTTTGACACTGGCTGTTGTCAAATCGATCCCGTTAACGGGATTTCAGCAATGAGAAGTTACGTCTCCATTGGCCTCATGGTGAAATCCCTGAGGGGTCAACTGAGTTAGACACCTGTATCTTCGTAGTGACTGGGTGTATTAATACACCATTCAATGTCTGCTTTTGTAAATATTTTTTTATCTACCCATAGGTGCCCTTTGCGAGGCATTGGAAAACCTCCCTGGTCTTTGTAGTTGAATCTGTGTTTGAAATTCACAGCTCGACTGAGGGACAGTACAGAGATGAGGCAGTCACTCAAAAATCATGTTAAACACTTATTGCACACAGTAAGTCCATGTAACTTATTGACTCTAAACATTTCAGCTTTTCATTTGTAAACAATTCCACTGACATTATGGGGTTTGTGTGTAGGCCAGTGACAAAAATACCAACATTTTATTAAATTTTAAATTCAGGCTGTAATGGAAATACTTTTTGGAGGCACTGTTTTTAGACACCACTTCAAATTAGTGGACTAGGCTATGTCAGCCACACCCGTTGCTTAAAGGTGTATACATTCGAGCACACAGCAGGATGGCCTTACATATGTAGGGTATCTAGTCTTGTGGTAAAAATGACTATCTAAACTCACCTGGGATTCATACATCTTCTCCATCCGGTTGGCGACCTCGTTGCGAATGAGGGTGCCGATGTACTCAATCACCATGGTGTGGGACTCAATGTCCCTGGCGGCGTACAGACCCAACCCCTGCCAGAGGTCAGACACAGTGCGGGTCAACACCAAACAACTTAACTCGACTTAGAACGCAAACAACCACTATGAATGCTGCCATATCAGTCATAACCCAAATCAATGTACACCAAAACAAAATAGCTTATGACACGTTTCTAATAAGTTAGAGAAGTATATTGAATCTGCATCAGTGATGTGTAGAGACCGCATGTAGCCCTAGCACAGAGTGGCAAAGGTGCCCACCTGAATGCGGGAGCGCGCCAGGTACACATTGCTCTTCCACTCTGCCTTCATGCGTCGGTACTGGAAGGGGACGGATGCAAACTGCTTGGGGGTCACCTCTTCTGGTGCTTCCACCACACCCACACTGCCAACCATCTGCATGGACTTAGAGGAGCCGCCGGTGCTGGACAAAGTGTGAGATCTACAAAAAGAGAAGCCAAAACACACAAGACACCCTGAAGCATTTCCACAACAGGAAGTTAGAATTACAGTACTACTTTTGTAGAGTTGGACTGTGTATGGGGTGCTTCCTGAACCCAGATTATGCCCACTCCTAACTGGCATTGTTAATGGAGACAGTCCATTTAAAGGTACAGGAATAGGCTTAATTTGGGCCTCCGGGAAAGCGGCCGTAAGAGTTAGTTATTGGGTGGCTAAGAGCAGAACCCTTTCTAGCAGGGATACCAACATCTAGCTTTATAAGAAAGTAGAATAACATAAAACAGAATTATGGGTTAATAATATAGCACTAAAACAGTGACACGTACAAGATTGACTGAAAATGGACGTGACAATGAAGGATGACGACTTCACAAGAAAAGAGTGATGGAGGAAAGCGGTTGTTTTTGTTACATTGATTTAAATCAAGGGAACCTCATGACTCTTTTCCTGCAACTAAGAATCTGTGAAGTGACGTAAAAAAAAACATGCATAAAGAGGATACTGAAGAAGAGAGACAACGCCTTGTTGTGGATGGAACAAAGACAACGTTTTCCAGAGATTAATACAGTGGCCGAAACAAACATGGCAGGAACTTAAGTGTAAAATCATACAGAATACCTTAAGACCAACCTCTTGACATGCGTGCAGGTCTTGGGTTCCGAGCGGGCACTGCCAGTTGGGTTGATGGCCAAGGGGAGATCCATCAGAGGGTTCCGTCCAAAACGGAAAGTGTAACTTTCACAGGCCTCCACTCCAGGGAGCTGGGAGATGCAGGCGCGCACACAGAGATAATGAAAAATATATATTTTGTAACATTTAAGTGGTTTGAGGGTTTATAATGACCAAAAGTTTTAAACTTAATTTAAACACTCAATAGTACATTCCAGGTTTCCATTATGATTCGTAAGTGGATATATTGAACTGTTTTTCCAACAGGTAATTTTTAAAAGAAATGTCTTATACCACTTAACCTTCAATTGAAAAAGTGCTTTCATAATCAACTGAAAAGCCAGATTCTAAAATAGTGTCTGATGGAGAACCTCCTGTGCCTGTGAAAAGCCTTTTCCCTCAAAGCACTTAATGGAGTTGAAGCTATTTTGTATTGGTGCTTTTAACGAAAACGTTTCTATTTGCCCAAACCAATGGCAGAGGAGAAGAAAATTCAAAAGTCAAACCCAAACTGGGTTAGCTACAGTACATTCGGAAATTATTCAGGCCTGTTCCCTTTTTCCAAATTGTTACATTACAGCCTTATTCTAAAATGGATTAAATAAATGTTTTCCCTCAATCTACACACAATACTCCATAAAGACCAATCTCGAAAACAGGTTTTTAGAAATGTTTGCAAATGGATAAAAAATATGAAACACCATATTTACATAAGTATTCAGACCCTTTGCTATGAGACTCGAAATTGAGCTCAGGTGCATCCTGTTTCCATTGATCATCCTTGATGTTTCTACAACTTAATTGTGATAAAAATCAATTGATTGGACATGATTTGGAAAGGCACACACCTGTCTATATAAAGGTCCCACAGTTGACAGTGCATGTCAAAGCAAAAACTAAGCCATGAGGTCGAAGGAATTGTCCATAGAGCGCCGAGACAGGATTGTGTCGAGGCACGTATCTGGGTAAGGGTACCAAAACATTTCTGCAGCATTGAAGGTCCCCAAGAACACAGTGGTCTCCATCATTCTTAACTGGAAGAAGTTTGGAACCACAAACTTTTCTTAGAGCTGGCCGCCCAGCCAAACTGAGCAATCGAGGGAGAAAGCCCTTGGTCAGGGGGTGACCAAGAACCGGATGGTCGCTCCATAGTTCCTCTGTGGAGATGGGAGAACCTTCCAGAAGGACAACAATCTCTGCACGACTCCACCAATCAGGCTTTTATGGTAGTGACCAGACAGAAGCCACTCCTCAGTAAAAGGCACATGACAGCCCGGTTGGAGCTTGCCAAAAGGCACCTAAAGGACTCTCAGACCATGAGAAACAAGATTCTCTGGTCTGATGAAACCAAGATTGAACTCTCTAGCCCAAATGCCAAGTGACTTGTCTGGAGGAAACCTGGCACCATCCCTACTGTGAAGCATGTTGGTGGTAGCATCATGCTTTGGGGATGTTTTTCAGTGGCAGGGACTCGGCGACTAGTCAGGATCGAGGGAAATATTAACGGAGCAAAGTACAGAGATTCTTGAAGAAAATCTGCTCACCTTCCAACAGGATAACGACCCTAAGCACACAGCCAAGACAACGCAAGAGTGGTTTCGGGACAAGTCTCTGAATGTCCTTGAGTGGCCCGACCAGAGCCCGGACTTGAACCCGATCGAACATGTCTGGAGAAACCTGAAAATAGCTGTGCAGCGACGCTCCCCATCCTGTTTGAGAGGATCTGCAGAGAAGAATGGGAGAAACTCCCCAAATACAGGTGTGCCAAGCTTGTAGCGTCATACCCAAGAAGACTTGAGGCTCTAATCGCTGCCAAAAGTGCTTCAAAGTAAGTAAAGGGTCTGATTTGTTACATTTTTTATTATGGGGTATCGTGTTTAGATTTTCAGGGGGGAAAAATGATTGAATCAATTTGTGAATAAGTCTAACGTAACAAAATGTGTAAAGTCAAGGGGATTGTATACTTCCCGAATGCACCCACCTAAAACGTTCTACTCTCTCTTGCCATCTCTGCTCTTACCGATTCCACGATCCTGGTGACGGCAGTGACAGTGAATCCAAACAGGTCCTCTCCCTTCAGGTAGACAGGGAACAGTTTCAGAGTTCTAGACTCGTTACGCCGCTCAGCCACAGGCTCCAGAATCTTGTCCCAGACAGCTACAACACAACAAACGGGATATTTAGGGGTGAGGTCAATAAGGTCATGTTCATAAGGCACTGACTAGCTGGACATTAAAACTGACAGAGGGACTACATGGGCATTTTCTGTTGCAACCCCCCCAGGTCTATTTCTAACCCCACCAAGCCCCCTTACCTTTGGGTGAGGCGCCGGTGAGCACCAGGTCATCGTAGCCCTGTTCCATCACCCGCACCACAAACTCCGGCCGGCCCTCGTTCTCCTCCACCAAGCACAGGTAGCGGCAGCGGCGGTTGCCGTGACGAGTGCTCCAGTAGATGCGGCTGGCCCGGTAGCCCACGGGGAAGATGGCGTTGGCCGAGTGGAAGGCGGCCATCTGCTGGGGAAGCAGCTGACCCACAGTGTGGAACACCAGGCTGCCCACACGGAACGTGTGCCGGTGCTCACCACGCTGCATGATGCTGGCCATCTGCCGCGCCTCATCACGCTGCACGTAGACACGGCGGAACACTGCGAAGCAGCGCAGCTCGTGGTTAGTGGCGGGTGCCACGGCCCTGTCGCTGCCGATGCCCCGGGGCCGGTGCAGGTGGCACAGCATGGTCTTGTCCTTGAAGAAGGTGCACTGGGCCTTGAGGGCGCATGTGAAGTGGTAGGCATTGGCGCAGCGCAACCGGTGGCAGCGGCTGGTGGCGCCCGTCTGCTGGCAGTAGGCGCAGCGCACCGCCATGCCCCGCCGTAACGCCAGCTCCACGTTGATAAGGGCGCCTGCCTGCGTCTCATATACCTCCGATGACCACAGTGCGCAGTTAAGGTGCACCCACAAGTCTAGGTCCAGGTTGAGGAGCCGGGCGGGCCCGTCCGTCACACCGTCGCCCTCCTCGTGGCAGAAGCAGCAACGTCGAAGGTCGCGGGGAAGAGGATCAGGACGCAGAGAGGCTCCCAGCTTCCTCAGCAGCTTGTCCATCTCGTCCTCACCGGGCAGAGAGGAAAGCAGGGTTCTCCTAGTGGGAACCACAATGTGTACGCTCCACTTGCGCCAACGCAGGCCCTTCCAGCGCTTGTGGTGGTGCGGCGACATATCACCTCCCCTGCTGGCTGAGTGGACCGCCCTGGGCCTTTGCTTGAACTTAACCGTCACCTTGAGAGTGTCCGGCTTGGGTTTCTCAGAGGGGAAGGAGATGGGATGGGGACTGGAGGGGGGCGACTGTTTGGGCTGCAGCTGGGCCAGGCAGTGGACGTCCAGTGTGGACATGTTGTTACTATACTGGTGGAGCACCTTGGACGGGCTCTCTTTGACCGACGACTCAGGCAAGAGAGGAGACATGTTTGGCTGCGAAAGAGAGTTTACTCATTAGGAATACAATACAAATTCCTCTCAGCAATGGCATCTTTGGTCATTGTTAGACCATGTTAAAATATTTTGACTGCGCTTAAATGAACACACAAATCCACTCATTCTCCATGCAATCCAACCCATTATAAGAATACCAACGTTCATACACATTTTGACAGCTGGAATATTTTTTTAGGGACACACTTCTCCATGAATTTGGCGATGTCGCTTTGTACGTATAAATATGTGAGGCTCTCTGGGAGGCTGCTCTCTGATTACATGTACCATCTCCTGTCGTTGAGCAAGGTACTTAACCCCCCTACAGTTAGGCAACTGTATCAAACACGTAGTCAACCCTCAGTCTGGAGAGCTACTGCGTGTGTAGGCTTTTGATAAAGCCCAGCTTAAACACATCAGAACCTGTTTATCAAGGTCCGGTTGAGCAGGTCATTTCTAAAATGTGTTTTGTTGGAGGGGAATAAAAGCCTGCACACCCATTAGGCTCTCCTGGAGAATGGTTAACCACCCTTGATGTATAACATTTCATGGCTTTTGAAATAATTTGCTCATTCAATATATCAAAGATCAAATGGCTATGGTAGGCCATTTTCTAAAATAAATGCTTCTAGTTTAGTCATATTTATCTTAGAATTGTTTACTTTGCAGGCTGACTAGCATCTATCGAATTGCAATGTCCCATACATCCAAATCAACAGTGAAGTGAATCATTCTTTCTAAAATAATATTTTAAATGAAACATTATGGCCTTATTTGCAAGTGACGGTGGGACATTTTTTGGGACATGACGAAAACATTATATGCTAATAATAGCTAAACACTTAGACTCTTATGGGTTAAGCCGGGGAGCTAAGCTATATGTAATTATTTTAGGAAGGTTCATTTTGCTATTTTATTTAGAATTTTAAGACCCCTTGAAGTTAAAAAATAATATATGATAAAATACATTTTGGCCTTATTGCTATTAACCCATACAAACGAATGGAACAACAGATAAAGGAAATTTGTTCTGAACTGTCTGTCCTATATATCTGAGAGATCAGTCAACAAATATATATTTTTATTATGCTAATTCGATTTTTGCGGGGGGGCGCGGACATCGACAATATATGTTTCGAATTGGCTACCTAGTTTATAGAGGCTAGGCCTACATGCTGTTGCAATGCCGACTGTCTTGCTCTACTTGAGCAACGGCCCAGTCGTCTTATACAGGTGATGCTCACAAACACAGACTCACTAAAGTGTCATTCTGAACCTGTCGATTTTTATTCCTTTGATAAAATGTGCCAGAATGGGGCCTCCCGGGTGGCGCAGTCGTCTAGGGCACTGCATCGCAGTGCTAGCTGTGCCACCAGGGGCTCTGTCGCAGCCGGCCGCGACCGGGAGGTCTGTGGGGCGACGCACAATTGGACTAGCGTTGTCCGGGTTAGGGAGGGTTTGGCCGGTAGGGATATCCTTGTCTCATTGCGCACTAGCGACTCCTGTGGCGGGCCGGGTGCAGTGCACGCTAACCAGGTCGCCAGGTGGACGGTGTTTCCTCCGACACATTGGTGCAGCTGGCTTCCGGGTTGGATGCGTGCTGTGTTAAGAAGCAGTGCGGCTTGGTTGGGTTGTGTTTCGGAGGACGCATGGCTTTCGACCTTCGTCTCTCCCGAGCCCGTATAGGAGTTGTAGCGATGAGACAAAATAGTAACTACTAACAATTGGATACCACGAAATTGGGGAGAAAAGGGGGTAATATTTTTTTTTTATGTGCCAGAATAAATTACATTAACGAGTTCCCCCAAAATATTAAGATTTTTTTGTATTTTTCCAGACCTGGAAAATGCCATTAAAAAATTGCGTTTTTCTTGACAGTACAAATTTTCTCCATACCATACTGGTATCAGTGAGGTTCTCTCAAAAAGCTAAGAGAGCAAAAGATAAGTGTTGAGTACAGTTAGATACACACCTTACTGTCCATGGCTTTGGATTGTGTGGCAGTGGCGTGGAGGACGAAACAGTTATGGCTACAGAAGACCATGCTGCTCCCCGCATGGTTCGGTCTCTCCTGTGGAAAACAGATACAAGTCAGCACCATGGACATTAGGCACAAAAAGGAAAAAAAGTCTCAGTGAAACAGGCAGGCATTAACAACCTGTGCAATTAGAAACACTAATTTTTGTTTTCCGTTGCAAAATGTTTTGCCTTAATGAACATGGCCCAGGTCACAGACAAGGCCACTCTGCCTGAACATGCATGAGACACACAGTCCGGCACTGTCCAGAAACAACTACCCCATATGTACTCCTGAAAGTGATCCTCAAGATATCCTACATATGGGAACCTATTGATCAAAAAGCCTGCTGTGCCACAGCCATTGACGCCATAAAGAGTCGGGACATTTGCATAGTGTGTGTGGGCTGGCAGGAAGAGGAGAAAGACATCAAAGGTAACTCCTGATTTAAACAGCCCTGCATTTACATACTCCACCTGCTTGCTCATCTCGACTCCTCCCGTGGTAAATAAGGAAGTGTGTCGTGGCAGTGGTCCCTCGGGGGTTAGGCAGTTAACCTGGTAATTGTTCTGGGGCGGATCGTTACTTCCCCAAAGGGAATGGGTATTAGCATAATAAGGCAACCGTTTTCTACGTACCCCCCAAGGGAGGACTTGAGGCAGGTCGCATGCTTTGAAGTCCTCAAAGTATACTTTAACCTCAAGCTCTTGAGCTCTTTATATGGATGGTAAATGATGACATGAATTTTAATAACGCTAAAAACTGTCAATCCCAAAGAGGGGTTGATAAATTCATAAAAGCAGGCCTTAGCTTTACTTTTTTGGCTCAGATAAATCTCATTCCTCAGCAACCAAACTGATACTGAAGGAATTACTTTCAGGCTTATACAATTCAAATGACTAAACGTGTTCATATTAACTAACAATACTTTTGGGGCTCCCGAATGTGGCAGCAGTCTAAGGCACTGCATCTCAGTGCGAGAGGCGTCACTACAGACCTTGGTTCGAATCCAGGCTGCATCACAACCGGCCATGATTGGGAGTCCCATAGGGCGGCTCAGCATCGTTAGGGCTTGGCCACCATTGTAAATAAGAATTTGTTCTTAACTGACTTGCCTAGTAAAATAAAAATATTTGCTTCAGTCGAGCAACAACTGATCTGGGGCTTACCCGTTTGCTGCAGGGTAGGTCTTTGGTGGACTTGCGGACTCCGTTTCCCAGAACCAGCACCTTGCAGTTCCAGCACCACTGGGGTTTAGGTCCGTCTCCCCTGGCAGACGGACCTAAAACACAAACAACTCAATCAAACTGACCAACATTGCAGAACACTTAAATGTATTAACCAACAAAACATGCAATTTCAACCTCAATTTGTCAATCAAAACACCTGGGTGAAAGACAGGTGAACAAGAACAAAACAGACCGCTAGTACGATTGCATTTGGGTCATTTCACATGGCTTCTTCAAAATCAATTAAAACAACCATATTATACTTTGAAAGTCTGGAACCGAAGACCTAACAGGTTCATCATCCCCAACCATTAGGGGATTTCATTAAAGTTCAAATCTCAGACATGATCAATGAAGGCTAGATAGGACTATCAGAGAGCTCTGGCTCACACACAGACTAGTGTTTCCATGTCTAGCTCTTTGTTCAAAATATTTTCTAAAAAAAGTAATAGGAAAATAGGAAAGTAATAGGAAAATCAGTAAAAGAAAGTGCTTAAACTCCACCACAATTTAACTAGCTCTGTGGGCCAGAAACACCTATTTCTCCCATCACTATCAGTAGTTTAAAGTTGCATTGCTGGTGTGTACTGACCAGCGCTGGTAGGTGGCTGCTGGCTAATTCCGGGATGAGTGGGCAGTCCGGGGGGTCTCAGGAACCTCATGGCGGGGGGCTGCTGGGGGAACATGGCCGCGTGGTGGGGATCCACACCCTGGGTCTGAGGCACCTTGACTCCAGCCAGGAGGGCCAGGGAGCTACGCTCGGGGCCGCGGCTCACCTCGTAGCTAACGGGTATGTTCACACACAGCAGGTCGGCTACAGCAGCCACCATGCCAGGGATGTTCTACAGGTCCGGAAAGGGTCAGTGGGGTCAAATAAGTTCAGAGCCATATACGAACAGCCTTATACGAGACAGCCCGTTTTGTCTATCTTGCATATGGTCTGGCTTGGTTACCCAGTAGTTATTTAAATGTACAGTTGAAGTCGGAAGTTTACATACACCTTAGCCAAATACATTTAAATTCAATATTTCACAAATCCTGACATTTAATCCTAGTGAAAATTCCCTGTCTTAGGTCAGTTAGGATCACCACTTTATTTTAAGAATAATAGTAGAGTATTTCTTTCATCACACTCCCAGTGGGTCAGAAGTTTACATACACTCAATTAGCATTGCGTTTAAATTGTTTAACTTGGTTCAAACGTTTCCGGTAGTCTCCCACAATAACTTGGGTGAATTTTGGCCCATTCCTCCTGACAGAGCTGGTGTAAATGAGTCAGGTTTGTAGGCCTCCTTGCTCGCACACACTTTTTCAGTTCTGCCCACAAATTTTCTATGGGATTGAGGTCAGGGCTTTGTGATGGCCACTCCAATACCTTGACTTTGTTGTCCTTAAGCCATTTTGCCACAACTTTGGAAGTATGCTTGGGGTCATTGTCCATTTGGAAGACCCATTTGCGACCAAGCTTCAACTTCCTGACTGATGTCTTGAGATGTTACTTCAATATATCCACAATTTTCATCTCTCATGATGGCATCTATTTTGTTAGGTGCACCAGTCCCTCCTGCAGCAAAGCACCCCCACAACATGATGCTGCCACCCCCGTGCTTCACAGTTGGGATGGTGTTCTTCGGCTTGCACACCTCCCCCTTTTTCCTCCAAACATAATGATGGTCATTATGGCCAAACAGTTCTAGTTTTATTTCATCAGACCAGAGGACATTTCTCCAAATCTTTGTCCCCATATGCAGTTGCAAACCGTAGACTGGCTTTTTTATGGCAGTGGCTTCTTCCTTGCTGAGTGGCCTTTCAGGTTATGTGGATATAGATACTTTTGTACCCGTTTCCTCCAGCATCTTCACAAGGTCCTTTGCTGTTGTTCTGGGATTGATTTGCACTTTTTGCACCACAGTACGTTCATCTCTAGGAGACAGAACACGTCTCCTTCCTGAGCGGTATGACGGATGCGTGGTCCCATGGTGTTTATATTTGTGTACTATTGTTTGTACAGATGAACGTGGTACCTTCAGGCGTTTGGAAATTGCTCCCAAGAATGAACCAGATTTGTGGAGGTCTACAAAAAAAAAAAATCTGAGGTCTTGGCTGATTTTACTTGACATTATGGGAAACTCAAAAGAAGAGGCACTGAGTTTGAAGGTAGTCCTTGAAATACATCCACAGGTACACCTCCAAATGACTCAAATGATGTCAATTAGTCTATCAGAACCTTCTAAAGCCATGACACAATTTTCTGGAATTTTCCAAGCTGTTTAAAGGCACAGTCAACTTAGTGTATGTAAACTTCTGACTCACTGGAATACAGTGAATTATAAGTCAAATAATCTGTCTGTAAACAATTGTTGGAAACATGACTTGTGTCATGTATAAAGTAGATGTCCTAACCGACTTGCCAAAACTATAGTTTGTGGAGTGGTAAAAAACTCGTTTTAATGACTCCAACCTAAGTGTATGTAAACTTCGGACTTCAACTGTATGTATGTTCTCAGAATGTCTACTGCTATTTAGAGTCTAAGATCAGAGCAACTATAGTCGTCAAAATTGCTTGTTTACAATTGCATTTAACCACTCACCTCCGCTGCGACCGGATTCAAGGTGATAGCTATGGATACCAGGCCAGCTTTGGAGCAGGAGGGAGCCGGTCTGAACTGGGAGCCGAAAAAGGAGCTTGAGGGTTCAGTCTTGACCTCTCGCTTAATCTCAGTCCCTGAGGGGAAACAACCAGACAATCTAATATTACAGAGAAACTAACACAAATTATGCTTGTACAACACTGGCCTGAGAATGATATAAAGATATTTACCGATATAATGGCTACCATTACTAACAAGAAAAACTTCTTATGACTCAACATAGCTATAAAATAACATGGGGAGCCCCTCAGGGGTGCATGCTTCAATCCCCTCCTGTATTCCCTGTTCCCCCATGACTGCGTGGCCGAGCACAACTCCAACACCAATGAGACAGCCTATAGGGAGGTCAAAGACCTGGCAGTGTGGTACTAGGACAACAACCTCTCCCTCGACGTCAGCAAGACAAAGGAGCTAATCGTGGACTACAATAAATGGAGGGCAGAGCATGCCCCAATTCACATCGACAGGGCTGTAGTGGAGAGGGTCGAGAGCTTCAAGTTCCTCAGTGTCCACATCACTAAGGACCTATCATGGTCCAAACACACCAACACAGTCGTGAAGAGGGCATGACAATGCCTCTTCCCCAAGAGGCTGAAAAGATTTGGCATGGGCTCTCAGATCCTCAAAATTCTACAGCTGCACCACTGAGAGCATCTTGACAGTCTGAATCACTGCTTGGTATTACAATTGCTTGACATCCAACCGCTACAGAGGGTAGTGCATACAGGCCAGTACATAACTGGGGCCGAGCTCCCTGTCATCTAGGACCTCTATACCAGGCAGTGTCAGAGGAAGGCCCTAAAAATTGTCAAAGACACCCAAGTCATAGACTGTTCTCTCTGCTACAGCACGACCAGTGGTATGGATGCAACAAGTCTAGAACCAACAGGACCCTGAACAACTTCTACCACCAAGCCATAAGACTGATAAATAGTTAGTTAAATAGCTACCCGGACTATTTGCATTGACTCATCACATTCACTGCTGGTACTGTTTACGATCTGTCACTTTATTCCTAGTTATGTACATATATCTACCTCGTACCCTGGCACAGTGACTCTGTACTGGTACCCCTTGTACACTGATGGAATTCAAATGTTCCATATGTACAAAAAGCTTATTTCTCTCCAATGTTGTGCACAAATTTGTTTATATCTCTGTTAGTGAGCATTTCTTCTTTGCCAAGATAATCCATATCAAGAAGCTGAATAAAAAGCATGATCATTACACAGGTAGACTTGTGCCGGGGATAATATAAGGGTCATGAAAATGTGCAGTTTTGTCACATGCCACAGATGTATCAAGTTGAGGGAGTATGCAATTGGCATGTTGACTGCAAGAACGTCAACCAGAGTTGTTGCCAGTAAAATCTTTGAAATTGTTGCGTTTATATTTTTGTTCAGTATATATATATATATATTGCCAAGATATCATTACTCATTGTGTATCTATTAATGTGTTGTACTTTTCTATTTTCTTTCTCTCTGGATTGTTGTGAAGGGCCTGTAATTAAGCATTTCACTGTTAGTTCACACCTGATGAATAAAATTGTATTAGATTTTTGTAGCTCTTGTTCAGTCAGGAGAGAAAATTGTATTTGTGATTCTTACCTTTCCCGCTGGCGCTAGGCAGCATGGGAATTACAGGGGAGGAGCAAGGGGAGGGGGGCTCCTCCTTGACATTTGACAAGTCGGGGTAGCGGCTGATCTCCACGCCGACCACACTCTCGGGGGACGAGGAGGGGACGAAGCTATCAGGGGTGTCCCTGTCCGCACAGTGGTCCTGGCTCCTGGGATGTACACAGAATCAGGGAAACTAGTTCAACCACTGGGCTCCTTCACGTAACCAGGTCAGGGCAGTACAGCTTGGCTCGGCTCAGTAGTGCAGAAGGGTATAAATCTGTTTAATACTCTCCGTTCAGAAGCTAAATTACAGTTACTCGCTCAAACCAGGTAGGAACTATCCTGACCCCCATTGAAATGTGGATTTGCAAGTCCTCCAAAGGCTCACCTGAGTTCCTCCTGGTTGTTATGGGGTGGTGTGGGGAGCGAAGCGGGGACGTCCACCGTCTTGGGCCCCTGGGTGATGGCATGGGCCAGCAGGTCTTTTTCTGTTCGGAACGCTGTAGGTAGCTGCTTGGCTTTTAGGCCTATAGGGAGAAAGTAAAACATTTATTGTTCCTTTTATTTTCAGACCTTAGAAATGTGTATTTTTCCATTGCAATCCCAGTAGTGATACTTTGATGTGTAATTTTAGATCACCATTTAATATTAGCTATAATATTACTACAGCATTACATCTCCAAAGAAGTGCGACAGAGGCGCAGAAGATTTAGAAAATGTTGAGTCCCACTTTACCATCATGGCCACCCAAGATGGCAGCTTTCTTGGTAAGATCCTCGGCCGTGGCGAACCCGTTGACCATCTTCTGCCTCGCCACAGGGGGCGGCGTGGAAGGGAGTGATGCTGGAGGGGTGGGCGGGTTGCTCAAGTTGTTCCGCTACAAAATGGTAAATCACACAACATCGTAACTGGATCCAACTAGGGAAATTTGTTTTAGTATACAGGAGCATTCAACAAATGTGCGGCTATCTATTTTATTTTCTAGGAACAATGTTCCTTTTCCTATCCTATACCTTTTTCTACACTCCACCTGGGAAAGGGATGGATGTGCATACACTAGTGATCTCTCCTCACCTTGTAGATGAGCTGGGAGTAGTAGTCTGACACGCCGCCCAACGAAGCGCTGCCAAAGGATCCTGACAGGCTGTTCTCCCCGTTCAGCTGCCCGCTGCCGAAGGGGGGAAAGTGAGCAAAGTTCACCACCATCAGGGGCTCTATCAGGGGCAGCAGGGAAAGCTGCTGTGGGGGTGGAGGAAGAGAGGAAGGAGGGTTAGTGAGAGCAGAAGGGACGCTGTACGTGGTACTGTATTTTAAAGACTTTCTCACTGCTTATATTTCGAGGTAAGCACTGAACAGGATCAAAATTAGTTCTAGAAATTGAATGAAAACATTTGACTGTTATTAATGACCTTTATTTTATTTTAACCTAACGTTATATGGTTATCAAAAGTGTAGTCGAGGCGTAGGCAGTCTAGACAAAATGCAGCCTCTGGAATCTTTGGGCAAACATTTGATTGTGCCCCTGTGACAGGTTCACCACTGCATAACCCATGGTATATCTCATCAGAATTTGAATGACATACAATTTCTTTATTTTATTATTAGTCAACTAAGTATTAGATTTTCCCAATTAATATTCGGTTTATGCCTTCCACAAATGTTGAGTGATTATTTTTTTTAAATCCACGGACCATTTAATTCCACCTAAATGAAAGTAATTACATATTAAGATGAGTGATTTAGGAGGTGTGCTAACAGAAAATAAACACCCACATTTGTACCTAAGCAACTGCAGAGAAAGATAAACTTTCATCTATAAAATCAGCAGCCTGAGTGCTAATCTGCACATAGCGGCACCACACACGTGAAATATTTAATGCCATCAATCAAAAAATTGAAATATGTACTAAATAAAACTCTTTATGTTTCGGACTGGGAACATGACCAGACCAATCAACACATTCTATCAACACACAATAGCTAATTGGCACATTCAACACTGTTCGGTGGCTGACTACTATGATCTGTACCTGTTTGAGCTGGGTCATCAGAGTGTCAGCACTGGAATAACCAATCGGCTTCTCCTCTTCCTCCTTCTTCCTCCTCTTGTAGCGCGATGGTGGTTTCTCCACGCCGTTTTTATGCATCAGTTTGTTGCGTTGCTGCTTCCTCTTGCCCTGCTCCGGCACCGAGGGTTCTAGGAGCTCGGTGCTTCCTGTCAGCTGACTGCGCCGGGGAGTCTGGAAAATTACAACGAGACAAGGTTGGTGAGCTACTATTACACAACAAAGAGTTTTCATTAGGAATGTAGTATTGTATAGCAATTGCTTAGCCAATTTTGTACCCCAATATTTCGATTTCAGATAGAACATGCAGTAACCTATGCTATACTATAGTGACTGTGGTCTTTCCCTTCTCACCATGTTGTTGGCGGTGAAGGCCGGCCTGGCAGTGGCTTTTCGGTCTGATGAGTCCTCCTGCTCTGAGCGCAGTTTGTCACAGGATATCTGCTGTGTGGGAAGGGTCTGGTTGGCATTGGCGCCGGGTGGGGGCGTGCTCTTGTTCTTCAACAGGTGCTTAAGCAGCTCGTTCCCTGTGTCGCCACCTTTGGCACCGTGGAGTGGCGAAGAAAACCCCCCCTCGCTTCCCTCCTCCACCTTTACTGTCCCGCCAGCTCGGGGAATGTGCTGCAAGGCCGACCCCTCGTTGGCCGCCTCGTCCCTTCTGCACTCAGTCTCTATGCTCTCCAACTTGATTTGGAGGGTTTCGTCAAACAGGGGAGCCCGGTCATTCTCAGAGCCCATGCTGGAGCAGCCACCCTGGGCTAAGCTGCTGCCTGAGAGCTGCCTCTCCAGTTCTGTGGAGGGGGCCAAACCAGAAGACCCCACTGGGAGGAAAAGATCGGACAGATCCTGCTCACAGGGAATGCTGAGGCTCCGGGTGGATGAGGTGTCCGACCCGCGGGAGGGCGTCAGCGGGGAGCAGCGGTCTGAGTGGGGAGTGGACGGGGTCTTAACAGAGTCTGTGTCGTCGACCGAGTCTCTCTTCTTCTTCCTGTTCCTCTTCTTCTTGACCTTCTCCTCTGGGATGATGTTGGAGTAGAGCTGGATCAAGGACTGGCCTGAGCCGGGGTAGTTTGGAGGCAGGGGGGTGGATGAGTCCATTCCGAACGGAAGTCCCTGTCCCTCGCCTCGGCCCCCACCCTGGGGCATCATCCCAGGGCCTCTGAATCTGGCGGGACGGGGCAGTCCCAAGGGGAAGTTGAGCCCCTGCAGCATGGGGTTTTTGGGACAGAAATTGGGACCCATCTCGGGACCACCAAAAGCCCCCGTCTTGGGCATAGGCCTGCGCTCGTCCCCCAGCATGAAGGCCCCGTTGCCCTGCTGGGGGAACATGGGCCCTAGCTGCCCCTGCTGTGGTGGTGCTTGTTGTTGAGGTCTAGAGGGCTGCATGAAGTCTTGGGGCAGATCAGTATTGTAGAATGGCATGTGGGCCAGGCTATCCCCACTGGGGTTAGTAGCTCCGGGGCCGTGTGGGAGCCCAGCGGGACCCATACCCAGGCCTTGCTGCTCCATCTCCAGCCGCTGCTGCATGGCCCGGTGCCTGTCTACCTCCTGCATCAGCTGAACCCGCTGTCTCTCCTGCTGCTCCCTCATGCGGTCCCGCCTCTCGCGCTCCTGGAAGCCCTCGCTGAATGGATTGTTATCATCAAATTTCACAGCAAGGCTATTACTGCCACCACCACCGTTACCTCCACTGGCTCCCTGGGTTCCTGCTCCTTTGCCTGCGGGTGTGGCTTTTACGCCGGGCACCATTGAGGCTGATTGAGGCTGAGGCGGAAGTTGGGTCTGGGGTGGTAACTGGGGCTGGTGCAACTGGGCAGGGCTGGCGGGGGGCATCTGAGCTGGAATTCTTGGACCCGGGCCTCCCATCGGTCCTGGGGCTCCCCCAGGGTGCCAGCCTGGCACGTTGGGCATGCGGGCAAGGTTAGGCTGGCTGGGGTGGGGCTGCATTGTCATCATGGGCTCCATCATGGGCTGGCCCAAAGGGGGCCCCCTGGGCATTATAGGGGCAGCATGAGCTGGCATCCCTGGCATCATAGGAGCCTGTAGACTTAGCTGTTGCTGCTTGACACGGTACTCCTCTATCAGCTCTGCATGGTCTTTCTGCTGTTTCCGAATCTACCAGAGAGAAACAGCACAAGAGGAAAAAAACAATAAGAGAAATGTGAGCAGACTGAAGGTTATCCCACCCAATTCTTCACAGTGCAAGATGGTATTGAGACAATTTTAGGCACTGCTTTTCTATACAGTCCAATTAGAACTGGTATTTACCTGACAATCACAGAAAGAAGAGTGATCAAATGCTATTTTCTGTTACTTATTCAAAATACCTCCATATAATACGTATCGATGCAGTAAATGTTTCTATGATTCCACAAGAAATCCGATTGAACCATTACGAAGTAAATACCAGGTAAATAGCAAAACCTCTTGAGTGTAGGGGGCAATATTTTGATGTTTGGATGAAAAACGTGCCCAAATTAAACTGCCTATTTCTCAAGCCCAGAATCTAGAATATGCATATAATTGTCCGATTAGGATAGAAAACACTAAAGTTTCCAAAACGGTCAAAATATTGTCTGTTATTGCAGGCGAAAACCTGAGGAAAATCCAACCAGGAAGTGCTGTTTTTCCTGAAACCTCCCTGTTCCATTGCATGCCTTCCCTCCATTTAAAGGGATATCAACCAGATTCCTTTCCTTATGGCTTCCACATGCCGTGAACAGTCTTTAGACATAGTTTCAGGCGAGAAAGATCACGTCGCGTCATTGGATGGCTGGGTGCCAGCAGAGTTTTGCATGCGTGAGCAGCTTGGAGCAGACATTTTCTCTCTCACTACAATTGAAAAAGCTACGGTCCGGTTGAAATAGTATTGATTATTTATTGTAAAAACAACCTGAGGATTAATTATTTTAAAAAGTTTGACATGTTTCTACGAACTTTACGGATACTATTTGGAATTTTCGTCTGCCCCGTCGTGACCGCTCGAGCCTGTAGATTTCTGAACATAACGCGCCAACCAAATGGAGATTTTTGGATTTAAAAATAATCTTTATGGAACAAACAGTACATTTGTGTAACTGGGAGTCTTGTGAGTGCAAACATCCGAAGATCATCAAAGGTAAGCGATTCATTTTATTGTTTTTCTGACTTTCGTGACGAATCTACTTTGCTGCTAGCTGTTTGTAATGTTTTATCTGCTGAGAGAGATGTCCTAACAAACGTTTGGATAGCTTTCGCCGAAAAGCTTTTTTGAAATCTGACAAGCCAGGTGGATTAACAACAAGCTAAACTGTGTTTTTCTATATTGCATGAGTGGAGGATGTGTGTTAACTTCACAGAATAAATCATGCCTTTGTTCTCCTGTGGTGTTTGTCTCGCGGCCTCGCCACATTTAAAAGGTCACGGAAGTTGGAAATAATTAGCAAAGGCGCAAATTGTTTTGCTAAGAAAAGCTCAAAAGGTTTGTTTTCGAGCTCAATGTTTCCCTTGATTCTCAAGAAACCAAACAGTTATTTAAAAGTAGCAGCTGTTTTTCAGCATTCAAGCTTTGTGTGCTGCTGAGGAGGAGGGTTAAGATTGTCAAAATTGAGGGGACAGAAATACAAAGCAAAGAGTTGATAACTGAGCCGACATCAAGAGTTTAATTTCAAGAGAAAATTGATAAGATGGAATCCAACATGATGTGGGAGCTAAAGACCAAAAGGCCAAAGGAAAACCCTAAATTAAGCCCTCAAAGATGGAGAGAATCTATGTACAAAGCAAGTCCTGCAGGCTTTAGTTATCTTATCTTGATGATTGTCCTGATATATGGTCAAATGCTGCAAAGAAAGACCTAGTTCAGCTGAAGCTGGCCCAGAACAGAGTGGCACGTCTTGCTCTTCATTGTAATCATAGGGCTAATATTAATACAATGCTCAAAAAAATAAAGGGAACACTAAAATAACACATCCTAGATCTGAATGAATGAAATATTCTTACATAGTTGAATGTGCTGACAACAAAATCACACAAAAAATATCAATGGAAATCAAATGTATCAACCCATGGAGGTCTGGATTTGGAGTCACACTCAAAATTAAAGTGGAAAACCACACTACAGGCTGATCCAACTTTGATGTAATGTCCTTAAAACAAGTCAGTAGTGTGTGTGGCCTCCACGTGCCTGTATGACCTCCCTACAACGCCTGGGCATGCTTCACCATAATTTGCAAATAAATTAATTAAAAATCCTACAATGTGATTTTCTGGATTTTTTTCGCTCTCATTTTGTCCGTCATAGTTGAAGTGTACCTATGATGAAAATTACAGGCCTCATCTTTTTCAGTGAGAGAACTTGCACAATTGGTGGCTGACTAAATACTTTTTTGCCCCACTGTATATACGGTCATGTACAGGTCATTCAGAAATATTCAGACCTCTTTACTTTTCCCATAATTTTGTTACGTTAATGCCTTATTCTAAAATGTATATAAAACATTTACATGAGTATTCAGACTTTGTTGAAGCTCCTTTGGCAGTGATTACAGCCTCGAGTCTTCTTGAGTATGACGCTACAAGCTTGGCACACCTGTATTTGTGGAGTTTCTCCCTTCACTACAGATCCTCTCAAGCTCTGTTTGGTTGGATTGGGAGTGTCGCTGTACAGCTATTTTCAGTTCTGTTCGGTTCAAGTCTGGGCTCTGGCTGAGCCACTCAAGGACATTCAGAGACTTGTCCCGAAGCCACTCATGAGGTGTCTTGGCTCTGTGCTTAGGGTCATTGTCCTGTTGGAAGGTGAACCTTTATGCCAGTCTGAGGTCCTGAGCGCTCTGGAGTAGGTTTTACATCAAGGATCTCTCTGTACTTTGCTCTGTTCATCTTGTCCTCGATCCTGACTAATCTCCCAGTCCCTGCCGCTGAAAAACATCCACACAGACCAGAGAATTTTGTGTCTCATGGTCTGAGTCCTTTAGGTGCCTTTTGGGAAACTCCAAGCGGGCTATGGAGAGCCTTTTTACTCTACTAGAAAAAAAGATTGGTGGAGTGCTGCAGAGATGGTTGTCCTTCTGGAACGTTCTTCCATCTCCAAAGTGGAACTCTGTCAGAGTGGCCATAGGGTTCTTGGTCACCTCCCTGACCAAGGCCCTTCTCCCCCGGTTGCTCTACGAAGAGTCTTGGTGGTTCCAAACTTCTTCCATTTAAGATTGATGGAAGCCACTTTGTTCTTGGGGACCTTCAATGCTGCAGAAATATTTTTGGCACCCTTCCCCAGATCTGTGCCTCGACAATTTTGTCTCTGAGCTCTACGGACAATTCCTTCGACCTATGGCTTTTTTTTTGCTCTGACATGCACTGTAAACTTTGGGAACTTATATAGACAGGTGTGGGCCTTTCCAAATCATGTACAAACAATTTAATTTACAACAGGTGGACTCCAATCAAGTTGTAGAAACATCAAGGATGATCAATGGAAACAGGATGCACCTCAATTTTGAGTCTCATAGCAAAGGGTTTGAATACTTATGTAAATAAGTTTAAAAAATATATATATATACACATTTGCCATACATTTCTAAAAACCTGTTTTCACTTTGTCATTATGGGGTAGTGTGTGTAGATTGAGGGACATTTTTTTAATTTTTAAAATCCATTTTAGAATAAGGTTGTAACGTAACAAAATGTGGAAAATGTCAAGGGGTCTGAATACATTTGTGTGCATTCAGTGTGCATTCAGAAAGTATGTCAATTGTATTTTGTCTGTAATGTCTTTTTAGTTATTGCTTTTGGCGTCGGATGATTGGTATCCTAATAAATCAAATACAAAATGTTTCAAGTGGCTTAAGATGTGGATAAGAGAAAGATCTCACCTCTCCAAGGTAAATGACAGCTCTATACAGACAGCATGTACAACCTCACATATTTACATTATTTAAGGCCTCAGGATTTCCAATTATGTTACAGATAATGCCATGTAAAGATGTAGAATCAAGAGACTAAAGAAATAACTCAAATCCAAATCTCAATATTTAAAAAAAACTTAAACATAGAATGCCTGCAATGAACCCTTGCTACATTTAGTTAGCTACCTGCTCCAACTGTTTCTGCACCACATTCTGCTGCTCTGTCACATGCTTCAGCTGCTCGACGTCCTCCTTAGGGAACTCACGGCCAGCCTTCTTGGCCGTCCGCTGTTTGGCTGACAAGGCTTTCTTGGATTTCCTGTGGGCCCCAATCTGGTCTTCCAGAAACTTCTGCTGCATCTGCAGGAGCTGTTGGGTCTCCTTGAGCCACTCCTCGTACTGCTTCCTCTTGCCATCGTCTGAGAGACGGGAGACAAAACTGTATACATAAATCCATACAAGTGAAATCGAATAGACCCTGGATTGGATATGGTCGTCAACAAATGAAATACTGAAGAGACCAAATGGGTATATGATTAATATTTTGGTTAAAATGAATGAGGATGTCATAATCAAATGCAAATAGAAAGACTTTGGGTTGTCCACTCACTGACAAATCCTGGTCCAAAATTTGGGGGGTTCGGTCTCGCCATCTGTGGAGCCAACTTCCCGTCCTGCAAAGACAATAATCAAACGATAATGTGGCCTTTTTTTCTAGCATAAGATATGAAACATTTGGCAGGCAGACTGATAGACAGACAAATAGTGGTTGATTCACAATGATTACCTGTCCAAACACATGTGGAGGCAGAGTGTCAGCAGCATCTGGTCCATGGGCTCCTGGCGTATGCTGAATTCTGAGAGGATCATTGCTTTAGGGAACATGAAATCATTTGTTACCCTTTCAATTAAATAACATGACATAGCACAAGAACTCAAAGCTAGCATTGGGGAAGCTTTTGCCTTACCTGTTAATGACTATTGAGGGCATTCCCATGCTGTTCTGAGCCATGACTTTATTGATTCCCTTCAGGGCTACCATCTTCGCCTTCATGATCGGGTCTGTGACAGCATCAAAATCTGCTAAATAAGAAAACAAAACTAAAAAGTATCAGTCATTTTTTGACAAGTCCTCTTAATCCATGTTTTTTATGACTCTACAGATAACGAACAGGTACAGGGCAGAACAGATACCCTACCAAAATCAAACCCACCCCAACCGCCCTATGCTCCCTACTAAATAAAACACACCCCACCAGACATGATATACAATGAGTAACATAATCAAATAGTAAAATAATAAAGATATTATTTAAAAAACAAACATTTTTATAATAATAATTTTAAAAGAGTAATAATAATGATACAAATTCAAATTTGGGTTGGTTTATGGAGTTGTGAAATTAGTTGGATCCATGTCTTCTACAAAGGATAGGAAAGGTTGCCAGATATTATAAAATGGAATTGCAGATCCCCTAACGGAATAGCGTATTTTCTTCAGCTTGAGATGTTGCAGAACTTTCTTTATTCAATGGTTAAAAGTAGGAGGAAACCCATCCTTCCACTTAAGCAGTAGTACATGCCGGCATGTTGCCCATAGAACTGTTTCAAGGGGTCTCCTGTGGTGCCACTCCGAATAATGCAATAAAAGGCATTATCTGAACGCCTTTTAAAATGAGAAGTTTATTTTTACAACCACATTTCTATTTCTGATGTAAATGGCATGTTATAGAAGGGTCCATACACATTTTTTGTGATTTCACTTGTTCTTGAGAAACTTAACCCAAACAGGACATCTCGTTGTGTAGTATGGGGGAAATGGAACGTTATGGATAAAGTTCAGAATGACACAATTTCAGGTGTACAACATCTAAAGACCTGCATCAATATACTGAGAGATTTGTAGTATTTGGGTGTTCTTGAAGCAATGGTTAATGTTTTTCAGGGCCCCCATAATATTCAACGAAGAAGTGATTTGCTGTTTGGGGTAAGTTTCTCAAAAACAAGTGAAATCACAAAAAAGGTGTCTGGGGACTTCTAGAACATGCCATTTACATCAGAAATAGAGATTTGGTTGTAAAAAATAACTTCTACTTTAAGGTTTGACCTCTTTCTAAGCCATTTTAAAAGAATCCACCCGTCACGAGTGCCACATCTAAATTATGTATGGAACGCTGAAGTAAGACTCCCAAAAGTCTCTCTTAGTCAAGAAAAATTATGTCCAACAAAAAAAGCATTTGTCTCAAACGAAAATGGCTTCATATTCCACATATCTACCAAAAAGGATGATTATGCAAAATGACTGCAAAACCCCCAGAGGACTGTTCTGACTACACTCTGGAAATAACTACATGTAGAGGGGTAATGTGTGTGACTCAATTAAACGGATCACCAAAACAGCAGTCACAAGCTTATTGTCCTTACCTATGTTGGGGAAGAAGGAGTCGCTGGAGCGCTGTCGGATCATTGCCTGCATCTGCCTCTGCTGCTGCTGCTCTTGCCTCTCCTGGTCCAGCAGGTCCTGCAGTAGGAGGGGCTGCTCGTCCAGCAGCAGAGGCCTGTTTTGTGGGCCGGCCTGCCCCAGCGAGGAGCCTTGCTGGCCCTGGGGGTTCAGGCCATGGGCAGTGGGCTGCTGACTGGCTCCCACCATGGCTAGGTTTAGCTCCACCTGCTGGTTTACTGAGGCCCCGAAACTGTGGTTCCCCCCTAGGATGTGGTTTGGGTTTCCCATTGAAAGCCTGCTCTGAACCAACGCAGGGTTCACCCGATGTCCCATAGCCACGCTGGGATTGAGCCTGTTGTTGTCTTGGGCATGTTGCATGCCTGTGTTTGGGTGTAGCCCAGTGGCCTGGTTCGGCTGGGCAGCTATGTTCCCTTGATGAGGAGAGCCGGTTGGGACTAACCCAATGTTTTCCAGTTTCTCTTTGACCAGAAGGTTGGAGAGGACCAGAGCCGAGACTGTATGTCCAGGCTGCTCATACAGCCCTGCGCCCTCTTGGTTAGTCATGGTTCTGTTGTCATTCATCCGGCCACTGAAGAGTGGCTGGTCCTGGTTTTGCATGTGTCCATCTTTGACCTCCGTTTTGATTGTTTCCTCTATTTTGACTATGTCCAAAGTCTCTTTCGATTTGTTGGCCTCCCGTCTGATTTGGCCATCTGATTTGACGGATTTCCCTACGGACTGGGACGAAGTGGCTTCACAGTCTCCGCTGGCGTTCCTCTTCTCCGACAGGGCTTTCTGGAGGTCCGAGGTCTCTCCCTGTTGGTGTTCCTCCATGGGGTCACCCAGGTCGAGATCTTCACTGAACATGTCTTTCTTGTCTTCCAGGTTGAGCTCGGGATCCGTGTAGGCGATGAGGTCAAACTTCCCAGACATGAGGAAGTCGTCGAGGTGCAGGTCATTGGATCCCAGGTCCAGGTCTTTGCCATCATCCGGGTCGAGGTTCAGGTTCAGGTCAACCAGGTCTTTGACCTCCACGTCTTCGAGGTCCTTCACTGCAGAGTCGTCAGCGTCCAGGTTTTCGTCGATTCCGTCTCCACTGGGTATCTGAGTCTCCTCCGTTTGACCGGTGCTAGACCCAGGCAATAGCACACCAGATGGCTCTGCATTGAGTAACTCACTAGCGACAGGGTGGCTGAGGGACCTATTCAGTGGAGGATGCTGTTGTTGTTCAGTGGTCACCTGCACTTCAGTCTGCTGCTGGTGCAGGTTCTCCATACTAGCCAACATCTGCATTTGGCCAACCGATCCCTGGGAAGGTCTGCCCATCATGGGAGCCATCGTTCTTGGTCCCTGGTTCCTGGCGAAGCCAATCTCCTGGCCTCCCATGAAGCACTGGGGTGGTCTCTGGGTTTGGTTGGAGGGGTCCATGACGTCGGGAGGTCCATGCCCAAAGGGGTTCTTGATCCGGTTCTCAGGGGCCCTGTGGCGGAGCTCAATGAACGGCTGACCCATGATATTGTGCTGCTGGACGGTAAGGCCCCGTGGAGGGAAGTCCTGGGGGAGTCCCGTCAGGGGGTTGCCCCTCCTGGAAAAGTCCACCGAGAGGGACCTTCTCATCTGGGGAGGAATGTTATCGATCATGGGCCCGCCGGGCATCTGCTGAGGGGGTCTGAGGAAATGTTGCTCCTGGCCGGAGGGAAATCCAAACCTGAGAGAAGAAAGGATGAAAAACACATTGTCAAATGCTAATCCATGAACAAGGCAGAACACAATGTCATAGATTGCTGATGATTGCTCTCTACACACAAATAAGTAATATTACACAGTGAGTAGCACTTCAAAAATGCCACTTCATTCCACAATGCATGTTTAACGAGGAGCAACACAATCTTTAAGACAATTATAATGGATTAGATTTGATATATAGAGCGTCTTCCTACCAACTGAGGTACTAAAAGCGCTTTACATAGTAGGGGGAAACTCACCTCATACACCACAAATGTGTTGCATTATGAAAATATACAGCTGCATTTAAATGTGGTAAAGGCCTTGTCCATAAAAAAAGAAGTGTCAAGGGCAAGAGTTTATGTATACCTATGCTGTCAATCTTGACTAACCTCATTCCTTGGGGCCTCAAGCCCATGTTGTCCATGTCCCTTGGGAAGTCGGGTATGGCAAACTGTCCCTCGTTGGGGAAGGGTCCTCGCTGGTCCCCTAGGAAGGTACCAGGGAACCTTTGACCCCCGAGAACTTGGGGGCCGCCCCTCATGGGTCCTGGGTAAGGGGGTGGTGGTCTGCCAAACATGCTCTGAGGGGTGGGATCTTCTTGTGACCAGTGACGGGTCACCGCACCAGTAGCTCCACCAGCTTCCTGTAGTAGTCCCTTCTCTTGTCGGATGGCCGTCTTCTGTTGCTGCTGCCTCAGGATTAGCTGTCGCAGTCTCTGGCGCTGCCCGGGGGGGGGGGGGTACACATTAGCAAGTAACAAACATATCCTGCATCTTGCAGCTATTAATTAATTAGTATTTTAGGGGTCCTTAGAGAGGAGCAACAATTATTTCATTTTGCACTAACGTGCACTGTCATACTGGCTTGGGAACGACTAATCACCTGCTAATAACTGTGCAAACAGAAGAAGGATTTATGACAATTCAAGTGTTATCCATGTGACAGTGTCATTGCATCTCTACTAAATGCAAATACCTGTCTGAGCTTCTCCTCAGTGTCTCCCAGGTGTGGCTGCATGCTGTTCTGAGCAGCAACAGTGTTGCTGCTCAACTGGGGGATATCATGGGCTGGCCTTTCTGAAGCTTGAGCACAAGGTTTCATTGAACCCTGTTCAAAGGGGTCGTGAATCGGCGTTTGACCACCGTGATGATTCGACTGTGGCAGAGAGAAACTTTCGTCTGACATTTCCGGGTGCTTCGATATCTGAAAGCCTGGGGCACTTGGATGGGCAAACGTGTCCTGCATCCTGCCCGGAGACTGGTGGGAGAAGGGGTCAGCTGGGAGTTGGGACATGGGTATCGGTCTGGAGCCTAGTCGATTGAAGGCGTCAGGACCAGCTCCTGGTCGGGGCGTCCCTGAAGCTTGGGAGTAAGGGTCGGTGAGGAGTGGTCTTGGGGTTCCAGGGGGCTGTGCGTATAGAATGGCATTGGAGGGCCGATGGGTACCAGGTTGTTGGGCATAGGGGTCCATGTTCCTTTGACTAGCAGGGGATTTGGGAAATCTATCCCCTTGGGCTGGTCTGGGGGTACCTGGCATGGAGGCATAAGGATCAGTGGAGTGAGATGGAGACTGTCTGCGATTGGCTGGGTGCTGCTGGGGAAACTGGTCTAGATGAAGGCTAGGTGTCTTCTGCAGGTATGAAGGATCTGAGTGTGGCCTTGGGGTCCCGGGAGGTTGGGCATGGCCATCAGAGTGAGGTCTGGGGGTGCCTGGCGGTTGGGCGTAAGGGTCAGGCATCTGCTGGGAATAATCTGGTTTCGGGGTGGATGGTGCTTGGGCGTATGAGTTTCTGTGAGGGTGTCTCATCATTGGCATGGGTTGAGAGAAATGGCCCTCCTGGGATTGGCGCATCATCCTGGGCTCATTGGGGAACCCTTCCCCCATGGGCGAACGGGTGGTGAGGGGCTGCTGGGCATAGGGGTCGGCCTGTGGTCCTTGGGGAAAGCCATTAGATGGCCCTCGTCTAAGTACCCCAGGCATAGGGCCACCGTAGGGCTCTTGCTGGGACTGCTGGGGAGGCATGGGGGCTTTGAACACCGGCACAGAGCCCGACTCATTGCTGCCGGGGATGGGAGTGAGCAAGGGCCTGGAGTAGGGGTCCGAGAGGATCATGCGGTTGTGAGACATGCGCTGGTAGACCTCAGCTCGGTGGCCCCCTATCCTGGCAAAAGCCTCTCCTCCAGAGGGAGGGCTCATCATGTGCCTGACCTGCTGCTTTTGCTGCTGCTCAACGAGTCCTGAAGGGCCCACCCTGGCGGGTCCCATGGGTTTCACAAACGAGTCAGGTGGCCTGGGGGTATCTGGCATCTTAGCATAAGGGTCAGCATTACCAGACGTGGGCGAGCCAAAGGACTCGTGTGCTGGGGAAGGCCTCCCTCCCCTTTCCTGCATCTCTGACAGAGAGTTCTGCTGGGGCGTGGTGGATCCGCCATCCCCAGGGGGCGGTCTCGGGGTGCCCACAATCTTGGCATAGGGGTCCCAAGGTGAGGATGGCCGGGAGCCTGAGGAGGAACTCGGGGAGTACATCTGTGGTGACTGGGGCTCGGAGGATGCTCCCTGCTGCGGGTACGAGGTCTCCTGGGTGGGTGTCCTCGATGACGGAGGTAGGAGCTGTGGTCTGAGGAACACGTCATCCTGTGACCCGGAGGTGGGCGTGACTGGAAGTTGGGGTCTTGCGAAGCCATCCTTAGACACTATTGGCTGCAGAGGGGATGAGTTTCCAGACTTTCCACCATTGCTGGGCTGAGGTGTCATGGGGCTCTGGTTCCCACTATTAGGTGTTGTATCTCCACATGACTGACTGCTAAACAGCTGTTGTTGTTGCTGCTGCTGGAGTTGTTGCTGCTCATTTTTAACCTGCTCCAGCTTTTGAGTAGCTTCGATCTTCGCCTGCTGCTTGCTCTTTTGTCTCATTTGCTGCCATGGAAACAAGAAAAGCAGGGGAGGGGAGGCACTTCAGTGAATGAAGCCTTTTTGAAAGTGTTGAATTTGAAATTTTATGATGACATGGTGCTAAGAATGCTCTCTTTCCCTCACTCACAACAAAGTTAATACTTTTTCAATATGAGTGGGTCTAGCGTGTGTTGTTAAGCCATGCAAGAGGGAACAATGTGAGGGTGTATGTAATATGGTCATGAAAAAAAGCTTCTGGAGGCTGTTACTGTGTTTTCAGGGCGAAGGACAGGTTTTACCAGTTAACCAAGCTTTTCTCCCTACAACTCCACTTTACATTTTGTTTTTCTTACACCTCGTAAATTTTGCTTTATTGGTTCTCGGCAGACGAAAACCAGAACAGTGCCTTGCCTTGGGAATCTTACCAGAGACATTTTTCCACCTCCTGCAGCTATAGTTGCCTGGTTGGAATGTCCAAAAAGGACATCTTTATTTGTTGATTTTATGGCTTTGCTTTTTGGGACCTTTTCCTGCTGCGTCTTAAGCGGTCCCCACATCTGATTTAACTCTCCCTTTTCAATGCAAATTAAGAATTAGTAGACTGTATGAGAACGCCAAATGTATTGTTTAAAAATGACTCACTCAACCATGCACATATATAAAGTTAAATATAAAAAATTATGTTTCATGCCCCCCCAAGTTATGTTATGTTCAATCTCACCACCTTGCTTCCACTCACAATTCCCCTGACATGCGATACTTTGATTGTTATGGTGGTGTATTATGGTGTCATAAAATACATGTACACACAAAGAAACGCACACTGCTCTTTTACACCAGGGTTTCTCAACAGGCAGGAATAAAATCCCACTTATACCATTTTGCTGCCATGAAACAAATAACTTCCTAATTTTCTAAAAAGGCATGCATGCAATTGCCCCACAATCTTGCATCCAATTTCATACCCTCACTCAATTAAAAACAAGTATAATAATTATATAAAGGAAATGAAGGCAAAACAAATCCACAACAACTCCTAGAAAAGTGGTTGAGAAACCCTGCTTTACAGTGCACCCATGCTTCATACACCCATTTACAGCACACTAACCCTAAAGGTACTCTTACCTGTCTGAACTTCCACTCCTGCTCGTGCTCAGACTCCTTGGGCTTGAGAGTATCTTTGAAGAGCAGCTCAGCGTCCATTGGGACACTATTGGAGTCAAAGGGGTCAGTCAACGGCTGCTGGTGAGGATTCTGGTGTCTCTTCAGTGTATCGTTGGACATCTGAACTTTGTTAATACGCAGCGCTGCCCGGTTATCACGTGCCTTTTGCTGGAAGAAAGGGTCCATTTTGTAATTTTTCCAAGTGGTCAATCACTTGACCCATTGAACAATGATGAAGCTAATTATTACAGATGGTTACACATACAGTACCAGTCAAATTATGGACACCTACTCATTCAAGGGGTTTTCTTTATTTGTACTATTTTCAACATTGTAGAATAATAGTGAACACATCAAAACTATGATATAACACATATTGAATCTTGTAGTAACCAAAAAAGTTTTAAACAAATTGAAATATTTAATATTTGAGATTCTTCAAAGTAGCCACCTTTTGCCTTGATGACAGCTTTGCATTCTCTCAACCAGCTTCATGAGGTAGTCACCTAAAACACATTTCAATTAACAGGTTTGCCTTGTTAAAAGTTTATTTGTGGAAGTTCGTTCATTCTTAATGCATTTGAGCCAATCAGTTGTGTTGTGACAAGGTAGGGGTGCTCAAATAGTCACAAAAAACATCAAGCGCTATGATGAAACTGGCTCTCATGACGACCGCCACAGGAAATGAAGATCCAGAGTTACCTCTGCTACAGAGGATACGTTCATTAGTTACCAACTAGAGGTCAACCGATTATGATTTTTCAACGCCGATACCGATTATTGGAGGACCAAAAAAAGACAATACCGATTAATCTGGCTTTTTTTTTTGTTGTAATAATGACAATTACAACATTACTGAATGAACACTTATTTTAACTTAATATAATACATCAATTTAGCCTCAATTAAATAATGCAAAAACAAAGTGTTGGAGAAGAAAGTAAAAGTGCAATATGTGCTATGAAAGAAAGCCTACGTTTCAGTTCCTTGCTTAGAACATGAGAACATGTTGGTGGTTCCTTTTAACACGAGTCTTCAATATTCCCAGGTAAGAAGTTTTAGGTTGTAACTATTATAGGACTATTTCCCTCTATACCATTTGTATTTCATTAACCTTTGACTATTGGATGTTCTTATAGACACTTTAGTATTGCCAGTGAAACAGTATAGCTTCCGTCCCTCTACTTAGCGCGCGCTGACTAGCAAGCCATTTCACTTCGGTTACACTAGCCTCATCTCTGGAGTTGATAGGCTTGAAGTCATAAACAGCGTGATGCTTGACGCACAACGAAGAGCTGCTGGCAAAATGCACTAAAGTGCTGTTTGAATGAATGTTTACGCGCCTGCTTCTGCCTACCATCGCTCAGTCAGATACTTGTATGCTCAGTCACATTATATGCAACGCAGGACATGCTAGATAATATCTAGTAATATCATCAACCATGTGTAGTTAACTAGTGATTATGATTGATTGTTTTTTTATAAGATAAGTTTAATTCTAGCTAGCAACTTACCTTGGCTTACTGCATTCGCGTAACAGGCAGTCTCCTTGTGGAGTGCAATGTAATCAGGTGGTTAGAGCGTTGGACTAGTTAACTGTAAGGTTGCAAGATTGGCCCGAGCTGACAAGGTGAAAATCATTCGTTCTGCCCCTGAACAAGGCAGTTAACCCACCATTCCTAGGCCGTCATTGAAAATAAGAATGTGTTCTTAACTGACTTGCCTATTTAATTAAAGGTATACAAAATAAAAAAATAGAAAATCGGCGCCCGATTGTTATGAAAACTTGAAATCAGCCCTAATTTAATCGGTCGACCTCTATTACCAACCTCAGAAATTGCAGTCCAAATAAATGCTTCACAGAGTTCAAGTAACAGACATATCTCAACATAAACTGTTCAGAGGAGACTGCGTGAATCAGGCCTTCGTGGTCGAATTGCTGCAAATAAACCACTTCTAAAGGACACCAATAAGAAGAAAATACTTGCTTGGGCCAAGAAACACAAACAATAGACATTAGACCAGTGGAAAACTGTCTTTTGGTCTGATGACATTTTTGGTTCCAACCGCCGTGTCTTTGTGAGACGCAGAGTAGGTGAATGGATGATCTCTGCATGTGTGGTTTCCACCATGAAGCATGGAGTAGGTGGTGTGATGTATGGGGGTGCTTTGCTGGTGACACCGTCAGTGATTTATTTAGAATTCAACGCACAATTAACCAGTATGGCTACCACAGCATTCTGCAGCGACACGCCATCTCACCTGGTTTGCGGACAGTGGGACTATCATTTGTTTTTCAACAGGACAATGAACCAACACACCTCCAGGCTGTGTAAGGGCTATTTGACCAATAAGGAGAGTGATGGAGTGCTGCATCAGATGACCTGGCCTCCACAATCACCCAACCTCAACCCAATTGAGATGGTTTGGGACGAGTTGGACCGCAGAGTAATCAGCATATGTGGGAACTCCTCCACGACTGTTGGAAAA
The DNA here is from genome assembly GCF_034236695.1 of Oncorhynchus nerka. Classification (NCBI taxonomy): domain Eukaryota; kingdom Metazoa; phylum Chordata; class Actinopteri; order Salmoniformes; family Salmonidae; genus Oncorhynchus; species Oncorhynchus nerka. The sequence continues at coordinate 21,651,778 of NC_088401.1, read as the reverse complement.
GCAATCCAGGTGAAGCTGGTTGAGAGAATGTCAAGAGTAGGCAAAGCTGTCATGAAGGCAAATGGTGGCTACTTTGAAGAATCTAAAATATATTTTGATATTTGTTTAACACTTCATGTGTTATGTCATAGTTTTGATGTATTCACTATTATTCTACAATGTAGAACATAGCAAAAACAAAGAAAAACCCTTGAATGAGTAGGTGTCTAAACTTTGACTTGTGTATATATATATATATATATACTGCTCAAAAAAATAAAGAGAACACTAAAATAACACATCCTAGATCTGAATGAATGAAATATTCTTATTAAATACTTTTTTCTTTACATAGTTGAATGTGCTGACAACAAAATCACACAAAAATGATCAATGGAAATCAAATTTATCAACCCATGGAGGTCTGGATTTGGAGTCACACTCAAAATTAAAGTGGAAAACCACACTACAGGCTGATCCAACTTTGATGTCCTTAAACAAGTCAAAAAGAGGCTCAGAAGTGTGTGTGGCCTCCACGTGCCTGTATGACCTCCCTACAATGCCTGGGCATGCTCCTGATGAGGTGGCGGATGGTCTCCTGAGGGATCTCCTCCCAGACCTGGACTAAAGCATCCGCCAACTCCTGGACAGTCTGTGGTGCAATGTGGCGTTGGTGGATGGAGCGAGACATGATCTCCCAGATGTGCTCAATTGGATTCAGGTCTGGGGAACGGGCGGGCCAGTCCATAGCATCAATGCCTTCCTCTTGCAGGAACTGCTGACACACTCCAGCCACATGAGGTCTAGCATTGTCTTGCATTAGGAGGAACCCAGGGCCAACCGCACCAGCATATGGTCTCACAAGGGGTCTGAGGATCTCATCTCGGTACCTAATGGCAGTCAGGCTACCTCTGGCGAGCACATGGAGGGCTGTGCGGCCCCCCAAAGAAATGCCACCCCACACCATGACTGACCCATCGCCAAACCAGTCATGCTGGAGGATGTTGCAGGCAGCAGAACGTTCTCCACGGTGTCTCCAGACTGTCACGTCTGTCACATGTGCTCAGTGTGAACCTGCTTTCATCTGTGAAGAGCACAGGGCGCCAGTGGCGAATTTGCCAATCTTGGTGTTCTCTGGCAAATGCCAAACGTCCTGCACGGTGTTGGGCTGTAAGCACAACCCCCACCTGTGGACGTCGGGCCCTCATACCACCCTCATGGGGTCTGTTTCTGACCGTTTGAGCAGACACATGCACATTTGTGGCCTGCTGGAGGTCATTTTGCAGGGCTCTGGCAGTGCTCCTCCTGCTCCTCCTTGCACAAAGGCGGAGGTAGCGGTCCTGCTGCTGGGTTGTTGCCCTCCTACGGCCTCCTCCACGTCTCCTGATGTACTGGCCTGTCTCCTGGTAGCGCCTCCATGCTCTGGACACTACGCTGACAGACACTGCAAACCTTCTTGCCACAGCTCGCATTGATGTGCCATCCTGGATGAGCTGCACTACCTGAGCCACTTGTGTGGGTTGTAGACTCCGTCTCGTGCTACCACTAGAGTGAAAGCACCGCCAGCATTCAAAAGTGACCATAACATCAGCCAGGAAGCATAGGAACTGAGAAGTGGTCTGTGGTCACCACCTGCAGAACCACTCCTTTATTGGGGGTGTCTTGCTAATTGCCTATAACTTCCACCTGTTGTCTATTCCATTTGCACAACAGCATGTGAAATGTATTGTTAATCAGTGTTGCTTCCTAAGTGGACAGTTTGATTTCACAGAAGTGTGATTGACTTGGAGTTACATTGTGTTGTTTAAGTGTTCCCTTTATTTTTTTGAGCAGTGTATATACTGCATATACACTACCGTTCAAAAGTTTGGGGTCACATAGAAATGTCCTTGTTTTTGAAAGAAAAACACTTTTATTTGTTAAAATTAAAATAACATCAAATTAATCAGAAATACAGTGTAGACATTGTTCATGTTGTAAATTACTATTGTAGCTGGAAACGGCTGATTTTTAAAAATGTATTATTCTTTTTACCTCCTTTTTCTCACTAATTTCGTAGTATCCTATTGTTAGTTGTTACTATCTTGTCTCATCGCTACAACTCCCGTACGGTCTCGGGAAAGACGAAGGTCGAAAGCCATGCGTCCTCCGAAACGCAATTAAAGGACAAATACATTAGTGTCGAGTTTGAGAAACAGACTCCTCAAAAGTCCTACCTAGAAGGCCAGCATCCCGGAGTCGCCTCTTTACTGTTGACGTTGAGACTGGCAGCTTCATTAAATAGTACCCGCAAAACACCAACATCAACAGGAAAGAGGCGACTCTGGGATGCTGGCCTTCTAGGTAGAACTTTTGAGGAGTCTGTTTCTCAAACTAGACACTAATGTATTTGTCCTCTTTCTCAGTTGTGCACCTCCCACTCCTGTCTTGGTTTCTTTACCTTATGTTTTCCCCATCTACAATCACCCAATCTCATCAACAACAAAGAAATTGACATGCAGAGCATCGTTGAATGTCATCATGGAAAAAATCTAACAGTCCTGAAAAACCCTCAAATAACTATCTGTAAAGTTGGAAAACTTACTAGGCACAACATTTAAACAGAACAAAGATAAGAGAAGGGACAGAGAGAGAGAGAGAGAGAGAGAGACCTTAGGTTTATAATGCCATCAGAAAACAGAGGAACAGAACAAAGATAAGAGAAGGGACAGAGAGAGAGAGAGAGAGAGCCCTTAGGTTTATAATGCCGTCAGAAAACAGAGGAACAAAACAAAGATAAGAGAAGGGACAGAGAGAGAGCGAGAGAGAGAGAGAGCCCTTAGGTTTATAATGCCATCAGAAAACAGAGGAACAGAACAAAGATAAGAGAAGGGACAGAGAGAGAGAGAGAGAGAGAGCCCTTATGTTTATAATGCCATCAGAAAACAGAGGAACAGAACAAAGATAAGAGAAGGGACAGAGAGAGAGAGAGAGAGAGAGAGAGCCCTTAGGTTTATAATGCCATCAGAAAACAGAGGAACAGAACAAAGATAAGAGAAGGGACAGAGAGAGAGAGAGAGAGAGAGAGCCCTTAGGTTTATAATGCCATCAGAAAACAGAGGAACAGAACAAAGATAAGAGAAGGGACAGAGAGAGAGAGAGAGCCCTTAGGTTTATAATGCCATCAGAAAACAGAGGAACAGAACAAAGATAAGAGAAGGGACAGAGAGAGAGAGAGCCCTTAGGTTTATAATGCCATCAGAAAACAGAGGAACAGAACAAAGATAAGAGAAGGGACAGAGAGAGAGAGCCCTTAGGTTTATAATGCCATCAGAAAACAGAGGAACAGAACAAAGATAAGAGAAGGGACAGAGAGAGAGCCCTTAGGTTTATAATGCCATCAGAAAACAGAGGAACAGAACAAAGATAAGAGAAGGGACAGAGAGAGAGAGAGAGAGCGAGAGACCTTAGGTTTATAATGTCATCAGAAAACAGAGGAACAGAACAAAGATAAGAGAAGGGACAGAGAGAGAGAGAGCCCTTAGGTTTATAATGCCATCAGAAAACAGAGGAACAGAACAAAGATAAGAGAAGGGACAGAGAGAGAGAGCCCTTAGGTTTATAATGCCATCAGAAAACAGAGGAACAGAACAAAGATAAGAGAAGGGACAGAGAGAGAGAGGGAGAGAGAGAGAGAGCCCTTAGGTTTATAATGCCATCAGAAAACAGAGGAACAGAACAAAACAAATACCGTCCTTCTCCCTAATGGCCTCTTGAACATTTCGTCAGTGATTGGCTGCTTTCCTTTCATTCATCAGTCCAATAAACATAGGGCCCCATTCAATCAAAATCTCAAATCAGGTTTGTGGAGTAAGTCAATAACAAAGTTGTTCTGGTGAAGTAGAAATAATTCATTTTTGATTGGTACTACGGCTGTTTTCGTTGGAAGTTTTGCCATTATTACTTCAATGTATGGATTTTGTCTAGAGGTTTTACAAACTTCTCTTCAGCAATCAGGAAAACCAAATGCTCATTAAATTAAGTGCATTGAATCATAGTCCAGCGTGGATGTAAACAAACTTACCACATATGGGGCCCTGTCCTGGGAACTGGCTTTCCTCCATAATTTTGCGATTTGTTTCACTCTCATAGCCCAGTCTGAGATAGAAAAAAGATTAGCTAAAACGTACAGCGCTAGGACACACATGCAATATGGCCAAGTAGAGTACCTTTTCTAGTCTCGTTTTCACAATGTCCATACAATCTTTTAAATGGGTGCGACAACTTGGAACTCATTATTTTTATTAATAAAAAACATTTGTTTTCGATAATTCACACAAGAATTTTAGAGAACCAAACATTCTGTACCAACCTGGGAACTCCCCTAGGAGGTTGGGAAAGTTGACGTTGGTGTAAAGGACTGGGGCCACAGTGGCCATCTCGCCCAGAGTCTCCTCCTTCTCCCACTTGAGCGTGCTCCTCTGTGCGTTGGACATGGTGTCTGTCTCTCCCTCTGAAAGGGGGCCGGGGACGGGCGCGCTCCATGGAACCACTACGTCACCCCCCATCTGGCTAAACTTCTTGTCCCTGGAAGGAGCTCTCTGGTTACACATTATATTGACTTATACCATTGCATTGTTGGATACTCGTTTCTGATTTGCTTGAAGGGCATTCTAGAGACACATTATTATTACATTTGCACTTTCTATGTCACTTACAATGTGGATCACCTTGAGGCAAATGTAGTTTTGGCTTTAGTATAAAAAAATACATCCTATTCATTGATGGAGATATTAACGCTAACAAGTGAGCAGACCTCAGAGGAAAAAAAATGTTTAAAGCGAACTACAATGAAGTCCAAACAATGGAGGAAAACATAGTCAAGAAGACTCAATAGGTAAATAAAACAGCACCCAATTGATTGCCTTCCAGCAGTTGTCTTTAAAGGTGAAAGCAATGCTCTAGTAATACGCCGGAGGGGTACAAGAGCTTCCTGCTATGCCAGCTCTTACCTCATATTCTCTTGGAAAGGCATTCTGTGGATGGGCGAGAAGTTGCTGGGGCCATAGGGGCCTGTGCCGCCGGGCATCATGGGAGTTGGAGGAAAATGGGGGTTGGGCCCCATCATGCCGTTTATCATTGGCATCCGGGGGAACATCCCACCGTCACCTGCAACAGAGAGCATAGAGAATGTTAGATAAGTAGTTCCATACATACATTGATTATACAAAACATCAAAAACCTCATCTTTCCAAGACAGACTGACCAGGTGAAAACTATGATCTCTTATTGATAAATCCACTTCAGTCAGTGTAGATTAAGAGGTGGAGACCGGTCAAAGAAAGATGTTTCATCCGTGAAACAATTGAGACATGGATTGTGCATGTGTGCCATTCAGAGGGTGAAATGTGCAAGACAAAACATTTAAGTGCTTTTGAACACAACAGTTTCCTGTGTGTGTCAAGAACGGTCCACCACCCAAAGGACATCCAGCCAACTTGACAACTTTGGGAAGCATTGGATTCAACATGGGTCAGCATCCCTGTGGAACACTTTTGATACCTTGTAGAATCCATGCCCTAACAAATTCAGGCTGTTCTGAGGGCCAAATGGGTGGGGTGGTGCAACTCAATATTTAGGTGTTCCTAATGTTTGATATACTCACATTTACATCCACATGTCCTGTTGATTATGTGAACATGACATGCATATAAATCAATGTGCTCCTCAATGATCAATAAATGCCCATGGTTATACATTCATTTTACAGTCAATAGTAGATTATATAAAAATGTGACATAATACAATTCTCCAAGAGGCTTTGGGTGGTGGTACCTGGGTTTGGAAGGGCCATGGCTCCAGGTCCACTGGCCCCAGGGTGAGACAGCTGTGGAGGCTGGCTGGTGCTGGGACTAAGGACCGCTGTGAAGAGGTCTTCCACATCCTTCCCCTCCAGCTCTTTAGGCAATGAAATAAATGACGTTGATGAGCGTATTTTATTTTTAAAAACAACTTTCTCCCCAATTTCGTGGTATCCAATTGGTAGTTACAGTCTTGTGCCATTGCTGCAACTCCTGTACGGATACGGGAGAGGCGAAGGTCGAGAGCCATGAGTCCTCCGAAACACAACCCTGCCAAGCCACACTGCTCGCTTTATCCGAAAGCCAGCCACACCAATGTGTCGGAGGAAACACCGTACAACCGGCAACCGTGTCAGCTCACATACGCCCGGCCAGCCACAGGAGTCGCTAGAACGCGATGGGACAAGGACATCTCTGCCAGCCAAACGGTCCCCTAACTGGGATGACGCTGGACCAATTGTGCACCGTGTCCTGGTTGTGGCCGGCTGCGACACAGCCTGGAATGGTACCCGGGTCTGTAGTGAAGCCTCAAGCACTGCGATGCTGTGCACATACTTTAAACCACCATCGATAAGTGTCGTTCAAATCTTTCAATTATATAAAACTGATCATCTCTGACATACAACTGAATGAACAACTCTCAGAAGAACTATCTAGGTTGGGCCTTAATGGGCCTGAAAAGATTCATATCAAAACCACAAACCTGGGATTTTGTAGAGTTTACTGAGAATTGCACCTGAAAAAGACAAAGAAATGCTTATTACATTACTGCAATGATATAGACACAGTACCAGTCAAAAGTTTGGACACACCTACGCATTTCAATGGGTTTTGTTTATTTTACTATTTTCTACATTGTAGAATAATAGTGAAGACATCAATACTAGGAAATAACACATATTGAATGATGTAGTAACCCAAAAAGTATTAAACAAATCCAAACATATTTTTTAAAGTAGCCACACTTTGCTTTGACCTCTTGGCATTCTCTCAACGAGTTACTACATCATGTGGTAGTCACCTGGAATTAATTTAAATTAAACAGGTGTCCCTTCTTAAGTTAATTTGAGCCAATCAGTTGTGTTGTGAAATGGTAGGGGTGGAATACAGAAGATGGTCTTTTACCAAATAGGGCTAAGTCCATTCTATGGCAAGAACAGCTACAATAGGCAAAGATAAATGACAGTCAATGCAGAACATTTCAAGAACTTTGAAAGTTTCTTCAAATGCATTCGCAAAAACCATCAAGCGCTATGATGAAACTGGCTTTCATGAGGACCGCCACAGGAAAGGAAGACCCAGAGTTACCTATGCTTCAGAGGATAAGTTCATTAGCGTTACCAGCCTCAGAAATTGCAGCCCAAAAATAATGCTTCATAGAGTTAAAGTAACAGACATATCTCAACATCAACTGTTCAGAGGAGATTGCATGAAACAGGCCTTCATGGTTGAATTGCTGCAAAGAAACAACAACTACAACTACTGAAGAAAAGTCAGTCAACAAGTGCTCAGCATATGTGGGAACTCCTTCAAGACGGTTGGAAAAGCACTCCTCATGAAGCTGGTTGAGAGAATGACAAGAGTGTACAAAGCTGTCATCAAGGCAAAGGGTAGCAACTTTGAATAATCTAAAATATAAAGTATATTTTGATTGGTTTAACACTTTTTTGGTAACTACATGATTCCATGTGTTATTTAATAGTTCTGATTTCTTCATTATTTTTTACAATGTTGAAAATAGTAAAAATAAAGAATACCATTGAATGAGTAGGTGTGTCCAAATATTTAGCCTTCGGAAAGCATTAAGACCACTCGACTTTCACATTTTGTTACGTTACAACCTTATTCTACAATTGATTAAATTATTGAAAAAAGCAATCTACACACACCTCAAAATGACAAAGGGAAAACAGGTCATTTTTGTAAATAAAAAATGAATACCTTATTAACATAAGTATTCAGACCCTTTGCTATGAGACTCAAAATTGAGCTCGGGTGCATCCTGTTTCCATTGATCATCCTTGAGATGTTTCACCAACTTGATTGGAGTCCACCTGTGGTGAATTCAATTGATTGGACATGATTTGGAAAGGCACACAGCTGTCTATATAAAGGTCCCACAGTTGACAGTGCATGTCAGAGCAAAAACCAAGTCATGAGGTTGAAGTAATTGTCCATAGAGCTCAGAGACAGGGTTGTGTCGAGGCACAGATCTGGGGAAGGGTACCAAAACATTTCTGCAGCATTGAAGGTCCCCAAGAACACATTGGCCTCCATCATTCTTAAATGGAAGAAGTTTGGAACCACCTAGACTCTTCCTAGAGCTGGCCGTCTGGCCAAACTGAGCAATCAGGGGAGAAGGGCCTTGGTTAGGGAGGTGACCAAGAACCCGATGGTCACTTTGACAGAGCTCTAGAGTTCCTCTGTGGAGATGGGAGAACATTCCAGAAGGATAACCATCTCTACAGCACTCTACCAATCAGGCCTTTCATGGCCAGACAGAAGCCACTCCTCAGTAAAAAGGCTCACGACAGTCCGCTTGGAGTTTTCCAAAAGGCACCTAAAGAGTCTCGGACCTGATGAAACCAAGATTGAACTCTTCGGCCTGAATGCCAAGCGTCACGTCTGGAGGAAACCTGGCACCATTCCGACGGGGAAGCATGGTGGTGACAGCATCATGCTGTGGGGGTGTTTTTCAGCGGCAGGGACTGGGAGACTCGTCAGGATCAAGGGAAAGATGAACAGAGCAAAGCACGAGAGATACTTGAATGAAAGACGAAAACCTGCACCAGAGAGCTCAGGACCTTAGACTGCGGCAATGGTTCACGTTCCAACAGGACAACGACCCTAAGCAAACAGCCAAGACAACGCAGGAGTGGCTTCAGCACAAGGCCCTCAATGAGCAGTGTGTATATATATATATATATACACTGCTCAAAAAAATAAAGGGAACACTTAAACAACACAATGTAACTCCAAGTCAATCACACTTCTGTGAAATCAAACTGTCCACTAAGGAAGCAACACTGATTGACAATACATTTCACATGCTGTTGTGCAAATGGAATAGACAACAGGTGGAAATTATAGGCAATTTGCAAGACACCCCCAATAAAGGAGTGGTTCTGCAGGTGGGGACCACAGACCACTTCTCAGTTCCTATGCTTCCTGGCTGATGATTTGGTCACTTTTGAATGCTGGCGGTGCTTTCACTCTAGTGGTAGCATGAGACGGAGTCTACAACCCACACAAGTGGCTCAGGTAGTGCAGCTCATCCAGGATGGCACATCAATGCGAGCTGTGGCAAGAAGGTTTGCTGTGTCTGTCAGCGTAGTGTCCAGAGCATGGAGGCGCTACCAGGAGACAGGCCAGTACATCAGGAGACGTGGAGGAGGCCGTAGGAGGGCAACAACCCAGCAGCAGGACCGCTACCTCCACCTTTGTGCAAGGAGGAGCACTGCCAGAGCCCTGCAAAATGACCTCCAGCAGGCCACAAATGTGCATGTGTCTGCTCAAACGGTCAGAAACAGACTCCATGAGGGTGGTATGAGGGCCCGACGTCCACAGGTGGGGGTTGTGCTTACAGCCCAACACCGTGCAGGACATTTGGCATTTGCCAGAGAACACCAAGATTGGAAAATTCACCACTGGCACCCTGTGCTCTTCACAGATGAAAGCAGGTTCACACTGAGCACGTGACAGAGTCTGGAGACGCCGTGGAGAACGTTCTGCTGCCTGCAACATCCTCCAGCATGACTGGTTTGGCGATGGGTCAATCATGGTGTGGGGTGGCATTTCTTTGGGGGGCCGCACAGCCCTCCATGTGCTCGCCAGAGGTAGCCTGACTGCCATTAGGTACCGAGATGAGATCCTCAGACCCCTTGTGAGACTATATGCTGGTGCGGTTGGCCCTGGGTTCCTCCTAATGCAAGACAATGCTAGACCTCATGTGGCTGGAGTGTGTCAGCAGTTCCTGCAAGAGGAAGGCATTGATGCTATGGACTGGCCCGCCCGTTCCCCAGACCTGAATCCAATTGAGCACATCTGGGACATCATGTCTCGCTCCATCCACCAACGCCTGGTTGCACCACAGACTGTCCAGGAGATGGCGGATGCTTTAGTCCAGGTCTGGGAGGAGATCCCTCAGGAGACCATCCACCACCTCATCAGGAGCATGCCCAGGCATTGTAGGGAGGTCATACAGGCACACGGAGGCCATACACTAATTTTGACTTGTTTTAAGGACGTTGGATCCGCCTGTAGTGTGGTTTTCCACTTTAATTTTGAGTGTGACTCCAAATCCAGACCTCCATGGTTTGATAAATTTGATTTCCATTGATCATTTTTGTGTGATTTTGTTGTCAGCACATTCAACTATGTAATGAAAAAAGTATTTAATAAGAATATTTCATTCATTCAGATCTAGGATGTTATTTTAGTGTTCCCTTTATTTTTTTGAGCAGTGTATATAGATGTGTATATCATCTCAGCAAAAAAAGAAATGTCCTCTCACTGTCAACTTAACATGTGTAAATATTTGTATGAACATAACAAGATTCAACAACTGAGACATAAACCGAACAAGTTCTACAGACATGTGACTAATAGAAATGGAATAATGTGTCCCTGAACAAAGGGGGCTTCAAAATCAAAAAGTAACAGTATCTGGTGTGGCAACCAGCTGCATTAAGTACTGCAGTGCATCTCTTCCTCATGGACTGTACCAGATTTGCCACTCTTCCACCAAGGCACCTGCAAGTTTCTGGACATTTCTGGGGGGAATGGCCCTAGCCCTCACCCCTGATCCAACAGGTCCCAGACGTGTTCAATGGGATTGAGATCTGGCCTCTTCGCTGGCCAAGGCAGAACACTGACATTCCTGTCTTGCAGGAAATCATGCACAGAATGAGCAGTATGGCTGGTGGCGAATCCGACCATCACCCCTGGTGAGACAAAACAGCGGCTCGTCAGTGAAGAGCAGTGACGGTGGCTTTGTGCCCATAGGCGACGTTGTTGCCGGTGATGTCTGGTGAGAACCTGCCTTATAACAGGCCTACAAGCCCTCAGTCCAGCCTGTCTCAGCCGATTGCGGACAGTTTGAGCACTGATGGAGGGATTCTGGGTTAACTCGGGCAGTTGTTGTTGCCATCCTGTACCTGTCCCGCAGGTGTGATGTTAGGATGTACCAATCTTGCGCAGGTGTTGTTACACGTGGTCTCCGCCACTGCGAGAACAATCAGCTGTCCGTCCTGTCTCACTGTAGTGCTGTCTTAGGCGTCTCACAGTACGGACATTGCAATGGCCACATCTGCAGTCCTCATGCCTCCTTGCAGCATGCAAGGGGCGGCAGGGTAGCCTAGTGGTTAGAGCGTTGGACTAGTAACCGGAAAGTTGCAAGTTCAAACCCCTGAGCTGGTACAAATCTGTCGTTCTGCCCCTGAACAGGCAGTTAACCCACTGTTCCTAGGCCGTCATTGTAAATAAGAATTTGTTCTTAACTGACTTGCCTAGTAAAATAAAGGTACATTTTTTTTATGCGTAAGGCACAGTCTCAGATGAGCAGGGACCCTGGGCATCTTTCTCTTGGTGTTTTTCAGAATCAGTAGAAAGACTTCTTAGTATCCTAAGTTTTCATAACTGTAACCTAAATTGCCTACCGTCTGTAAGCTGTTAGTGTCTTAACGACCGTTACACAGGTGCATGCTCATGAATTGTTTGTTTCATTGAACAAGCATGGGAAAGTGTTTAAACCCTTTACAATTAAGATCTGTGAAGTTATTTGGATTTTTACAAAGTAACTTTGAAAGACAGGTTCCTGAAAAAGGGACAAGGGATAAATCTCTGCCAAGAAAACAGGGTAGACCTCCCTATTTGTCAACACTTAACTTTGCGAGAACATCAGCTAAACTGAGCAAACATTATTTACTTAGCGTTCCATGATTTTGTAATCTGGCATTTGATTCGACCACCATGGCTTCTATATACACTGCAGTTGCTCCATGTGATGGATACTGTACAGCGCATACGCAACTCTAGGAAGACATACTTATTTTTCCATTTTTGACTTTTAGGGGCAGTTTCGCCGACTCAGATTAAGCGTAGTTCTGCCTAAAAGTGCTTTCAATGGAGATTGTTCTTTGCTAATGCTTTAGTCCAGAACTAGGCTTAATCTGCGTCTAGGAAACCAACCCTGAATCCATGTACTGATGTTGACCAGGGAAACCAGGTGGTGTGCAACTCTCTGGCCAATTATACATCAATACATCAGTGAGTGGGAGGAGAAAACAGACACTGAAGCCCTGGAGATTTACACCTCTGCTCTTCACCAATGACACCGATTAAGCAGCACATCCGGTAGACAGTCAAAATTCAACATGGCCGTCTTACCATCTGTGACCATCTTGTCCAGTTCTGGGCTCAGGATGACATCCAGAGGCTCCTCCTGTAGAGCCCTGGGCCCCCGGCCTGCAGAGCCCTGACAGGACCCAATGGGATCATCAGAGATGGGGGCCATGTCCAGACCAGCTAGGGGATGGCAGAAAAGGTCAAAGGGATGGTGAGGGGAGGGTGGTCACACAGGCGCACACACCCACACAGTCCACTTTTATGTTAAAAAGCAACACACTAGCCCCCCACCCACCCACCAACCAACCCCCCTAAAAACTGGAAGCTGTCACACCAAAGACTAAATCAGAGTTGACTGGCAATTTATTTTAGAACTGTGTCTGAGTGCTGGGTATTGGAGGAAGAAATAAAAAGAGAAAGAGGAGAGAGAGAAAGCGAGGAGAAAGAGGAAGAGAGGAGAAGGAGAGAGAGCTGATCATTCATGTCACGGTTGTAAAATAAGCTCTCCATGCATTTTCTTCCCCTAACAAAATTTTCCAAGAATAGCAATAAACTAATTTGTGTTGCCTGCTCGACGGAGTGGAAAGAGAGAGGGGGGGTTCTTAAAAAATAGTCACACTACTTTCATCATCGTTCGGATCCTGCCCACATTCGAATAAACGAGGGCTTAATCAATGAAAAAAGTTATGGAAGATTGCAATGATTAATCATCATAACCGTTGTCTAACATCAGAGGGGGTCGGAGGTTCATGCACATTTTACTGTGGCGCACACTCCACTAGTTTGCCATGGTTTTTTTTGTCAGAAGAAGCTACTTTGCGTGTGACCATAAATGAACTGGATATAAGGGAAGAGATGCATTGAGACCACAGATACTGCATATGGCCTGAAAGGAAAGAATAAAGGCTAAAGTAACTTATTGTTTTCATAAAACTAGTCATATGCTTCAGGGCATTCAGGCGTTCTCGTAAAACACAGTTTGTTCTTAAATAATCTCTCAGACAAATAGAAGGGTGGAAAATGAAAATCACTATACAACACTGCAAAACTGGATAGATAAAATATATTTCTTTGTTTCACAGACTCAAGGCGACAGAGAAAAAAGGAAACCTTGCCGGCTCAATAAATAAAATACTCATTGCTACTCATTGGTAACTGCTCCATGGAATGCAAGAACTGTGAGACATTCAGTTCAAACGTTGTTACATTGTATGACTAGAGGAAGCTCACTTTTTAACCCACACAACTTAAACTCAGCTGTGGTGAAAAGGTAGTAAACACTAAAACATATCAATCGAAACCAACTGAATTACATAAAAACAACATTTTTTAATGGGCACCTCAAATAATTGTTTTGCCCAATACCACTGAACAGTCCATAGACATGCAGATTGGTGCGTGGTTAGTAACACCGCAGTAGTTAGTCAAAGAGCCTGGACAGTGCTACAGTGTGAGAAAGGAGTGGGGTGCACAGACCACAGATCAAGAGAGAAGGAAGGATATGCAAATGCAGTGAGCAGGCCCAGCGTGGGAGAAGTGGAGGGAGGGGGCAGCTCTACTCCTAAGAGGCCAGATGGGCCCGAGGACTTCTCTTACCAAAAGGAGAAGGAGGGCTGTCGACCTGGAAAGGGCAAAAATCAAGACCTACAGGAACCCAAAACCAGATTATTATAAATTGAGGGAGAAAAGCAGGTGTAATAAAATGCTAATGCTATTGATACTACTTGAAGCAGCTCAATGTGATGCCACACCATCTCGTCATAGTTGTGACATAATATCAACAACCATCATAACACGTCCTAGCACAGACCTGGGTTTGAATAGTATTGGTTCTCTTTCAAATATGCAGGCATCAAGACAGGCTTTTCAAGTAAACTGTTCGAAAGCAAAAATGATGCACACAGACAGAAGGGTTGGCCAGAGTAGGCACAGCAAACCAAGAGTATTATTCAATGTGCAATACAATACAAGTGAAGGAAAATGCCAAATCATAAGTAAAGATGCAACAGAGAAATTCCATAGGTGTTTGTGTATGGTGTTGACCTTGCTAGTGACAGGAAGAGTGCGTATTTGAGTGGGCAGAGGAGACAGGAAGTAGAGGCTGCCATTTTGGAGGAGGGGAGGGGTCTACCTGAGTCATTCCCCTGCTTCACCAGATCATCCGACAGCATTCCCAGGAGATCTGCATCCGTGCTCAGGACTTCCGGAAGGTCCACTAAGGGATCCTCGGAATTGGCTGGAGAAGGAGATGATATACATACCCCATAATGACAAAGCGAAAACAGGGTTTTAGAATTTTTTGCAAACGTATTAAAAAATAAAAACATAAATACCTTATTAACATAAGTAGTCAGACCCTTTGCTATAAGACTCGAAAATGAGCTAAGGTGCATCCTTTTTCCATTGATTATCCTTGAGATATTTCTACAACTTGATTGAAGTCCACCTGTGGTGAATTCAATTGATTGGACATGACCAGAAGGTTGCGAGATCGAATCCCCGACCTGACAAGGTAAAAATCTGTCGTTCTGCACCTGAACAAGGCACTTAACCCACAGTTCCTAGGCCGTCATTGAAAATAAGAATTTGTTCATAACTGACTTGCCTAGTTAAATAAAAGTGAAATAAAAATGACCAAAGAGGGAATTTAGCAGCGTGGACGAGTGGGAGGGCAAATTGCGTTCTGAAGGATACTAGAGCAGGGGTCTTCAACGTTTTCAGGCATGAGAGCTACTTTTATAACATGTCGCAAGCTCCTCATCTTTGGATAGCTTTCAAATAGGCACATTCTACTTCTACCCTGCAACTCTTCCCCGGGTCCTTGGTGTCAATATAATGGTTAATAAACAGTATTTGGCATGACAGGGCCCATAACATTTTATTTTGTATTTTCCCAAATTCTGTATTGACAAAGAAACCGATTTGAAGACAACAGGTAATGACATCACTGTGCATCAATGATATGACCACTGTTTCGTTGATTGACTGAATTTTAACCCAATGACCACTGATCGTCTTGAAATCTAGCTGGGTAGATAGGCAATGAGCTGAGGTAAACGGCAATATGTAATGGTTATTTGTTGGAAGACCAACCCATGTAGTAAACTCCGGCGTAAAGAGAGCCATTCGCTATTGAAGTTTTATACCGGAAGGAGCAACGCATATTATGCACATCATTGTTTTGGTAAACGCACAGATTCAGCTGTTTACATATCAATCAGTATGGCGACTAAGTCAGGGAAAGCTAAATCTAAGTCTAGATATACAGATGTACACACAATTTTAGAATAAATTGATCGGGAAAGTGAGAGAGATTGTTGTAGGACGATTCATTTAGTGATTCCCAAGTGGAGGAGTATTTTTTGAACGGAGAGGACATCGTTTTGGACTGGTAAGTTCTTCTCATGCAAATGTCCTATGCGTGTTCCCAGTAGGCAACTTGCAGCACTTTTCATAGCGTGTTGGAGTGTAAATGACTGTATATGTGGAAAAGATTACTAAAGATGAGCAGACAGGATTGAAGGTTGATGGGGGATGGTGGAAGAAACCATGTGAATTTACAACTTTTGACAACAAAAAACTTGAGGAAAAACTTAAGGGAAATAGTACTGTTCATCTAGAGGAGGAGGGGGACCCAAACTAATACAAGGCCACTTTTTTTACATTCTGGGTTTGTTAGAAAGATGGCATTGAGACTGGGTTGATTGAGAGTCCTTTGTGTATAAAAGAGAAAGCGGAGAAACACATTTTCTCTGCATGTAGAATAAAATGAACTTTTAGGAGAGGAGAGTCAACATGACAGCTCACCTCTGAGGAAGAACCTCTGTGTGTGTATGTGTGTGTGTGAGAATGCGTCGGTGTGTGTGTGTAAGACAGGGAAAGTGACAGCTCGAGAAAGTGTGCAAGAGACATGTGAACATACACAGTCCTCCTCCTTTGCTGGAGATGGGTATGGTGGTCGAGGTAGCGCTGAGCAGCGGGTCTGAGGAGGGGTCCAGAAAGCTGGCGTTGGCGCGGCGGGGTTTGGTCTCTGCATGGGCCCCTGAGATCTCCTCACAGAGCCCTGTGGTCACCAGGCCCGCCTGCCTGCTCTGCTTGCTCTTGTCCAGCAGCTCCTTTCCAAAGAAAGCCTCCTGGTAACATACCACACAGTCAATGAGAAAGTGACCATGAGATACAGAGAACACATTCATTAACACAACACACATCTTTCATGCCCAAAATACATGACATGAAGCACGTTTGTCTCTTTGGCTATGGCAGCAAAGGCAGCCTAATTCTTCTCTTTTGCAATTAATTGGTCTTTGGACAAATCAGATAAAATCTTCTGCCAATAATTGGGCAATTTATGAGAATTGGGATGCCAGTATAAACGCAGCCCTGGAGACAGAAGGTGGAATCCAGTTATGAATTCTAGATTTGAATGGAAACGAATAAGGGTTCAGTTCATAGTAATTCAACTCAAATACAGTATTTGAAAATACAATGCATACTGAACATTAATTAAGTAAAGCTACTAATAAACCAAAGGCTTATCAGGCTACGCTACTGCTAACCCAATAATTAATTGAATGGGTCTCCAGGCCCAGATTCCAGTGTGTTTTGTATTTGTATTTTTTTTCTTCTCAGTGTTGCAGCACTGTAGGCCCTAGTGTTATCCAGACACACACAGAAATAGTGAGGTGTGTATACAGTTGAAGTCGGAAGTTTAACCAGGGCAAGGTGACCGGAAACATGACTGAATACAAACAGTAGAGAGACAACGTAGTCACAATTCAACGGCTCAGACAAGAGGTATGTGGCAGGGTCTACAGTCAATCACGGATTACAAAAAGAAAACCAGCCCTGTCACGGACCAGGATGTCTTGCTCCCAGGCAGACTAAATAACTTTTTTGTCCGCTTTGAGGACAATATAGTGCCACTGACACTGCCCGCAAACAAAACCTGTGGACTCTCCTTCACTGCAGCCGACGTGAGTAAAACATTTAAACGTGTTAACCCTCGCAAGGCTGCAGGCCCAGACGGCATCCCCAGCCGCGTCCTCAGAGCATGCGCAGACCAGCTGACTGGTGTGTTTACAGACATATTCAATCAATCCTTATCCCAGTCTGCTGTTCCCACATGCTTCAAGAGGGCCACCATTGTCCCTGTTCCCAAGAAAGCTAAGGTAACTGAGCTAAACGACTAGCACTCACTTCCGTCATCACGAAGTGCTTTGAGAGACTAGTCAAGGACCATATCACCTCCACCCTACCTGACACCCTAGAGCCACTCCAATTTGCTTACCGCCCAAATAGGTCCACAGACGACGCGCAATCTCAACCACACTGCACACTGCCCTAACCCATCTGGACAAGAGGAATACCTATGTGAGAATGCTGTTCATTGACGACAGCTCAGCATTTAACACCATAGTACCCTCCAAACTCATCATCAAGCTCCAGACCCTGGGTCTCGACCCCGCCCTGTGCAACTGGGTACTGGACTTCCCGACGGGCCGCCCCCAGGTGGTGAGGGTAGGTAACAACATCTCCACCCCGCTGATCCTCAACACTGGGGCCCCACAAGGGTGCGTTCTGAGCCCTCTCCTGTACTCCTTGTTCACCCACGGAGGCGTGCATGGCCACGCTGTCAACTCAATCATCAAGTTTGTGGACGACACTACAGTGGTAGGTTTGATTATCAACAACGACGAGATGGCCTACAGGGAGGAGGTGAGGGCCCTCGGAGTGTGGTGTCAGGAAAATAACCTCACACTCAACGTCAACAAAACAAAGGAGATGATTGTGGACTTCAGGAAACAGCAGAGGGAGCACCCCCCTATCCACATCGATGGGACAGTAGTGGAGAGGGTAGTAAGTTTTAAGTTCCTTGGCGAGGTCAGTACAGGTGCATCAAAGCAGGGACCGAAAGACTGAAAAACAGCTTCTATCTCAAGGCCATCAGACTGTTAAACAGCCACCACTAACATTGAGTGGCAGCTGCCAACACACTGACTCAACTCCAGCCACTTTAATAATGGGAATTGATGGAAATTGATGTAAAATATATCACTAGCCACTTTAAACAATGCTACTTAATATAATGTTTACATACCCAACATTTCTCATCTCATATGTATATGTATATACTGTACTCTATATCATCTACTGCATCTTTATGTAATACATGTATCACTAGCTACTTTAAAACTATGCCACTTTGTTTACATACACTACATTACTCATCATTGGGGCGGCAGGGTAGCCTAGTGGTTAGAGCGTTGGACTAGTAACCGGAAGGTTGCAAGTTCAAACCCCTGAGCTGACAAGGTACAAATCTGTCGTTCTGCCCCTAACCCACTGTTCCTAGGCCTTCATTGAAAATAAGAATTTGTTCTTAACTGACTTGCCTAGTTAAATAAAGGTTTTTAAAAAATGTATATACTGTACTCGATACCATCTACTGCATCTTGCTTATGCCGTTCTCTACCATCACTCATTCATATATCTTTATGTACATATTCTTTATCCCTTTACACTTGTGTGTATAAGGTAGTAGTTTTGGAATTGTTAGGTTAGATTACTCATTGGTTATTACTGCATTGTCGGAACTAGAAGCACAAGCATTCCGCTACACTCGCATTAACATCTGCTAACCATGTGTATGTGACAAATACATTTGATTTGAAGTTTACATACACCTTAGCCAAATGGATTTAAACTCAGTATTTCACAATCCTTGACATTTAATCCTAGTAAAAATTCCCTGTCTTAGGTCAGTTAGGATCAACACTTTATTTTAAGAATGTGAAATATATACCTTGACTCCAATACCTTGACTTTGTCAATACCTTGATGTCTTCAATATGTCCACAATTTTCCTGCCTCATGATGGCATCTATTTTGTGAAGTGCACGAGTCCCTCCTGCAGCAAAGCAACCCCCTAACATGATGCTGCCACCCCAGTGCTTCACGGTTGGGATGTTTTTCTTCGGCTTGCAAGCCTCCCCATTTTTACGCCAAACATAACAATGGTCATTATGGCCAAACCGTTATATTTTTTGCTTCATCAGTTGCAAACTGTAGTCTGGCTTTTTTATGGCGGTTTTGGAGCAGTGGCTTCTTCCTTACTGAGCGGCCTTTCAGGCTATGTCGATATAGGACTCGTTTTACTGTGGATATAGATACTTTTGTACCGGTCTCCTCCAGCATCTTCACAAGGTCCTTTGCTGTTGTTCTGGGATTGATTTGCACTTTTCGCACCAAAGTATGTTCATCTCTAGGAGCGCTTCTCTTTCCTGAGTGGTATGACGGCTGCGTGGTCCCATGGCGTTTATACTTGCATACTATTGTTTGTACAGAAGAACATGGTGCCTTCAGTGATTTGGAAATTGCTCCAAAGATTAAATTTTTTTTTCCTGAGGTCTGATTTCTTTTCCCATAATGTCAAGCAAAGAGGCACTGAGTTTGAAGGTAGGCCTTGAAATACATCTATCTGGTACACCTCCAATTGACAGAAATTATGTCAATTAGCCTATCAGAAGCTCCTAAAGCCATGAAATAATTTTCTGGAATTTTTTAAAGGTACAGTCAACTTAGTGTATGTAAAATTCTGACCCACTGGAATTGTGATACAGTGAATTATAAGTCAAATAATCTGTCTGTAAACAATTGATGGAAGAATTACTTGTGTCATGCACAAAGTAGTTGTCCTAACCGACTTGCCAAAACTATAGTTTGTTAACAAGAAATTTGTGGAGTGGTTGTAAAACGAGTTTTAATGACTCCAACCTAAGTGTATGTAAACTTCTGACTTCAACTGTATCTAGATTCCTACTGTACAGTGACCAACTGGAATCTAATGTGACATGCACATGCATGCATTCTCTGGTTACATAGAAGCTGAGAAACACACAAAAATAGAAAGTTGACTCGAATCACTGATATAGCAACTAGAATCACTGATATAGCAACTCTTTTTGTAAAAACCTAGTGGCTGTACAAATCAATGTCTTGGATAGAATGTGATTCCGATATGAGAATTGCCCTAAACCTGTACAAAGCCATACAAATAAACAGACATGGGTAGACACAACCTCACAGAAAGCCTGAACTCAGTGGCGACACGTTGTACCGCTGGCTGGGCCGCTACGTGTTTAAGTCACTAGTGCTTCCAACATATCTAACGGCTCCAAAACTATCAATGTGACTGCTCCCTGCTGTGGTAAAACATTAAAAAGGCTAATGTGCCGGGTATTTAAATAATTGATTAAAGTCGTTCCTCTGGTGAGGAACTTTAAATAAAAATTTTAAGCGCGGCGTACAAGAAAGCCCAAAGTGACAGCTGGTGCGCTTAATGCATGGCTGCTCCCCCGAACATGCCGGGTCTTTTAAAGGTGTGGCGTGGCACAGAGGGGGCAACGTCTCTCCGAGAGGACTTTCGCTTCCGGGATAATTTTAAATATCATGACGGTAATACATCTGAGAAGGGGGTAACATGCAACTTATGAAGGGCTGGTTGAAATGGGTAGTGAAAGAAAGTTGCTACTGGTAAATGCTTGGTAGATGTCTTATAGAATATGCACTATTCTAATGTGGTACAAGAACATGATTTGGGACAATGACGTATTTGCTAAAATGGTTCATACAGATGTGGGATTTTAAATTTGATCAGTATTATTGCAGCAACATAATCATGCCGCAACAATTTTAAAGTTTAGTCCATAATGTTGCTTGATTGGTAGTTAGGCTACATGAAACTGGCAATACTGTTAATATAACGAACTGTGTGTTAGTGCAAGTTTTCAGTTAATTTATGTAAATCATGAAGCTCATCTGCATTGCAGGAAATTCTCAAATCAAATCAAGATCCTACATCTGTACAAAGACAATCAAGCACCTCAGTGTGATTAGGTGATTTTATGCATATTGTACCGGTGACCTTTTCCTATAAATCGATCAATAAGACAGTGTATGATAACAGAATCAAAATTAACTTTTTATACCAATACTGATATCATTAGTGTACATGTCACCTGCAGGTACGAAGGGAACTCCTCTTCCAGTTTGGTTCTCTTTTTGCGGTATCTTTTCTTGACCTTCTCCAGACATTCAGACACAGGTGGGGTCTCCTCCGCTTGAGTACTCTCCGTCTTGTTCCACCCTGCAACACACAGACAAGAGGTCACAACCTCAAAGTAACAGTCAGAGAAATGCCTTATTACTGGGTTAAGTGTTGGATTTGATAGTCTGCCTGGAGTGTCAGATGGGTGGGACTTGCACTTTAGGGACTATTCCATTTGCTTACCTTCTTCTTTGCACATTGGGTTCTCAGGTAACAATCCTGTTGAGTATTTCCTGGATAGGGATCGCTTGGCTTTCCCTTGTCCCGTCCTGCTTCTCTGGCGGACCATAAACCCTCCAATACCTTGCCGGGAGACAAGTGGGAGGGAGGAGATATATGACAGCAATTTATGTCACCGGGGCCCTAATTATGTCAGACAGATGAGGGTCTTTCAGTCCAATCTCTGGCATTAATCTTAATTACTCAGTGACCTATGAGCACAGAGCCTGAGGGGAGATGTGAGTGAGCGAGAGACTTTCACTCTGGTCAATACACAATGACAGAGTGCATGAGTGAGAAACCAAGTCGCTTGGGATAAAAGTGTCTGCTAAATGGCATATTATTATATTATATATTAAAATGTGTGAGAGAGCAAACGTAAGAGAATGAGTGTGTAAGAGTGTTTGGGGAACTTATCTCCTAGCCACTAGACCTGAGAGACTGTGAGAGAGAAAGAAGGCAGCATTTCGGGTGAGCCTATTTCTGGATAGCTTTGGTACTGAGAGAGAAGCCCCTATGGTCTGGAAGCAGACAAACAGAGCCTTCCAGCCTTCCTTAAGCTGCCTCAGTGCAAGAGAGGGGAGACTTGATGATTTATGTGCAGGGAAAAGAGAGGAAACAGCCGTTTGAATTCAGAGTTGCCAGGATACCGCCCCCTTATGAGAAGTCCAACTCAGAGCATTCAATGGATAACCAACTCTCGTCATCTGTGCTAAATAAGAACACCAAGATATGAGATGCTATTACCACCAGTAAGGCACCAATACACTAGACTTAGCGGTTAAGAGCGATGGGCCAGTAACCAAAAGGTCGCTGGTTCAAACCCCCGAGATTACTAGATGAAAAATCTGTCGATGTGCCCTTGAGCAAGGCACATAACCCTAAATGCTCCTGTAAGTCGCTCTGGATAAGAGTATCTGCTAAATGACTAAAACTTACATTTTAACACCATTGAAAAACTACTTTAATCTTGCAATGAACAACTTCATTAAACATTATTCAAGACAATTATCATATGAAAGAGGTTCACAATCAAGTAATAGCGCCACAGTATACCCCATAATAATAGCTTTGTAATCCACCTTAAATGACGCAGTAAACATACGTTATTTGTGTGATACTGGTATGTTATTTGTGAGCATGTCTGCAGCCACTTGCCTCTGTTCACTAGAGCAGGGTGGAAATAAAATGTCTCCACTGTGACAGTTCATAACAAGTGACCTGGCAAACAGGAGAGACACACCCCTTCTCCATCTCTCCCCACCAGTTCTCCTTCACTCCCGCCCCGTCAAACCCAGCTACTTGACATGGGCGAGAGCTTGTGGCTCTCTCTGGCATAGACATTCGCATACTGTACAAACATTCATGCATGCTTACACATACGCTGCATTTTAACAGACAGCCCAATTCTGATATTTGTTCCCACTAATTGGTCTTTTGACTGCTGTGAGGAGATCGGATTTGATTGGTAAAAAGACTTTGGAATGTGCACAAACTTCCGACTTCAACTGTATATACACACACACAAAGTTGAAGTCAGAAGTTTACATACACCTTAGCCAAATACATTTACACTCAATTCTTCACAATTCCTGACATTTAATCTGAGTAAAAATTCCCTGTTTTAGGTCAGTTAGGATCAACACTTTATTTTAAGAATGTAAAATGACAGAAAAATAGTTGAGAGCATGATTTATTTCAGCTTCTATTTCACATTCCCAGAAGGTCAGAAGTTGACACACTCAATTAGTATTTGGTAGTATTGCCTTTAAATTGTTTAACTTGGGTCAAATGTTTTGGTTAGCCTTCTAGAAGCTTCCCACAAAAAGTTGGGTGAATTTTGGCCCATTTCCTCCTGACAGAGCTGGTGTAACTGAGTCAGGTTTCTAGGCCTCCTTGCTCGCACACACTTTTTCAGTTCTGCTCACAGATTTTCTATAGGATTGAGGTCAGGGCTTTGTGATGGCCATTCCAATACCTTGACTTTGTTGTCCTCAAGCTATTTTGCCACAACTTTGGAAGTATGCTTGGGGTCATTGTCCATTTGGAAGACCCATTTGCGACCAAGCTTCAACTTCCTGACTGATGTCTTGAGATGTTACTTCAATATATCCACAATTTTCCTTCCTCGTGATGGCATCTATTTTGTTAGGTGCACCAGTCCCTCCTGCAGCAAAGCACCCTCACAACATGATACTGCCACCCCCGTGCTTCACGGTTGAGATGGTGTTTTTTTGGCTTGCAAGCCTCCCCCTTTTTCCTCACAACATAACGATGGTCATTATGGCCAAACAGTTATATTTTTTGTTTCATCAGACCAGAGGACATTTCTCCAAAACGTAGGATCTTTGTCCCCATGTGCAGTTGAAAACCATAGTCTGGCTTTTTTATGGAAGTCTTCCTTGCTGAGCGGCCTTTCGGGCTATGTCGATATAGGACTCGTTTTACTGTGGATATAGATACTTTCGTACCCGTTTCCTCCAGCATCTTCACAAGGTCCTTTGCTGTTGTTTTGGGATTGTTTTGCACTTTTCGCACCAAAGTACGTTCATCTCTAGGAGACAGAACAAGTCTCCTTCCTGAGCGGTATGACGGCTGCGTGGTCCCATGGCGTTTATACTTGCGTACTATTGTTTGTACAGATGAACGTGGTACCTTCAGGCGTATTGGAAATTGCTCCCAAGGATGAACCAGACTTGTGGAGGTCTACAATATTTTTCTGAGGTCTTGGGCTGATTTCTTTTGAGTTTCCCATGATGTCAAGCAAAGAGGCACTGAGTTTGAAGGTAGGCCTTGAAATACATCCACAGATACACCTCCAATGGACTCAAATTATGTCAATTAGCCTATCAGAAGCTTCTAAAGCCATTACATACTTTTCTGGAATTTTCCAAGCTGTTTAAATGCACAGTCAACTTAGTGTATGTAAACTTCTGACCCACAATTATGATACAGTGATAAGTGAAATAATCTGTCTGCAAACAATTGTTGGAAAGATTACTTGTGTCATGCACAAAGCAGATGTCCGAACCGACTTGCTAAAACTATAGTTTGTTAACAAGAAATTTGTGGAGTGGTTGAAAAATAAGTTTTAATGACTCCAACCTAAGTGTATGTAAACTTCCGACTTCAACTGTATATAGACAGGCAAATGAAAAGGTCATATATAAACACAATTTCCGGGTGTTTCTTTCAGTAGAACATTATTCGATTGAGTATATATATGAGTCAATGTTATTTTTCCGGAGGACTCTTTCACATTCAGTGGGAGAGCTTCAAAGGGCCAATTCGCCGTTGAAACAAAGAGGACACCCCACCTCTGTTTTGGTAAAAGAAAACTGAGAGATGGGTCTGGAGAAATCTAACCACTCTCAAATTCATAGACAGATATGGATGTAAGGATTGACCATCCACGATATAACTTTTTTCGTTTGAACAATGTTTTGAGGCTATAGGGTTTTTACAATTACCATGTTTTACTCCAATTACCATGGAGTAAAACAATCTTACATTTTAGATTGTGCTGGGCTGTGTCAGCTCATGAGGCATTTATAAGTTATATTCTTCAAGAATCCATGGGCATACATAACATTTTTATGTCCAAAAATGCAAGTTTTGCACATTTAAAGTGGAACTGACAGCGTTTTAACTACATGCAGATAAGAAACAGACAATCATAATATCAGTCAAAAATATCTAATTCCCAGTTTATGCTACAAATCCAACTTCATGAGGTTTTAAAATAGGCTATATTTGCATGACGTACACTAAAGTATTGTTGCCATCACTAACACAGACCGGCTGCTGCCTACATACAGACTTGAAGTCATTGGCCACCATAATAAATGGATCTCTAGTCACTGTAATAATATTGACACATCTTGCATTTCTCATCTCACATGTATATACTGTATTTTATACCATCATGCCTATGCCGCTCTGTCATTGCGCATCCATATATTTATATGTATATATTCCTATTCCATTCCTTAGATTTGTGTGTATTAGTTAGATGAAATGTTATTGTGTGTATTTGTTAGATGACATGTTAGATATTGCTCCACTGTTGGAACTAGAAGCACAAGTATTTCACTTCACTCGCAATAACATCTGCTAACCATGTGTATGTGACCAATAACATTTGATTTGACAGAATAGATGGATGCAGTTCAATGCATGATTAAAATAATTCACCAATACATTTCTTGATAGTCCATCAAATATTGCTATCAGCTGGCTAGGTACCATTGTTTGCAACCTCCACTCGGGATGCACAGTTTCAATGACTCAATATTTATGGACAAAAACAGACAAACGTTACTAAGGCTATGGTAGCGTATCTATTTATGTAGCAAGCTAAAAACCCAGATAGCTACGCTAGCTAGATGCTAGGAGGACATTATATCAAAGGAGGAGTGGGTGAGTAACTGACCTCGTATATTTTTTTTGTGTGGCTACACAGCTAGAGATGCATGTGTCATTTGGTTAGCTAGCAAGAAATGTGAATCGCTTTGCTAGCTATCTATGCTGAACGACTGTTATCCAGTTAGCATATCTCGAGTTTGCAAATTCACTCTGGCTAGCAATCTAACCCGATTTCAGAGCACTCGTCTGAGTGTGCCAGAGTGCAGAATAACCGTGCAAGACCCACTGAATATGACCGGTGTCAGTAAATGTAGGCAAAATAATGTAATAAGTTAGTTGCGAACGCTTTCGATAACTTGTAAACGGCCTAATCAGCTCTGCTAGGGCAAGTAAAATGGCCAGAGTGAGGTGTTCTCCAATTTGTGTCTGGAAGTAGCTGGCAAGCGAGCCAACTTTACCAGTAAGCTTGGGTACTTAGTTGGGACAATGCATGCATTGGCAGGCAAGCTGCAGAAAGACAAGCAGACTGTTCTCCATTGTTTACCAGTGCAACTTTCACAACTAGCTGAAAAAGTTTGAGAGGGTTTATCTAATGTTCCTTCATTAGATTTGAGCTCATCTTGCTCTGGCTAGCATTAGTTGTTGATCTTGTTGTTGTTGATGTACATATAGGGAAAGACATCCTACCTCTTTATGGTTGTTTGATCAATAGGACTGTAAAGTTCCCAAATGTAAAGGGACTATCATGGTATTTAGCTGCATATTTGCAGAAGTCCAAACAAGTGTATTTTGTGGCTTTTGCCGAATGCGTTCTAATGATCTAAAGTTGAGCTGTTGCTACTGTCTGTAAACACACCGTCCAGTTCAAAGTGAATTTTGGAAAATGGCTTGTTTGCATATACCCCTACTGTTCCTCTGATTGGCTATGGCATACCAGTCTGCATAGACCCCGGTCCTGGACGAGACAGATGCATCTCTGCATCTCCCATAAGTCCGCTCCCTCCCTCCGCATCTCCCATAAGTCTGCATCTCCCACAAGGCTGCTCCCTCCATTCCTCCCATAAGTCCGCTCCCTCCCTCCGCATCTCCCACAAGGCTGCTCCCTCCATCCCTCCCTCTGCATCTCCCATAAGTCTGCTCCCTCCCTCCCTCCCTCCATCCATCCATCCCTGCCTCCATCCCTGCATCTCCCATAAGTCTGCTCCCTCCCTCCCTCTGCATCTCCCATAAGTCTGCTCCCTCCCTCCCTCCCTCTGCATCTCCCATAAGTCTGCTCCCTCCCTCCCTCCCTCCCTCTGCATCCCCCTCTCGTCCTACAGCCGTCATCCACCACTCTCCTTCCCTCTCGCTCTGCCCCTGTCCATTCATCCCCATCAACATCCTATCTTCTCTTTTCTCCTAATGGGGCTAAACATAAGATGTTCCTGCTGTTGTAAGATAAGCTTCATCTTGCCCGATCTGAACCTCAACCCATAGGAGTTCAGAGACAAAACTGATCCAGGGTCTGATCTTTGTCAAACAGACAAAGTTTTGAATGTTAAACATACCGGGCCGGTAAGGTTTCCTCTTCCTTTTCTTGTTGCCGTCGGCCCCCTTTGCGTCGTCGTCGACAGGCTCCCGTTCCGGACTGGAGTCCGACTTCAAGTCACAGTCCATCAGGAGATCCCCTTCTGGAATGGAACACAACCATGTCACTAAAACCAGGACACAGACCATGAAGACGTTCATTAGGACACCCAACAGAAAACACTTTTTCTGAACTACAATTAGAATTTCTTGATAATCCCTCTACTTCTCCCATTTGGTTCTTGATGAACATGACCCAGCCCTGCACATACTAGTGACCCACAAAACCCTCAATGCATCTTTGATGGGAGGTCTGCCATCTTGGTGGGCCTGGTGTCAGAGTAAGACCTCTGGATGAGGAGCCACATCGGTACATTAGTGTTGGAATTCTAAATGAACTACTTAAACTATTTTAGGAGATAACCATTTTAGAGATAACACTTTAGTATTTCTCAGATTATAAATGCAAATGGCATATCCAGGATTAATAAGGATCGGACCCTTTTTTTCCAATTTTCGCCTAAAATGACATACCCAAATCTAACTGCCTGTAGCTCAGGACCTGAAGCAAGGATATGCATATTCTTGGTACCATTTGAAAGGAAACACTTGGAAGTTTATGGAAATTTGAAATAACATATAGATATAACATATAATATATAATATAACATAATAATATAATAGTTATTATATAATAATATAATAGATCTGGTAAAAGATAATACAAAAAATATATATATCATCTTTGAAATGCAAGAGAAACGCCATCATATAATATTGCAGTTTAGACGAAGTTTATATTTTGGCCAATAGATGGCAGCAGTGTGTCTGCAAAGTTTCAGATTGATCCAGTGAAGCATTGCAATATTTTGTATCAAGTCTGCCCAAATGTGCCGAATTGGTCAATTGATAAATGTTCAAGTACATAACTATTGAGAACATACAAAAATGATATGGTAATAGAAAATAAGTTTACACACTCCCAGGAATGTCATAAATTATTTGTCATTAGCTTATACACTAACTTTCACACATCTAGATGGCAGGGTGGGGTGGGTGTGGAGCCAGAGACAGCAGGAGTTCAAACTGTAGAAGCCATTTCCTACATTTGAATATAAAAATAGATTTGATCAAACAAAACTATGCTACATTTTTTCTCTGGGACCCTCAGGATTTACTGAATAAAATTACTGAATATAAGTACATTATTTACCTTGAGGTGAATGTATCAAACCAGTTGCCGTGATAAGTGTTTTGTTGTTGTGCACTCTCCACAAACAATAGCATGGTATTCACTGTAATAGCTACTGTAAATTAAACAGTGCAGTTAGATTAACACGAATGTAAGTTTTCTGCTCATATAAGACATGTCTATCTAATCACGTTAGCTCAACCGTCCCGGTATAGGGACACTGATCCCGTAAAGGTTTTAATGATTGATATATATCCTTTACATACAGTGGTTGCTCCACTAAAAGTTTTGCGATTATGCTGCAGGACTTACTCATTTGTGGTTTAGTGCGTCACCACTTCATTGCTCCAGACCAGCGCAAGGGGGAGTTAGAGCACTGATTATGCTTTTGGGTCCTACTGTGTCTCTAACTGACAATGAATGGGCAACATAAACCTAAATAGGAACTGATAATTGTGCACAACTTCAGTATTACTTACTAAAACTGTTGTTACACTAAGGTTTTTTAGGATTATTTCACTCTTACTGTAGTACTGTAACCCACTCCCGACCGGTCACGGTGTACAGCGCCTGAGTGGCACAACGGTCTAAGACACTGCATCACAGTACAAGCTGTGTTGCTACAGATGCTGGTTCAATACCCGTGCTGGCCTCGACTGGGAGACCTATGAGATGACTGTAGGTTTTTGGTTCCGCTCCCTCTAAAAACATAAATAATTCTAAATAACAAACAAGGCTTTATTTAGACATTAGTAACAATGTCTCACCCCATGTTCAAGAATGGCTTTTTTCCCTCGCTCGTTTTACATTAATTGGGGGGGGGGGGGGTTGTACCCCCGCTGACTAGGGAAACGTTCCCGTTGTTCTTAGTGCCAGTCTGCACGTTCAAACTAAAACAATGTAACTAATAATGGCATCTTTATGCTTTCGTTAAAATAATTGTAAAATACTCTTTCAAAAATGCAGATGTGTTTAGTTATGGATCCATAACAAATTATTATGGGAATAAATAACACTGAATTACAAATATTGGAACAAAGTTGTCTAATGAAGGTAAACAAATTGTTGCTGACTGGAAAATACTCCTTCAAACATAGTCACATTGTCCAGCGCCATTATGGCTATTAGTAGGTAGATGGACAATAGACTTGCCTAGAAGGAGATAGAGGGAGAATTCTATCGTCAAATGTATTTCTTAGTTAGGTTGGCTGTATCACAACCGGCCGTGATTGGTTGCAATTTCAGTTTAATCCACCAGAAAAGACAAAACAAATAATACAACAAAAAGTATTATTAGGAATCCCATCCGATCGTGATTGGGAGTCCTATAGGGTGGCACACAATTGTCCCAGCGTTTCTCTCACTCTAAAAACAGAAATAAATGTTTTGGCCTTCACAAATATTATTTTGGCCTTTATTCAGATTACAATCGCTCACTTTTGTTTTTTTGAAAACAAAATCACCTCCAAAATATCATTATATATTATCAGGTTGATGGCACAGTCATATAGCTAGCACCTACATAAAGCTGAGTGACTCACTCATTCATGGCTTTGGATCAAAATAAACAAGTACCAATATTCTTTCTGATAGTCTTTAATAAAGAAATGTTTTGGTTATCCTGACCTGGACACCATGTACAGTATGATAATAGCCATTTATGGGCTATTAGCAGGACAATATACCTTTTCCAACACTTCTCTGTATTTTGATACTTTGTGGATGGGGGCTCCCAAGTGGATGGGGGCTCCCTCAGTGCAAAATGCTAAAGATGCAGGTTCGATACCCATGCCAGCCGCCACCGGGAGACCCATGAAGCGGCTTTTGGTTTTAATTTAGAATCCTCCAATCCTCTATATGTAGTTATTGGCAGAGAGTCATGTCATATTTTTCGATATACTGTAGGCCTACCGTAGGCGACGTGTCTCACTAGTGTTGAGTAATGTTCTGTTAAAAGTGGTGTAGGTCTTATTTATTTAAAGAGCACATTGAAGTTCGAAGCAATAGGATTTGAAGCAATAGCCTACAACTATTTTAGCACAGTTTTGCGCTGCTCTGAGACAAGCATGGGGACTGGTCTTGATAAATCAATTTGATTTTAATTTGATTAATTTGATTTTAATCTCCGTTTGGAAATTGGTTAGACTACAATTATACAATTAGGGTGTAGAAATGTTATGCTCTTAGTGTAACCTTAATTTAACCCCCTACTTTTTCGAACATTCTGTTAAAAATCGCGCAACATTTCAGCGCCCTGCTACTCATGCCAGGAATATAGTATGTGCATATGATTAGTATGTGTGGATAGAAAACACTCAGACGTTTATAAAACTGGTTAAATCACGGCTGTGACTATAACAGAACGTGCGTTTCATCGAAAAGCGCAGGAAAATCTGATCACTGAAAATGGGAAAATATATCCATTCGCCACTTGAACCTATTGTTGAATGGGAACCACATTAAATGGGGCCGAGGTTGCAATACCTACAGCTTCCACACGATGTCAACAGTCTTGTCATTTGCCTAGGATTTGTTTCTTGGTCAAACGGACACGAGGCAGCGCATTTCTTCCGATCTCCGACCAGATATTTTGGTTGAGATTTACCCGGACATTATTTCAAGACGTACAGCTATAGAATATACATCGCCTCGTGATCAATTTGATCGATTATTAACGTTTACTAATACCTAAAGTTGCATTACAAAAGTATTTCGAAGTGTTTTGTGAAAGTTTATTGTCGACTTTTTTAATTTAAAAAAATGACGTTACGTTATAAAACGCTATTTTTTTCCTTGATCACACAGTCTTCATAGATCGATATCTAGGCTATATATGGACCGATTTAATCGGAAAAAATACCCAATAGTGATGTTTATGGGACATCTAGGAGTGCCAACAAAGAAGATGGTCAAAGGTAATGAATGTTTTATATTTTATTTGTGCGTTTTGTGTAGCGCCGACTATGCTAATTATTTTGTTTACGTCCCATGCGGGTAATTTGGGGTGTTACATGCTATCAGATAATAGCTTCTCATGCTTTCGCCGAAAAGCATTTAAAAAATCTGACTTGTTGGCTGGATTCACAACGAGTGTAGCTTTAATTCAGTACCCTGCATGTGTATTTTAATGAACGTTTGAGTTTTAACGAGTGCTATTAGCATTTAGCGTAGCGCATTTGCATTTCCAGATGTCTAGATGGGACGCCTGCGTGTCGGGTAGGAGTAAGAGGTTAACTAGGCAAGTCAGTTAAGAACAAATTCTTATTTACAAAGACAGCCTACTCCTTCCTCCCCATCGGGGAATTGAACCCCGGTCTCCCGCACGACACAGGGATTATTTAGCTAAATAGCCCAGTATGTAGCCTACTACCGACCGTGACGTTGTACAGCACCATATTTTCCATTCCATCCTAACGGAAACCCAGAGGCTTTTTCGTTTTTCTTGGAATAGAAACACCATAATATTAATGAAATTAACCTTCTGTGACTAGGGGGCAGTATTTTCATTTTTGGAAAAATAACGTTTCCAAAGTAAATGGGATATTTTGTCAGGACAAGATGCTAAAATATGCATATAATTGACAGCTTAGGATAGAAAACACGCTAAAGTTTCCAAAACTATAAAAATATTGTATGTGAGTATAACAGAACTGATATTGCAGGCGAAAGCCTGAGAAAAATCCAATCCGGAAGTGCCTCATGTTTTGAAAGCGCTGCGTTCCAATGCGTCCCTATTGAGCAATGAATGGGCTTATCAACCAGATTACTTTTTCTACATATTCCCCAAGGTGTTTACAGCATTGTGACGTAGTTTTACGCATTTATGTTGAAGAATACCCGTAAGCGGCTACATTGTGTAAGTGGTCACCTGATGGCTCTCAGAGTGATTCTCGCGTAAAATACAGAGGAAGCCATTTTTCCAATTGGTCCTACTGAAAAACCCGGTGGATGTATTATCGAATAGATATTTGAAAAACACCTTGAGGATTGATTATAAACAATGTTTGCCATGTTTCCGTCGATATTATGGAGCTAATTTGGAATATTTTTCGGCATTTTCGTGACTGCAATTTCCGGTCGATTTCTCAGCCAAACGTGAAGAACAAACGGAGCTATTTCGCATAAAAAAATAATATTTTTGGAAAAAAGGAACATTGGCTATCTAACTGGGAGTCTCGTGAGTGAAAACATCTGAACCTCAAAGGTAAACGATTTAATTTGATTGCTTTTCTGATTTTCATGACCAAGTTACCTGCTGCTAGCCCGACATAATGCTATGCTAGGCTATCGATAAACTTACACAAATGCTTGTCTTGCTTTGGCTGTAAAGCATATATTGAAAATCTGAGATGACAGGGTGATTAACAAAAGGCTAAGCCGTGTCTAAATATATTTCACTTGTGATTTTCATGAATAGGAATATTTTCTAGTAATATTTATGTCTGTTGCGTTATGCTAATTAGTGTCAGTCGATGATTACGCTCCCGGACCCGGGATGGGGTGTCACTAGAGGTTAAGCAACATTTCTTTAAAATTTGTCCCATATACTATGTTCTTACAAAAAACGTTTTTAAATTCTCTAGAACAGCCACTATTGAAGGCTATCAAATGCTTCTGAAAGATGCCCTCTGGTGGTCAAATTAGCACTAACTAGAATTAATGGTATCAGTGGTTGGTACTTAAATAACGTGCCATAGAATTCTGCAGTACGCTGCAACTTTTAAAGGACAAACCACTATATGGGACATGCACAAATGTACATACTGTATGTATGCATGATTAGTCGAAGGCTGACTTTTTCGTTCATATTTACATTTTTCTAAATGCCATGAGGTGGTACATCTACAGTGGTTGGCAATAACACCTACAGACATAACAAAAGAGTCCCTAGTACCCGATCACAACCACAGTTCACAGTAAATACTGAGATACTTCTTCACACTTCAAAACAAGGTTAATGTAATCTATCTATATTTATGTGCATTGTTATAAACCCGTGTACGGTCATGGCAACAGTTTTATGTGATTTGTAAAGCAGCCACTGAAAATATCCCTCTCGGCATGGCTTGAAAATGTGCCCACTGCGTGAGTTAAATATAGAGGACCAAATATAGCGTGAGCGGGAAAGGGTTAATTTCTCATCATTAGCCCTTGCTTGCACTGAGAGTCAGGTTCTGATGGATGGGCTGGGGATTAATTCAGTTAGCCCCGGCCAGCTTCCTCTCATCACCAAAATGCCAATTGAGGTATAATTTGCTGACTGCCGTTTTCAAAAGCCTTTCTTCTCTCTCCAAGTCATATTCATTATATGCCTGCCCTCATTCCCCACCTTCCTCCTCCGTTTCCCTCCTCATTCCATCTCTTTCCGACAAATAGGTTCCAGTGCAAACGTCAAGCATTACTAAATTCGTTTGCCTTTACGTTTTCTGTGCATCTAAATTTTGAGATGAAGGGAACATTGCTTCCTGGCAAACATCTGTCTTTCCTTTTGACCGTTCTGATTAAATGGAAACGAGGGAAGGATGTATGCAGATCCCCTCCTGTGTCATACCAAGAAAATCTAACTGAAAAGTCTATCCTTAGAAATTAGCCCAGATATTCCGGTCCTGGCCAATGTGGAAGAGAAAACCTGAGCTTTACATCCTAGTTCAAATATATCAATCTACAAAAAAAAGCCAATAATGGGTTTATTTGAACAAGCCTATTTATTTTTTTACTTTGTAACTATTTAGCTTAGGATGGAGCCCCCGGATTCCTCAAGGCGGAATACCCCCAGCCAACCCATAGTGAACACCTAGAAGTCTTTACCTCCGCGATCGTCCATGTACCCGTCCCCGTCCTGGGACAGCTCTGAGTAGTGGGGGTACGGTGGGGTCTGGAGCACAGCCACGCTGTTCTGGTTGATGATCTTCAGCTTGAGCTTGGGTTTGGGCCGCCTGTTCTGCCCTCGGCGGGTTGAGGAGGGCACTGTCAGGCTCTCCAGCTGGCACAGGCCAGACTCGGTCAGACACACCCCATCCTGGGTGTATGTCTTCTGGATTTCTGGAGGTATGGAGGAGGGGTTAATTAATCAATCTACCAAGCCTGTTTACAAGTATGAAATGTAGCTCTCGAGGACTACCCTGTGTTGTGAACACAAGTTTGTTTGTTGTACTAGACAGATACAAAATGCAATAATCATGAGTGATTCACTCTTCCCTGAAGTCTCCCACGTACATGTCTAAAATCATATGTGACCATCTGTTTACAAATACTGAAATACTTGTGTCCACATAACGTGGATATTACGTTAGCGAGTCCAACACTCAACGAGCGACAACATTTAAAGAAAGTAATGATTAATTTGAGTCACACCACTTGAAAAATGGCACTGTGATTTATCAGGGTAGTGCTGTTTTACCTGGCTCTCTCGTTTTAGACACAATCTGGACCACCATCGGGGCCTCACAGCCGTCAGATAGGAGGGCCTCCACTTTGCCTGCATGACAAATATGCAAAATGTCAAAGGATTGAGGATTTAGATTTCAGTGCATTGAAGACATATACAGCAGTAATATGGAGATGAAACAAATAAATGCATCAAACATCAAACACTGGATTTCACCGCTGCCACCAAATGCAAAGAATACTTTTTTTTTTATATTATCAAATAATTTAATTGAGATTTAATTCATTCATTTTATTATTTAAATAAAACTCCACCTCCCTCCCTTTTTCCATCACTCCCTCTATTTTCTCAGAGGTAAAATCTGTTCCCAATTTCAAGAATTATCTGATAGAATGAGTGAGTGAACAGGCTGCAGCTTGAATTTTAAATCTAGCCATCTGCTGTTGTAATTTGGTTGAGGCTGGTCCCCTTAATAAAAAAAGAGGATGACTTTGGGCTAATTGAGTGGAGCTGGTTGCATTCATTGCGATGAGCTCGGTAACACTGTACACTACATTTAAGGCCTTACCCATAGGATATACAACTACGCTGTGTTTGAATACCCATACTAACATACTGTATACTAAAAACTTAATGAGTATACACTACATACAATTAGTTTATTTTAGTATACTGTAAAAAAAAAACGGTATATTTTTAGTTGAGTGTACTAGATCCTCTCCTGTTTACCGGAAGTTGATGCTGTTGCTATGCAACTTGTTGCTAGCATAAACCGGCTTGTGGGAAGTGACAAATTTCTCTTAAAGGACCAGGGCACAAATAATAATCAATAATTTTGCTCGTTATTTAGCCATCTTACATATAAAACCTTAATTGTTCATCAAAAATTGTGAATAATTCACCATAGGTTAATGAGAAGGGTGTGCATAATTGCACACCCAGCTCACTCAGGTACTTCGCTATATCACATGAGACATTGTCCGTAAGCTTGAGTTCATTTGCACACAAAGAAATTATACAACGATGGAAAGACCTGTGTTGTCCTTGTTAATTCAGACAGAGACGAGCTCCAACTTCTTAATCATAGCCTCAAGTTTTGCCCACACATTGAATATAGTTGGAGAGTGCCTGTAATCCTAGATTCAGATTATTCAGGCGAGAAAAAACATCACCCAGATAGGCCAGTCGTGTGAGAAACTCGTCATCATGCAAGCAGTCAGACAAGTGAAAATTATGGTCAGTAAAGAAAACTTTAAGCTTGTCTCTCAATATTGTAAAAACCGTGCCAATACTTTGCCCCTTGATAACCAGCGCACTTCTGTATATTGTAAAAGCGTTACATGGTCGCTGCCCATATCATTGCATAATGCAGAAAAGTTCAGGGGCCTTGCTTTAACATAGTTAACCATCTTCACTGTAGTGTCCAAAACGTCTTTCAAGCTATCAAGCATTCCCTTGGCAGCAAGAGCCTCTCGGTGGATGCTGCAGTATACCCAAGTGGCATCGGCGTTACCACTCCATTATGTCTCCGTCATGGCTATTGCAACATCAGTACAGATACCAACACATATTGACCACCAAAGTCCATTTGATGTCACAATGCTGTCCAGTACTTAAAAAATATCCTCTCATGTTGTCCTGGTTTCCAGAAGAGGATGTCTTCCTCAATTGACCCCCCATAAACGTAACGGACATATACCAGGAGCTGTGCAAGGCCCCCCATGTCTGTTGACTCATCTGGCTGTAAAGCATAGAATTCACGGGCTTGTATGCAAAGCAGTAATTGTTTCAAACCATCTCCTGCCATGTCACTGATGCGTCGTGAAACAGTGTTGTTTGATGAAGGAATTGTCTGTAGTATTTTGGTCATTTCCCCCAGCATTGCCCCAGCCATATCCGCGGCAGCAAGTCCTCCACAAATAGTACAGAGCTTGCCTGCCCTAGCCCTCGGTAGCTCACCATATAAGACACATATAGCCCCTTTTTATTAATGGTTTCTGTTGCTTTTATACATGTCTTACAACTCAAAAGTCATCTTAATTCTCACTCAAAAAAAAAACCATGGCTTATTTTTCTAAATGTCTGCGCAAGAGTGAAGGTTTCCCGCAAGAGAGTAACGGTTAATGTGATTGGATGTTAATTATTTGACTAGGCTACCTGTATTTGACATTGTGTTATTTTACTGAACACTAGATGGTTGCATTTTATTCATGGCAGTGAAACGAGGCTACTCAGGCGAGAAGAAAACATCACCCAGATGTATAGCGCCAATGGAAAATCTAAATGGACTGTTTGAAAATGTGAATCACATTTTTATTTGACGTACCCAGACAGTATTGCGCGTACCCCAGTTTGGGAATAGTAGAGGTAAAGCAATGAATTTGTATCCTCTCTCTCGTCGGACTTTAGCTGCATATTTAACTCCATTTACCTTCAAATTTGAAAATGTTGTGAAGCCACGCCCATTCTCAGTAGAATTGCATTATGAGCGGAAATAGTGTCCACTGCACTACTTGTATACTTTGTTTTCTGGCAAATGTCGTACGACATCCAGGAACTTTTGGTATACTAACTATATCCACACTACGACCAATAAGCATACTACTCAATTTACAACACAAATAGTATGGTTAGTGCGGTTAGTATGAGTATTCGAATGCAGCTCTAGTTACTACAACTTGTCATGATGCAAAGGGGTGTATTTACAGCTATTCCACCAAATCGGCTGCCATTAATTCGATGAAGACTAGTGCACATTTTATATACAGTGGGGCAAAAAAGTATTTAGTCAGCCACCAACTGTGCAAGTTCCGCCACTTAAAAAGATGAGGCCTGTAATTTTCATCATAGGTACACTTCAACTATGACAGACAAAATAAGAAAAAAAATCCAGAAAATCACATTGTAGGACTTTTAATGAATTTATTTGCAAATTATGGTGGAAAATAAGTATTTGATCACCTACAAACAAGCAAGATTTCTGGCTCTCACAGACCTGTAACTTCTTCAAGTTCTTCAAGTGCCCCACTGTAGCTATACACCTATTGTAAGGTATTGGCCTCATAATCATACACATAGCATTCACCGTGTGTGAGCTAGGTCTGGAGTCTTACCCTGTGAAGGCAGAGCGTGCGTTCGACACATGGTGCAGTCAAAGCCATCATCCGCTGCATTCTCCACCTCCTCATCTGTGACCAGGCCCTGGCAGCAGGCATGGATCCACCTGACATGGGAAGGAGAAGATGATTAGATAGTTACATATGCACTTTAAACGTGCAATTTAATGTCTATGTACACTACCGGTCAAATGTTTGGACACACCTACTCATTCAAGGATTATTTATTTGTACTATTTCTACATTGTAGAATAATAGTGAAGACATCAAAACCACGAAATAACACATCATCATGTAGTATCCAAAAATGTATATTTGAGATTCTTCAAATAGCCACCCTTTTCCTTGAGAGCTGTGCACACTCTTGGCATTCTCTCAACCAACTTGTCACCTAGAATGTATTTAAATTAACAGGTGTGCCTTCTTAATTTGTGGAATATCTTTCCTTAACTTCTCTAGGGTAGGGGGCAGCATTTGGAATTTTGGATGAAAAGCATGCCCAAATTAAACAGCTTTCTACTCAGGCCCAGAAGATAGGATATGCATATAATTAGTAGATTTGGATAGAAAACACTAAAGTTTCCAAAACTGTTCAAATAATGTCTGTGAGTATAACAGAACTGATTTGGCAGGCAAACATCTGAGAAAAATCGATTCAGGAAGTAGGATTTTGTGTGTGTAGTTTTCTATTCGATGCCATTACAGTATCCATTGACTGAGGACTCAAATTGCAGTTCCTATGCCTTCCACTAGATGTCAACAGTCTTTAGAAATTGTTTCAGGCTTATATTCTGAAAAAGAGTGAGTAAGAGCAGTCTGAACGAGTGGACCCTGCCGTGTCACAGAGCTTTGTCATGCGTGCGACCAGAGAGAGTGCCTTTCTTGTTTACCTTTTATATTGACAATGTTATTGTCTGGTTGAAATATTATAGATTATTTAGGCTAAAAACAACCTGAGGATTGAATATAAACATCGTTTGAAATGTTTCTACGAACTTTATGGATACAATTTAGATTTTTTTTGTCTGCCTGTTGTGACTGCGTTTGAGCCTGTGGATTACTGAAGAAAATGCGAACAAAACTGAGTTTTTCGGATATAAAGAGAGACTTTATCGAACAAATTAATGTCTGAGTGCCACCATATGAAGATCATCAAAGGTAAGGGATTCATTTTATCTCCATTTCTGACTTGTGTAACTCTTCTACTTGGCTGGTTACTGTTTGTAATGATTTGTCTGCTGGGCTATGTTCTCAAATAATCGTACAGTATGCTTTTGCCGTAAAGCATTTTTTAAAATCTGACACCGTGGTTGGATTCACAAGAAGTTAATCTTTAAACCAATGAAAAATAGTTGTATCTTTTCTGAATTTTTATAATGAGTATTTCTGTATTTGAATTTGGCGCTCTGCAATCTCACTGGATGTTGGCCAGGTTGGACGCTAGCATCCCACATACCCTAGAGAGGTTAATGCGTTTGAGCCAATCAGTTGTTTTGTGACAGGGTAGAGGGGTATACATGAGACAGCCATATTTGGTAAAAGACTAAGTCCATATTATGTCAAGAACAGCTCAAATAAGGAAAGAGAAATGAAAGTCCATCATTACTTTAACTTCTTGGATATAGGGGGCGCTATTTTAATTTTTGGATGAAAAACGTTCCCGTTTTAAACAAGGTATTTTGTCATGAAAAGATGCTCGACTATGCATATAATTGACAGCTTTGGAAAGAAAACACTCTGACGTTTCCAAAACTGCAAAGATATTGTCTGTGAGTGCCACAGAACTGATGTTACAGAAAAAAAAACAGATAAAAATCCAATCAGGAAGTGCCGCATTTTTTGAAACCGCCTCATGCCAATGACTCCTTATATGGCTGTGAATGGGCCACGAATGAGCTTAGGCTTTCTGTCGCTTCCCCAAGGTGTCGACAGCATTGTGACGTATTTGTAGGCATCTCATTGGAAGATTGACCATAAGAGACTACATCTACCAGGTGGTCGCTTGGTGTCCTCCGTCGCAATTATTGCATAATCTCCAGCTGCAGTATTTTTCCGTTTGCTTCTGATGAGAAGCCAACTGCCACCACTGATAGATTATCGAATAGATATGTGAAAAACACCTTGAGGATTGATTCTAAACAACGTTTGCCATGTTTCTGTCGATATTATGGAGCTAATTTGGAAAAAAGTTTGGCGTTGTAAGTGACTGCATTTTCCGGTCTTTTTCTTAGCCAAACGTGATGAACAAAACAGAGCTATTTCGTCTACACAAATAATATTTTGGGAAAAAATGAACATTTGCTATCTAACTAAGAGTCTCGTCATTGAAAACATCCGAAGTTCTTCAAAGGTAAATTATTTTATTTGAATGCTTTTCTTGTTTTTGTGAAAATGTTGCCTGCTGAATGCTAGGCTTAATGCTATGCTAGGCTATCAATACTCTTACACAATTGCTTGTGTAGCTTTGGTTGAAAAGCATATTTTGAAAACCTGAGATGACAGTGTTGTTAACAAAAGGCTAAGCTTGTGTTTGAATATATTTATTTCATTTCATTTGCGATTTTCATGAATAGGAAATGTTGCGTTATGGTAATGAGCTTGAGGCTATGATTACGCTCCCGGATACGGGATTGCTCGTCGCTAGAGGTTAAGACATGAAGGTCAGTCAATACAGAACATTTCAAGAACTTTGAAAGCTTCTTCAAGTGCAGTAGCAAAAACCATCAAGCGCTATGTTAAACTGGCTCTCATGAGGACCTGTGAGGGTCTTTGGCATCATTAAATTGAAGACTTATTTTATCAAATCAATTCTCTGTAATTATTATTATGTGATTAAACCAATCATGTAAATGTAATTAACTAGGAAGTCGGGGCACCAAGGAAAATCTTCAGATTACAAAGTTATAATTTTCCTAATATAACTTTTCAGATATTTTAATATCTGATCAATTAGTCTTCTAATTAATGAATTACTCTTTAGTCGCATTCCAAACATCATAAATTGTTGGTTATCTGCACGAACCCAGCCTTTACTATGAATCATCAATACACCAATTGTCTTAATCATTTATTTACTAACTAAATAATCACAGAAATGTATAAACAAACCAACAGTAAATATGATTACAAGGAAATGATAGGGTGGCTCCCTAGTTGCTAAACCGATATGATGGCTTGGTAGACAAAGGGAAGTGGGTGTGGACTGAGAAGGGCGGGAAAGACCAAAGTCACTACACAGGATAATTTATATTGATTGAAATGCTAATCCTTTGCACATGAACGCTCAGGCATTTCGGGAATGATTGCAATCAATATATATTTACGCTCAGTGTGTCGTCGTGATCTCTTTCGGAATCGTCCGTCTTTCTGCTGGAATGTTCATCTGATCGTCTCTCTGCTTCCATGAAGTCTCTCGAGGTTAGAATGGATACCTCAGAGCACTATTCAGAAATGTTCCTACAGAATAGATATTTCAGCGGTTGTCGGCCCTCGCATCTCAGGTCGACAATTTCCAGCTGCAGACTAGTAAGTAGTACCAAAGATTTGCTCTTATTCTGTCGGTATCGATAGTCTCAGAGTTTAACCATTTCCACCTGTGTAGCCATTGCTCACACGTGGTTTGGTTAGGAATTCAACAACCATTAAAACATTAGCATATACTGAGGTTTTTGTGGTCTCTACTCAAACCTTTGCCCCCTCTGTGGTCTGAAGTGGGTTTTTTCAGGGGGGGGGGGGGTTATTCGTAACAGTAGAAATGGGCTCTCCCATGAGCCAGATTATGTCTGTGCTCACGGGGGCGGGCCAATGACTTAGTGAAACTTTGAAGGGAATACAATTCTCTCACATTAACTGTTCAACATCACCTTACATAATTTCACAAATAGTTTCATCTTTACTCATTCATTTTCTACAATAATTAGACGCAAACCTCAAAATGGAGGCTCCTGTATAAACAGAGTTATGGTAATGTGGCTATATTGTCTTTCATGAGGTCACGACATGAAACAAAAACGACCAGGTCGTAGCTGGTTTACACATTCTCCATAACATGGATCTTGTTCAGTTCTCAAGTTCTGTGATGTAGAATAAGTTTCTTTGTTCTACTGTGAAACTCTTTCTGCATGGTCATGGGAAGAGAGTCTCCTCCAGGAATTTACAAACTGAGATAACATAACCTGGGTGTAGGAGGGAGAGAGAGGGGGGGATGGTACTCGCTTTACCCAAAGAGGGCCACGTCATGACAACCTGCTGCAGAGGATAAGTTCATTAGAGTTACCACCCTCAGAAATTGCAGCCCAAATAAATGCTTCAGGGTTCAAGTGACAGACACATCTCAACATCAACTGTTCAGAGGAGACTGCATGAATCAGGCCTTCATGGTCGAATTGCTGCAAAGAAACCACTTCTAAAGGACACGAATAAGAAGAAGACTTGCTTGGGCCAAGAAACACGAGCAATGGATATTAGACCGGTGGAAATTGGTCCTTTGGTCTAGAGTCTAAATTGAAGATATTTGGATCCAACCTCCGTGTCTTTGTGAGACGCGGTGTGGGTGAACGGATGATCTATGCATGTGTATTCCACATCGTAAAGCGTGGAGGAAGAGGTGCTATGGTGTGGGAGTGCTTTGCTGGTGACACTGTCAGTGATTTATTTAGAATTCAAGGCACTCTTAACCAGCATGGCTATCACAGCATTCTACAGCGATACGCCATCCCATCTGGTTTGGGCTTAGTGGGACTATCATTTGTTTTTCAACAGGACAATGACCCAACACACCTCCAGGGTGTGTAAGGGCTATTTGACTAAGAAGGAGAGTGATGGAGTGCTGCATCAGATGACCTGGCATCCACAATCCCCCAACCTCAACCAAATTGAGATGGTTTGGGATGAGTCAGACCGCAGAGGGAAGTTAAAGCAGCCAACAAGTGCTCAGCATGTGGGAACTCCTTCAATACTGTTGGAAAAGCAATCCAGGTGAAGCTGGTTGAGAGAATGCCAAGAGTGTGCAAAGCTGTCATCAAGGCAAAGGGTGACTACTTTGAAGAATCTCAAATATAAAATATATTTTGATTTGTTTAACACTTTTTTCATTACTACATGATTCCATGTGTTAGTTTTGATGTCTTCACTACTTTT
Source organism: Oncorhynchus nerka (assembly GCF_034236695.1). Classification (NCBI taxonomy): domain Eukaryota; kingdom Metazoa; phylum Chordata; class Actinopteri; order Salmoniformes; family Salmonidae; genus Oncorhynchus; species Oncorhynchus nerka. Next base: position 21,608,523 of record NC_088401.1, on the reverse strand, counting down.
TTACAATGTAGAAATAGTCAAAATAAAGAAAAACCCTTGAACGAGTGAGTAGGTGTTTTGACCGGTGGTGTATACAGTGGGGCAAAAAAGTATTTAGTCAACCACCAATTGTGCAAGTTATCCCACTTAAAAATATGAGAGAGGCCTGTAATTTTCATCATAGGTACACTTCAACTATGACAGACAAAATCAGGGGGAAAAAATCCAGAAAATCACATTGTAGGATTTTTAATGAATTTATTTGCAAATGATGGTGGAAAATAAGTATTTGGTCTCCTACAAACAAGCAAGATTTCTGGCTCTCACAGACCTGTAACTTCTTCTTTAAGAGGCTCCTCTGTCCTCCACTCGTTACCTGTATTAATGGCACCTGTTTGAACTTGTTATCAGTATAAAAGACACCTGTCCACAACCTCAAACAGTGACACTCCAAACTCCACTATGGCCAAGACCAAAGAGCTGTCAAAGGACACCAGAAACAAAATTGTAGACCTGCACCAGGCTGGGAAGACTGAATCTGCAATAGGTAAGCAGCTTGGTTTGAAGAAATCAACTGTGGGAGCAATTATTAGGAAACAGAAGACATACAAGACCACTGATAATCTCCCTCGATCTGGGGCTCCACGCAAGATCTCACCCCGTGGGTTCAAAATGATCACAAGAACGGTGAGAAAAAAATCCCAGAACCATGCGGAGGGACCTAGTGAATGACCTGCAGAGAGCTGGGACCAAAGTAACAAAGCCTACCATTAGTAACACACTACGCCGCCAGGGACACAAATCCTGCAGTGCCAGACGTGTCCCACTGCTTAAGCCAGTACATGTACAGGCCCGTCTGAAGTTTGCTAGAGAGTCTCCAGATCTCAACCCCATAGAAAATCTTTGGAGAGAGTTGAAAGTCCGTGTTGCCCAGCAACAGCCCCAAAACGTCACTGCTCTAGAGGAGATCTGCATGGAGGAATGGGCCAAAATACCAGCAACAAACAGTGTGTGAAAACCTTGTGAAGACATACAGAAAACGTTTGAGCTCTGTCATTGCCAACAAAGGGTATATAACAAAGTATTGAGATAAAATTTAGTTATTGACCAAATACCTATTTTCCACCATAATTTGCAAATAAATTCATTAAAATCCTACAATGTGATTTTCTGGAGAAAAAAAATTCTCATTTTATCTGTCATAGTTGAAGTGTACCTATGATGAAAATTACAGGCCTCTCTCATCTTTTTAAGTGGGAGAACTTGCACAATTGGTAGCTGACTAAAGACTTTTTTGCCCCACTGTATGTCATGCAATTTGAACATATACAAGTGTAAATACAGAGAGAGACAGGTGCACATAGACACATAAACAAGCACTTAGCTACGCACTCAAACAGACTCCGATATGCATTAACCCGTTTGCTACAGCAACGATATGTTCTGTCCCATCAAGCCTTACGATGAGTAAATGACACCGTAGTAGATCTTTGGACTGTTTCCTTTGTCAAACTGGACGCTGGCTGCCAACATGCCATATCTACACAGTGTTGCCAGGTCCCAGTGTCACCCAATCATTCTCAGGTGGTGCATGGCCTGGCAGAGAGAGAGAATGCTGCTCACCTGTCACACTGGCGGCACTGCACGATGAGCTCGTCCTCACGGTAGCTGCGCATGCACATTGGGCATGATGCCAGGCTGGCACAGGGGCCGCACTGGGTGTAGTTGTTCTGCCAGTCACACCTCATGCCGGGGGAGGTGGCACCGCACTGGGTACAGGAGACACACCTATGGCAGGTGAGAGAGAGGGTGGCATGAGTGGGCAATGCTAAGCAGGGGTGAAACACAATCGCAATCGCAGCGACTCCAGTTTATCTAGCATACCTCCCAACACAGAGAGAGTCCAAAGATAATGCACTTGTATCACACACATACAGTGCCTTTACAAAGTATTCACACCCCTTGACTTATTACACATTTTGTTGTGACAGCCTGAATTCAAAATGGATTGAATCAATGTTTTTCCTCACCCATCTACATATAGTACAATACCCAATAATGACAGCGTGAAGGCATGTTTATAGAAATGTTTGCAAATGTATTGAAAATGAAATACCTCATTAACATAAGTATTCACACCCGAGTCAATCATTTGTAGAAGCACCTTTGGCGGCGATTACAGATTTGAGTCGTCTTGGGTATGTTTGTATCAGCTTTGCACATTTGGATTGGGGGATTTTGTCCCATTCTTCTTTGCAGATTTTCTCATCTGTTGTTAAGTTCGATGGGGAGTGGCGGTGAATAACAATCTTCATGTCTTACCACAGATTTTCAAAAGGGACTTGGGCATTTTTGTTCTGATGCCATTTCAGCGTTGCTTTGGCTGTATGCTTGGGGTCATTGTCCTGTTGAAACTAGAGGTCGACCGATTATGACTTTTCAACGCAAATACCGATTATTGGAGGACCCAAAAAAGCCGATACCGATTAATCGGCCGATTTTTATATATACATTTGTAATAATGACAATTACAGCAATACTGAATGAACACTTATATTTTAACTTAATAATACCTCAGTAAAATCAATTTAGTCTCAAAAAAATAATGAAACGTTCAATTTGGTTTAAATAATTCAAAAACAAAGTGTTGGGGAAGAAAGTAAAAGTGCAATATTTTCCATGTATAAAAAGCTAACGTTTAAGTTCCTTGCTCAGAACATGAGAACATATGAAAGCTGGTGGTTCCTTTTAACATCTTCAATATTCCCAGGTAATAAGTTTTAGGTTGTAGTTATTATAGGAATTATAGGACTATTTCTCTCTATACCATTTGTATTTCATATACCTTTGACTATTGGATGTTCTTATAGGCACTATAGCATTGCCAGCCTTATCTCGGGAGTTGATAGGCTTGAAGTCATAAACAGCGCAATACTTGAAGCTCAGCGAAGAGCTGCTGGCAAATGCAGGAAAGTGCTGTTTGAATGAATGCTTACGAGCCTGCTGCTGCCTACCACTGCTCAGTCAGACTGCTCTATCAAATCATAGACTTAATTATAATATAATAACACACAGAAATGCGAGCCTTAGGTCATTAATATGGTCAAATTCGGAAACTATCATTTTGAAAAAAAAAAGTTTATTCTTTCAGTGAAATACAGAACCGTTACGTATTTTTCAAACGGGTGGCATCCCTAAATCTAAATATTGCTGTTACATTGCAAAACCTTCAATGTTATGTCATAATTATGTACAATTCTGGCAAATTAATTACGGTATTTGTTAGAAAGAAATGGTCTTCACACAGTTCGCAACGAGCCAGGCAGCCCAAACTTCTGCATATACCCTGACTCTGCTTGCACAGAACGCAAGAGAAGTGACACAATTTCCCTAGTTAAAAGAAATTAATGTTAGCAGTATTAACAATATTAACTAAATATCAAGGCTTAAAAAATATACTTATGTATTGAATTTAAGAAAGGCATTGATGTTTATGGTTAGGTACATTGGTGCAACGACAGTGCTTTTTTCGCAAAAGCGCTTGTTAAATCATCACCCGTTTGGTGAAGTAGGCTATGATTCGATGATATATTAACAGGCACCTCATCGATTATATGCAACGCAGGACAAGCTAAATAAACTAGTAAGATCATCAACCATGTGTTTTTAACTAGTGATTGTTCAAATGGATTGTTTTTATAAAATGTTTAATGCTAGCTAGCAACTTACCTTGGCTCCTTGCTGCACTCGCGCAACAGGTAGTCAGCCTGACACGCAGTCTACTCGTAGAGTGCAATGTAATTGGCCACAATCGGAGTCCAAAAATGCCGATAGTTATGAAAACTTGAAATTGGCCCTAATTAAATCGGCCATTCCGATCAATTGGTCGAACTCTAGTTGAAATATAAGTCTACGGTCATTTGCACTCTGAAGCAAGTTCTCATTAAGAATCTGCATGTATTTGGCTCCATTCATTGTTCCCTCTATCCTTACCAGTCTCCCAGTCCCTGCTGCTGAAAAGCATCCCCATATCTTGATTCTGCAACCACCATGCTTCCCGGTAGGAATGGTGTTAGACAGGTGATGAGCTGTGCTTGGTTTTCTCCAGACATGGCGTTTTGAATTCAGTCCAAAGAGTTACATTTTGGTCTCAAACCAGAGAATATTTTTCCTTATTCTTTTGGTTTTTCTGCTAATTCCAGGAATGCTGTCATGTGCCAATTTCTCAGGAGTGGCTTCCATCTGGCCACTCTCCAATAAAGCCCAGATAGGTGAAGTTCTGTAGACTAACTCAGCCAAGGAATTCTGCAGTTCTGTCAGAGTGGTGATTGAGTTCTTGGTCACCTCTCCCTGAACAAGGTCCTTATTGCCCGGTTTCTCAGTTTGGTCGTACGGCCAGCTCTAGACAGAGTCTGGGTAGTTCCATATTTTTTCAATTTCCCAATGATGGAGACCACTGTGTTCTTGGAATGTTTCAACACTCTATAAATTCTTGAAAACCCTTCCCCAGAGCATTTGGTAAGTATTCAGACTTTTTCCACATTTTGTTATGTTACAGCCTTATTCTAAAATGGATAAAATAAAGAATTCTCATTCGACACACAATAACCCATGACATAGTGACAAACAGGTTTTTAGAAATGTTTGCAAATGTTAATTACATAAGTATTCAGACCCTTTGCTATGAGACTCGAAATTGAGCTCAGGTGCATCCTGTTTCCCTGGATCACACTTGGTTTCTACAACTTGATTGGAGTTGACCTGTGGTAAATTCAACTGATTGGACATGATATTGAAAGGCACAAACCAGTCTATATAAGGTCTACAACATTGTTGGTCCCCAAGAACACAGTGGCCTCCATCATTCCTAAATGGAAGAAGTGTGGAACCACAAACTCTTCCTAGAGCAAATTGAGCCATTGGGGAAGAAGGGCCAAGAACCCGATGGTCATTCTGACAGAGCTCCAGAGTACCTCTGGAGATGAGAGGACCTTCCAGAAGCATAACCATCTCTGCAGCACTCCACCAATCAGGCCTTTATGGTAGAGTGGCCAGACGGAAGCCACTCCTCAGTAAAAGGCACATGACAGCCCGTATGGAGCTTACCTAAATGACTCTCAGACCTTGAGAAACAAGATTCTCTGGTCTGATAAAACCAAGATTTAACTTATTGGCCTGAATGCCAAGCGTCACGTCTGGAGGAAACCTGGCACCATACTTACGGTGAAGCATGGTGGTGGCAGCATCATCCTGTGGTTATGTAATTTAGCGGCAGGGACTGGGAGACTAGTCAGGATTGAGGGAAAGATGAACGGAGCAAAGTACAGAGAGATCTTTGATTAAATCCTGCTCCAAAGCACTCAGGACCTCAGACTGGGGCGGAGATTCAACTTCCAACATGACAACGACCCTAAGCACACAGCCAAGACAACGCAGGAGTGGCTTCGGGACAAGTCTCAATGTCCCTGAACCAATCGAACATCTCTGGAGAGACCCCCATACAAACTAGACAGAGCTTGAGAAGATCTGCAGAGAAGAATGGGAGAAACTCCCCAAATACAGGTGTGCCAAGCTTGTAGTGCCATACCCAAGAAGACTCAAAGCTGTAATCGCTGCCAAAGGTGCTTCAAAGTAAAGTGTCTGAATACTTATTATTATATTTCAGTTTTTTTATAAGTTTGCAAAACATTTTTAAACAGTTTTTACTTTGTCATTCTGGGGTATTGTATGTAGATTGATGAGGGGAAAAAACTACTTAATCCATTTTAGAATAAGGCTGTAATGTAACAAAATGTGGAAAAAATACTTTCTGAATGCACCGTGTATGCCTCATCACAATTCTAGCTCGAAGACAGTTCCTTGGACTTCATGATATAGTTTATCCTCTGACATACACTGTCAATTGTGGGACCTTATATAGACAGGTGAATTTCGTTCTAAATCATGTCCAAACAATTAAATTGGCCACAGGTCAAATTGTAGTGGCATCTCAAGGATGAATTGCATGTACCTGAGCTCAATTTGGAGTGCCATAAAAGGATGTCAATATATATTTCTGTCTTTAATTTTCAATAAATGTGCAAACATTTCTAAAAACATGTTTTCACTTTGTCATTATGAGGAATTGTGTTTAGATGGGTGAGAAAATAATCAATTTAGAATTCAGGCTGTAACAAAATGAGGAATAAGCCAATACTTTCTGAAGGCAGTGTAAATACTGTGTAAATACAGTGTAAATAGAGTGTAAATACAGTTCATCCAAGCAAACCTGAGGGTAAACAGACACACAAACCTACTATAAACCAAAATAACCCACTACAGTTACGCTATCTGATATATACCACACACGTGTGTGTGTGTGTGTGTGTGTGTGTGTGTGTGTGTGTGTGTGTGTGTGTGTGTGTGTTTGGATCATCCACCTTGAAAAGAGCTGCCCTAAAAATAAATATATGTCACTGGCGGGGCTCCAAGGAAAGTCCTGAATGAATGAGTCTCGCTGCAGTGTCAACAGAGTGTTGTTTGACTGGGGATTAGGGACTGATGTTACGCCTAATATGGGGGAAATCCCTCCCTATCAGGGCTGAAAACAGCTGCTACAGATCAAGAATATGTGACAGAGAGAGGGGGAAAGAGAGAGAAAACAATGTTGATGTTCAGTGGTGGGAGTGTAGATAGTTGGCAAGAATATATGAGAGTGAGACGCAGAGAGAGAGCGAGACGCAGAGAGAGATACAAAGTGACTAAACTCTGATGCCCAAACACTGGGCATGCCTTGGATTTGTTGTCAGTGGACAGACTAGGGTCCCCAGCCACATCACAATCCACACGGGCACAAATGACCTGAGGACCCAGCAGGAAAGGGTGGCCACAGCGCAAGGGAGTGATTGAAAAAGCTTCTTCCACTTTCCCCAATGCACAAGTGGTCATCTCTACCCTGCTACCACGAAAATACTTACACCCTGCCACCACACAGCGGGTGAATGAAAGCATTTTGCAAGACTGTGCCTCAAAACCTAAATGTCTACCTGGCCCACCACCCCACCCTCAACTTGAACAGCCTTTACAACCAGGTCCACCTCTACAAGGCACCAATCCCAACTTTTGCCAGGACCCTGAAGGAAGTCACCCTCAACCGTAGCCCCAGAACCTCACACAGGAGCAACAGACACCCTCCCAGGACTGCAAGATCCCCCCTGAAGGACATGCATCGAGAGAACACACAAAGAGGACCTACACCCAGAACACAGCATCACCAGCCACACCCCAACCAGATAAGACCACCCCAAGCAAACCCTGGCCACACCCTATAAAGGCCAACGCTTATCAGACCTGTGTCCTTTCTGCCCACCCCATGCCCCCCGCCACTGCGGAACGGACCTCAACATGACAGCAGGACATATGCCCAGGCCGTGAGCAGCGCAACAGGCCCAAGCCCACTATTTACACCTGCCGAAGCACCATCCAGCGACCTAAGATGTACATAACTGATGCTCTGCTCACACCTACTGTGATGGTCCAGGCCTAAACTACACAAAAACACCACTAGACACTATGGAACACAAAGCTTTTACAATCTCATCCTGGAATATACAAGGTCTGAGGTCATCTGCCTTTGGCCTAAAGAGCATGAACACAGACTTCATCAAATAAATTGGAAATACAGACATTGTCAACCTAAAATAAACATGGTATAAAGGAGACTTGCCCTCTAGTTTACAGAGAGCTGGTAGTCTCATCCACCAAACTACCAGGTATGAAACAGGGAAAAGACATAGTTGGTATGCTAATTTGGTAAAGAGCAGACCTAACCCACTATTAATTAGTCAATACAGGAACATTTTACATCTGGCTAGAAATTAATAAGAAAAATAAATCAGAGAAAAATGTCCTCACGGGTGCTGCCTATATCCCCCCTAATAGAATCCACATACTTTAACGATGACAAGGTCTCCATCTTCGAGGAGGAGATCAACAATTTCCAGGCCCAGGGACATGTACGAGTCTGTTGCGACCTAAATGCTAGAACTGGACAAGAACCTGACACCCTCAGCACACAGGGGGACAAACACCGTTGAAGTCAGAAGTTTACATACACTCGTTTTTCAACCACTCTACAAATTTCTTATTAACAAACTACAGTTTTGGCAAGTCGGTTAGGACATCTACTTTGTGTATGACACAAGTAATTATTCCAACAAATGTTTACAGAAAGATTATTTCACTTATAATTCACTGTATCACAATTCCAGTGGGTCAGAAGTTTACATACACGAAGTTGACTGTACCTTCAAACAGCTTGGAAAATTCCAGAAAATTATGTAATGGCTTTAGAAGCTTCTGATAAGCTAATTGACATCATTTGAATCAATTGGAGGTGTACCTGCGGATGTATTTCAAGGCCTACCTTCAAACTCAGTGCCTTCTTGCGTGACATCATGGGAAAATCAAAAGAAATCAGCCAAGACCTCAGATTTTTTTATATCTCCATAAGTCTGGTTCATCCTTGGGAGCAATTTCCGAAAGCCTATGCAAGTATAAACACCATAGGACAAGGGCGCCTTCATACCGCTCAGGAAGGAGACACATTGTCTCCTAGAGATGAACGTACTCTGGTGCGTAAAGTGCAAATCAATCACAGAACAACAGCAAAGGACCTTGTGAAGATGCTGGAGGAAACAGGTAAAAAGTATCTATATCCACAGTAAAACGAGTCCTATATTGACATAATCTGAAAGGCCGCTCAGCAAGAAAGTAGCCACTGCTCCAAAACCGCCATAAAAAAGCCAGACTTCGGTTTGCAACTGCAAATGGAGACAAAGATCACACTTTTTTGAGAAATGTCCACTGGTCTGATGAAACAAAAATATAACTGTTTGGCAATAATGACCATCGTTGTGTTTGGAGGAAAAGTGTGTGTGGGGGGGGGGGGGCTTCCAAGCTGAAGAACACCATCCCAACAGTGAAGCACAGGGGTGGCAGCATCATGTTGTGGGGCTGCTTTGCTGAAGGAGGGACTGGTGAACTTCACAAAATAAATGGCATCATGAGGTAGGAAAATATGTGGATATATTGAAGCAACATCTCAAGACATCAGTCAGGAAGTTAAAGCTTGGTCGCAAATGGGTTTTCCAAATGGACAATGACCCCAAGCATACTTCCAAAGTTGTGGCAAAATGGCTTAAGGACAACAAAGTCAAGGTATTGGAGTGGCCATCACAAAGCCCTGACCTCAATTCTATAGAACATTTGTGGGCAAAACTGAAAAGGCGTGTGCGAGCAAGGAGGCCTAGAAACCTTGACTCAGTTACATCACCTCTGTCAAGAAGAATGGGCCAAAATTCACCCAACTTATTGTGAGAGATTTGTGGAAGACTACCTGAAACGTTTGACCCAAGTTAAACAATTTAAAGGCAATGCTACCAAATACTAATTGAGTGTAACTTCTGACCATTTAGGAATGCGATGAAAGAAATAAAAGCTGAAATAAATCATGCTCTCAACTATTATTCTGACATTTCACATTCTAAAAAATAAAGTATTGATCCTAACTGACCTAAGACATGGAATTTTTACTAGGATTAAATGTCAAGGATTGGAAAAACTGAGTTTAAATGTAGTTGGCTAAGGTGTATGTAAACTTCCGACTTGAAATGTACCTGGAGGTGACAGCAATCCCTCCCCCATATGCCTCCATAGACAACATAACCAACAAAAACGCGTCGCAACTCTGTTTGACGCTGGATATGTACATAGTCAATGGCAGGCTTCGACGGGACTCCTATAGTAGGTAGACCTACAGCTCATCTCTTGGCAGTAGTACTGTATACTACTTTATCACTGATCTCAACCCAGAGTCTCTCAAAGCGTTCACAGTCAGCCCACTGACACCCCTATCAGATCACAGCAAAATAACACTCTACTTGAACAGAGCTATGCTCAATCACGAGGAATTATAGCCAAAGGAACTGAATCATATTAAGACATGCTATAGATGGAAGGAAAGTAGTGTTAAAAACTTGCCAAAAAACTATTAGGCAACAACAAAGTCAATCCCTTTTAGACAACTTCCTGGACAAAATATTTCACTGTAATAATGAATGTGTAAACTTGTCAGTAGACAACCTAAACAGTATATTTGACCTCCCAGCTTCCCTATCAAATCTAAACATTTCTAGCAGACAACCTAAAAACAATGAAAAATGGTTTGATGAAGAATGCAAAAACCTAAGAAAGAAATTGAGAAACCGATACAACAACCAAAAACAGAGACCCAGAAAACTTGAGCATACGCCTTCACTACGGTGATTCACTAAAACAATACAGAAATACACTACGGAAAAAGAAGACAGCACGTTAGAAATTAGCTGAATATAATTGAAGAATCCATATAATCTAACCACTTCCGAGAAAATTGGAAAACACTAAACAAAAAAACAACACGAAGCGTTATCTATCCAAAATGGCAATGGATAAACCACTTCTCTAATCTTTTTGCTCTATAACAAAGAACAAAACACCAAAAACACATACAGTGGGGAGAACAAGTGTTTGATACACTGCCGATTTTGCAGGTTTTCCTTCTTACAAAGCATGTGGAGGTCTGTAATTTTTATCATAGGTACACTTCAACTGTGAGAGATGGAATCTAAAACAAAAATCCAGAAAATCACATTGTATGATTTTTAAGTACTTAATTTGCATTTTATTGCATGACATAAGTATTTGATACATCAGAAAAGCAGAACTTAATATTTGGTACAGAAACCTTTGTTTGCAATTACAGAGATCATACGTTTCCTGTAGTTCTTGACCAGGTTTGCACACACTGCAGCAGGGATTTTGGCCCACTCCTCCATACAGACCTTCTCCAGATCCTTCAGGTTTTCAGCTCCCTCCAAAGATTTTCTATTGGGTTCAGGTCTGGAGACTGGCAAGGCCACTCCAGGACCTTGAGATGCTTCTTACAGAGCCACTCCTTAGTTGCCCTGGCTGTGTGTTTCGGGTCATTGTCACGCTGGAAGTCCCAGCCACGACCCATCTTCAATGCTCTTACTGAGGGAAGGAGGTTGTTGGCCAAGATCTCGCGATACATGGCCCCATCCATCCTCCCCTCAATACGGTGCAGTCGTCCTGTCCCCTTTGCAGAAAAGCATCCCCAAAGAATGATGTTTCCACCTCCATGCTTCACGGTTGGGATGGTGTTCTTGGGGTTGTACTCATCCTTCTTCTTCGTCCAAATACGACAAGTGGAGTTTAGACCAAAAAGCTCTATTTTTGTCTCATCAGACCACATGACCTTCTCCCATTCCTCCTCTGGATCATCCAGATGGTCATTGGCAAACTTCAGAGGGGCCTGGACATGCGCTGGCTTGATCAGGGGGACCTTGCGTGCACTGCAGGATTTTAATCCATGACGGCGTAGTGTGTTACTAATGGTTTTCTTTGAGACTGTGGTCCTAGCTCTCTTTAGGTCATTGACCAGGTCCTGCCGTGTAGTTCTGGGCTGATCCCTCACCTTCCTCATGATCATTGATGCCCCATGAGGTGAGATCTTGCATGGAGCCCCAGACCGAGGGTGATTGACCGTCATCTTGAACTTCTTCCATTTTCTAATAATTGCACCAACGGTTGTTGCCTTCTCAACAAGCTGCTTGCCGATTGTCCTGTAGCCGATCCCAGCCTTGTGCAGGTCTACAATTTTATCCCTGATGTCCTTACACAGCTCTCTGGTCTTGGCCATTGTGGAGAGGTTGGAGACTGATTGAGTGTGGGGACAGGTGTCTTTTATACCGGTAACGAGTTCAAACAGGTGCAGTTAATACAGGTAATGTGGTGGAGAACAGGAGGGCTTCTTAAAGAAAACCTAACAGGTCTGTGAGCCGGAATTCTTACTGGTTGGTAGGTGATCAAATACTTATGTCATGCAATAAAATGCAAATTAATTACTTAAAAATCATAATGTGGATTTCTGGATTTTTGTTTTAGATTCCGTCTCTCACAGTTGAAGTGTACCTATGATAAAAATTACAGACCTCCACATGCTTTGTAAGTAGGAAAACCTGCAAAATCAGCAGTGTATCAAATACTTCTTCTCCCCACTGTACATGATCAAATACAAATCTTACAATAAACTATTGAAGGCTACCAGAACCCACTGGATTCTCCAATTACATTGAATGAACTACAGGACAAAATACAAACCCTCCAACCCAAAAAGGCCTGTGGGGTTGATGGTATCCTAAATGAAATGATAAAATATACAGAAAACAAATTACAATTCGCTATACTTAAACATCATCCTTAGCTCTGGCATCTTCCCCAATATTTGGAACTAAGGGATTGATCACCCCAATCCACAAAAGTTTAGACAAATTTGACCCCAGTAACTACCGTGGGATATGCGTCAACAGCAACCTTGGGAAAAGCCACTGCATTATCATTAACAGTAGACTAGTACATTTCCTCAGTGAAAACAAAGTACAGAACAAATGTCAAATTGGCTTTTTACCAAATTACCATAAGACAGACCACGTATTCACCCTGCACACCCCAATTGACAAACAAAACAAACCAAAGGCAAAGTTTTCTCATGCTTTGTTGATAAAAAAAAAAATGTTTGACTCAATTTGGCTATACAAATGGATGGAAACTAGTGTTTCCATTATAGGACATTATAAAATCCATGTACACAAACAAGTGTGTGGTTAAAATTAGCAGAAAAAAACATGTCTTTCCACAGGGTCGGGGGTGAGACAGGGATGCAGCTTAAGCCCCAACCTCTTCATCTATATATCTCAGAGAGAGAGAGAGACGCAAAGAGAGCGAGAGAGAGAGACGCAGAGAGAGCGAGAGAGACGCAGAGAGAGACGCAGAGAGAGCGAGAGAGACGCAGAGAGAGCGAGAGAGTCGCAGAGAGAGCGAGAGAGTCGCAGAGAGAGCGAGAGAGTCGCAGAGAGAGCGAGAGAGTCGCAGAGAGAGGGAGAGAGACGCAAAAAGGGCGAGAGAGACGCAGAGAGCGAGAGAGACGCAGAGAAGAGAGCGAGACGCATGGATGAGAAGACATTATAGAGATGGAGAGATAACAGATGAGATACTAAGGGAAAGAATAGAGAAACACAAAACATCTTCATTCTAAAAACATTTGACAGCATCATTGGTGCAGCCAGACAAGCTCTGATGCTTTGATTGGCTGTGCTGTGCTCTGTAATTAGCAGCAGTCACGACATATACACACCACTTGCACTTCCAGCTGCCCTTGGGCACCGTCTGCAGGGGCGGGTCCAGGCAGTATGTGTGGTAGCTGATGTCACAGTTGTCACACAGCAGCAGGCGGCCTGGGTCGCTGGCCTGGCCGCACGCCTCGCACACCGTGCACTCCAGACAGCGCCAGCCTTTACTCAGCACCACCCGGGTGATCTGGTGGCACAGGGGGGGTCGCAAAGGTTAGAGAGGGGTTAAAGGGGCAGAGCAGGGATAGGAATCCCCTTTAAGGTCCATTTCAATGGAGCATATTGACTAATGGCTGTATGTTCTATATTTACATAGTAGGGGAATAATCAAATCTAGTTCCCAGCAGCACATCTTCCAGGTTAAAGGTCATTGCTGAGCTATTTGTCAAAGGGATGCACCGGTATTTATTAGCCAATAAACCATGGATGCAGAGGGAGGATCAAACCAATTGAGAGAAAGACCCTCCACCCTCACAATTATGTGCTGAAAGACAGACAACAAATACCATAACAAGCTGACGTTGGTGGAAAGTGGGTGGATTTCCACTTGCATAGTTTAGCCACCCAGATTATCTCCATTAAATGTTTTTTTATTTCAGTACTCAAATCTGGGTGAGGTATTTAGAGACTGCATAGTAAACTATTACCCAATATCATTACCCAATTACTCCTAAATGTATCATGGGCTTACTTATAAACACCACTTTGTGCCAGTAGGCCGCCAATTCCATTGGATCCAGCAGACCGAAATGGATGCCAAAAAAGAGACTTATTCTCACCGTGTTGTCAATAACAGGTACATCTCTCTTTTACTAGCCTTGTAATAAAAATAAATAAAAATTACAACCAAGCAGCCAATGTGTATAGCCGTGAGTGAAATGTACAGTCACACTAAGTGCTGCTGAGCGAACTTGGCTACCAAGGGCAATTAGCTGTTTCGCTAGCTACCGGGGGCCATCAATAATGCCGTCTCCATCATTCCTGTCCATTAGCTTCCGCCAGTGCGCCGCGGTGCTGCTAACATCAATCGGTTTAATCACTGTGTTAGCTGGGATGGGTGCGATTGGCTGGCAGAGGCAGGCGTGATGAAGAAAACCTGTGCGTGTGTGTGAGAGGGTGCGCCTGTGTCTGATAGTCTCCCATTATTGAGTGAGTGCTTTTTTTCAGGGGGAGAGATTAAAAGGGGGGTGGGCACATTCTATATTTAGGGACCAATTCCCTGAATACACTGAGCCAGAATAGGCATAAGGGCAGCATGCATATGACTTTCATAAAAGTAAAACTTCTATACAGTCTATTGATTTTATGTTAGAGGCTGTGTTCCAACTAGAATGGAATATGACAATGGTAGGCAAGCCGGCTTGGAGTGGCGACTGCTTGAGGTGATATTTGTGAAAAACTTAACACTATATCAAAGGAAACTGTCTTAGGCCCTTATTTGTCCGCCAGAGGGGGTGGTGTTGCGGGGATAAGGCTTGGCGATAAATCCATCAATAGAATCCACACAAGGTGCTTAAAGTGAAACCTGTTAATCATCCCAGTATTTATTTGACACCTTGGCTCAAAGCTGCTTGGGGAGGTTGGCACAGAGCCTAATACAATCTGTAGGGAATCCCCTGGCGACTACGCTACAACCAAACTATGCATACATGTAGCCACATACACAAAATGTTGCTGTTTTAAAGCTAACTTCCTGCAATTTTACAAATTTTGCCACGGGGTGGAGAGAAGATTTTATAGTTTTAAAGCTAGTTTCCTGCAATTATACACATTTTGCCATGGGGCTGAGAGACCATTTTAATTTTAAAGCTAATTTCCTGCAATTCTACACATTTTGACATGGCTTATGCCATGTTCTTATGCCATCTGAGCAGTGGTGTAAAGTACTTTAAAGTACTACTTAAGTAGTTTTTTGTGTGTATCTGTACTTTACGATTTATATTTTTTGGCAACTTTGACTTTACTACATCCCTAAAGAAAATATTGTAATTTGTCTTTCATACAATTTCCCTGACAACAAAAGGTACTCGTTACATTTTGAATGCTTAGCAGGACAGGAAAATGGTCAAACTTATCAAGAAAACACATGGTCATCCCTACTGCCTCTGGCCTGGTGGACTCACTAAACACAAATGCATCTTTTGTAAATAATGTCTGAGTGTTGGAGTGTTCCTCCTTATACGTGTACGTTTACTTTTGATACTTAAGTATATTTTAGCAATTACATTTGCTTTTGATACTTAAGTATATTTTAGCAATTACATTTGCTTTTGATACTTAAGTATATTTAAACCAAATACTTTTAGACTTTTACTAGTATTTTACTGGCTGACTTTTACTTGAGTAACTTTCTATTAAAAAGGTATCTATACTTTTACTCAAGTATGACAATTGGGTACTTTTCCCACCACTGCATCGGAGTGCCTCAAGCAGAAAAAAAATCAATGGAGAGGTCCCATGTCATGCTAAATGCATTTAGACTCTGCTAAATGCATATAGGAGAAACAATGCAGTGTTTATATACATACACATTATTGGTTGCAGATTATCTTTTGAGAGATACTGTAGGTCTGGTATAGGAAAGAGAAGGGTTCACCTTGATGTTGACACAGAAGGGGTGGTAACACTGGCCACACTGGGAGCAGGCCAGCAGCCTGCCCTCTGACCCCTGGCCAAAACTTCCACACACCACACACATGTCCTGTATAAGGGAGAGAGGGAGAATAGAGAAAAAAAAGAGAAGTAGACAGGGAGGGAAAGAAGGAGGTAGGGAGAGAAAGATTGAGAGGTGGGGGGGGGGTCAAGAGAGGGAGCAGGGGAGTGAGAGAAAAGGATGTGGAAGGAAAAGGAGAGAGTGCATAAGTAATGGGGGAAAGAGCAGGTAAACAGAAAATGGCGAGAAAACAAGAGAAAGTTAAGTTTCTTGACATACATAAACATATGGCTCACGCAGTAATAAGCAGCGTAACTCGGGATACGTTAGTCTTCCACGATACAGCATCTCTTAAGAGCCTTACCTCACAGCAGGATTCATCTGTGTCTTAGGGGTGTGTGTGTGCGTGCAAAAATGGCCAGACACAAATGAGTGGAAAATTTGGCTGTCCAACAAGGCCAAGAAGAGACTAGTAAAACAGGCTGTCCAACAAGGACAAGAGACTATCATAGCATACAAAATGCATTTTTAATGTTTCATCATCTCTAATAGCTGTAGTATTTTTTCACCAGCATGCATATTCAAATATGTACAGTAGGGCTGACCCCATTTAGTCGATTGGTCGATTCTTTGGTCAATAGGCTGTTGGTAGACAGAGATTTCTTTAGTCGAGCAGTCACAATTAATACATTTTATTTTTCACAAAACACGTGTCTGATTCACGCCTGTCTCAGTGGACTAATCCATTGCGCATACCATGAGGAAGGCACACTTCATCACTAAGACATGTGATATTGAAATTGTGTATGTTATATTATGTAAAAATATTATGGTGCAACACTAATAAATATAATATTATTTTATAACAAATGTGCTTTTTCCCGTATTGGATACGGTCACTGTCCGCGGTTCTGAAACAATCTTCAGTGCGCCGTAGAATTGCCGCCTTTCCCTATGTTGCCATCTGCATAATAGCAATAGTTACTAGCATATTGGGAATGAGAACAATGCGGCTGAGGCAGCAGCAGCACAGACGAGTCAACAGTCCTTGCTTAAGCCTAATTGTTTAAGAAAATTGAGGAGATGTGAAACCCCAACTTAATTAAGTTTTATAATCAATAGCCTAACTGTTAAATGCGCCTGACTTTATAAACCATCCATATTTAAATATCTACAGAAATAAGACAGATCTTGCTTACGTTGCTTGTTTGAGTGTTTAATAGCCTACTGATTCCGTGAGTACCAAGCCTCATGCAACAGCAAAATGTTGGACATAGCAATTTAATCAAGACTTTACCATTTTTTCCATTAGAACAGATTGGTATTAATTATAATCTATTTAGTGTTGTTTACACTGTTCCAAACAGACAGAAAAATGATATTGTAATCTAACCGCACCGGTTTGTCACACATATGCATTTAGCTCTAGCTCCCATACCCTCATTTATCTTGATCTCTTTCGTATTGTTATAATTATTATTATGATCGTCGTTATCATTAGTAGGCTTTGTATAGTAGCCTTGTGTAACCACCATCGAGCTGTAGGCCTAAGAGCACATCCGGTTTAGTCTTAATAACTGTAACTTAGTTAGGCCTATATTTCAATATATAGGCTACTGTATCAATCAATCATTAATTTGTTCATGCCATCAAACAGGATATGAGACATTCATGCTTTGAAATGCAATCGATTATTTAGTGTTGTTTACACTGTTTCAAATTGTCAGAAACAATATTTTATTATAATCTAACAGTAACGGCTTTTGGCACACAATACTCAAGCAATTATTGCTCCTATACCAGCCTTTATTTTATCTCCAGTAATTTCCACAACTAAGTCAATTGTCTTCCACAGATCTGACTTCCCCTTTCCCTGCTGAGCAACCAGTAAACATTCGCCCGTTTCGAGTTTCTTTTTCACTTCCTCCGCATCCATTTTGCTGTCACCTGTTACTGTGATGGGAGTTTGTTATAACCAATTTCTTGATGTGATTATGACAGGGTATAGGTCAGGCCCTATTGGTCACATGCGATGCATACATGTTTCACGTAAAGAGAGCAAGGGTTGAGCGAATAGGGAATGTTTTTCCTAAACAAATTAGAGATTGATAACTTTTAAATAAGTAAATGGCTGCAATTATGTTGCAGCTTCAGCACGAACAGCACAATAAACACTCGCAATAAACACTCGTGCTGCCTTTGAGCTGCAGTAGGGAGAAGAGCGAGACAACGTGCGCCAGTCACACAGGTTCTAGCTGTAATTTCTTTCAACAGTGTGACCATCAGGCTCTTTCTTGAGTCATCTGTGTGTCTTAATTATTTAATCAAACAGTGTGCTAAAAGCATCAGACAAGCACAGTGCATATGTAGTTGATTGTATTTAAACCCAGGGTGTGTCTGTCTATATATGGAAAAATAAGGTTAAACATTACGACCAATCAATTGGTCAAAACAGGACGACTCTCGGTTGACAAACATTTTTGTCAGTTGGGACAGCCATAATGTACAGTACAGTATTTGGTTATGTGAGACATTTAACAGGCTTTAGGCCTATTCAACAGACGCGGCTTTACCAGGGAGGAAGAGTCTGACTGTCCTCCTTATTAAAGTCACCAGTCACTACTGCTATACAGAGCCTTTTCTAAGGAAGACAAGAAGGATTTAACAGTAGAGAGACCACGAGGGGAGTTGAAATACACAGCTTTAAGCAACACGCACAGACACAAACAAGCCGGGACTTTGACGGCACAAAGTGTCAATACTCGTTTCAGTGATGTATGATGGTACTGACCTGTCAAAGTGAAGTGGTCTGAAGTTGAGAACATGACCACAGTGTTGGTACTGACCTGTCAGTGTGAAGTGGTCTGAAGTTGAGAACATGACCACAGTGTTGGTACTGACCTGTCAGTGTGAAGTGGTCTGAAGTTGAGAACATGACCACAGTGTTGGTACTGACCTGTCAGTGTGAAGTGGTCTGAAGTTGAGAACATGACCACAGTGTTGGTACTGACCTGTCAGTGTGAAGTGGTCTGAAGTTGAGAACATGACCACAGTGTTGGTACTGACCTGTCAGTGTGAAGTGGTCTGAAGTTGAGAACATGACCACAGTGTTGGTACTGACCTGTCAGTGTGAAGTGGTCTGAAGTTGAGAACATGACCACAGTGTTGGTACTGACCTGTCAGTGTGAAGTGGTCTGAAGTTGAGAACATGACCACAGTGTTGGTACTGACCCGTCAGTGTGAAGTGTTCTGAAGTTGAGAACATGACCACAGTGTTGGTACTGACCTGTCAGTGTGAAGTGGTCTGAAGTTGAGAACATGACCACAGTGTTGGTACTGACCTGTCAGAGTGAAGTGGTCTGAGGTTGAGAACATGACCACAGTGTTGGTACTGACCTGTCAGATTGAAGTGGTCTGAAGTTGAGAACATGACCACAGTGTTGGTACTGACCTGTCAGATTGAAGTGGTCTGAAGTTGAGAACATGACCACAGTGTTGGTACTGACCTGTCAGAGTGAAGTGGTCTGAGGTTGAGAACATGACCACAGTGTTGGTACTGACCTGTCTGAGAGTGAAGTGGTCTGAGGTTGAGAACATGACCACAGTGTTGGTACTGACCTGTCAGTGTGAAGTGGTCTGAAGTTGAGAACATGACCACAGTGTTGGTACTGACCTGTCAGTGTGAAGTGGTCTGAAGTTGAGAACATGACCACAGTGTTGGTACTGACCTGTCAGTGTGAAGTGGTCTGAAGTTGAGAACATGACCACAGTGTTGGTACTGACCTGTCTGAGAGTGAAGTGGTCTGAGGTTGAGAACATGACCACAGTGTTGTGCATGGCATTCTCCTCCTCTTCTTTCACCATGTACGGCTGCTCCACAAAGCTGGCCTGGAGAGACACACACGGACATGTACGGACACAGGCACACACGGACACAGGCACACACAGACAGGCACACAAGCAGGAGTTGATTAACAAATTATTCAAAAAAATATTGAAATTAAAACAGATGGTAAGATTGTGTTTAAAATCTGAAAGGTTGAGATAAAAAATAAAATATTGCTTGGCCTAGTAAAGTATTTTTCAATTGAGGTAGAAAATATAGGAATAGGCCTGATCTAGGTCTAGGACATGGAAGACGTTCTCATGTGACCAGCTATCAGACCTCCAGACTGTGTCAATATATTATTATGTCATCCACAGGGACAAACAGGCAGCAGGGTTCCCATCTCAGCGTTACCATGCCGCCCGCGTGTCAACATGCAGGCTGCCTTGCAGCTCTGGTCAACAAGCAGACTGCCATCTAATCCAACTATCTAGCTCGTACAATCAGTACAGAATTGACATTTCTACCTTAAAAGGTGCCCACAATGTATAGTATTTAAATGCATGTTGAACACATGTCAGTTCCCTGCCCACCGCTATGTATAAAAAAGCATTCCTCCCCCCTCAACCAACCAACCCTCATGCCGTGCTTGAGTGTACCGTTCCTCTTGCTAATGTGAGAGCACTCTCTGGGTTAAGCTAAGCATATTAGGCCATTGTTTTATTAATGTATGCAGAGGAGGAGGAGGACAGAGAGAGGGAGGGAGGCGGTGGAGGGGGATAAAAGGGGGGGTGAGGTCTCCTACCCCAGGGGTCATGGCGAGGGTGGTGTCGGCTTTGAGTCCTCGAGAGCGTCCGCGGCCCCCGCGCCCAGATAGGTTGGCCCCGCGGGGCCTCCGCCTTCCAGGGAAGCCCGAACCACGACCCTGTGTGGGAGAGAGAGGGCAGGATAAAAGAGTGAGGGGGGAGAGAGACATTAAGACAGGAGCAAGAGGAGAGTGTGAGGAGAAAGCAAGACAGGAGGGAGACAGGGAGGAGAGAGCGAGGAGAGAGCAAGACAGGAGGGAGACAGGGAGGAGAGAGAGACAAGAGGGTGAGAGGTGTGTGTCGGGCAGAGAATATCAGAGAGAGCAAGGAAGGAGCGAGAGGGAACGAGCGAGGGGGAACGAGGAAGGAGCGAGGGGGAACGAGGAGGGAAATAGGAAAGAGCTAGAGAGGGATAGAGGAAGGTGAGAGAGGGATAGAGGAAGGGGAGAGAGGGATAGAGGAAGGAGAGAGCGGGAAAGAGTAGAGCGCGCACGAGAGGGAGGTATGAAGTGTGTATATGCTAACTGATATGAGTATACATCGCTCAGATCAGTGATAGATTGAAGTATAATAATTGAGCCATGTTGTGAAGGAGTTTTATATTTACCTTGTCAGCTCAGACAGAACGACATAACAGTGGAGTTTATTAACTCATCAGAGCGCGTGCGAGAGAGAGGCTTGTTGTGGCGCGTTAGCGTCAAAGTGGATTCATGTCACAATGTCAGGACTAAAGGGTTGCGGTGGGGGTGACAGAGAGGGGGGTCAGGGGTAACCTGGAAACCCAGACTATGTATTGAGTTTGTTTCACTCCACTATCAGTCTGGAATTCCTGTCGTCCCGGCAATGCTAACAACGCTAAATGCTAACTACGTTAATTTATAGAATAATAACGCAATTCATAAAGGAGGTGCAAAAATAATGTTCACATGGATTTGCCTTCACTACATCACCGCAGGTGGCACCATGTGCTGTGTCATGTCCTAACCTGTCCCCACCTGGCCGGGCTAAACCACTGAGTGAAAGGGAGGGAGGGGGGTTGGACATGGACATCATAAGAGCGCTCCATTTTACCACTCTCATGCTCCAGACGGGCACCTCCTGCAGCTGCCTGTTTTTTGGGCCATCCCACCCCCCCTCTGAGCTTGCTGCCCTATGGTTACTCCATGCTCCCTGATTGGAGGAGGGGTGGGGGTAGGAGGAAGAGGGGTTGGGAGTGGGAGGGGACAAAATGCAGCAACATAAATGCAACAGCCAAATGCAAATGTCAAACAAAGCAACAAAATAAATGGTAATACATGACAATATAAAAAACAGCCAAGAAACCAGTGAGATGAGACGTTTGGGACAGATCCTATACATGAGTGGAGGGTAAACTGAATTCACCTCAATTTGGAGATTCAGTACAATTCAATTTGAAAATCTGTTCCAATCAAAAGGGAGATTGTGAAATATCGATGTCTGCAAGAAGAGGGTCAAGTTCAATAGTCGGAGAGAAGACGAGACATTGCACGTTTGCACATCCACTGCTTCCAGTAATTCTACGCCTAGTCAAGCGCTCTGCGACAATCCGTCCACAACTCCACACTATCCAGTGTCAGGCCTGCCGGGTGCCATGGCAGCCGCCTGTTACTTGTTGGCGTGTTTACAAAACAAGTGATGATTATGTCAGCGTGACGCCACCGCTGCTGTCGAGATAAACACAGCGACCGTCGTCAGGGAATTTCAGATTAAATTGTCACAGGGAAGCGTTTAGCTTGTTTAATGAGCTAATCGGCAAGAGGCTATATAATTAAGCTCAATCACACAATCAGAGGGCTTTTTCCATTTTTTATTTTTTTTTGCAATGCAAAATCATTTCAACTTGATTAATAATATATCACAGCCGTGGGTTAGATTTTTTTCTCTCCACTCGCTTCCTGCATTTTTTCTCTCCATCTCACATTTGTCCCAAACCTCCATATTCGTCAAGCACTTTTTAATGAAACTGTCGGAATTAAGCACGAGACAACCTTTTCACTGTGAGTTCCAAATATCTCTAATGATCGCCACAGGGGGAGTTTTTTTATGCAAGTGATGTCAGAATGCACTCACTAACCCAAAATGTGATTGTTAGGCAACAGGACAGTTAACCGGCGCTGCCCTCAAAAAAAGGCATGCTGCCTGCTAATTATCTATCGGTTAGGTTTCTAATTGTCAATTTCAAATTATTTTCTAACAGTTTGAATTGAGGTGTGTTCTGCCTACTCATTAATTCACATAGAAGTACCCTATTTCACTGTTGCAGACAATTTATGTTGATGATTTACTGAGCAGGAGAAACTTCTCTCTACAACGAGACCCCAAGCATTTCCCCTGTGTTTCCCCAGACATTTGCGCATCTCCAGTAAGAAAAGAACCTGCACAAACTTTTTGCACCTGGCATATTTTCTGGCTGGCACCTGCATTGCCTTCATTGTGGCTTCCCTTACATTATAATTACAACAACTTTGGACATGTGCGTTCCTATCAAAGTAAGTGCCTTATTACGTTATTGTAGATTCTGTATATGATGTTGTCGTTTCTACTGTAGCACACCGCATATATGGACCATAATGTATTTACTGTTTTATTCACGTTTTCAAGTACTGGTGACAAATCATGCACACCGATTCTTGCATTGATTGTAATGGACACATGAGTGGTGTAAAATACTTTTTGGAAGGTTGTACTGATTATGATGAGCTAATGCTAAGCTAAATGCCAGCTATGTGTGGCACCATGTTTGTTGACATCACAATGCATTCTGGTTGTCACGTAAAAGTCAGACCAAAGATGTTATGACAAAACGAGGTGAAGGGATGGTTCACGTGACTGACAGACTATAACTATTGTTACTCTGGGTTGCCAGCTCAGACCCCACATTCCAGGGGTTTTACTTTTAGTTAGGTTTTACTTTTAGCTACCCATTTATTGATAAATCCCCCATCATGGTAGAATTTCCTGCACCATATTCCCCCACAATACATTCCACATTTCTACCCCCAATGGACATGCAATCATCCACAAACTAAATGAACCCCCCCACAAACTCCGCTAAAATGGTTCAACCAAATCTGGCAACCCTGTTTAGCTTTTGCGCTACGGTTAGGTTTGACAGTAGGCTTGTATTTGTAATGATGTGTGAGGTAATAACATTTTATTTGGTTTGTGATTTGTCAAAAACTGAAAATGACTTGTCAAGTCATGTGCTCCAGTTCTTGTATACACTACATCGAAGATTTGTAATATCCTGAAAAGTGGCCAAACTAAGTTCATCTTTTACACGCAGCCATCTCCCAGCTAGCACAGGGGATCTGGGCCGATTCCGGTTGAGAGTCAGACTCGGCCGACATCATGCGGACCGAGTCTGGGCCGCCTTCGGCAGTATTACTTATGGCTAGGATGCGGGGATTGAGTTCGAGCCGACTCCGGTGATAGTTATCTGGCCCAAATGTATTACTTGGGGTTCGGGCCAATTGGGGATACTCTCTGGCAGATGATTACACGGGCTGCTTTGTATTTTTCCATATTTTCTCACTGTTTCTGTAATAAAAAAATATTAATTCTTTAAGAGTCCTGTGTAAATAAAACTGTGAAGGACCTCGGTGTTACTCTGGACCCTGATCTCTCTTTTGAAGAACATATCAAGACCATTTCGAGGACAGCTTTTTTCCATCTACGTAACATTGCAAAAATCAGAAACTTTCTGTCATAAAAATTAGGCAGAAAAATTAATCCATGCTTTTGTCACTTCTAGGTTAGACTACTGCAATGCTCTATTTTCCGGCTACCCGGATAAAGCACTAAATAAACTTCAGTTAGTGCTAAATACGGCTGCTAGAATCCTGACTAGAACCCAAAAATTTGATCATATTACTCCAGTGCTAGCCTCTCTACACTGGCTTCCTGTCAAAGCAAGGGCTGATTTCAAGGTTTTACTGCTAACCTACAAAGCATTACATGGGCTTGCTCCTACCTATCTCTCTGATTTGGTCCTGCCGTACATACCTACACGTACGCTACGGTCACAAGACGCAGGCCTCCTAATTGTCCCTAGAATTTCTAAGCAAACAGCTGGAGGCAGGGCTTTCTCCTATAGAGCTTCATTTTAATGGAATGGTCTGCCTACCCATGTCAGAGATGCAAACTCAACCTTTAAGTCTTTACTGAAGACTCATCTCTTCAGTGGGTCATATGATTGAGTGTAGTCTGGCCCAGGAGTGGGAAGGTGAACGGAAAGGCTCTGGAGCAACGAACCGCCCTTGCTGTCTCTGCCTGGCCGATTCCCCTCTTTCCACTGGGATTCTCTGCCTCTACCCTGTTACGGGGGCTGAGTCACTGGCTTACTGGGGCTCTCTCATGCCGTCCCTGGGGGGGGGTGCATCACCTGGGTGGGTTGATTCACTGTTGTGGTCAGCCTGTCTGGGTTGGCGCCCCCCCCTTGGGTTGTGCCGTGGCGGAGATCTTTGTGGGCTATACTCGGCCTTGTCTCAGGATGGTAAGTTGGTGGTTGAAGATATCCCTCTAGTGGTGTGGGGGCTGTGCTTTGGCAAAGTGGGTGGGGTTATATCCTTCTTGTTTGGCCCTGTCCGGGGGTGTCCTCGGATGGGGCCACAGTGTCTCCTGACCCCTCCTGTCTCAGCCTCCAGTATTTATGCTGCAGTAGTTTATGTGTCGGGGGGCTAGGGTCAGTTTGTTATATCTGGAGTACTTCTCCTGTCCTATTTGGTGTCCTGTGTGAATCTAAGTGTGCGTTCTCTAATTCTCTCCTTCTCTCTTTCTTTCTCTCTCTCGGAGGACCTGAGCCCTAGGGGACCATGCCCCAGGACTACCTGACATGATGACTCCTTGCTGTCCCCAGTCCACCTGGCCATACTGCTGCTCCAGTTTCAACTGGCCTGGGCCCTAGGACCATGTCCCAGGACTACCTGACATGATGACTCCTTGCTGTCCCCAGTCCACCTGGCCATGCTGCTGCTCCAGTTTCAACTGTTCTGCCTTACTATTATTCAACCATGCTGGTCATTTATGAACATTTGAACATCTTGGCCACGTTCTGTTATAATCTCCAACCGGCACAGCCAGAAGAGGACTGGCCACCCCACATATGCTCTCTCTAATTCTCTCTTTCTTTCTCTCTCTCGGAGGACCTGAGCCCTAGGACCGTGCCCCAGGACTACCTGACATGATGACTCCTTGCTGTCCCCAGTCCACCTGACTGTGCTGCTGCTCCAGTTTCAACTGTTCTGCCTTATTATTATTCGACCATGCTGGTCATTTATGAACATTTGAACATCTTGGTCATGTTCTGTTATAATCTCTACCCGGCACAGCCAGAAGAGGACTGGCCACCCCACATAGCCTGGTTCCTCTCTAGGTTTCTTCCTAGGTTTTGGCCTTTCTAGGGAGTTTTTCCTAGCCACCGTGCTTTTACACCTGCATTGTTTGCTGTTTGGGGTTTTAGGCTGGGTTTCTGTACAGCACTTTGAGATATCAGCTGATGTACGAAGGGCTATATAAATAAATTTGATTTGATTTGTAGTATTTTGATACTTTGTGTAAGGCAATTGATAAGCATTATAAACTTTGTGGATGGAACCTCCTGAGTGGTGCAGCGGTCTGAGACTAGAGGTCAACTGATGAATCGGAATGGCCGATTAATTAGGGCTGATTTAAAGTTTTCATAACAATCGGAAATCTGTATTTTTGGACGCCGATACATTTATTTTTTATTTTTAACAGCTTTATTTAACGAGGCAAGTCAGTTAAGAACACATTCTTATTTTCAATGACGGCCTTGGAACGGTGGCAGAATAACTGCCTTGTTCAGGGGCAGAACGACAGATTTTCACCCTGTCAGCTCAGGGGATCCAATCTTGCAACAATACAGTTAACTAGTCCAACACTCTAACCACCTGCCTCACGAGGCACCTGCCTGTTACGCAAATGCAGTAAGAAGCCAGGGTAAGTTGCAAGCTAGCATTAAACTTATCTTATAAAAAAACAATCAATCATAATCACTAGTTAACTACACATGGTTGATGATATTACTAGTTTATCTAGCGTGACCTGCGTTGCATATAATCGATGCGGTGCGCATTCGCGTAAAAAGGACTGTCGTTGCTCCAACGTGTACTTAACCATGAACATCAATGCCTTTCTTAAAAACAATACACTGAAGTGTATATTTTTAAACCTGCATATTTAGCTAAAAGAAAGGTTAGCAGGCAATATTAACCAGGTGAAATTGTGTCACTTCTCTTGCGTTCATTGCACGCAGAGTCAGGGTATATGCAACAGTTTGGGCCGCCTGGCTCATTGCGAATTAAGTCTATGATTTGATAGAGCAGTCTGACTGAGCGATGGTAGGCACCAGCAGGCTCGTAAGCATTCATTCAAACAGCACTTTCCTGCGTTTTGTCAGCAGCTCTACGCAATGCTTCAAGCATTGCGCTGTTTATGACTTCAAGCCTATCAACTCCCAAAATTAGGCTAGTGTAACCGATGTGAAATGGCTAGTTAGTTAGCGGGATGCGCGCTAATTGCGTTTCAAACTCGCTCTGAGACTTGGAGTAGTTGTTCCCCTTGCTCTGCATGGGTAACGCTGCTTCGAGGGTGGCTGTTGTCGATGTGTTCCTGGTTCGAGCCCAGGTAGTGGCGAGGAGAGGGATGGAAGCTATACTGTTACACTGGCAATACTAAAGTGCCTATAAGAACATCCAATAGTCAAATAATTCCTATAATAACTACAACCTAAAATTTACCTGGGAATATTGAAGACTCAGCTTTCATATGTTCTCCTGTTCTGAGCAAGGAACTTAAACATTAGCTTTCTTACATGGCACATAATGCACTTTTACTTTCTTCTCCAACACTTTGTTTTTGCATTATTTAAACCAAATTGAACATGTTTCATCATTTGAGGCTAAATTGATTTTATTGATGTATTATATTAAGTTAATTCAGTATTGTTGTAATTGTCATTATTACAAATAAAAAATATATGTAAAAAAAAATATATATATATTTTTTTTAAATATATATATTTTGTATTTATTTTTTAATTCTTTTAAATCGGCCGATTAATCGATATCGGCATTTTTTGGTCGTCCAATAATCGGTATCGGCGTTAAAAAATCATAATCGGTCGACCTCTATCTAAGACACATTGCTACAGATGCTGGTTCGAGAACCGTGCCGGCCACGACCGGGAGACCCATGAGGCAACACACAATTGGCCCAGCGTCGTCCGAATTAGGGGAGGGTTTGTCCCGGCCAGGATGTCCTTGTCCCATCGCGCTGTAGCGACTCCTGTGGCGGGCTAGAAGCACACACACTGACACGGTCAACAGGTGTATGGTGTTTCCTTCGACACAAAATATATATTTTTGTGGATGGGTATAATTTGTATGCATAAAATGTATAATAGTAATATTTAAAATTACTCAAATCATTTTGGGGTCGCTTCTGGGGGGGTTCTGGTAAGATGCCGGCAAAGTCCGCTGAATTCCGGTAGAAGGAAAAGGCCCGATGTACTTGGGCCGATTCTGGGCAGTCATTCATTTTGACTCCGGGCAGAGTCCTACACCCAATTCTGGGCAGAGTCAATCAGTTCCAGCCCCCCGGAAGAGGGCTGCTTCTGGGTCGATTCCTGGCTGCGTTTTGACTTTGTTTATTTGCATCTTATACTGGATGGCATTCTTGGATTAGGGAGTTTTTACATGTCAAACAAACATGCCTGGCATCATAAAGAATGTATCTGCTGTTAGCTTATGTCTTTTCTAAACAATATGACACATCTCCCTTGTGCACACCAGAGATGTGGTACATTGTAAACAGGTCTAGCTGTTAGGTTGGTAACATATGTTTTGTTATTTAGACTGGTTTATGGAATGAGTTTGGATGTGATCTGTGTGAGAATTTGATGACAAGGTTTACATTTATCTTTTACAATAAAATGTACAATTGAGGAATAAAGTTGTGAAGACCTTCATTTCCCATCAGTACAAAAAATAGTTTGCTGTCTAGACGTGTTTGTTGAGTCCTACGTTCTGTTGTTACTGTTCCAATCACATTTTTTGCAACAATATGCTGCAGGGACCACTCAACAATGATCACAAATATGTGATTGTACGCATCAAAGGATTAAAGGTGTCAGTGTGCAAAAGACATGCTTTGAGAGAGAGAGAGAGAGAGGGGGAGACATTTCAGTAGATTCTGTACATAGTATGTGAGAATGAAGGTGCAAGTGAATGAGGATGTATTAGTTGAATGCATTCATAGATACTGAAAAGAACATGATCATGCCATCTCCAAGCACATGCTTGTGAATACAGTATGCTCAGTTGCAAACTATAAATGGACCTCAAAGGTTAGGCTGAATCCAAAAACAGGCCAAAGTCAGAGTGAAAGAGTTGGAATTTGGAGAGATTGTCTGCACAGTACAGAGACGTTCTTCACAGCTTCCATCTCAAATATGTACGACATACTGTAGTCACAAATATTGTTATACTACTCAACTTCCTGAGCAACCCCATCCCATTCTACACATTATGCGTTAAAAAAGGTAGACAAAGCAACAAGACATCATTTGAGCAGACTTCCTCCTCACAGCAATCAACAACGATTACATACAACTGCTGGTTTGTTATGTCGCCACTGCATTAGGGATGGAACAAATTAGGAAGAATCAAAAAATGCCAGTCCTGGCAAACTTAAATCTGGTTGTCTGATGCTGTCATATTGTTGAGCCTACCTTTAACGCAAGCCTCAAGACATGACAAGACCATCTAAATCACCATGTAGGTTGTATTGGACCACTAAATTAACATGCAGTTTAGGGTTGGGCAGTATCCGGATTTCCATACCTTCACACCGTGCCATCACAGGATACACGATATTACTGGTAGTGCACACAAGGGGTGCAATTTTTTTTGTACATAAAATCCCAAAACATCACTTACCAGATTGCTAACAAAATGCTAAAAAGTACTAAGGAATCGCCATAGCGGATACTAAGTAAATGCTAAAGAGTGCATGCAAACTTTTACTACCAAGACAGACAACCCAGCTCATATACATTTACATTTAAGTCATTTAGCAGACGCTCTTATCCAGAGCGACTTACAAATTGGTGCATTCACCTTATGACATCCAGTGGAACAGTAGTGCATCTAAATCTTTTAAGGGGGGTGAGAGGGATTACTTTATCCTATCCTAGGTATTCCTTAAAGAGGTGGGGTTTCAGGTGTCTCCGGAAGGTGGTGATTGACTCCGCTGTCCTGGCGTCGTGAGGGAGTTTGTTCCACCATTGGGGGGCCAGAGCAGCGAACAGTTTTGACTGGGCTGAGCGGGAACTGTACTTCCTCAGTGGTAGGGAGGCGAGCAGGCCAGAGGTGGATGAACGCAGTGCCCTTGTTTGGGTGTAGGGCCTGATCAGAGCCTGGAGGTACTGAGGTGCCGTTCCCCTCACAGCTCCGTAGGCAAGCACCATGGTCTTGTAGCGGATGCGAGCTTCAAATGGAAGCCAGTGGAGAGAGCGGAGGAGCGGGGTGACGTGAGAGGACTTGGGAAGGTTGAACACCAGACGGGCTGCGGCGTTCTGGATGAGTTGTAGGGGTTTAATGGCACAGGCAGGAGCCCAGCCAACAGCGAGTTGCAGTAATCCAGACGGGAGATGACAAGTGCCTGGATTAGGACCTGCGCCGCTTCCTGTGTGAGGCAGGGTCGTACTCTGCGGATGTTGTAGAGCATGAACCTACAGGAACGGGCCACCGCCTTGATGTTAGTTGAGAACGACAGGGTGTTGTCCAGGATCACGCCAAGGTTCTTAGCGCTCTGGGAGGAGGACACAATGGAGTTGTCAACCGTGATGGCGAGATCATGGAACGGGCAGTCCTTCCCGGGAGGAAGAGCAGCTCCGTCTTGCCGAGGTTCAGCTTGAGGTGGTGATCCGTCATCCACACTGATATGTCTGCCAGACATGCAGAGATGCGATTCGCCACCTGATCATCAGAAGGGGGAAAGGAGAAGATTAATTGTGTGTCGTCTGCATAGCAATGATAGGAGAGACCATGTGAGGTTATGACAGAGCCAAGTGACTTGGTGTATAGCGAGAATAGGAGAGGGCCTAGAACAGAGCCCTGGGGGACACCAGTGGTGAGAGCACGTGGTGTGGAGACGGATTCTCGCCACGCCACCTGGTAGGAGCGACCTGTCAGGTAGGACGCAATCCAAGCGTGGGCCGCGCCGGAGATGCCCAACTCGGAGAGGGTGGAGAGGAGGATCTGATGGTTCACAGTATCGAAGGCAGCCGATAGGTCTAGAAGGATGAGAGCAGAGGAGAGAGAGTTAGCTTTAGCAGTGCGGAGCGCCTCCGTGATACAGAGAAGAGCAGTCTCAGTTGAATGACTAGTCTTGAAACCTGACTGATTTGGATCAAGAAGGTCATTCTGAGAGAGATAGCGGGAGAGCTGGCCAAGGACGGCACGTTCAAGAGTTTTGGAGAGAAAAGAAAGAAGGGATACTGGTCTGTAGTTGTTGACATCGGAGGGATCGAGTGTAGGTTTTTTCAGAAGGGGTGCAACTCTCGCTCTCTTGAAGACGGAAGGGACGTAGCCAGCGGTCAGGGATGAGTTGATGAGCGAGGTGAGGGAGAAGGTCTCCGGAAATGGTCTGGAGAAGAGAGGAGGGGATAGGGTCAAGCGGGCAGGTTGTTGGGCGGCCGGCCGTCACAAGACGCGAGATTTCATCTGGAGAGAGGGGGGAGAAAGAGGTCAGAGCACAGGGTAGGGCAGTGTGAGCAGAATCAGCGGTGTCGTTTGACTTAGCAAACGAGGATCGGATGTCGTCGACCTTTTCAAAATGGTTGACGAAGTCATCTGCAGAGAGGGAGGAGGGGGAGGAGGATTCAGGAGGGAGGAGAAGGTTGCAAAGAGCTTCCTAGGGTTAGAGGCAGATGCTTGGAATTTAGAGTGGTAGAAAGTGGCTTTAGCAGCAGAGAGAGAAGAGGAAAATGTAGAGAGGAGGGAGTGAAAGGATGTCAGGTCCGCAGGGAGGCGAGTTTTCCTCCATTTCCGCTCGGCTGCCCGGAGCCCTGTTCTGTGAGCTCGCAATGAGTCGTTGAGCCACGGAGCGGGAGGGGAGGACCGAGCCGGCCTGGAGGATAGGGGACATAGAGAGTCAAAGGATGCAGAAAGGGAGGAGAGGAGGCAGAATCAGGAGATAGGTTGGAGAAGGTTTGAGCAGAGGGAAGAGATGATAGGATGGAAGAGGAGAGAGTAGCGGGGGAGAGAGAGCGAAGGTTGGGACGGCGCGATACCATCCGAGTAGGGGCAGTGTGGGAAGTGTTGGATGAGAGCGAGAGGGAGAAGGATACAAGGTAGTGGTCGGAGACTTGGAGGGGAGTTGCAATGAGGTTAGTGGAAGAACAGCATCTAGTAAAGATGAGGTCGAGCGTATTTCCTGCCTTGTGAGTATGGGGAGAAGGTGAGAGGGTGAGGTCAAAAGAGGAGAGGAGTGGAAAGAAGGAGGCAGAGAGGAATGAGTCAAAGGTAGACGGGGGAGGTTAAAGTCGCCCAGAACTGTGAGAGGTGAGCCGTCCTCAGGAAAGGAGCTTATCAAGGCATCAAGCTCATTGATGAACTCTCCGAGGAACCTGGAGGGCGATAAATGATAAGGATGTTAAGCTTGAAAGGGCTGGTAACTGTGACAGCATGGAATTCAAAGGAGGCGATAGACAGATGGGTAAGGGGAGAAAGAGAGAATGACCACTTGGGAGAGATGAGGATCCCGGTGCCACCACCCCGCTGACCAGAAGCTCTCGGGGTGTGCGAGAACACGTGGGCAGACGAAGAGAGAGCAGTAGGAGTAGCAGTGTTGTCTGTGGTGATCCATGTTTCCGTCAGTGCCAAGAAGTCGAGGGACTGGAGGGAGGCATAGGCTGAGATGAACTCTGCCTTGTTGGCCGCAGATCGGCAGTTCCAGAGGCTACCGGAGACCTGGAACTCCACGTGGGTCGTGCGCGCTGGGACCATTAGATTAGGGTGGCCGCGGCCACGCGGTGTGGAGCGTTTGTATGGTCTGTGCAGAGAGGAGAGAACAGGGATAGACAGACACATAGTTGACAGGCTACACAAGAGGCTACGCTAATGCAAAGGAGATTGGAATGACAAGTGGACTACACGTCTCGAGTGTTCAGAAAGTTAAGCTTACGTAGCAAGAATCTTATTGACTAAAATGATTAAAATGATACAGTACTGCTGAAGTAGGCTAGCTGGCAGAGGCTGCGTTGTTGACTATGTAGGCTAGCTGGCAGTGTCTGCGTTGTTGACACTACACTACTCAAGTCGTTCCGTTGAGTGTAATGGTTTCTACTGTGCTGCTATTCGGGGCTAGCTGGCTAGCTAGCAGTGTTGATTTACGTTACGTTGCGTTAAAAGATCGACAATAGCTGGCTAGCTAACCTAGGAAATCGCTCAAGACTACACAATTATCTTTGATACAAAGACGGCTATGTAGCTAGCTATGTAGCTAGCTACGATCAAACAAATCAAGCCGTTGTACTGTAATGAAATGAAAAATGTGATACTACCTGTGGAGCGAAGCGAAATGCGACCGGATTGTTGAGTGCGGAAGTTCTGTTACGTTAAGGACGACGAATAGCTGGCTAGCTAACCTCGGTAAATTAAGATAATCACTCTAAAACTACACACTCTAACTACACAATTATCTTGGATACGAAGACAGCAAAGACAACTATGTAGCTAGCTAACACTACACTAATCAAGTCGTTCAGTTGAGTGTAAGTTGTGCTGCTAATCGGTAGACGGTGGACTAGCTAACGGTAGACGTTAGCTAGCTAGCTAGCTAGCTGCAGGGCGGTGTAGACTGCGTTAGGACGACGAAATACGATAATTACGCAATTATCTATGATACAAAGACGGCTATGTAGCTAGCTAAGAAGAAAAATTGCTAAGATTAGACAAATCAAACCGTTGTACTATAATGAAATGTAATGAAATGTAATACTACCTGCGGACCGAGTGCAGATGCGACCGCTCGCCAGCTTTCCCCTGGTACAAGTATATTACAACGCAGTTTGCAGCTAGCACAAACCATATATTAGACAGTAGGGATCTTAATCCAGGAGGGGATCGTCTCTGCTGCTGTTACCAAGAAGCTTGACCGTGCATGCTAACGTTAGCCACTTAGCTAACGTTAGCAAAACCCAGCTGGAGATAATTTATTTGGCACATCTTAGATAGTTAACTTAGTACACTAAAAAATCTAAACGTAACATTCAACAATCTCAAGGATTTGACTGAGTTACAGTTCTTATAAGGAAATCAGTCAATTGAAATAAATTAATTAGGCCCTAATGTATGGATGTCACATGACTGGGAATTCAGATGTGCATCTGTTGTTTTTTTATTTTTATTGACGTTATTGGAAAATCAGAGCGTATTTCCTAATACCCCGGGATACCGTATATTAGGTATAACAACGTAGGAGTGGCTTCGGGACAAGTCTCTGAATGTTCTTGAATGCCCCAGCCAGAGGCCAGACTTGAAACTGATCTAACATCTCTCGAGAGCCCTAAAAATGTCTGTGCAGCTACGCTCCCATATGTGACCGACCGGCTCAAAAATAGGTATTTTGTAGCAAAATCTGTAATGTTTTTATTTTTTTGTCTTTTTTTTAATTTATTTTTTACATAGGATAAAAGTAGAAACTCAGAGCTACAAAATGGTATATCATACACTGTATTTTTTAGGAACAATAGGAAAGTAATTATGTCTTGAAAGTTAATACCTTGTAAACTCACTTTTGAGTAAATGGCTTTTGATTGTTTTGGTACCTAGTGAAGAGCTATTTTTTGTCTAAACCCTTTCAGCATCGTTCACACCATCTTAAGGTTTAGCCCCATCCATCTCGTTTTGCTCTCGGAGCATTCAGAGTGCACACCTGATGCTCTGGCTGATGATTTGTTACCTCTGGATAACATGAAAACAGCCTAACCAGCTCTGCTGGCAACAATTTCATTACGCTTGCCGACATTTACTGACACCAGCCATATTCAACAAATGTTGTGCGTTCATAAATTCATCAGTTATTCTGCGCTCTGGCATACTCAGACTGAATTTACGAACGCACCCGAAATGTTTACTTGCATTGTGGAGTCTTTTTTTAAGATATGTTGCAAGCTAGCTAGGTAAACAATGTGTGAGGTCATAGATGTCAAGTAAAGTTAGCTAGCGAGCCAGCCAGTTAGTTGAACAACAATGAACATTGTGCCAAATCATGTTGTTACTACCCTGCATGAATCTGCTGGGAGTTAACCAACCAGGTTCAATGTTAGCTAGCTAACATCAGGCTCTAACTAGCCAAGCAAACGGCTCTGGGATAAGAATAATAACAACATGCACGTAACATTAGCTAGGGAGCAAGCCAGCTAAAGTTAGCTTGCTAGCTAACAGTACACTTTAGCTTAAGACATGTAGCTAGCTAGGTAAACAATGAACCTAGCTAGGTAAACAACTTGTAAGACCATACAGGTCACGTAACGTTAGCTCGAGAGCCAGCCAGCTAACGTTAGCTAGTTAAACAACAATGAACATAGTGCCAACTCATGACGTTACTAGGCCTTGCATGAATCTGCAGGTAGTGGTAGCTAACCAACATTAGGCTCTAACTAGCTAAGCAAACGGCACTGGGATACAAATATTATCATACACATAACTTTAGCTAGGAAACCACTTTGTCAAAATTAGAAAAGTGTAATATCTGAATGTAATCATCATGCATCATTCATTTGGCAGACCTAACTTGATTGACCCTCTTTCTATGAGAGGCCTAGTCTATGAGAGGCCTAATCATATTTGTATGAATATTTTGGTAACGCCTATGCTATAGAGATGCATTCAGGTAATGAACTCCTTATGCATCAACATTTTAAATTGATTACAATTATTTATTGTCAATCATTCTTGAATTTGTTAGACTATACAATTAAGTAGATTAATGAACTGATAATACATTCATACATTACCTTTCCTCCAATAATTTTTGAATGTGATAATGAAATATTCTATCATACATCCTATGTGAATAATGTTCATTAAAGTTAATTTGTATATTAATAATAATAATCTGAAAATCAGGCTGAAATGTAATATTTCTCCTATTGTTCATGTCTATATAGCCTAGGACAATGTGGTAAAGTACTGTTCCTTATCCACTTAATGTATGTGTATGATATTTCTGATCCTCGCCCCTACCATTTTTTAAAGGTATTTGATACCAACAGATGTTAACAGATGTTAATATCTGTATTCCCAGTCATGTGAAATCCATCGATTAGAGCCCTTTAAATTCATTTAAATTGACTGATTCCCTTATATGAACTGTAATTCCGTCAAATCTCTAAAATGGTTGCATGTTGCATTTAGATTTTTGTTCAGTATAGTTGTTGCATGTTGTGTTTAGATTTCTGTTCAGTATAATTGTTGCATGTTGCATTTAGATTTTTGTTCAGTATAGTTGTTGCACCTTTAGATCTCCTGTCTTTCAACTGGATATTTTCATCCATTTTTACAATGGTGTTTTCTTGCCAATTACACACACAAAAATTCACCCCTTTTTTTTCTCCCCAATTTTGTGGTATCCAATTGGTAGTAGTTACTGGCTTGTCTCATCGCTGCAACTCCCGTACGGACTCGGGAGAGGCAAAGGTCGAGAGCCATGCGTCCTCCGAAACACAACCCAACCAAGCCGCACTGTTCTTGACACAATGGTCCCTCCAACCCAGGAGCCAGCTGCACCAATGTGTCGGAGGAAACACCGTACCTGGCGACCGTATCAGCATGCACTGCGCCCGGCCCGCCACAGGACTCGCTAGTGCACAATGAGAAAAGGATATCCCTGCCAGCCAAACCCTCCCTAACTCGAACGACGCTGGGCCAATTGTGCGCCACCCCATGGGCCTCCCGGTCACGGCCGGCTGCGACAGGGCCTGGACCCAAACCCTCTTGGTAGCCTCGTCAGGCCAACTGGTGGTACGAATTTGGGATATTTCATCCCATAACTGTCCCAGAATCAATTTGGATTAGGCTATTTCTTTCGCACACAGAACGACAAGCTGATCAATAGAATAGGTTAATAACAAAAAATACTATGGGGGAATAGTAGATTGACATAAGCTGAGGAAAAGTAAAGGAATTCGGTAAGAACACATGACGTTGCATTGTCGAGTTCCTTGTTCTGTTAAGATTAATTTCCATAATCTAAATTGTGCTTTCTGTCATTCTGAACTCTGTGGGTGGACGCCCTAGTCAGGTTACAAATGCTTATGGTCCGGTAAATATCTCAAATAAATTGCTGCCGGTCAAATGTCCAACTCCACATTTTCCGAAACGGAAACCCGAACGCACGCACACACTCAAAAGCTCAGTAGAACTCACACAGACAGGGAAGCAAGCAAGCACACACTAC
This sequence comes from Oncorhynchus nerka, assembly GCF_034236695.1. Classification (NCBI taxonomy): domain Eukaryota; kingdom Metazoa; phylum Chordata; class Actinopteri; order Salmoniformes; family Salmonidae; genus Oncorhynchus; species Oncorhynchus nerka. The sequence continues at coordinate 21,571,521 of NC_088401.1, read as the reverse complement.
ACATAGGAAATCCCAGCTGATCCTAGGGATGAAAGCAAACCCTGCAAATGATCCTGTACTGGAAACAGTAATCCTCCTAAGATAAGAGGGAAAAAACTAAAAGAGAAAGTATGGACTACACAAACACAAGTGCTACACACACACGCAAAATCTACTATTAAAATAAGTATTGCACATGTTCGCATCTTTTATATGCGAGTACTTAAAGATGCATCCTAATTTAAAAAAAATATCATATCCAAAACAAATCCAAGTAAAAAACAAACATTGACCTCTATACTTAAAAATAAATAAATGAAAAGCTAAACATCATTCAAAGCTTTCCAGTTCTGAGTCAAAAGCTGACTATTGGGCTTAGATATACCGAGAAGCCAAGTTGAATTTCCCCTTCTGACAGCTTTGGCTGGCCTTAAAAAGAGGTGTCCTCCCTCTTCCCTCAGCTTGGTGGAAATGGGTTTGTGTCGTGCTTCATGCCTCAATGAGTTCTTATACGAATTAAAACACCTCCAAAAGACTCCTTTATATAGTGTCCCCCCTCCTCTACCCAGCATCAAACCCTTGGCACAGACCTCAGCCCTCGCTACTCCCTCCCCAAAGGCTCTTATACTCTTATACTCAGCTATGTGAACGAGAGAGTGAGAGAGAAAGAAAGAGGAAGAGAGAAAAAGACAAAGAGAGCAAGAGAAGGAGAGAAGGAGGGAAAAAAATATAGCAAAAGAGAGCAAGGAAGAGCGAGATAGTGAGTAAAAGAGCAAGAAAGAAAGCAAGAGAGGGAGAGAGAAAGCAGCCAGAGCCTCTCAACATTAATTAAAACACACTCCACACTGGCACTAAACTGAGCAACAAGAGGGAACGGGAAAGGAGAGAATATAATTACAGAGAGAGGATATGAGCTGTGGATCCGCCAGAGGACCACAACTCCCACCACAGCAGAGCAGTCTTTGGATAGAGCTACAGACCTAGTTGAACAGCTACAGAAAGTCCCGAAGAACTACAGACCTGCTAGAATAGCTACAGACCTGCTAGAAAAACTAAAGGTTTGTTATAATGGCTACAAACCTGCTTGAAGAACGAAATACCTGTGAGATGAACTAAAGGTTTGTTATAATGGCTACAGACCTACTAGAACTACAGACCCGCCAGAAGAACTACAGACCCGCTAGAATAGCTACACACCTGCTAGAATAGCTACACACCTGCTAGAATAGCTACACACCTGCTAGAATAGCTACACACCTGCTAGAATAGCTACAGACCTTCTAGAAAAGCTACAAACCTGCTTGAAGAACGAAATACCTGCCAGAAGAACTAAAATGTTTGTTATAATGGCTACAGACTAACTAGAACTACAGTTGAGGTCAGAAGTTTACATACACCTTAGCCAAATACATTTAAACTCAGTTTTTCCACAATTCCTGACATTTAATACTTGTAAAAATGCCCTGTCTTAGGTCAGTTAGGATCACCACTTTACTTAAAGAATGTGTAATGTTAGAATAATAGTTGGTCAGAAGTTCACATACACTCAATTAGTATTTGGTAGCATTGCCTTCAAATTGTTTAACTTGGGTCAAACGTTTCAGGTAGCCTTCCACAAGCTTCCCAAAATAAGTTTGGTGAATTTTGGCCCATTCCTCCTGACAGAGCTGATGTAACTGAGTCAGGTTTGTAGGCCTCCTTGCTCGCACACACTTTTTCAGTTCTGCCCACAAATTTTCTATAGCATTGAGGTCAGGGCTTTGTGATGGCCAATCCAATTGACTTTGTTGTCCTTCACAAAATAGATGGCATCAGGAGGAGGGAAGTGCACCAGTCCCTCCTGCAGCAAAGCACTACCACAACATGATGCTGCAAACCCCATGCATCACGGTTGGGATAGTGTTTGTCGGCTTGCGAGCCTCCACCTTTTTGCTACAAACATAACAATGGTCATTATGGCCAAACAGTTCTATTTTTGTTTCATCAGACCAGAGGACATTTCGCCAAAAAGTACGATCTTTGGCCTTCCGGGTGGCGCAGTGGACTAGGGCACTGGGTTCGCGCCCAGGCTCTGTCGCAGCCGGCCGCGACCGGAAGGTCTGTGGGGCGACCCACGATTGGCCTAGCGTTGTCCGGGTTAGGGAGGGTTTGGCCGGTAAGGATATCCTTGTCTCATCGCGCACCAGTGACTCCTGTGGCGGGCAGGGCGCAGTGCACGCTAACCAAGGTCGCCAGGGGCACAGTGTTTTCTCCGACAAATTGGTGTGGCTGGCTTCCGGGTTGGATGTGCGCTGTGTTAAGAAGCAGTTGGGTTGGTTGGGTTGTGTTTCGGAGGACTCATGGCTTTCGACCTTCGTCTTTCCCGAGCCCGTACGGGAGTTGTAGAGATGAGACAAGATAGTAATTACTAACAATTGGATACCACAAAATTGGGAAGAAAAGGAGGTAAAATAAAATATTTAAAAAATACAAATTGAAAAAAGTACGATCTTTGTTGCAAACAGTAGTCTGGCTTTTTTATGGCGGTTTTGGAGCACTGGCTTCTTCCTTACTGAGCGGCCTTTCAGGTTATGTCGATATAGGACTCGTTTTACTGTGATTATAGATACTTTGTACCTGCTTCCTCCAGCATCTTCACAAGGTCCTTTGCTGTTGTTCTGGGATTGATTTGCACCGTTCGCACCAAAGTACATTCATCTCTAGGAGACAGAACGCAACTCCTTCTGAGCAGTATGACAGCTCCGTGGTCCCATGGTGTTTATACTTGCATACTATTGTTTGTACAGATGAACGTTGTACCTTCAGGCGTTTGGAAATTGCTCTCAAGGATGAACCAGACTTGTGGAGGTCTACAATTTGTTTTCTGAGGTCTTGGCTCATTTATTTAGATTTTCCCATGATGTCAAGCAAAGAGGCACTGAGTTTGAAGGTAGGCCTTGAAATACATCCACAGGTACACCTCCAATTGACTCAAATGATGTCAATTAGCCTATCAGAAACTTCTACAGCCATGACATCACTTTCTGGAATTTTCCAAGCTGTTTAAAGGCACAGTCAACTTAGTGTATGTAAACTTCTGACCCACTGAAACTGTGAAACAGTGAATTATACGTGAAATAATCTATCTATAAACAATTGTTGGAAAAATTACTTGTGTAATCACAAAGTAGATATCCTAACCGACTTGCCAAAAACTATAGTTTGTTAACAAGACAAAACTTACGACTTCAATTGTACATACCTGCTAGAATACCTACAGACCTGCTAGAAGAACTACAGACCTGCTAGAAGAACTAAAGGTTTGTTATAATGGCTACAGACATACAAGAACACTTACAGACCTGCTAGAATAGCTACAGTCCTGCTAGAATAGCTACTTACCTGCTAAAATAGCTACAGACCAGCTAGAAGAACTACAGACCTGCTAGAAGAACTACAGACCTGCTAGAAGAACTACTACAGACCTGCTAGAAGAACTACAGACCTGCTAGAAGAACTACAAACCTGCTAGAAGAACTACAGACCTGCTAGAAGAATTAAAGGTTTGTTATAATGGCTACAGACTTACTAGAACACCTACAGACCAGCTAGAATAGCTACATACCTGCTAGAAGAACTACAGACTAGTGGAGCTTCCAATCCAGTTTTGGGAAAGAAACCTTCCTGGAAAAAACGAGAGAAACAAATAGATGAAAAGCCTTACCTGCTTCACCCTTGGTCTCCCAGGGGAGAACTTCCTCTTGGAGATGGCAGGCTTCCCCATGCCAATCTTGGGAGTTAGGGGGAAAAAGGTTGTGGTGGTGGGAGGCACACAAGCACTATATCCAGAATGAGGTTGTGTCTGTGGTGGAGCAGCCTGGGCCTGGATTTGGACCTGAACCCAAGGAGGGCTGGCCTCCCTGGGGAAGGACTCTGTAGGGAAGAGGGGCTGGATTGGCATGAGCGAGAGCTCAGGGGACATTTCAGGGGAAGCCTTTGGGGCTTTGTCCTCTCGACTCGGTGAGCTGAAGTCCGAGAGGCTGCGGTTGCTGGCGGGCATGATATCCATTTCTTCTGTAGTATCCATGTCTACGGGGCTCTCCATTTCAGGAAGTTCAGCCATGGGACTAAGCTCATTTTCTCTGATTGTGTCTTCTGCAATGGGCAATACATTTGGAAGCAACACTTCCCCGTCGTCCAAAACAATTGGAGGCAACTCCTCATCCTCCAACCCCTGCAACTTCTCCTCAACCTCCTTTTCTGCAACTGCATCCTGCACCTCCTGCATGGGTTCCATAACATTTTGCTCAACAGTAGTCTCCATTGCAGCCAATTCCAAAAGCTTTGTTTCTACAGGTGCTACTTCCATAGGCTCCTCCTCCTCCACAGGAGCCTCTTCAGTAGTCTCCTCCAAAAGCTCATGAGATATTTCTTTGGTGGGTGTGGCTAAAGTAGTTTTTGAGTCCTCCGATTTGGTCTCCTCCCCCTCTACATCGCAGGGCAAAGCCTCCTCGGGCGCCGCACCTTTTTCCGTTTGTAAAGAGTCTGATATTTCCAGTTCCTGTTGGAAATCGTCCACGGGTGAGGCGGGACTCTGGGAGGCGAGCGGTGACACGTCCTCTAGAGTTCCAGACCTCTGTGGAGACTCCCGGCCCTCCGTCAGGGTAACGGTCACCTGAATCTCCTGCGCCAGTTCAACACCTGGAACAGAGAAAGCCAATCAAATAACAGCATAACCTTGTTTGTTTTTTATCATGCTTTATTGAATGGATGTTGTGCTGAACTTTTTCCAAAGTCACACCTAAAGCAAGTGGAGAGTTAGTGGTTGAGGGAAGTTATACTTAGACATTGTGATTTTAAAGCATACACAAGTGCACCAAAACATCAGGAACACCTGCTCTTTCCATGACAAACTGACCAGGTGAATCCTGGTGAAAGCTATGAAATGTTATTGATGTCACTTGTTAAAACGACTTCAATCAGTGTAGATGAAGGGGAGGAGACAGGTAAAATAATTATTTTTAAGCCTTGAGGCAATTGAGACGTGGATTGTGTATATGTGCCATTCAAAGGGTGAATGGGCAAGACAAAATATTTAGGTGCCTTTGAATGGGGTATGGTTGTAGGTGCCAGGCGCACCGGTTTGAGTGTGTCAAGAACTGCAAATCTGCAGAGTTTTTCACACTAAGCAGTTTCCCATGTGTATCAAGAATGGTCCACCACCCAAAGGACATCTAGACAATTTGACTGTGGGAAGCATTGGGGTGAACACGGGCCGGCATCCCTGTGGAACACTTTCGACACCTTGTAGAGTGAACGAAGGTGTTCCTAATATTTTGTACACTCAGTGTCGAAAGGTACCTGATGGAGACACTTTAGGCTCCTTTAGAGGGCCTGGACGCGCCTCCTCCTCCAGCCGATTGCCTGGACGCGCCTCCTCCTCCCCCTCCAGCCGAGGGCCTGGACGCGCCTCCTCCTCCAGCCGATTGCCTGGACGCGCCTCCTCCAGCCGATTGCCTGGACGCGCCTCCTCCTCCAGCCGAGGACCTGGACGCGCCGCCTCCTCCCCCTCCAGCCGGGGGCCTGGACGCGCCGCCTCCTCCCCCTCCAGCCGGGGGCCTGGACGCGCCTCCTCCTCCCCCTCCAGCCGGGGGCCTGGACGCGCCTCCTCCTCCCCCTCCAGCCGGGGGCCTGGACGCGCCTCCTCCTCCCCTCCAGCCGGGGGCCTGGACGCGCCTCCCCTCCTCCAGCCGGGGCCTGGACGCGCCTCCCCCTCCTCCAGCCGGGGGCCTGGACGCGCCGCCTCCTCCCCCTCCAGCCGGGGGCCTGGACGCGCCTCCTCCTCCCCCTCCAGCCGGGGGCCTGGACGCGCCTCCTCCTCCCCCTCCAGCCGGGGGCCTGGACGCGCCTCCCCTCCTCCAGCCGGGGGCCTGGACGCGCCTCCCCTCCTCCAGCCGGGGGCCTGGACGCGCCTCCCCTCCTCCAGCCGGGGCCTGGACGCGCCTCCCCCTCCTCCAGCCGGGGGCCTGGACGCGCCTCCCCCTCCTCCAGCCGGGGGCCTGGACGCGCCTCCCCCTCCTCCAGCCGAGGGCTTGGACGCGCCTCCCCCTCCTCCAGCCGAGGGCTTGGACGCGCCTCCCCCTCCTCCAGCCGAGGGCTTGGACGCGCCTCCCCTCCTCCAGCCGAGGGCTTGGACGCGCCTCCCCCTCCTCCAGCCGAGGGCTTGGACGCGCCTCCCCCTCCTCCAGCCGAGGGCTTGGACGCGCCTCCCCCTCCTCCAGCCGAGGGCTTGGACGCGCCTCCCCCTCCTCCAGCCGAGGGCTTGGACGCGCCTCCCCTCCTCCAGCCGAGGGGCTTGGACGCGCCTCCCCTCCTCCAGCCGAGGGCTTGGACGCGCCTCCCCTCCTCCAGCCGAGGGCTTGACGCGCCTCCCCTCCTCCAGCCGAGGGCTTGGACGCGCCTCCCCCTCCTCCAGCCGAGGGCTTGGACGCGCCTCCCCTCCTCCAGCCGAGGGCTTGGACGCGCCTCCCCTCCTCCAGCCGAGGGCTTGGACGCGCCTCCCCCTCCTCCAGCCGAGGGCTTGGACGCGCCTCCCCCTCCTCCAGCCGAGGGCTTGGACGCGCCTCCCCTCCTCCAGCCGAGGGCTTGGACGCGCCTCCCCTCCTCCAGCCGAGGGCTTGGACGCGCCTCCCCCTCCTCCAGCCGAGGGCTTGGACGCGCCTCCTCCTCCTCCAGCCGAGGGCTTGGACGCGCCTCCTCCTCCTCCAGCCGAGGGCTTGGACGCCTCCTCCTCCACCACAGCCATAAAGACATCTGGAAGACAGGAAATAACAACTAAGTCACAATTTGATTGAGAGCTCTGCTTCTCTCACAAAACTAGGCTTCCATCCAAATCTCACTGAAAATAACTGAAAAATCTGTTATGAGAGAAAATTTGGTCCTATTGAAAATCTGGCCATGAGACAAAGGAATAGATGAGAATAGACGATGGGAAATTGAGTCCCCACTCAACAATTCACAGCCCTTCCAATTAGGCTCTAATCTCAAGTTAATTAGGGAACATCTTCCTCCAAGGTACTGCAACTCCCCGCCCTCCCCATCCCAAAGTCCAAACCCCAGCTGGTTCAATAACTCAATACTTAGTGTTCCCTCTATAAACATTGCCTAATTTAATTGACAATTTTCAGTTTGATCCAAGTCCTCCCCGATGACAGTCATGCAATACTTCTCCACATTGCATCATGATTATAGCAGTGATACAGGACTACATTCTAGTATTTACATGAACTCCATCCACTATAGGAAGACTTGGTAATTGTTTAATAAGGAAGGGATGTGTGAAATGAGACAATAACATGATAAGCTTCATTTCAACACTCTAAGACTCACTGCATCTACTATCTAGGTCTACATCAATGCAAAAAAAGACTACTGGGGTAAAGTGCCCATAAGTTTCTTTCCATTTTCCGAAACAATCTAGTTCATTTCCCCTGCAACGACCTTTCACTCTCAACTCTCCATTTCTGTCTCTTCTCCTTCCATCTTCACCCCCTCTCCCCCCCTTCTTCCTCTGCTCTCCTCCTCACATTGGAGGAGCAGAAGCACATGCAGTAAAACCCAAAGAGGGAGGAGTCACCATGACAACCCCCGTTTACAAGGACCCACTCTTGTTAGAACACCAAGGCGATGTTTTCAGGCAGAAAATAAAAATCCCAGCGAATCGGGTAAGAGAGAGAGGAGAGGAGTTTGAACAATCCCACTGTGTTTGGCCTGCAATGAAAGTCTTAGGCTTTGCATGGCACCCCCACAACAGAACGGTGCATATAAACTCCCATGTCAAAACAGAGCTCAAGATTTATTTGAAAGCAAACTAAATAGGGTTTACAGTGAAATGGATGGGGGGGGGGCAGAACACAGGAGGAGAGTCATGGAACTCAAAGTTAAATCATCTGTACCTGAGGCCTCAGAGGACCCACCTGGTACTCTAGCACTACCACACCTCAATGGGAGGTTTAGATAGGCGCGATTCTACAGCAACATTCCCTCTAAGCTGCATGCAGGCGCGCAGCTCCCTGGGAGTGCTGCGCAGAGGAAATATCAACCCGCGCTGAGAAGCAATAGATTCAACTTCACTCAACTTTCTAGTTTTCTCCCTTAGTTAACACTATCAACGATTCCCTTAACTGTGGGATTTGTGATCGAACCAACGCATTAGCCATGTTCAATGGAACATACCGAAACAAAACAAACCATACAAGACTTAGTATGCCAAACTAACTATGCAAGAGATTTTGTTGTAGGCAGAACGCATCTAAGTTGGATTCCATTGCATGGACAGGCACGACTCAGGCCCGTACAAAGACTGGTGCACCATAACCAACAAGAGCTACAGTGGGCCTATATGCAAATAGACCATTGCCATATATGGATCTGTGCCATTGACTTTGAACTGGACTGTGTTTACAGCATTAGTGGTGCGCTTGTTTGAGAACAAAGCGAGAGCTACATGTAGCCATGTGTGCACATTTGTTCATATCCTTTGCTATTTAGTGAGTTATTAGCCAAGTTAAAGATAATTTATAGTCAGCAAAGGGGGAGTGCTCTTGTGAGTCAGGCAAAGAGCTTTTTTTTGTGTTAAAGGGGCAATCTTGTATTTTAAGACAGGCTTGAATAAGCTAAGTAGCCAATAGGCCTAGGGTAGCATGATGTGTTATTCTCTGTAATAATGGTATGGGAATAATGATGCATTGTATTTTGTAATGTGGTTTCTTGCATCAAATGCCACATTTTCAGTCACATCCTTGTCTGAAGGACAATTGGATAAACAGGTTCATGACAAGTAAGGCTGTTACGGTGACCGTATTACCGCCACACCGGCGGTCTCGAGTCATGAAGGCAGTCAAATTCCGTGTGTCCATTTAGTCACTGTAATTAGGCTTCTCCAAGCTCTGATGCTGCTGATGGTCATTAGCAGCCTACCAAACTTGCTAACTGCCTGGTACTCGGCAGTCGATTGTTCCTCTAACCACTCTTGACATCAATGCAAATGTAAATCAAAAATCTAATTAAACACTTCATGAGAGCCAAAGAGCTCATGTTGCGCATTATTTCTATAGGCTATGCAATTGCGTGAGAAAACAGAGTGATGGCCTCTATTAAAAAGAGGATCCAGCAGTTTTCTATAGGCTAGGCCTACTATATTTATTTTTCAATTTAAACAGATCGCTGATCTTCAAAACAGGCGTACAGCCTACCATCCATTCATGGATGTAAATGGTTACTTTCTAAATGTTGTTACAGTTACCTTATGTCAGGCTTTATGGGTTGGTTATGTAGAAGAAGACAAAAAGGCTTCTTCTACATATAATATCCATTCATGGATGTAAATGGGTTGGTTATGATTAAATTATATCTTTACATTAACAACCAATGTCCATCAGAATACCAGTCATTCCAATGAACTTGACCTTCAATAATAGGACATATGAAAGGAAATATGAACGTATAGATTAGCCAAATTGTTTTACCTGAGCATAACCCCAAAACTAAGGACTGATTAGCCAGCCTTACTCTGTTGTTAATGGTTTTGTCGTCATGAGGACTGATTGGGCTCATTGATTCGAGTTGAAAAATAAATGCTGCGCTCATGGAATGGCACGCTTTCAGCACAACTGAAAAGTGCTATTTACATGTGAAAATTAATAACATATGCTGCATTCACTATAGGCCTATTATTAACCTTTTTGTTGGTGACACATTGATATCTTGAAAATATTAAGCTGTTTAAAAGGCAAATCTACAGATGAAACAACAACAAAACGTACACCCCGTCTCTGTTTTGGTAAAACGCAGGGATGGGCATGGAGAAATGTAACTACGCTCAGATTAATAGACAGAGCTATGGATGCAAGGACTGACAATCCATTACATAAAAGTATTGTTTTAACTATGTTATGAGGCTATACAATGTTTGTTTACATTTACAATGTTTAAAAAAAACATTGGAGAAAAACAAGCTTATATTTTGTGTCCTCATGGCATGTGACAGTTGAACTAAGCTCACGAGGCATTTAGACATTAAATGCTTCAAGAATCAATGGATAGATATATGTATAAGTCAAAAAATGGATGTACAGTTGAAGTCGGAAGTGTACATACACCTTAGCCAAATACATTTAAACTCAGTTGTTCACAATTTCTCACATTTAATCCTAGTAAAAAATTCACTGTTTTAGGTCAGTTAGGATCACCACTTTATTTTAAGAATATGAAATGTCAGAATAATAGTAGAGAGAATTATATATTTCAGCTTTTATTTATTTCATCACATTCCCAGTGGGTCAGAAGTTTACATACACTCAATTAGTTTTTGGTAGCATTTCCATTAAACTGTTTAACTTGGGTCAAACGTTTCGGGTAGCCTTCCACAAGCTACACAATAAGTTGAGCGAATTTTGGCCCATTCCTCCTGACAGAGCTGGTGTAACTGAGTCAGGTTTGTAGGCCTCCTTGCTCACACATGCTTTTTCATTTCTGCCCACAAATGTTCTGTAGGATTGAGGTCAGGGCTTTGTGATGGCCACTCCAATACCTTGACTTTGTTGTCCTTAAGCCATTTTCCCAAAACTTTGGAAGTATGCGTCGGGTCATTGTCCATTTGGAAGATCCAATTTGCGACCAAGCTTTAACTTCCCGACTGAGGTCTTGAGATGTTGCTTCAATATATCCACATCATTTTCTTTCCTCATGATGCCATTTATTTTGTGCACCAATCCCTTCTGCAGCAAAGCACCCCCACAACATGATGCTGCCACCCCCGTGCTTCACAGTTGGGATGGTGTTCTTCAGCTTGCAAGGCTCCCCCTTTTTCCTCCAAACATAACAATGGTCATTATGGCAAAACAGTTCTATTTTTGTTTCATCAGACCAGAGGATATTTCTCCAAAAAGTATGATCTTTGTCCCCATGTGCAGTTGCAAACCATAGTCTGGCTTTTTTATGGCGGTTTTAGAGTAGTGGCTTCTTCCTTGCTGAGCGGCCTTTCAGGTTGTCATTATAGGACTTGTTTTACTGTGGATATAGATACTTTTGTACCGGTTTCCTCCAGCATCTTCACAAGGTCCTTTGCCGTTGTTCTGGGATTGACTTACACTTTTCGCACCAAAGTAGATTAATCTCTAGGAGAGAGAACACGTCTCCTTCCCGAACAGTATGATGGCTGCGTGGTCCATGGTGTTTGTACTTGTGTACTATTGTTTGTACAGTTGAACGTGGTATCTTCAGGCGTTTGGAAATTGCTCCCAAGGATGAACCAGACTTCGGATGCCGACAGCAGTCGCACCACTGGAAGACATAGCTTGGACTGTAGTCTACAAAAGCCTATTCCTAATCTTTTCCAGCGATCCATCAAACACATATGATGTGTCATCATAGTGGTCTCTGACTCCCGCCTTTTTTCAATGCCGATTTTTTTCCTGCTGCCCGTTTCGAGACAGGTGCATGAAGGGTCCATTCTAAAGTAAAACACATTTCACACATATATTATTTAGTATATGTTAACCAGTTGGATATAGGGGGAACTATTTTAATTTTTGGATGAAATATCTTAAACAAGATATTTTGTCACGAAAGGATGCTCGACTATGCATATAATTGACAGCTTTGGAAAGAAAACACTCGGACGTTTCCAAAACTGTCTGTGAGTGCCACAGAACTGATGTTACAGGCGAAACCCAGATAAAAATCCAATCAGGAAGTGACGCATTTTTTTAAACCGCCTCATGCCAATGACTCCTTATATGGCTGTGAATGAACTACGAATGAGCTTAGGTTTTCCACGCATTCCCCAAGGTGTCTACAGCATTGTGACGTCTTTTTAGGCATTTCCATTGGAGAATAGCTCTAAGGGACCATATTTGGCGAGTGGTCACATGGTGTCTCCAGGAGAAAATCTTGCGTAAAATACTGAGGTAGCCATTTTTCCAATCACTTATGAGAAAAAAATTGCCTAGACGGATATATTATCGAATATATATGTTTAAAAAACCTTGAGGATGGATCCTAAACAATGTTTGCAGTGTTTCTGTCGATATTATGGAGCAAATTTTGAAAAAAGGTTTGGCGTTATAGTTTAAGTATTTTTCGGTCGATTTCTCAGCCAAAACTTTTGAACAAACGGGACCTTTTTCGCCTACAAAAATATTATTTTTGGAAAAAAGGAACATTTGCTATCTAACTGGGAGTCTCCTGAGTGAAAGCATCTGAAGTTCTTCAAAAGGTAAATGATTTAATTTGGTTGCTTTTCTTATTTTCGTGAAAATTTTGCCTGCTGCCAGCAGAGCCTAGCATAGCATTATGCCATGGTGAACTTACACAAATGTTTGTCTAGCGTTGGCTGTAACGCATATTTTGAAAATCTGAGATGACAGTGTTGTTAACAAAAGGCTAAGCTTGTGTTTGAATATATTTATTTCATTTCATTTGCGATTTTCATAAATAGCAACAGTTGCGTTATGGTAATGCGCTTGAGGCTATGATTACGCTCCCGGATACGGGATTGCTAGTCGCAAGAAGTTTTAAGACAAGATTATATCAAGTATATAGTGTGATGGTGACAATATTAGCCTATCACTTGTGAATGGTTTGTATCACAACTAAAGTCGACAAATAACTTCTCAAAATGAACCACATTAATCCGCTTTACAACAGGTGCAGAGCCTAACTGGCATACACTCAGCGCGTGAGTTAAGTTTGGGGAAGATTATTTTTCACCATAAAAATGCACCTTCATAATAAAAGCATTACATGCACAATCACATTTGTGTTTACTTTTAAGAACGGTGTTTTCGTGCTAAAGGAACATTCGTGAATATGGCCTACTGCCGTGTCTGCATTGCTGTGCTTTTTATGTTAAGAAATAGCGTAATAGTTTATCAACATTTTAAGCTAAACGCTCTCATCTGTTGCGTAAGGCTCATTGCTTAAAACAGGATTTTTGATGCTAGTGGTTATATTAAATTGGGATCTATCGCATCCCACAACTGTCCCAGACTATGATTGGAATATTTATTTCTCACACAGAATAGGTCAACTTTTGTACTGTGGGGGATAGTAACAGTGGCTTGTAGGCTATGCGTGGAAGCCAGGAGATGTGTTTATGTTCATTAACGGTCAATTACCATGAGACCAGCAGTTATTTGCTTGAATCACCGGCTGACAAAATGTCATGACCGCCACAGCCCTAATGTCAAGCCCTGCATGTTTTTTTTTCAAACGCCTCATGGAATGTTGGACTATTTCCATGTTAAAATGTTATAGGATGCATCTTTTCCATAGTTTTTGATGGTAGACCACTCTGGTAGGCCTACATTATGATCAAATAGCCACAAGTAGCCGACTTGACCGCTGTTAAAACTAACTTAGTGGGTACAGCCTCAGTGCTCACAGTAAACGGAAGTTGCACAGAATTTTCACAATGTTCAAGTTTGCGCTCAGCAGACCTGATATTTTGCTCAGTGACAAAAAAAAATGACATTGCATAAACATGCCTGAAAATTTTGCTGTGACACCTCAAATTTTTATTTACGAGCAAACGTATCTACCAGGAAAATTAAGGATTCCATCTTTACCATCTCACATATTTTTCATTGTGCCCCTAAATATCTTTGTGTGAGCCAACATTTTTCAACTTAGGCGCACACATGCTCCTTGTAAAAAAGGAAAACTCATGAGTTCATAGGTTTACTGGTAAAATGCACGACAGGGAACTTCAAGGGCACTCCAGGCAGAGCAAAATTCAGTTCAAAATTCAGGTGGTAGAGAAACCAAAAAAGGTTGGGAACCACTATTGTAGAGGCAGAAAGATGTGTGTGAGTGAGTGAGTGAGTGAGTGAGTGAGTGAGTGAGTGAGTGAGTGAGTGAGTGAGTGAAAAAGCAAGGGTGAAAGCAAGAGGACAGACAGAGGCGGGAGAGATGGAGAAAGTGCCTATTTTTTTATCCACTAGTGGTAAATACACCAGCATCTCTCCATCTCCGTCTCTTTGCTGCTACCACCATCTACGCTCGGCTAACACAGATGGAAGAAGAGGGCAACGAGGACAGAGCATCCCATTGGCTGAGCCCGGGGAGTTATTTTTAACTTGTGGCAGAACCGCCACTGTCTCCTGAGATGGCCCCCCCCCCCAAGAGAGCCGTAAATCTCAGCACCATCAGAGAGCACAGACAGGCACAAGACTGGATTCCCTTCACATTTCCATTCTCATTTATCTGATTATGCTGTCAGGCTGTGTTTTCAGAGAAAAAGTGAAGAATGTTGGTTCAATGTGGGACTGCCCATATGGAAATCTATACATGTATGATTGTAAGTTGCCTTGTTTAAAAGCATCTGCTAAATGGCATATATTATTTTATACTGAACAAAAATATAAAATGCAACAATGTCAAACATTTTACCAAGTTACAGTTCAAATAAGGAAATCAGTCAATTTAAATAAATTCATTAGGATCTATGGATATCACATGACTTTGCAGGGGCGCAGCCATGGGTGGGCTTTGGAGCCAGGCCCAGCCAATCCGAATTTGTTTTCTCACACAAAAGGGCTTTATTACAGACAGAAATACTCCTCAGTTTCATTTGCTGTTTGGGTGGCTGTTCTCAGACGATCCCGCAGATAAAGACGCCTGAAATGGAGGTCCTGGGCTGGCGTGGTTATATGTGGTCTGTTATTGTAAGGCAGGTTGGACGTACTGCCAAATTCTCTAAAATGACGTTGGAGGCAGCTTGTGGTAGAGACAACTCTGGCTGGACATTCCTGCAGTTAGCATGTCAATTACCCACACCCTCAAAACTTGAGACATCTGTGGCATTGTGTTGTGTGTCAAAACTGCACATTTTAGAGTGGTCTTTTACGATAGCAATAACACACTATGGAGGTTTGTGGTATATGGCCAATATACCACGGCTAAGGGCTGTAACCAGGCACTCCGCATTGCATCATGCATAAGAACAGCCCTTAGCCATGGTATATTGGCTATATATTACACTCCCTCAGGTCTTGTTGCTTAATTATAGAATACAAATCTACACTTCACAGCCAAAAGTATGTGGACACCTGCACGTCAAACATCTTCTAAAAAAATAAATGGGCATTAATATGGAGTTGGTCCCCTCTTTGCTGCTATAACAGCCTCCACTCCTCTTGGAAGGCTTTCCACTAGATGTTGGAACATTGCTGAGGAGACTTGATTCTATTCAGCCACAAGATGAGGTCGGGCAATGATGTTGGGCGATTCGGCCTGGCTCGCAGTCGGCATTTCAACTCATACCAAATGTGTTCGATAGGGTTGAGGTCAGAGCTCTGTGCAGGCCAGTCAGGTTCTTCCAAACTGATCTCGACAAACTGTATCTGTATGGACCTCGCTTTGTGCACGAGGGCACTGTCATGCTGAAACAGGAAAGGGCATTCCCCAAACTGTTGCCACAAAGTTGGAAGCACAGAATCATCTAGACTGTAATTGTATGCTGTAGCATTAAGATTTCCCTTCACTGGAACTAAGGGGCCTAGCCCTAACCATGAAAAACAGCCCCAGACCAATACTCCTCCACCAAACTTTCCAGTTGGCACTATGCATTCAGGCAGGTAGCATTCTCATGGCATTCACCAAACCCAAATTCATCAGTCCATCAGACTGACAGATGGTGAAGCATGATTCATCACTCCAGAGAACATGTTTCCACTGCTCCAGAGTCCAATTGCGCATGGTGAACTTAGGCTTGTGTGCGGCTGCTCGGTCATGGCAACCCATTTCATGAAGCTCCCAACGAACGCTACAGGTCTTGTGCTGACGTTGCTTCCAGAGGCAGTTTGGAACTCAGTAGTGCGTGTTGCAAACGAGGACAGATGATTTTTACGCGCTACACACTTCAGCACTCCCATTCTGTGAGCTTGTGGCCTACAACTTCACGGCAGAGCCGTTGTTACTCCTACAAGCTTCCACTTCACAATAACAGCAGTTGACCAGGGCAGCATAGCTGGGCAGACATTTGACAAATTGTCTTGTTGGAAAGGTGGCATCCTATGACGGTGCCACGTTGAAAGTCACTCAGCTCTTCAGTGAGGCCATTCTACTGCCAATGTTTGTCTATGGAGATTGCATGGCTGTGTACTGGATTTTAGACTTTATATAAAATCTGGACCCCTACAAATCAGCTGGGCTAGACAATCTGAAATGGTTGCAACCCCTATTACTAGCCTGTTCAACCTCTCTATGGTATCGTCTGAGATTCCCAAAGATTGGAAAGTTGCCGCGGTCATTCCCTCTTCAAAGTGGGTGACACTATAGACCCAAACTGCTACAGACCTATATCTATCCTACCCTGTCTTTCTTAGGTCTTCGAAAGCCAAGTTAACAAACAGATTACCGGTCATTTCGAATCCTACCGTACCTTCTCCACTATGCAATCTGGTTTCAGAGCTGGTCATGGGTGTACCTCAGCCACGCTCAAGGTCCTAAACGACATCATCACCACCATCAATAAGAGACAATACTGTGCAGCTGTATTCATCGACCTGGCCAAGGCTTTCGACTCTGTCAATCACCACATTCTTATTGGCAGAATCGACAGCCTTGGTTTCTCAAATGATTGCCTCGCCTGGTTTACCAACTACTTCTCTGATAGAGTTCAGTGTGTCAAATCGAGGGGCCGTTTGTCCGGACCTCTGGCAGTCTCTATGGGGGTGCCACAGGGTTCCATCCTCGGGCCGACTCTTCTCTGTATACATCAATGATGTTGCTCTTGCTGCTGGTGACTCTCTGGTACACCTCTACGCAGACGACACCATTCTGTATACTTATGGCCCCTCTTTGGACACTGTGTCAACTAACCTACAGACGAGCTTGAATGCCATACTACAACTCTCCTTCCGTGGTCTCCAACTGCTCTTAAACGCAAGTAAAACTAAATACATGCTATTCAACCGATCAGTGCCCGCACCTGCTCGCTCGCCCGCCCAGCATCACTACTCTGGACTAGAGGTCCAATTTACTGATTTCCGATTGTTATGAAAACTTGAAATCGTCCCAAATTAATCGGCCATTCCGACTAATCGGTCGACCTCTACTCTGGATGGCTCTGACTTAGAATACGTGGACAACTACAAATACCTAGGTTAGACCGTAAACTCTCCTTCCAGACTCACATTAAGCATCTCAAATCCAAAATTAAATCTAGAATTGGCTTCCTATATCGCAACAAAGCATACTTCACTCATGCTGCCAAACATACCCTCGTAAAACTGACCATCCTACCGATCCTAGACTTCGGAGATGACATCTATAAAATAGCCTCCAACACTCTACTCAACAAACTGGATGCAGTCTATCACAGTGCCATACGTTTTGTCACCAAAGCCCCATACACTACCCACCATTGCGACCTGTACGCTCTAGTTGGTTGGCCCTCGCTTTATACTCGTCGCCAAACCCACTGGCTACAGGTTATCTACAAGTCTCTGCTAGGTAAAGCAGCACCTTATCTCAGCTCACTGGTCACCATAGCAGCACCCACTTGTAGCCAGTGCTACAGCAGGTATATCTCACTGGTCACCCCGAAGTCAATTACTCCTTTGGTCATCTTTCCTTCCAGTTCTCTGCTGCCAATGACTGGAAAGAACTCCAAAAATCTCTGAAGCTGGAGACTCATCTCTCCCTCACTAGCTTTAAGCACCAGCTGTCAGAGCAGCTCACAGATCACTGCACCTGTGCTTAGCCCATCTATCTACCTACCTCATCCCGATACTGTATTTATTTATTTATCTTGCTCCTTTGCACCCCAGTATCTCTACTTGCACATTCATCTTCTGCACATGTACCATTCCAGTGTTTAATTGATATATTGATGGGGACTAGAGGTCGACCGATTAATCAGAATGGCCGATTAATTAGGGCCGCTTTCAAGTTGTTTTCATAACAATCGGAAATTTGTATTTGTTGACGGCGATTTTGCCGTTTTTTTTTATACCTTTATTTAACTAGGCAAGTCAGTTAAGAACACATTCTTATTTTCAATGATGGCCTAGGAACGGTGGGTTAACTGCCTCGTTCAGGGGCAGAACGACAGATTTTCACCTTGTCAGTTTGGGTGAAACAATCTTGCAACCTTACAGTTAACTAGTCCAATGCAATAATGACCTGCCTCTTGTTGTACTCCACAAGGAGACTGCCTGTTACGTGAATACAGTAAGCCAAGGTAAGTTGCTAGCTAGCATTAAACTTATCTTATGAAAAACAATCAATCATAATCACAAGTTAACTACACATAGTTGATGATATTACTAGATATCCAAGATGGCGTAGCAGTAAGTTGTCCTGTCGTATCGTCTCTCTGTAAATAATCGTCTCTTTTCGTCTCTTTTTCGTTTTAGATATTTTTTCTTCGCATATCTTTAAAAACATTTTGCTAAACCTAAGCTTCCAAATACTCTTCTGCAACCCGCCAATGTAGCTACTTTTCCTAAAGTAGTTATATTTACTTCGGAACCGGACCCCCTCAACTGAAGCTAGCCAGCTAACTACCAGCTATGCTAGCGGTCTTCAGCTAACCGGTCATCAACTAACCTTTAGCCCGGAAAGCTCTCGCCAGTTCGAACAACGCGACGCTAACCAGAGCATAACGGACCTATTTAATTTTTTACCCCCGGATTCCCACCACAAACGGAACATTCTTCAGCTGGATCTTCACAACTAGCTATCGAGCTAAACAGCAACCCTGGTTGATTACTCCTGGCTAGCGTTTCCACCCACGTAGCTTGAAGCTAGACCGGCCAGAGCTCCTAGCATACTCCTGGGCTACAATACCTTGACCTACGACCGGTCTATCAATATCACTGCATGAAGAGGAATAAACAGACTCACCCCATCGCGACGTCCTCCAAAGGCTAACTCTCTAGCCCTCGCCATCTCCTTGCTTGCTAATTCGGCATGCTAACTGCTAGCTTGTTTAGCCCAGGTCCGCTAACTACTACCTTGTTTACCCCGGCCTGCTAATCTGTTAGCACAGGCCTGCTAACCGTCTGCATCGCCGTGTCCCAAAAACGCAGTGGCCCATATGTACTCTATCTCTTCCCGATTTTTTTAAAAATTTGTTTATACCTTCCGGAAACCTGCCTCACCCAATGTGATACGGAATCGCTATTATCTTTATTTTTAGAACACACTCAAGAACCTCCAGAAGCTAACCAGCTAGCTAGCTACAAGCTATTTAGTCATTGTTAGTTTTTTTTAACCTGGATAACACTCGCCAGCCCAGCCCCCCCTGCCCCATCCACCGCTGCCCCCTGGACTCTGATCACTTGGCTACATAGCTGATGCACGCTGGACTGTCCATTAATCACGGTACTCCATTCTGCTTGTTTGTTTTATCTGTCGGCCGAGTTGCCTAGTCAATGCCATCTCACCTGCTGTTGTTATGCTAGCTGATTAGCTGTTGTCTCACCCATTGTTTTAGCTAGCTTTCCCAATTCAACACCTGTGATTACTGTATGCCTCGCTGTATGTCTCTCTCAAATGTCAATATGCCTTGTATACTGTTTGCTCAGGTTAGTTATCATTGTTTTAGTTCACAATGGAGCCCCAAGTCCCATTCCTCATACCCCTGACACCTTCTTTGTCCCACCTCCCACATATGTGGTGACCTCACCCATTACAACCAGCATGTCCAGAGATAAAACCTCTCTCATCATCACCCAGCGCCTGGGCTTACCTCCGCCGTACCCGCACCCCACCATACCCCTGTCTGTGCATTATGCCCTGAATATATTCTACCATGCCCAGAAACCTGCTCCTCTTATTCTCTGTCCCCAACGCTCTAGGCGACCAGTTTTGATAGCCCTTAGCCGCACACCCTCATACTACTCCTTCTCTGTTCCGCGGGTGATGTGGAGGTAAACCCAGGCCCTGCATGTCCCCAGGCACCCTCATTTGTTGACTTCTGTGATCGAAAAAGCTTTGGATTCATGCATGTCAACATCAGAAGCCTCCTCCCTAAGTTTGTTTTACTCACTGCTTTAGCACACTCTGCTAACCCTGATGTCCTTGCCGTGTCTGAATCCTGGCTCAGGAAGGCCACCAAAAATTCAGAGATTTCCATACCCAACTATAACATCTTCCGTCAAGATAGAACTGCCAAAGGGGGAGGAGTCGCAGTCTACTGCAGAGATAGCCTGCAAAGTAATGTCATACTTTCCAGGTCCACACCCAAACAGTTCGAACTACTAATTCTGAAAATTACTCTCTCCAGAAATAAGTCTCTCACTGTTGCCGCCTGCTACCGACCCCCCTCAGCTCCCAGCTGTGCCCTGGACACCATTTGTGAATTGATTGCCCCCCATCTAGCTTCAGAGTTTGTTCTGTTAGGTGACCTAAACTGGGATATGCTTAACACCCCGGCAGTCCTACAATCTAAGCTAGATGCCTTCAATCTCACACAAATCATCAAGAAACCCACCAGGTACAACCCTAACTCTGTAAGCAAGGGCACCCTCATAGACGTCATCCTGACCAACTGGCCCTCCAAATACACCTCCGCTGTCTTCAACCAGGATCTCAGCGACCACTGCCTCATTGCCTGTATCCGCTACAGTGCCGCAGTCAAACGACCACCCCTCATCACTGTCAAACGCTCCCTAAAACACTTCTGTGAGCAGGCCTTTCTAATCGACCTGGCCCGGGTATCCTGGAAGGACATTGACCTCATCCCGTCAGTTGAGGATGCCTGGTCATTCTTTAAGAGTAACTTCCTCACCATTTTAGATAAGCATGCTCCGTTCAAAAAATGCAGAACTAAGAACAGATACAGCCCTTGGTTCACTCCAGACCTGACTGCCCTCGACCAGCACAAAAACATCCTGTGGCGGACTGCAATAGCATCGAACAGTCCCCGCGATATGCAACTGTTCAGGGAAGTCAGGAACCAATACACGCAGTCAGTCAGGAAAGCTAAGGCCAGCTTCTTCAGGCAGAAGTTTGCATCCTGTAGCTCCAACTCCAAATAGTTCTGGGACACTGTGAAGTCCATGGAGAACAAGAGCACCTCCTCCCAGCTGCCCACTGCACTGAGGCTAGGGAACACGGTCACCACCGACAAATCCATGATTATCGAAAACTTCAACAAGCATTTCTCAACGGCTGGCCATGCCTTCCGCCTGGCTACTCCTACCTCGGCCAACAGCTCCGGCCCCCGCAGCTCCTCGCCCAAGCCTCTCCAGGTTCTCCTTTACCCAAATCCAGATAGCAGATGTTCTGAAAGAGCTGCAAAACCTGGACCCGTATAAATCAGCTGGGCTTGACAATCTGGACCCTCTATTTCTGAAACTATCCGCCGCCATTGTCGCAACCCCTATTACCAGCCTGTTCAACCTCTCTTTCATATCGTCTGAGATCCCCAAGGATTGAAAGCTGCCGCAGTCATCCCCCTCTTCAAAGGGGAGACACCCTGGACCCAAACTGTTACAGACCTATATCCATTCTGCCCTGCCTATCTAAGGTCTTGAAAGCCAAGTCAACAAACAGGTCACTGACCATCTCGAATCCCACCGTACCTTCTCCGCTATGCAATCTGGTTTCCGAGCCGGTCACGGGTGCACCTCAGCCACACTCAAGGTACTAAACGACATCATAACCGCCATCGATAAAAGACAGTACTGTGCAGCCGTCTTCATCGACCTTGCCAAGGCTTTCGACTCTGTCAATCACCATATTCTTATCGGCAGACTCAGTAGCCTCGGTTTTTCGGATGACTGTCTTGCCTGGTTCACCAATTACTTTGCAGACAGAGTTCAGTGTGTCAAATCGGAGGGCATGTTGTCCGGTCCTCTGGCAGTCTCTATGGGGGTGCCACAGGGTTCAATTCTCGGGCCGACTCTTTTCTCTGTGTATATCAATGATGTTGCTCTTGCTGCGGGCGATTCCTGATCCACCTCTACGCAGACGACACCATTCTATACACTTTCGGCCCGTCATTGGACACTGTGCTATCTAACCTCCAATCGAGCTTCAATGCCATACAACACTCCTTCCGTGGCCTCCAACTGCTCTTAAACGCTAGTAAAACCAAATGCATGCTTTTCAACCGATCGCTGCCTGCACCCGCATGCCCGACTAGCATCACCACACTGGATGGCTCCGACCTTGAATATGTGGACACCTATAAGTACCTAGGTGTCTGGCTAGACTGCAAACTCTCCTTCCAGACCCATATCAAACATCTCCAATCGAAAATCAAATCAAGAGTCGGCTTTCTATTCCGCAACAAAGCCTCCTTCACTCACGCTGCCAAGCTTACCCTAGTAAAACTGACTATCCTACCGATCCTCGACTTCGGCGATGTCATCTACAAAATTGCTTCCAACACTCTTCTCAGCAAACTGGATGCAGTTTATCACAGTGCCATCCGTTTTGTCACTAAAGCACCTTATACTACCCACCACTGCGACTTGTATGCTCT
This sequence comes from Oncorhynchus nerka, assembly GCF_034236695.1. Classification (NCBI taxonomy): domain Eukaryota; kingdom Metazoa; phylum Chordata; class Actinopteri; order Salmoniformes; family Salmonidae; genus Oncorhynchus; species Oncorhynchus nerka. The sequence goes on along the minus strand of NC_088401.1, from coordinate 21,549,062 downwards.
AGTCGGCTGGCCCTCGCTACATATTCGTCGCCAGACCCACTGGCTCCAGGTCATCTACAAGGCCATGCTAGGCAAAGCTCCGCCTTATCTCAGCTCACTGGTCACGATGGCAACACCCATCCGTAGCACGCGCTCCAGCAGGTGTATCTCATTGATCATCCCTAAAGCAAACACCTCATTCGGCCGCCTTTCGTTCCAGTACTCTGCTGCCTGTGACTGGAACGAATTGCAAAAATCACTGAAGTTGGAGACTTTTATCTCCCTCACCAACTTCAAACATCAGCTATCTGAGCAGCTAACCGATCGCTGCAGCTGTACATAATCTATTGGTAAATAGCCCACCCATTTTCACCTACCTCATCCCCACAGTTTTTATTTATTTACTTTTATGCTCTTTTGCACACCAATATCTCTACCTGTACATGATCATCTGATCATTTATCACTCCAGTGTTAATCTGCAATATTGTAATTATTCGCCTACCTCCTCATGCCTTTTGCACACATTGTATATAGACTCCCCTTTTTTTCTCTACTGTGTTATTGACTTGTTAATTGTTTACTCCATGTGTAACTCTGTGTTGTCTGTTCACACCGCTATGCTTTATCTTGGCCAGGTCGCAGTTGCAAATGAGAACCTGTTCTCAACTAGCCTACCTGGTTAAATAAAGGTGAAATAAAAAAATAAAAAAATATTATCTAGCGTGTCATGCGTATAATCTGACTGAACATACAAGTATCTGACTGAGCGGTGGTAGGCAGAAGCAGGCGCATAAACATTCATTCAAACAGCACTTTTGTGCGTTTTGCCAGCAGCTCTTCGTTGTGTGTCAAGCATTGCACTGTTTTGACTTCAAGCATATCAACTCCCGAGATGAGGCTGGTGTAACCGAAGTGAAATGGCTGGCTAGTTAGCGTGCGCTAATAGCATTTCAAACGTCACTCGCTCGCTCTGAGCCTTGGAGTGGTTGTTTCCCTTGCTCTGCATGGGTAACGCTGCTTCGAGGGTGGCTGTTGTCGTTGTGTTGCTGGTTCGAGCCCAGGGAGGAGCAAGAAGAGGGACGGAAGCTATACTGTTACACTGGCAATACTAAAGTGCCTATACGAACATCCAATAGTCAAAGGCTAATGAAATACAAATGGTAGAGAGAAATAGTCCTATAATTCCTATAATTCCTACAACCTAAAACTTCTTATCTAGGAATATTGAAGACTCATGTTAAAGGAAACACCAGCTTTCATATGTTCTCATGTTCTGAGCAAGGAACTTAAACGTTAGCTTTCTTACATGACGAATATTGCACTTTTACTTTCTTCTCCAACACCTTGTTTTTGCATTATTTAAACCAAATTGAACATGTTTCATTATTTATTTGAGGCTAAATTGATTTTATTGATGTATTATATTAGTGTTAAAATTAGTGTTCATTCAGTATTGTTGTGTAATTGTCATTATTACAAATAAAATTTTAAAAAATCAAAATTGGCTGATTAATCAGTATCGGCTTTTTTGGTCCTCCAATAATCGGTATCGGTGTTGAAAAATCATAATCGGTCGACCTCTAGATGAGACTCCCACTAGAATGATGTAGTTAATGTAATACAAAGGGAGCGGTCAGTACTTGGCTCTGTGAAAAGCAGGCGGTGTCCCAAATGGCACCCTTTTTCCTAAATAATAATAATAGTCCCCATGGGCCATGGTCAAAAGTAATGCACTACATAGGGAATAGGGTGCTATTTGGGACACAAGGCCCTTGCTTGAATCACACCCTTGACATTGAGGCAAGAGCTCCCATTGTCTGGAGTGGTAGAGAGAAAAATAAAAAAAAGGTGCTGAAGTTCCAATCACACTGAAACACACACAACACCATAGCCTCAGCTGCACTGGCTAGATCGAGAGACAGGGTAGATGTAGAAAGCAAGAGAGAAGACCGGAGAGAGGGAGGGAGAGAAAGTGAGATAGGACCAGTAGTGAAATAATAGAGCCAACAGGATATAAAGTGTGAAAAAGGGGCTTAGTCAAAACTCATCTGACTGAGCGACCCCCCCCATCTCGTCTCCGCCTCTCTAGAACACATCCCCGTCATCACCCAGTCCCAGGCATTCAGCCTATATGTGCCCAAGGAGAGACCTTCCACCTCTTCTCCTATGAGCAGCACAGAAATAGAGGGCAGGGGAGGGGGAATGGGAGGGAGGGAACGAACAAGACAGAGAAATAGGTAAGGCAGACAGTCGTGAGACACAGACCGGTGTGCAATAACCAATCAGAACTGCAGTAGGCCTATATGCAAATAGACCTATATGCAAATATGGATTTGTGCCACTCAATTGAACTGGACTGTGTTAACAGCATGAACAGATGTGCTTGTTTTGAGATCAAAGGAAGAGCTATATGTAGCGAGTACGCACATTGAATCATTTTACTCTTATATTCACCAAAATACTTATTTTCCACCATAATTTGCAAATAAATTCATTAAAAATGATACAATGTGATTTTCTGGAGAAAAAAATGATAATTCTGTCTGTCATAGTTGAAGTGTACCTATGATGACAATTACAGGCCTCTCATCTTTTTAAGTGGGAGAACTTGCACAATTGGTGGCTGACTAAATACTTTTTTGCCCCACTGTATGCGCGCACACACACTGATGCGTTTGCATACATGCATGTGCATCCCGCTTGCACACACACAATCCCTCATATCCTCCTCTTACACACACACACACACACACACACAAAAAAAGGCATTGGAGAAGGGTGATGGGGTGGCTACAGGGAGAGGAGGAGAAAGGGGGAAATCACAACAAATCCACGCCGCAATTCATCTGGGTGCCAAGCGGGTTGGGAACAGGGTCCATTTTCATTAGGCCCGGTAATAACGCCTTCGAGGGAAATCAGATTGGCTTTTAGCTGGTGGGGCCAGCCCATGATAGGTCACCAGCTGGTTCTGTGAATACAGGAAGCCAGTAATTGATGCATTTCTCTCCCACCACTCGCTGCCTGGCTCAGAGAGATGGAGTGGATGGAAGGGATTCAGACAATGTGTGGACCTTCCGTTTGAGTATCGGCAGAATTTAACTGCATCCTCCAAAAACACTTCACAAAACCCCAAACCCAATTAGTTATTGTCCAGAAAATGTGATCAGGCCAGTTTGCTTGAGCCAAATCGTCAACAAGACTACAGCACTATTCCACATAGTCAACAACAAGACTACAGCACTATTCCACATAGTCAGGTAGACAATGACCCTATTACACAGTCAACATTACTACAGCACATAGTCAACAGTCAAAAAGACCACAACTATTTTCCAGTCAACAAGAACACAACTAAGTCAAAGACTACAGCACTGTTCCATAGTCAACACAACAACATGTTTACACACTAATGCAAAGACTACACGACTATTCCACAGTCAACAACTAGACTACAGCATTATTCCAGAGTCATCAACTAGACCACAGCACTATTCCACAGTCAGCTAGACCACAACACTTTTCCACATTGTCAGCAAGACTACAATACTATTCCACATAGTCAACAAGACTACAACAACATTCTACAAAATCAACTGGACCAGTGGTTCCCAAACTTTTTATTGTCCCGTACACCTTCAAACATTCAACCTCCAGCTGCGTACCCCCTCTAGCACCAGGGTCAGCGCAATCTCAAATGTTGTTTTTTGCCATCATTGTAAGCCTGCCACAAACACACTATACAATACATTTAGTAAACATAAGAATGAGTGTGAGTTGTCACAACCCGGCTTGGGGTAAGTGACAAAAAGCTCTTATAGGACCAGGTCACAAATAATGATCATCGATAATTTTGCTCTTTATTTAGCCATCTTACATATAAAACCTTATTTGTTGAATTTAAAAAATGTGAATAACTCACCACAGGTTAATGAGAAGGGTGTGCTTGAAAGGATGCACATAACTCTGCAATGTTGGGTTGTATTGGAGAGTGTCAGTCTAAAATCATTTTCCACACACAGTCCACATTTAGTTTTCATGCTAGTGAGGGTCAAGAGTCCACTCTCACATAGGTAGGTGGTTGCAACGGGCATCAGTGTCTTAACAGCACGATTTGCCAAGGCAAGAAACTCTGAGCGCAGCCCAATCCAGAAATCTGGCAGTGGCTTCTGATTAAATTACATTTTCACAGAACCCCTTGTTGCAATTTCGATGAGGCTCTCTTGTTCAGATATCGATAAGTGGACTGGAGGGAGGGCATGAAAGGGATAACGAATCCAGTTGTTTGTGTTGTCTGTTTTGGGAAAGTACCTGCGTAATTGCACACCCCCAGCTAACTCAGGTGCTTCGCTATATCACATGAGACATTGTCCGTAAGCTCGAGTTCATTTGCACACAAAAAAATCCTACAACAATGGAAAGACCTGTGTGTTGTCCTTGTTAATGCAGACAGAGAAGAGCTCCAACTTTTTAATAATAGCCTTAATTTTGTCCTGCACATTGAATATAGTTGGAGAGTCCCTGTAATCCTAGATTCAGATTATTCAGGCGAGAAAAAACAATCACCCAGATAGGCCAGTCGTGTGAGAAACTCGTCATCATGCAAGCGGTCAGACAAGTGAAAATTATGGTCAGTAAAGAAAACTTTAAGCTTGTCTCTCAATATTGTAAAAAAACGTTCAATACTTTGCCCCTTGATAACCAGCGCACTTCTGTATGTTGTAAAAGTGTTACATGGTCGCTGCCCATATCATTGCAAAATGCAGAAAATACACGAGAGTTCAGGGGCCTTGCTTTAACAAAGTTAACCATTTTCACTGTAGTGTCCAAAACGTCTTTCAAGCTGTCAGGCTTTCCCTTGGCAGCAAGAGCCTCTCGGTGTATGATGCAGTGTACACAAGTGGCATCGGGAGCAACTGCAACTGCACGCACGTTACCACTCCATTATGTCTCCATCATGGCTTTTGTGCCATCAGTACAGAAACCAACGCATCTTGACCACTGATGTCACAATACTTTAAAATATCCTCTCATGTTGTCCTGGTTTCCTTAATTGACCCACCATAAACGTAACGGACATATACCAGGAGCTGTGCCATGCCCACCACGTCTGTTGACTCATCCAGCTGTAAAGCATAGAATTCAGGGGCTTTTATGCAAAGCAGTAATTGTTTCAAACCATCTCCTGCCATGTCACTGATGCGTCGTGAAACAGTGTTGTTTGATGAAGGCATTGTCTGTATATTTTTTTGGGCCTTTTCCCCGAGTGTCGTCCCAGCCATATCCGCGGCAGCAGGAATAATTAAGTCCTCCACAATAGAATGTGGCTTGCATGTCCTAGCCACTCGGTAGCTCACCATATAAGACGCTTCTAGCCCCTTCTTATTAATGGTATCTGTTGCTTTTATATAGTCTTACTACTTGAAAGTCGTCTTTATTCTCGCTCAAAAAACTCCTGTGGCCTATTTTTCAAATGCTCATGTTTCAGTTCTAAATGTCCGCGCAAGAGTGAAGGTTTCCCGCGAGAGAGTAACGGTTAATGTGATTGGTTGTTAATTATTTGACTAGGCTACCTGTATTAAACATTGTGTTATTTCGAAGAACACTAGATGGCTTGATTTCATTTTTGGCAGTGAAACAAGGCTCCTCAGGCAAGAGAGAAAAAACTCACCCAAATGTATAGCCCAGTTGGAAAATATAATAGCACTGTTTGAAAATGTGCAGATTATTATTTTTAATAAAATTGTTATTTGTTAAAATGTGAATCACATTTTTATTTGGCGTACCCCCGACGGCATTGCGGGTACCCCTGTTTGGGAATACCTGAACTATGCAGCACTAGTCTATAGTCGTCGTCAATAACGAGACTACAGCACTAGTCCATAGTCGTCAACAACGAGACTACAGCACTAGTCCATAGTCGTCAACAACGAGACTACAGCACCAGTCCATAGTCGTCAACAACGAGACTACAGCACCAGTCCATAGTCGTCGTCAACAACTAGACTACAGCACCAGTCCATAGTCGTCGTCAACAACTAGACTACAGCACCAGTCCATAGTAGTCGTCAACAACGAGACTACAGCACCAGTCCATAGTCGTCGTCAACAACGAGACTACAGCACCAGTCCATAGTCGTCGTCAACAACGAGACTACAGCACTAGTCCATAGTCGTCGTCAACAACGAGACTACAGCACTAGTCCATAGTCGTCGTCAACAACGAGACTACAGCACTAGTCCATAGTCGTCGTCAACAACGAGACTACAGCACTAGTCCTTAGTCGTCGTCAACAAGGAGACTACAGCACTAGTCCATAGTCGTCGTCAACAACGAGACTACAGCACTAGTCCATAGTCGTCGTCAACAACGAGACTACAGCACTAGTCCATAGTCGTCGTCAACAACGAGACTACAGCACTAGTCCATAGTCGTCGTCAACAACGAGACTACAGCACTAGTCCATAGTCGTCGTCAACAACGAGACTACAGCACTAGTCCATAGTCGTCGTCAACAACGAGACTACAGCACTAGTCCATAGTCGTCGTCAACAACTAGACTACAGCACTAGTCCATAGTCGTCGTCAACAACGAGACTACAGCACCAGTCCATAGTAGTCGTCAACAACGAGACTACAGCACCAGTCCATAGTAGTCGTCAACAACGAGACTACAGCACTAGTCCATAGTCGTCGTCAACAACTAGACTACAGCACTAGTCCATAGTCGTCGTCAACAACGAGACTACAGCACTAGTCCATAGTCGTCGTCAACAACGAGACTACAGCACTAGTCCAGTCGTCGTCAACAACGAGACTACAGCACTAGTCCATAGTCGTCGTCAACAACGAGACTACAGCACTAGTCCATAGTCGTCGTCAACAACGAGACTACAGCACCAGTCCATAGTCGTCGTCAACAACTAGACTACAGCACCAGTCCATAGTCGTCGTCAACAACGAGACTACAGCACCAGTCCAACAACGAGACTACAGCACCAGTCCATAGTAGTCGTCAACAACGAGACTACAGCACCAGTCCATAGTAGTCGTCAACAACGAGACTACAGCACCAGTCCATAGTCAACAACTAGACTACAGCACTAGTCCATAGTCGTCGTCAACAACGAGACTACAGCACTAGTCCATAGTCGTCGTCAACGAGAACAGCAGTCCGTAGAGACTACAGCACCAGTCCGTAGTCGTCGTCAACAACTAGACTACAGCACTAGTCCGTAGTCGTCGTCAACGAGACTACAGCACCAGTCCATAGTCGTCGTCAACAACGAGACTACAGCACCAGTCCATAGTCGTCGTCAACAACGAGACTACAGCACCAGTCCATAGTCGTCGTCAACAACAAGACTACAGCACTAGTCCATAGTCGTCGTCAACAACGAGACTACAGCACTAGTCCATAGTCGTCGTCAACAACTAGACTACAGCACTAGTCCGTAGTCGTCGTCAACAACTAGACTACAGCACTAGTCCGTAGTCGTCGAGAGACTACAGCAACGAGACTAGACTACAGCACCAGTCCGTAGTCGTCGTCAACAACGAGACTACAGCACCAGTCCATAGCGTCAACAACGAGACTACAGCACCAGTCCATAGTCGGTCAACAACGAGACTACAGCACCAGTCCGTAGTCGCCGTCAACAACGAGACTACAGCACAGTCCGTAGTCGTCAACAACGAGACTACAGCACCAACAACGAGACTACAGCACCAGTCCATAGTCGTCGTCAACAACGAGACTACAGCACCAGTCCATAGTCGTCGTCAACAACGAGACTACAGCACCAGTCCATAGTCGTCGTCAACAACGAGACTACAGCACTAGTCCATAGTCGTCGTCAACAACTAGACTACAGCACTAGTCCATAGTCGTCGTCAACGAGACTACAGCACTAGTCCATAGTCGTCGTCAACAACTAGACTACAGCACTAGTCCATAGTCGTCGTCAACAACGAGACTACAGCACTAGTCCATAGTCGTCGTCAACAACGAGACTACAGCACCAGTCCATAGTCGTCGTCAACGAGACTACAGCACTAGTCCATAGTCGTCGTCAACAACGAGACTACAGCACTAGTCCATAGTCGTCGTCAACAACTAGACTACAGCACCAGTCCATAGTAGTCGTCGTCAACAACGAGACTACAGCACCAGTCCATAGTAGTCGTCGTCAACAACGAGACTACAGCACCAGTCCATAGTAGTCGTCGTCAACAACGAGACTACAGCACTAGTCCATAGTCGTCGTCAACAACGAGACTACAGCACTAGTCCATAGTCGTCGTCAACAACGAGACTACAGCACTAGTCCATAGTCGTCGTCTACAACGAGACTACAGCACTAGTCCATAGTCGTCGTCTACAACGAGACTACAGCACTAGTCCATAGTCGTCCTCAACAACGAGACTACAGCACCAGTCCATAGTCGTCGTCAATAACGAGACTACAGCACCAGTCCATAGCCATCAACAACGAGACTACAGCACTAGTCCATAGCCATCAACAACGAGACTACAGCACTAGTCCATAGCCATCAACAACGAGACTACAGCACTAGTCAATACTCATCAACTAGACTACAACACCATTCCGCATAATCAACAAGACAATAACCCTATTACAGTCAACAGTACTACAACACTACTCCATAGTCAACAAGACTACAACACTATCCCACAGTCAACAACACTATTCTGATAGTCAACAAGACTACAACACTATTCCACAGTCAACTAGACAATAACACTATTCCACAGTCAACAGTACTACAACACTAATCAGTCAGACTACAGCACTATTCCAGAGTCAACAAGACTTCAACAATATTCCAGATAATCAACAAGACTACAGCCCTATTCCAGAGTCAACAACATTACAATACCATTCCACATAGTCGACAACAAGACTACATACATCCATATTCCATATTCAATAAGACTTTAGCCCTATTCCACATAGTCAACAACAAGACTATAGGACTATTCCACAGTCTTCTGACTACAGGACTATTCCATATACTCAACTAGACTAGGGATGGGCATAAATAATAGAGTACTGGAACGGATGTCAAAGCCCTTATCTTCAACCAGAGATGGAAATGTTGTCTTGAAAACAACATTAATTTGCTTTGACTTCAGTGTTCCATTTGTACATGTGCATACGCAGGGCGACAAATAAACCAAGACAAGCGTCACACAGTTCTACCAAAATCCCCTCAGTGTTTCACTCACTCGTGTTCCCGACCGCTCCCTCTACACAAGCTGAAGCTGTGCTGAGTGCGCTCACAAACTCCTGTTAGACCTACAGAAATAAATGCCTATCTGATGGGATACACAAACTAAATTCCTTGCCAAATGATCACAGTTTTATCAGAAATTCTAAATGGACTGGTTGACTAAAGGGAATTGCGTTCCAAGCCCTGCCATTTTGGAATAACTGTGTCCCATCTATTTTTCGCTTAGGCTCATTTGCGAACTGCTAGTGCCATTTAGTCTATAACCACCCTAAACATAGACAGTGAAAATGTGTAAAAATACAGTTGAAGTCAAAAGATCACATACACCTTAGCCAACTACATTTAAACTCAGTTTGTCCACAATTCCTGACATTTAAACAGAGTAAAAATCCCTCCTCTTAGGTCAGTTAAGATCACCACTTTTTTTAAAGTGTGAAATGTCAGAATAATAGTAGAGAGAATGATTTATTTCAGCTTTTATTTCTTTCATCATATTCCCAGTGGGTCAGAAGTTTACATACACTCAATTTGTATTTGGTAGCATTGCCTTCAAATGGTTTAACTTGGACAAATGTTTCAGGTAGCCTTCCACAAGCTTCCCACAACAAGTGGGGTGAATTTTGGCCCATTCCTCCTGACAAAGCTGGTGTAACCGAGTCAGGTTTCTAGGCCTCCTTGCTCCCACACACTTTTCAGTTCTGCCCACAAATGCTCTATAGGATTGAGGTCAGGACTTTGTGATGGCCACTCCAATACCTTGACTTTGATGTCCTGAAGCCATTTTGCCACAACTTTGGTAGTATGCTTGGGGTCATTGTCCATTTGGAAGACCCATTTGCGACCAAGCTTTAACGTCTCTAGGATAGGGGGCAGCATTTGGAATTTTGGATGAAAAGCATGCCCAAATTCAACTGTCTGCTACTCATCCCCAGAAGATAAGATATGCATATTATTATTAGATTGGATAGAAAACACCCTGAAGTTTCTAAAACTGTTTGAATCATGTCTGTCAGTATAACAGAACTTATGTAGCAGGCGAAACCCAGAGGACAAACTATTTTTTATTTTTTATTTGAGGTCCCTCTTTCCAATTTTTCATTGGGAATCCAGATTTCTAAGGGACTTGCTTGCAGTTCCTACTGCTTCCACTGGACGTCACCAGTCTCTGGAAATTGCTTGAGGTTTTTCCTTTGTGTAATGAAGAAGTAGCCCTGTTCAAAACGAGGGTCACTTAATGTGTACTCTTTGATAGAGGCGCATGACCAGAAACATAGCGTCAGTTTATTTTCTTCCTGTATTGAACACAGATCATCCAGTCTTCAATTTTATCGATTATTTACTTTAAAAAATACCTAAAGTTGTATTACAAAAGTAGTTTGAAATGTTTTGGCAAAGTTTACAGGTAACTTTTGAGATATGTTCTAGTCACGTTGTGCAAGTTGGAACCGATGTTTTTCTGGATCAAACGCGCCAAATAAATTGACATTTTGGATAAAAATGGATGGAATTAATCGAACAAAAATGACCATTTGTGATGTTTATGGGACATATTGGAGTGCCAACAGAAGAAGTTCATCAAAAGTAAGGCATGATTTATATTTAATTTGGTATCTTACATGTTTGATTTTTATAGGAATTTATTTGAATTTGGCGCTCTGCATTTTCTCTGGCTTTTGGCCAAGTGGGACGCTAACGTCCCACACATCCCAGAGAGGTTAACTTCCTGACTGATGTCTTGAGATGTTGCTTCAATATATCCACATAATTTTTCTGCCTCATGATGGCATCTACTATTTTGTGAAGTGCACCAGTCCCTCCTGCAGCAAAGCACCTCCGCAACATGATGCTGGCACCCCCATGCTTCACGGTTGGGATGGTGTTCTACGGCTTGCGAGCTTGCCCCTTTTTCCTCCAAACATAACGATGGTCATTATGGCCAAACAGTTATATTTTTGTTTCATCAGACAAGAGGACATTTCTCCAAAAGGTACAATCTTTGTCCCCATGTGCTGTTGCAAACTGCAGTCTGGCTTTTTTATGGCGGTTTTGGAGCAGCGGCTTCTTCCTTGCTGAGCGGCCTTTCAGGCTATGTCGATATAGGACTCGTTTTACTGTGGATATAGATACTTTTGTACCCGTTTCCTCCAGCATCTTCATAAGGTCCTTTGCTGTTGTTCTGGGATTGATTTGCACCGTTCGCACAAAAGTACGTTCATCTCTAGGAGACAGAACGCGGCACCTTCCTGAGCGGTGTGAAGGCACATGGTGTTACATACTATTGTTTGTACAGATGAACATGGTACCTTCAGGCGTTTGGAAATTGCTCCCAAGGATGAACCAGACTTTTTCATCTTTTTTCTGAGGTCTTGGCTGATTTCTTTTGATTTTCTCATGATGTCAAGCAAACAGGCACAGAGTTTGAAGGTAGACCTTGAAATACATCCACTGGTGCACCTCCAATTGACTCAAATTATGTCAATTAGCCTATCAAAAGCTTCTAAAGCCATGACATAATTTTCTGGAATTTTCCAAGCTGTTTAAAGGCACAGTCAACTTAGTGTATTTAAACTTCTGACCCACTAGAATTGTGATACAGTGAATTATAAGTCAAATAATCTGTCTGTAAACAATTGTTGGAAAAATTACTTGTGTCATGCACAAAGTAGACGTCCTAACCAACTTGCCAATTAACAATACATTTTTGGAGTGGTTGAAAAACTAGTTTTAATGACTCTAACCTAAGTGTATGTAAACTACCGACTTCAACTGTAGGTAAATGACAGCTGTACAGAGCTGTGTGTTTCTTACCCATAGTGGGTTCTGGTTCTGGTTCTGTGGATTCCTGGATGGGGCTGGCCGGGGTTTCCACCATGTCGCTCTCCACCTGCTTACAGACGGTGCAGATGTAGTCGGCCTGTGGGTGGAGGTCCATGTTGCCCCCTGCCTGTATCTCACACTCACCATGAAGCCACCTGAGAGAGAACCATCAAACACAATTAAATAAACAAACAGCTTTACTTTACTGCCACCTGACGTGACTAAGATGACGCAAGAAATACTTATGACTGGAACGTACCACAATCACATGCTTCATCATAACAGTCAAGATTTAATTTTCATACATGTGAAGCTGGTTTTCAACTCAGTAAGTCATTCCTTACACCAGGAATAGTTATTTGACATCCACCCCAAAGCATTAAGCATGAAACAACATTCTAGCCAGGAAGGTTGGGCTCATCATCAGTCAGTAAGCCTTCATGGCAGGGACTCTAAGCCTGTGGTTTGTGGGTTTGCTCTCCCAGCTGCGTTTCCCAGTCGCTCACTCTCCTCCACTCTTCCTGCCTTTATTGCCCCCCCACCCACCCCCTGCCTTGCTCCCCCTCGCTTCCTCTGCAATGCTCTCTCCGCCAGTCTCTCCCTTTACCCCCCCCCCCCCTCTACCCCCACCCTACTCTTCCCTGTCACCCTGATGCAGGTGTGTTCCAGTGGGGTGCCTGCAGCCTGACTTGTCTCCTGTTCAATTTTCTCTCTGGCTCTCCCTGTCTGCAGTAATTACATTTCTGCGCAGGCACCTTGGCCTGGCAGCCGGCTGTGTCGAGAGGGCCCCCCACGTGAGTGTCCGCAGTCGGCAGAGGGTCATTATGGGGAATTGTGCTTCTCCAGCGACCACTGGCGGACTTACTATTAGGCAGAAGAGGCAATTGCTGAAGGCCTCACATCAAGGGGCCTCATGAGCTGGGCATAAACAAAAATGTTCTCAGCTTGGCTCATTCCAGGGTTTTTCTTTATATTTTCTATATTGTAGAATAATAGTTATGTCTTCACTATGAAATAACACATATGGAATCATGTAGTAACAAAAAAGTGTTAAACAAATAAAAACATTTTTTGAGATTCTTCGATGTTGCCACCCTTTGCCTTGATGACAGATTTGTATTCTCTCAACCAGCTTTATGAGGTAGTGCTGTGAAAAGGTAGGGGTGGTATACAGAAGATAGCCCTATTTGGTAAAAGATCAAGTCCATATTATGTTAAGAACAGCTCAAATAAGCAAAGAGAAAAGACAGTCTATCATTATTTTAAAACATGAAGGTCAGTCAATACGGATCATTTCAAGAACATTGAAAGTTTCTTAAAGTGCAGTCGCAAAAACCATCAAGCGCTATCATGAAACTGGCTCTCGTGACAAGCGCCACAGGAAAGGAAGACCACCACAGGAAAGGAAGACCGCCACAGGAAAGGAAGACCGCCACAGGAAAGGAAGACCTCTGCCGCAGAGAATAAGTTCATTAGAGTTAACTGCACATCAGATTGCGCCCAAATAAATGCTTCACGGAGTTCAAGTAACAGACACATCTCAACATCAACTGTTCAGAGACACAGAGTACGTGAACAGAGGAACTCCGCATGTGTGGTTCCCACCGTGAAGCATGGAGGTGGTGGTGTGATTGTGTGGGGGTGCTCTGCTGGTGACACTGTCAGTGACTTATTTAGAATTCAAGGCACAATTAACCAGCATGGCTACCACAGCATTCTGCAGTGACACGCCAACCCCTCTGGATTGCGCTTAGTGGGACTATCATTTGTTTTTCAGCAGGACAATGACCCAAAACACACCTCCAGGCTGTGTAAGAGCTATTTGACCAAGGAGAGTGATAGAGTGCTGCATCAGATGACCTCGCCTCTACAATCAACCAACCTCAACCCAATTGAGATGGTTTGGGATGAGTTGCAAAGCTGTCATCAAGGCAAAGGGTGGCTAATTTGAAGCATTTCAAATATATTTTGGCAGCAGAGAACTGAAAGGAAAGGCGGCCAAAGGAGTATGACCCTCCAGCATGACAATGTCACCAGCCATACTGCTCGTTCTGTGCATGATTTCCAGCAAGACAGGAATGTCAGTGTTCTGCCATGGCCAGCGAAGAGCCCGGATTTCAATCCCATTGAGCATGACTGGGACCTGTTGGATCGGAGGGTGAGGGCTAGGGTCATTCCCCCCAGAAATGTCTGAGAACTTGCAGATGCCTTGGTGGAAGAGTGGGGTAACATCTCACAGCAAGAACTGGCAAATCTAGTGCAGTCCATGAGGAGGAGATGCCACACCAGATACAGACTGTTACTTTTGATTTTGACCCCCCCTTTGTTTAAGGAAACATTATTCCATTTCTGTAAGTCACATGTCTGTGGAACTTGTTCAGTTTATGTCTGTTGTTGAATCTTATGTTCATACAAATATTTACAAATGTTAAGTTTGCTGAAAATAAACGCAGTTGACAGTGAGGACGTTTCTTTTTTTGCTGAGTTTAAAAAAAATAAAAAAATAAATTTAAAAAAAATATATATATAGCTCCCACGCTGAGGCTCCCACGCTGAGGTCTGTCCAACGCTGGTCCGACCAAGCTGATTCCACACTCCAAGACTGCTTCCATCACGTGGACTGGGACATATTGCGTCAGATAACAATATTGACGAATACGCTGATTCGGTGTGCGAGTTCATTAGAACGTGCGTTGAAGATGTCGTTCCCATAGCAACGATTAAAACATTCCCTAACCAGAAACCGTGGATTGATGGCAGCATTCGCGTGAAACTGAAAGCGCGAACCACCGCTTTTAATCAGGGCAAGGTGTCTGGTAACATGACCGAATACAAACAGTGCAGCTATTCCCTCCGCAAGGCTATCAAACAAGCTAAGCGTCAGTACAGAGACAAAGTAGAATCTCAATTCAACGGCTCAGACACAAGAGGCATGTGGCAGGGTCTACAATCAATCATGGACTACAAGAAGAAATCCAGCCCAGTCACGGACCAAGATGTCTTGCTCCCAGGCAGACTAAATAACTTTTTTGCCCGCTTTGAGGACAATACAGTGCCACTGACACGGCCTGCAACGAAAACATGCGGTCTCTCCTTCACTGCAGCCGAGGTGAGTAAGACATTTAAACGTGTTAACCCTCGCAGGGCTGCAGGCCCAGACGGCATCCCCAGCCGCGCCCTCAGAGCATGCGCAGACCAGCTGGCCGGTGTGTTTACGGACATATTCAATCAATCCCTATACCAGTCTGCTGTTCCCACATGCTTCAAGAGGGCCACCATTGTTCCTGTTCCCAAGAAAGCTAAGGTAACTGAGCTAAACGACTACCGCCCCGTAGCACTCACTTCCGTCATCATGAAGTACATTGAGAGACTAGTCAAGGACCATATCACCTCCACCCTACCTGACACCCTAGACCAGGGGTGTCAAAGTCAAATGGACGGAGGGCCAAATAAAAAAATCAGCTACAAGACGAGGGCCGGACTGTTCGAATGTTCATTGAAAAATTTTTAAATGACGCATATAGTCTAGTGAACCTAATTGAACCTACTGAAAACCTAACAAATATATTACAATATGATCAGATAAATAAAGCAATATTTTCTTATGGCTCTGTCAGTAATCTTTAATTTTCAACAGACACAAAAGACAAATTTCCTTTATATAAATATCCCCATAACATGAACATTAAATGAAAGAAACCGGTATTCAAGGCACCATCAGTAGACTATATTTTCTATTTTAGCAAAAGTGGGCTAAATTTACTTCAAAGAAAAAACAATAATAGCAATTTTCTATCATCCACTCAACTGAAATATTTTTAAAATATAATTGGATTGAAATACAAAAAAATAAAGTGCAAAAATCTATTAATCAAAAACAACACTTTGTTTAAGGAGAAGTAACATGCAGTGAAAACAAATATTAAATTTTAACTTTTAAACTTGAACTGAGTAAAAACTCTAAATATGTGATTGCACAGTAATGTTCACTTGTTTGAGGTTGAGGGTGATACTTGGTGGTGTCCCATCTTTTCCACAAGTTCATCAATGTTCGGGGTAAGGCTCTGAGCTGAAGAAATCCTCAGAATTGAGTGGAGGTGTTCAGCAGTAAGTCGACTTCTGTGTGATGTTTTGTTCAGGTTCATCAAAGAAAACAGTTGTTCACACAGGTATGTGCTGCCAAACATAGACAACGTTTGAGCAGCCTGGATGCGCAGCTGGGGCATTGTGCCGGGAGGAAACGGGCGAACTCCGCAGCACCCACTGCCGCATATTTTGCCCTCAGTGCATCATTGCATTGGAGGTCAATCAACTCCATTTGGAGGTTTGGTGGTGAGCTTTCCACGTCAACAGCAAATGGGTTACCGAGCAGTTCCAACCTGCTTTTTTGTGCTTCAAAGTCAGCAAATCGGCGTCGAAAGTCAGCGGCAAGCATACCTATTTTATCAGCCAACTGTGTGCTCGGGAACGCACTGGTAGAGAGCTTCTCTTTCATGGTCTGGCAGCTGGGAAAGTGGCTCAAATTTTCTTTCCGCATCTGCGTCTCCCACAGAGTCAGTTTGGTTTTAAATGCCTTCACTGTACTGTACATATCAGAGATGACACGATCCCGACCCTGCAGCTGCAAGTTTATTGCATTCAGATGACTCGTAATGTCACACAGAAAAGCCATTTCACACAGAAACATTTCGTCTCGGAGTTGTGTTGTGTCTTTCCCTTTGCTGTCCAAGAACAGACAAATCTCCTCACGAAGCTCGAAACATCTTTGAAGCACCTTTCCCTGGCTTAGCCATCGCACCTCTGTGTGATAAGGCAAATCACCATGCTCCGTTTCTAACTCCGTCAGAAATGCCTTGAACTGGCGGTGATTCAAACCTTTGGCTCTGATAAAGTTAACTGTGCGCGTGATGATGCTCATTACATGCTCCATTTTCAAGGCTTTACCGCACAACGCTTCCTGGTGTATGATACAATGATAAGCTGTCAGCTCACCTGTCGCGTTTTCCTCTTGCATCTTTTCCCGTATCTTCGCCACCAGTCCGCTCCTGTGTCCACACATCGCAGGTGCTCCGTCGGTTGTCAAACCCACGAGTTTTTCCCAAGGCAGCTCCATCTCATTTACACATCTTGACACCTCTTCATACAAATCATGCCCCGTAGTTGTGCCATGCATAGGACGTAAAGCCAAAAACTCCTCTGTCACGCTTAGGTTGGAGTCCACTCCGCGGATGAAAATTGACAACTGGGCAATGTCAGAAATGTCGGTGCTCTCATCCACAGCCAAGGAATATGCAATAAAATCTTTTCCCTTTTTCACAAGCTGCTCTTTTAGATTGATGGACAACTGGTCTACTCTCTCGGCAATGGTGTTTCTGCTCAGACTCACATTTAAAAAGAGTTGCCTTTTTTTCTGGGCAAACTTCGTCACAAACTTTAATCATGCAGTTTTTGATGAAATCCCCCTCCGTAAATGGCCGGGCTGATTTAGCGATCTCTTCTGCCAAAATAAAACTGGCCTTGACAGCAGCCTGGCCTTGTGATTTGGCTTTTTTGAACAGAGCCTGTCGAGATTTGAGGCCTCGTTTTAATTCCTCTGCCTTTTGTAGCCTTTGTTCCATGTCCATATTCTTGTTTTTGTCCGCGTGTTTCTTCGTTTCATAATGTCGTCTCAGATTATACTCTTTCAGTACCGCCACACTTTCTCCACACAGAAGACACACAGGTTTTCCAGCTACCTTCGTGAACATATACTCCGACTCCCACCTTGTTTGAAACCCCGGTTCTCAGTATCCACCTTCCGTTTTGCCATTTTTGATGGGTATCTGAAAGTTAATTTTACTGTGATGCTGACGACTGCTGTGCCAATAAATATTGAAATGAAGCAGCCTACTGCTCGGTGCGTCACCTTTGCATTGTGGGAAATGTAGTATTGGTGCGTGTAAAAGATCTGCGGGCTGCCGGCTTGCTGCGGGCCGGTTCTAATAATAAATCAAGATCATCCCAGGGGCCGTAAAAAACCTTCTTGCGGGCCGGATGTGGCCCGCGGGCCTTGACTCTGACATATGTGCCCTAGACCCACTCCAATTTGCTTACCACCCAAATAGGTCCACAGACGATGCAATCTCAACCACACTGCACACTGCCCTAACCCATCTGGACAAGAGGAATACCTATGTGAGAATGCTGTTCATCGACTACAGCTCGGCATTCAACACCATAGTACCCTCCAAGCTCGTCATCAAGCTCGAGACCCTGGGTCTCGACCCCACCCTGTGCAACTGGGTACTGGACTTCCTGACGGGCCGCCCCCAGGTGGTGAGGGTAGGCAACAACATCTCCTCCCCGCTGATCCTCAACACTGGGGCCCCACAAGGGTGCGTTCTGAGCCCTCTCCTGTACTCCCTGTTCACCCACGACTGCGTGGCCACGCACGCCTCCAACTCAATCATCAAGTTTGCGGACGACACTACAGTGGTAGGCTTGATTACCAACAATGACAAGACGGCCTACAGGGAGGAGGTGAGGGCCCTCGGAGTGTGGTGTCAGGAAAATAACCTCACACTCAACGTCAACAAAACTAAGGAGATGATTGTGGACTTCAGGAAACAGCAGAGGGAACACCCCCCTATCCACATCGATGGAACAGTAGTGGAGAGGGTAGCAAGTTTTAAGTTCCTCGGCATACACATCACAGACAAACTGAATTGGTCCACTCACACAGACAGCATCGTGAAGAAGGTGCAGCAGCACCTCTTCAACCTCAGGAGGCTGAAGAAATTCGGCTTGTCACCAAAAGCACTCACAAACTTCTACAGATGCACAATCGAGAGCATCCTGGCGGGCTGTATCACCGCCTGCACGGCAACTGCTCCGCCCTCAACCGTAAGGCTCTCCAGAGGGTAGTGAGGTCTGCACAACGCATCACCGGGGACAAACTACCTGCCCTCCAGGACACCTACACCACCCGATGTTACAGGAAGGCCATAAAGATCATCAAGGACATCAACCACCCGAGCCACTGCCTGTTCACCCCGCTATCATCCAGAAGGCGAGGTCAGTACAGGTGCATCAAAGCTGGGACCGAGAGACTGAAAAACAGCTTCTATCTCAAGGCCATCAGACTGTTAAACAGCCACCACTAACATTGAGTGGCTGCTGCCAACACACTGACACTGACTCAACTCCAGCCACTTTAATAATGGGAATTGATGGGAAATGATGTAAATATATCACTAGCCACTTTAAACAATGCTACCTTATATAATGTTACTTACCCTACATTATTCATCTCATATGCATACGTATATACTGTACTCTATATCATCGACTGCATCCTTATGTAATACATGTATCACTAGCCACTTTAACTATGCCACTTTGTTTACATACTCATCTCATATGTATATACTGTACTCGATACCCTCTACTGTATGCTGCTCTGTACCATCACTCATTCATATATCCTTATGTACATATTCTTTATCCCCTTACACTGTGTATAAGACAGTAGTTTTGGAATTGTTAGTTAGATTACTTGTTGGTTATTACTGCATTGTCGGAACTAGAAGCACAAGCATTTCGCTACACTCGCATTAACATCTGCTAACCATGTGTATGTGACAAATACAATTTGATTTGATTTGATATAGTTAGTATGCCAAAAGTTCCCAAACTAAATTCGCTAAAATATGAAGTATAGACGCAGAGGACACTATTTCCGTAATTTGTGGCCCATAATGCAATTCAGGAAATGTGTATAGCTTCACATCGTTTCCAGATTTAAAAAATATTCCAGAAATATGCAGTAGAAGTACCACGAGAGCAGATACAAATTCATTGCTTTAACTAATTATGACAAAGGTTAAGAAAATGTTGAGCAATAAAATGACTTAAAATAAGTTACCCAACACGTCCTATTGGCTGATAATTTGTTAGCCATGCTGTTCTTACGAACTACATAGCGTATCATTACAGCAATATGCACTGATATGTTGTTAGCTAGCTACCTAACGTTAGTTGGCTACTTACATCAAACTTGCCAGTATATTAACTATAGGCTAACTAACTAACTACCCAACGTTTATTGACTTGATTATTCCTGTCATTCTTATCTGGTATAGTCGTTGTGTGTTCTCAACGGACATTCGGGTGCTTTCGTAAATTCTCTCTGGCTATCTACTACGATTTCAGAGGACTCTCCTCTGAGTGTACCAGAGCGCAGAATAATGAATTTACGAGCATTCAACACCCGTTGAATATAGCCGGTGTCAAAAAAAAAGCGTAATTAAGTGTTGCCAAGAGCAGTTAGTCACCAACGCTCTGGATAACATGAAAACTGCCTAACCAGCTCTGCTAGGGCGAGTAAAATGGTCAGAGTGGTCTCATTTGTGTCTGTAAGTAGCTAGCAAGCTAGCCAACGTTAGCTTGGGTGCCTGGCTGCCGTTGTAAGGTCAGAACGCTCAAATCAACCCTACTCCTCGGCCCGAGCGTCCAGTGTGCGCTCCGAGAGCGAAACACTTTGAATATACAAACGAACAATCTGACAATGCTCTGAATTTACGAGCGCACTCTGGCACTCCAGATTGAATTTAAGAACACACCCAAAGTCGTAAAATGTCTAACTAGAAATTTGTTATGCTAAATATCTAACAAGAGGTTGCATAGCAAAAGCATCAACTTCCAGTAGACACACGAAGAGCTAGTACGCTCAACTGAAAGCATACACACCTGTTGTCCCAGGTATAAATCAGTCCCTGATTAGAGGATAACAATTCAAAAATAACGTGGAACTGGCTTCGAGGTCCAGACTTGAGTTTGAAGGGGCTAGGGGTTGATTTGGGTTTGCAGCGGCTATTTACTTCCCTGGATGCCAGGAAGTGTCCTCTACGGAGAACGATATGCCTGACCCTCAAGCAACTTGCTGGACCTTGGATAAACTAATCCAGTCGCCATAGTGGTCTTTACTTTCCCGATCCCTCATCAAAGGCATCACTATGCCGCCAACTGCATGAGCTCTGGATTGCCGTAACGACCTTCCAGTGGTCACCGGGGGCAACAATCGCTCTGTTGTGGAAAAACCGTTGCTCTCGGCAGAGCTGCCAAATCCAGCTCAGTGATTGTTTAATAATAGTAGTTGGTATAGAGGCTCACGTAGCCAGTAAACTAACGATTAATTGTTTTAAGTGACCGGGATTGGCTGGAGCACTGGGCCAGTTGGTGAACTGGAGATGACCTTTGGTATTGACCATTTGTAAACTGTGAAACAAACTAAACTAACCTACTGGGCTACAACTCTGTAATGCTAAGTTTTCCGATCTGTAAAGCTTGTAAAACCAATTCAGTTATAATCCATCTGAGATATTAACTATTTGGCGGTGTGACAGTCTCCAGCTGTAAACCACATTATTATCCAATTCATTATATGACGCCGACAGCGGGGTGTCAATCCACATCGTTAGTCAATAAATAGCTCAATCACACGTAACGAGACAGATGATACACTGAAAGAGGCCCCATGTGGCAGATACAGTACACACCACTGACTAGGGATGGGCATTTCAAATCATTTCACTATTCAAATAATATATCATGACATGTTTTCGGATATCCGGAGAGTCGAAATACATGAATATAAAAACTTAGGCTTAAACTTGGGAACTGGCATGCTGCCCAGCATGCGCAAATTGGGTGGGGCTTGCTTGCAACTCAATGGCCAACAATAACAACAAACATGAGAAATCCGTGTAGACTATGATATGTCTTTTTATGGGGGCGCACATCATAATTACAGTTTAATTGAATTAAGAATTCCAAATGTCATGGTAGATCCTTGTGTGTAGCAATGTCAAAGATAATTACATTTAGACAAAGCCTTTTCATTGTTAATATAGGCCTATGATTTATTTTTCTTTGAAAATGAATACTGCAAATATTTCAATATTAACATGTGTTCGGATATTCAAAAAACCGTGCCCATCCCTACCACAGACTGATACATATAAGCCTGGTCCCAGATTTGTGCTGTAGGACCCCTCATGTCATAACATGACAATGACCACAGCGTCTAACAGATTTAGGAACAGGCTAGTCACATACTAAATAAATATTGTAGCTATACTGTGTATCAGCTCATTGTCTTGCACGGCATCCATCAGCAGTGTGGGGGACCATAACATAATCAACATTATAAACTGGGTGGTTCAAGCCCTGAATGCGGATTGGTTGACAGCTGTGGTAAATCAGACCGTATACCACAGGTATTACAAAACATTTATTGTTATTGCTCTAATTACGTTAACCAATTTATAATAGCAATAAGGTACCTTGAGGGTTTGTGGTATACGGCCAATATACCACTGCGAAGGACTGTATCCAGCCACTCTGCGTTGCAAGTAAGAACAGCCCTTCGCAGTAGTGTTTTGGCCATATACCACACCCCCCCGTGCCTTATTGCTTAAGTAACCACGGCTACAGAATGAGGCACGGCATCCATCAGCAGTGCGGGGGACCATAACATGCAGTGCATTCAGGAAATATTCAGACACCAGACTTTTTGAAAATTGGAATAACGCTGTAACCTAACAAAATGTGGAAGTCAAGGGGTCTGAATACTTTCCAAATTTACTGTAACTCGACAGTAACCACGGTGACAGAATGAGGCATACCTCTTGCATGTGTGGCAGGTGAGGAGGAGGTCCTTAGGGGCGTCCCCGCGGCCCTGGTCCCTCACACACAGTGGGCATGGCAGGGCGGGGGCGGGCTCCTCTGGTTGCCCGTGGCAACCCTCGCACAGTGTGATATTGTGGGCCCACTGGCCCGCCTGCCTGACCCCACACAAAGAACACACCCGACAATTCTGGAGAGAGAGGGTAGGACAGAGACATGACACGTTAGTTACACTCTACATATGGCTTCATTGTATTACAGAACAATTCAATATTTAGATTTCCATGGTCAACAACCAAAAGTTTAGAGTGACAAAACTACAACATGCGAAAATACATTTGAAAAAAACATTTCAACAACACCCAAAGGCTACAGAATGCTTAGCTACATGGCAGCAGATTGACCACACATAACATAGAAAGTAGTGTGTTTATTTCTGCCAACCTCCAAACTTTTGCCAACTGACCTCACATTGTTATGAAGCATGAAACTGTTCTATTAGAGTGTTGGTTGAAAATGTCCAAAAAGAGGATTAAACTGGTTGCCATTTATAATTTGTAATGTCAGTCATTAAAACTGATTTTTTTTAAAAACATCTTTATGACAGCCATTTCAAACACGTGATCACTGTATATTGGATTACGCAATGATAATAATGAACATACATTTCCCCAACTTCCTTTGCAATGAGCCTATGGACCAGCCAGCTGGAAATTACATTACACCTTCAAAAGTACCACTTCAGGCTCATTGATTAGCGTTCGAAAGGATCAGCGGAATTCTGAGATTTCAGGGGTGAGGAGGAACAAGCTCATTCTAAAGCTTCTCTGCACAACCCCCAAACCTACCACACACACCCTTCCCTTCTAAAGTCCACTGGCCTATTAGTGACAAACCACCCCTATGGCTTGGCTCCAGTGGCCAGCTCATGTCCAACAGCGGGGGGGAGAGAAATTGGTGAATACTATCGCTGTTGGTCAGGCCCTGCCTGTGGGCCAGGGGAAGAAAGGAAGGAGGTAGAGATAGTCACCAAATGTCTATTTTGGAGAAAATTAGTGCCTGACTGGGATTCTGGAGGAGATGGGGATAAGATGAGGGAGAGGAGTTGTGTGTTGTGTGTGTGTGTGTGTGTGTGTGTGTGTGTGTGTGTGTGTGTGTGTGTGTGTGTTCGCAGGCCTCGGATAGCTACATTTGTCTTGGCAGTACAGTGTGCTGTAACCATGAGACAGACAGGGATTAATAACAGACAGAGGCAGAGAAAAAGAGAGAGACGGAGAGAGAAAGAGGTAGATGATGAGAGGGGTCTCTCTATTAGAGGTCGACCGATTAAATCGGAATGGCCGATTAATTAGGGCCGATTTCAAGTTCATAACAATCGGAAATCGGTATAAAAAATAATAATAATAATCCTTTATTTAACTTGGCAAGTCAGTTAGGAACACATTCTTATTTTCAATGACGGTCTAGGAACGGTGGCAGAATAACTGCCTTGTTCAGGGGCAGAATGACAGATTTTCACCCTGTCAGCTCAGGGGATCCAATCTTGCACCCATACAGTTAACTAGTCCAACGCTCTAACCATTGCACTCCACGAGGAGCCTGCCTGTTACGCGAATGCAGTAGAAGCCAAGGTAAATTGCTAGCTAGCATTAAACTTATCTTATAAAAAACAATCAATCATAATCACTAGTTATAACTACTAATCCAGTTTAACAGGCAATATTAACTAGGTGAAATTGTGTCATTTCAGGGTATATGCAACAGTTTGGGCTAACTGGCGCATTGCCAACTAATTTGCCAAAATTGTACGTAATTATGACATAACATTGAAGGTTGTGCAATGTAACAATAATATTTAGACTTAGGGATGCCACCCGTTAGATAAAATACCAGAACGGTTCCGTATTTCACTTAAATAATAAACGTTTTGTTTCTGAAATGATAGTTTCCGGATTCGACCATATTAATGAACAAAGGCTCGTATTTCTGTGTATTATTATGTTACAATTAAGTCTGATTTGGTAGAGCAGTCTGACTGAGCAGCAGCAGGCCCGTAATCATTCATTCAAACAGCACTTTCATGCGTTTTGCCAGCAGCTCTTCGCAAGCACATGACTTCAAGTTGTTTATGACTTCAAGCCTATCAGCCTATTGGCTGGTGTAACCAATGTGAAATGGCTAGCTAGTTAGCTGGGTGTGCGCTAATAACGTTTCCAACGCCACACGCTTTTAGATTTGGAGTAGTTATTCCCCTTGCGCTGCAAGGGCCGCGGCTTTTGTGGAGCGATGGGTAAACGCTGCTTCGAGTGTGGCTGTTGTCGATGTGTTCCTCGTTCAAGCCCAGGTAGGGGCGAGGAGAGGGACGGAAGCTATACTGTTACACTGGCAATACTATAGTGGCTATAAGAACATCCAATAGTCAAAGGTATATGAAATACAAATGGTATAGAGAAATAGTCCTATAAATACCATATTAACTAAAACCTAAAACCTCTTACCTTGTAATATTGAAGTCTCATGGAACCACCAACTTTCATATGTTCTCATGTTCTGAGCAAGGAACTTAAACGTTAGCTTTTTATACATGGCACATATTTTACATGGCACACATTTTTACATGGCACATATTGCATATTGGCACATAATACTTTATTCTCCAACACCTTGTTTTTGCATTATTTAAACCAAATTGAACATGTTTCATTATTTACTTGAGGCTAAATTGATTTTATTGATGTATTATATTAAGTTAAAAATAAGTGTTCATTCGGTATTGTTGTAATTGTCATTATTACAAATAAATAAATAAAAATTGTCCGATTAATCAGTTTCGGCTTTTTTGGTCCTCCAATAATCGGTATCGGTGTTGAAAAATCATAATCGGTCGACCTCTAATCTCTATCCATCCTCTGCCATTCTCTTCATCCCTCCATTGTTTCACCCTTCCTTTCCACTCCCAGTCGATCCCTCCGTTTTGCAACACTCTTACTCATCCCTCCCTCTGTCCCCCAACCTTCACCCCTCAATTTATCCTCACCTCGTCATGTCACTCCTTCATCCCCTATCACCGTCTCTTCTCACCCCTGTGCGTATGGGTGCTGGCAGGGTGAAGGGGCGGATGTGAAATGGATTAGCTCAGATCACAACTCAATCTCCTGCCTCCACAGACAGTGAGACTTGTAAATTCACCCCAGTGCGGATGTCAATGAGAATGGTGGGTTTCAATTGGCAGTATCTTATAAGGGTCCAGATGACCATGGATGTCTATGGACCTAAGGCAATGCCTTTACAGTGAAATGAGGCAGCATTTTTCCAATCAAATTTTAAAGGGAAAATCCACGCAATTTTTTCATTAGCCCACTGCTAATACAGTCCCAAAATGTTTTGCATCATCATGATGTGGCCGGTGATACTTTGCTTCTTGAAAATCGAATAACTTGAAACCGTGACTGCTGACATGCAAAGCATTTTGGGACTGTGTCAACAGTGGACTAATAAAAATATATATAAATGCCAAGAGTGTCATCAAGGCAAAGGGTGGCTACTTTGAAGAATCTCAAATATATTTTGATTTGTTTAACACGTTATTTCATAGTTGTGATGTCTTCACTATTATTCTACAATGTAGAAAATAGTCAAAATAAAGAAAAACCCTGGAATGAGTAGGTGTTCAAACTTTTGACTGGTACTGTATATATTTTTTGGACAATTGTTTATCTTGAATGGATTTTCCCTTTAAAATGGCGCAACATGATGAATCTCTGCTCCAATAAAATGTGGAAACAAAACAGCAGCATTGCGGGTCCTGGGAAGACATTTTAGACTTCACCCCTTTGTACCACACAGTAACTAAGTAAAATGGGTGAATGAAAACAAACATTTTGGTTTGAAAGATAAAAGATTGAAACAAAGAAATCCTCACAAGTCCCGAGTCTTCCAGAATGCAATAAGAAATACTGTTCCCCTTTACAGTACGGTATAAAGGTTGGGGGTCATCTCAGCTTATGGCACTCTACGCTTATGTATCAACAGTTTTTTCCTCCCTCCATTTTAGCAACCACACTAAGCCCAGAATCTCCCTTTTATGACTTAATACAGAGCTCAATAGCAGAGATGAAAGCTTGGGTGCTTGCGTGCCCCCACTGCAACCCACAGCAAAGCCGGGGGAAACAAACTTTACTGCCCATGTTTGAGGTTTGTATCTCCCCCCACCTCCTGCGGCACAAAAAGCCACTACAAAAAGACACTAAAAGCCCCAAAAGCTATTTTCAACTGCTGGATAAAAACAGCTGGGAGACTCTTAGGGGACAGTGGAGGGATGGAGAGAGACGGAAAAAGAGAGAGAGGTGCAAGAATGAGAGGAATGGGGGTACGGTAAAACAGACGGAAGAGTCTTAGGAGGCAACTGAGAGACGGAGAGAGAGGGGGAAAATAACAAGAGTGAGAGACAGAGGGAGGAACAGAAAAGTGAGAGGCCAGGGTAAGGGTGAAACGGTGCAGGGAGACTTGCTTCAAAAAGACAAGAGCTTCACACACGTTCCTTCAGAGCATTTCCCCCGTGGGGTAAATTGACAGCACTTTATACCTCATGCATACTCTCCTGTCTCGGCCCGAGGGTATTCCCTGTGTTGTATAAAGTGTTTGGAGTGTTTCTTACCTTGCACCGCCAGCCGTTGGTGGGGATGGATTTCATGGTAGGCTGGAGACAAAAGGTGTGATAGCCTTTATCGCACATGTCACAGACCAGCATCTTGCTGTCCTCCCCCGGGTTCCTGCAACACACACACATACACAAGGGAGAAATATTACACACACACAATAATATACGACACACACAAAATTACACACCCAATATAACACACACATAACCTAGACTAGAGAGAAAAACGGCAAGGGAGTACTGTAGTATGGACAGCACTAGGGTTTATGTTTCCCAACCGCAAAGACAGACACCCTAACCATTTTCAACTGTCACTTTGGTTTTTATCTGTGTGGTTCAGGAGAGGGATCATTAAGTCTGGTCCTCCAGGGTCTCAGTGTCTATAGGTTCTTTATCGCTGACTGAGTCAGAGTTTAGGAATAAGACCAACTACATTAATTTATCAATAGAGTACAAGGAATAAAAGAAAGCCAGCCAGACAGTTGAGAATTCAAATTTGGTTTGTCAGTGGGGGGTAAAAAACCCTGATTTTGTTCAATGCAATACATTTTATAACACACAAATGATCTCACACACCACGTTGTGAACATGACGTCTTTTTCCATTACCTGGGACACATAAGTTGTTACAGGAATGAGAAAAGAACACGTTTCCTTCATAGAATCCAATTCCCTGAACGTCAAGATTCTAAATTAGTCGAGCCAATCAAACGCACCATTAAACGGCACCAGCCATAGAAAACCGTCCCTCCGTGGCAGATTTTGGATGCATGAATGTTGTTCAAAGAATAAATCAAGAGACCTAAATGTAAGATTTATGTGGTGTGTGTGTGTGTGTGTGTGTGTGTGTGTGTGTGTGTGTGTGTGTGTGTGTGGTTATGGTATTAGTGAAGAGGCTAGAGACCAGAAATCTATCAAATCCCAGTAGCCTGTATTTCAGATGACAAGAATCAAACCTGAATGAGAACGTCATCTGATATTTACAGCTGTGCAGTGGAGTCACGCACACACACACACACACACACACGTCCCTATATCACTCTGAGTGCTGCTGCTGCCTAACCAACACACCCTGGCCCACATCCCTCTCCCCCCACCAATTCCCCAGCTCCCCATCTGTTATTAAAACGGCACTATATTTTCACTTGAGCTTTTCCAACTCTCTCCCTTGTAAGCTTATCTCAGCTCAACACCATGGTGCAGGCTTTACAGTAGGCGTCTTATCCCTACATACAGGTTTTACAGTAGGCCTCTTATCCCTACATACAGGTTTTACAGTAGGCCTCTTATCCCTACATACAGGCTTTACAGTAGGCCTCTTATCCCTACATACAGGCTTTACAGTAGGCCTCTTATCCCTACATACAGGTTTTACAGTAGGCCTCTTATCCCTACATACAGGTTTTACAGTAGGCCTCTTATCCCTACATACAGGCGTTACAGTAGGCCTCTTATCCCTACATACAGGCTTTACAGTAGGCCTCTTATCCCTACATACAGGCTTTACAGTAGGCCTCTTATCCCTACATACAGGCTTTACAGTAGGCCTCTTATTCCTACATACAGGCTTTACAGTAGGCCTCTTATCCCTACATACAGGCTTTACAGTAGGCCTCTTATCCCTACATACAGGCTTTACAGTAGGCCTCTTATCCCTACATACAGGCTTTACAGTAGGCCTCTTATCCCTACATACAGGCTTTACAGTAGGCCTCTTATCCCTACATACAGGCTTTACAGTAGGCCTCTTATCCCTACATACAGGCTTTACAGTAGGCCTCTTATCCCTACATACAGGCTTTACAGTAGGCCTCTTATCCCTACATACAGGCTTTTACAGTAGGCCTCTTATCCCTACATACAGGCTTTACAGTAGGCCTCTTATCCCTACATACACAATCTCAAATGCCCACAATCTCAAATGCGATCTCCCTCAAAAATGTTCTATTTAAACTTTATTTAACTAGGCAAGTCAGTTAAGAACAAATTCTTATTTACAATGACGGCCTACTCTGGCCAAACCCGGACGACGCTGGACCAATTGTGCACTGCCCTATGGGACTCCCAATCACGGCCGGTTGTCATGCAGCCTGGAACCGAACCAGGGTCTGTAGTGACACCTCTAGCACTGAGATGCAGTGCCTTAGACCGCTGCGCCACTCGGGAGCCCAACATAAAGAGCTTCCGTTACATTCTGCCCATGATTGGAGTGCACTCTCTATTGCACTCCACACTGCCCTTTCCCATGACTGCATGGCCAGGCACAACTCCAACACCATCATTAAGTTTGCCGATGAGTGGTAGGTATGATTACCGACAACAAGACAGCCTATAGGGAGGAGGTCAGAGACCTGGCCATGTGGTGCCAGAACAGCAACCTCTCCCTCAACGTGATCAAGACAGAAGGAGATGATTGTAGACAGGAAAAAGAGGACGAAGCATGCCCCCATTATCATCAACGGGGCTGCAGTGGAGCAGATTGAGAGCTTCAAGTTCCTTGGTATAAGCACACCAAGACAGTCATGAAGAGGGCACGACAAAATCTATTCCCCCCTCAGAAAACTGAAAAGATTTGGCATGGGTCCTCAGATCCTCAAAAGTTTCTACAGCTGCACCATCGAGAGCATCCCCTGACTGGTTGAATCACTGCCTGGTATGGCAACTGCTTGGCCTCCGACCGCAAGGCACAACAGAGGGTAGTGCGTACGGCTCAGTACATCAATGGGGCCAAGCTTCCTGCCATCCAGGACCTCTATACCAGGCGGTGTCAGAGGAAGGCCCTAAAAATGGTCAAAGACTCCAGCCACTCTAGTCATAGACTGTCTCTCTGTTACCGCACGGCAAGCGGTACCAGAGCGCCAAGTCTTGGTCCAAGAGGCTTCTAAACAGCTTCTACCCCCAAGCCATAAGCCATAAGCCAACATCATATCAAATGGCTACCCAGACTATTTGTATCCACCCCTTCCATTTTACCACCGCTGCTACTCTGTTGTTATCATCTATGCATCGTCACTTTAATAACTATCTACATGTACATATTACCTCAACTAACCGGTGCCCCGCACATTGACTGTACCAGTAGACCCCCAGTATCGAGTCTCGCTATTGTTATTTTACTGCTGCTTTTGAATTACTTGTTACATTTATTTCTTATTCTTATTCGTATTTTTTATTTTACATTGCATTGTTGGTTAGGGGCTCATAATTAAGCATTTCACTGTTGTATTCGGCACATATGACTAATACAATGTGATTTGATTGACAGCCCACGACAAGCCAATGCAACAGAAATAAACCTGCATGTCCCACGCGGGATTCCAGCTCAAATCAACAACACTTCACTCCCCAGAGGCTAGCGTGCTAATCATCACGCTACCAAAAACATGGTCTTAGTAGGGGAGCTCACTTCCATGAAATGAACACGTTCAGAGTTAAGCAAACTCTACAAAAATCTTAAAAAGCTGTCCTTAAAAAGAGACACACCAGTAGTTCATGCTCTTTTGGTTTCCAATTACTTCATTTGCTGGCTTCAACTCTCCACTCCTGGAGCACTTTGACTCACCATCTCTCAGATTTAGTCATACCAGTCTTTCATCTATTCTTTACTATACTCCCCCAAAATGTGACTCCTCACAAGCATATACCACTACACACACACACACAACACACACACTACAGAGACCACACAAGCACGCACATAGCCCTACAACACACCCACTCACCCACCACAACACGCACAACACAACCCTTCCACAAAGAAAAACACTTTACATTAAAGCAGACTGCCCTGCGAAGGAATTTACTTTGCTTGGCTGGTTGTATGTGTAGGGAGCTTGGGGCTGATCAAACACAGTATGCACACAAATCTCACCAGCTCTCTTATCTTTTCTTTTAATGCTCCCATGCTCCTGCAAAATACGCTTGTTATTAATTCCACATGCAAAAAAATAACTCTTTCCCCTTTTATCTTCCTATAGACCCTTCAGAAAACTCCAACCAGATCGAAACGGACTCCTCAACACCATCTCCCAAATGGCTCAATTCTCTTTTTTCGGTTTCTTTGAAGAACAAAAAAAACAGTGGGCTGTCTATATTCAGCTGGGTGCAGGACCAGACATGTTTTCCTATTAGTTCATAGCTATCCCTGATAGAAATCACATAAGTCAGTGGAGTTTTTGCACTCGGGATGAGGATGAATGGTGAGTGAATGGTGAGTGGACTATGGCTCAGGGGAGTGACAGAGTTAGGAATGGGGTCCATTTTGTGGCTACTAGCGCAATGGTTAAAAGCGCACTCAGCTAACTAGCGCAAATGGCTACTAGGGCACACAGCCATTACCTGCAGGTCAGACAGACTTTGCACTCGGGGCACTGCCACCCGGCCCTCTTCAGGGGGGTGACACTCACGTCCAGACACGCCCCGTGGTAGTGCTGCCCGCACGAGCTGCAGAAGAGCAGGTCCTGCAGGTCTCCAGCACTGCCACACAACAAGCACTTCACCTCCTCTTTAACTGTAGGTAAGGAGGAAAATCATATTAACCCAATGAGTCCCACGGTAACCCCTTTTAAACATTGTGTGTTTGAGTTACAGACTTCTGGGTTGTACCATTGGATTTGTCCATTTCTTCTGCATCCGTCTGTGTGATTAACGTGGGCTGAGCTAGAGGTGTTTGTGAGACAAGGGCAGATCCCGAAGGGGCCCTGGTCTTTTTACAAAGACGTCTGTAGAGTCTGAATGATTTGAGTTACAACTAACTATTAAAAGCTACTCTCACGAACACACACATTACATGTTTTACTCTATGACACTCACAGGCTGCACGAGTCAGTCGAAGGGGTTCTTCTACATAGAAAATCATAGGAAATCCCAGGACATAGTGTTTATAATATTGTAAGGGGCTCATCTACATAGAAGATCATAGGAAATCCTAGGACGTAGTGTCTATAATACTGTAATAAGATCACAGTTTGTCACAAACGCCAAACTCCGCAGAGTTGTTAGTGACTAGTTGGATATTAATTTCCCAGTGAGGAAAATAAATCTGCACTTACAGCATTCAAATTACATTTACTTTTATCATGTTTTTGCTTTGGCGGACAGTTATTTATTGACATTTGTCAATAACACTCATGAATACAACTGTTTATGTCAAATTGTGTTCTACCTGTAGCCCTGGTTGTCCTGAAAGGAAAATGGTAAAACACTTCATTGTGGGGCTAAATAAAAGGTGCTGGACATGCAGATAAATAACTTCTCATTTTTGCTGGGATCTCGGGACTGATAAGAGTTTAAGGGACAGTTCATGGAGGGGACTTAATATTAAAGGGACAGTTCATGGAGGGGACTTAATATTAAAGGGACAGTTCAGGGAGGGACTATATTTAAAGGGACAACATACTCCAAAAGGAACATTTCACTGAACACATGGACTGGGACATAACTTTATGGACCATTACGTTAACATAAATGGTACACATTTTTTTCAAGAATCATCATGTGTAAAGACATTTTATTCAATGAGAAAGTAACATCACTTTGAATTTCATATACTAGCCAAAGCATAAAAAAGGGTGCTTTGGCAAGACAGAGTGAATTTCATGAAACCTGTGTGACACTGATTCTGCAGCATGTCATGGCTGCTTGTGACCAAGGGAAATATCAGATGTGAAATCAGTTAGAATTGGTTCTTCAGTAAGAATCAGAATAGATAAGAGTTGGCATAAATATTATGTCACTTATCGTAAGCCTTGTGTTGTGTCTAGTGTTGGCCTTTTGTCTACTAGACATCTATTGCGAAATCTATTTATCCTCATTCTCCCAGTGGGACAAAGGGTCTATACTCACATCTTTGTGAGGCCAGCTGGAGGTGGTCTGGGCATAGGAGAGTGTGTCGGCGCAGGTCCTGGAAAGTTCCAGCGGCGGCGGCGCAGGGGAAATGGTAGGAGCGGGAGCAGCCTTCCTCACAGCACTTGATAGATGCTCCAAGGCGCTTACAGTATGCACAGCACTGCAAAACACAGACAGAGACAGAGTCCGAGAGAGAGAGAGGGCGAGCGAGCGAGAATGAGATTAAGAAAGCTAGTTCCGATTCTTAGATGTTCCTGGTTTTCGCTCAATATTACCCAACGGGGGGGTAGGGGGGGAGTGTTTTTTTATTTGAAACTTTCTGAACATTGCAGATAGAAATAGAACAGAGCCTGACACAATTCCCTGTCAACCTGACAGAATCATATCTGTTCCAAATAATACATTTCTATCTAAACATCCTGCAGTTGTATCCTCCTGAACAGACCCCCAGTTTAGCTGTTCAGTTTTAGTCAGACACGGTCATTGGAGGCCCTATGCTTGATCTACACTTGCTACATGGAATGCTTCTAAATAAGCACAGATTTCAGTTTTGGCACTTACTAAAAGTGTTTTAAACATCAATTCACACGTGCTAACAACAATTGTCAAGTTTTGACAAATTTCAGCTCTAACCCCTCCGAGTCTAAAAATAAATGTTGCTTTTCCACATAAAATCTCTCATTAGTTTTCATCATATGCCTCGCCATTGAAATTAAGAAGCAAAATGCATATCGGATTCAAAACCCAGGTTGAAGTTGAAGCCGACCTCGGTAATGGTAGAGAAGTGCTATTATGATTTTTAAAAAGACTGCTTAAATGAAGTGCTCTGGTACAAGGCGAGCGAACCTGGCAGTAGCACCTGAATATAGACTGACATTTAAACCGCGGCCCGAGAATGAGAGCTCGTCTTTGAATAATGAAAGCCGTCAGGAGAAGGGAAAGAATGGGGCCTTGAAGTCAAAATGACTCAAGTCAGCACTTTTATGTTGCTCTCGCTCCCTTTCCCTCCCTCGTTCTAAAAACCCTTGGCCGGGGGGGCAACATGCAACAACCACCAAACACAATTTTACACCGAGCGTTGGGCAATTACCCCCCGTGCACCAGCGACTTCCTTGAGGCATTGTAAATAAGAAGTTATTCTTAACTGACTTGACTAGTTAAATAAAGGTTTAATGAAAAAAAAAAAAGAATGGGAAGGATATTCTGTGGGATGTCGTCGCAGACAGGACCAAGCCCAGCGTGGGACGTCCCAGACAAGAACGTATTACCATAGAAATAGAATGAATATAACAGACATTCCAATTCAAGTCAATGTTCCATAATTCTATTTCTATGCTCATTACACCCATCAACTCTTCAGAGACTACATAGGGAGTAATGAAAATAAAGTAACCCCTTCAAAATAATGTCACCCCTTCTCTTCAAACCATAATCCTCCGTTGCTTTGTTGAAAATAATCATTAAACACAAATGCTGTAATCCCATTAGTGTGGTTCAGGGTTCTCTTTCCTAATCCACACCAAGCAGAAATATAAATATTTCATAAAAAAGGGAGAGTTTATCTCGCCATACCGATTGTTTGAGCACACTTTTCTCCCAACAACCCCCGAAAGAGGCCTCGTTGAGGCAGAAGGATAGTGGCCAACCCAACCAAACTCTCCCTTCTATACAAAGAGCCAAAATGGCTACCGTCCAAATGGAGCAAACCTGAGAGGAATTGCAACGGATAGATATCTGGTCCAGTGCCACTGAGAATGGAACAAGGCCTTATGGGAACTGGACCAGACTGGTATCACACCATTGTGCCAACCCAAACCATACTGGTTTGGAAATGTTATTTCACATTATCCTTTTGGATAGTCAACTCAGTAGTGTGAAAAGGGTAATAGCCCCAACCTTTCAAACACAGAGCATAGAAGAACTGTGAGTTAAACTTAGAAACCTATCGATTTAACATGTAAATATCTAGCAAAATTATGAAATATCCCATTGCCTATAAAAATTCTGTAGAAGAACGCAACACACACTGCTACACATAGTTTAGCAAGAAGAACCCGGCCTGTGTTGCTTCGTCTTACCAATGAGTCAGTCAGACATGAAGTGGACCAGTCTGGTCCACTTCAACAGCAGATAAGGTGATAGCACCTTAAATGCAGGGCTACGGTGTAAGGGGCTCAAGTGTATCCTGATGTCCTAATGCCTGGGGGTTTCATGGCTCGCTGCCAAACGTTGTCACCTCACACTTGAAGGGCAGAATACCACTGGTGGGAGAGCTCTGACTGGGCAACCAACAGCCTCTGCCGAAAAACTATGCTGTTTCTATCACACACACATACAGAAGATAGGCCTACACATAATCATCCATAGGATAGGCCTACATACGATACTCATACAAAGATACTAGTGTATGGGCTGCCTCTGTCACATACACAGGCTAACACATTTTTATTTATTTAACCTTTATTTAACAAATTCTTATTTGAAATGACGGCCTACCCCGGCCCAACCCTAACGATACTGGGCCAATTGTGCGCCTCCTTACGGGACTCCCAATCACGGCCGGTTGTGATACAGCCTGGAATCAAACCAGAGTCTATATTGACGCCTTTAGCACAGAGATGCAGTGCCTTAGACCGATGTGCCACTAGGGAGCCACATACAGGGCCTTCAGAAAGTATTCACAATACCCCATCATGTCAAAATTGATTTTTATTTTTATGTTTTTAAACATTTTTACAGAATATTTATATAAAAAGCCAAAACATGCAGTCTTAACTAAAGCAAAACTGCAAAAAATGTGGCAAATCAATTCACTTTTTGTCCTGAATACAAGGTGTTGTTTGGGACAAATCCAGTACAACACATTACTGAGTACCACTCTCCATATGTTCAAGCATAGTGGTGGCTGCATCATGTTATGGGTATGCTTGTAATCGTTGAGGTCTGGGGTTGTTTTCAGGGGGAAAAAAATACCCGGAATGGAGCGAAGCACAGGCAAAATCCAAGAGGAAAACCTTGCACAGTCTGCTTTCCACCAGACACTGGGGAGATAAATTCAACTTTTAGCAAGACAATAACCTAAAACACAAGGTCAAATCTACAATGTTATACTTGAAAATGTATAGCAAGACCTGAAAATGGTTGTCTAGCAATGATCAACAACCAATTTGACAGGTATATATTTTTTTTTTTTAAGAATGAATGGGCAAATAGAAAACTTAGAAACCCAGAAACACTTAGATGTAATCACTGCCAAAGGTGCTTCTACAAAGTATTGACTCAGGGGTGTGAATATTATTTCTATATTTCATTTTCAATGATTTCTAAAAACATGTTTTCAATTCGTCATTATGGGGTATTGTATATAGATGAGTAAGAAAAAAGTATATATTTAATCCATTTTGAATTCAGGCTGTAACAACAAAATATGTAATAAGTCAAGGGCTGGGAATACTTTCTGAAGGCGCTGTACACACAGGCTCACTAATATACACAGGAGTGAGAGCTAAATTAGACTAAACTAAATTAGGCCGATTTAGGATGCAAATGCGATCAGACGAACCTGATATGGAGGTGATGATAGCTTGTGTGTGTGGGTAGTGTGTGCGTCAGCTGTGTGTGTGAATGTGTATGACTTTCAGAGCTGGGTAAGTTGTATGCCAGGCTGTCGGTGCATCCGAGTGTACATGTGCGAATAAAAGTGTGTGGTGTGTCACAGTGTGTGTTAACCTTCAGAGTTGCAGTCTCCTGAGCACCCTGACCTTTTCTGCTTTACACCCCAATGAGCCTCACTGTAGTGCCAGGGACAACCTTTAACAGGGCCCCATCTAGAGCTCACACACACACACACACACACACACACACACACACACACACACACACAAAACTGCCCTCAGACAACCAACCAGCAATAGGTTTTTCAAATACACACACACACCTTCTCTCTCTCGGGCTGGGCGAAATGGCCAAAATATCAGAATATTTGGTGTTATTTTATGTTTTTTTAATAATAAAAATTCTAAATCCTGCTTTATGAGTAGTTCATGAACCTATGGCGGCAACACAAATAAGTGATTTCAATATAAGGCTTTCTCCATTCGGATTATTTTGACATGATGGTGCAGACAGGTCACCCTGTTTCTAGCTCCTTATAAGGATTTCGCTGCACCTGCAATAACATCTGTACAACCATGTACATGATCAATAAACCTTGATTTGATACTGTTCAATCACACTTCAAACTAAAATTCTTTTCATAAATATCATTGCACAAACATTCTTATCTAGGCCTACACCAGCACTGGTACCAGGCTGTATTAGCTAGCTACATGTGCGCTAACTCTTAATACATGAAGCAAGCTAGATAGCCAGCTAACTAGCAATTGGCGGTTAACTAGCAATTGGCGGTTAACAACACATTTTAACCGGAACTTGCTATGAAAAGATAAACTAGCGGAGAGTAGTTAGCAGACGGTAAGAAACACAAACTAATATTGTAGTTCTAGAACGATTGTAGAAAGCAGCATCGTTGTCAACAACATCTTTCTGCATTTATCTGACCATGCAGACTGCAGAGTGAACGGCAAGAAAGTGCTTGTCAAATCAAATCTAATTGTATTTGTCGCCGAAATGTGAAATGCTTACTTACAACCCCCTAAGCGACAATACTTGAAAAGAAAAATAAGTGTTAACTTTTTACTAAAATAAACTCATTTGAATAGCGGTTCAGGAGTCTTATGGCTTGGGGGTAGAAGCTGTTTAGAATACTTTTGGACCAAGACTTGGCACTCCAGTACCGCTCCGTCTCCTGAGGGGGAATAGGCGTTGTCGTGCCTAAAATGGACATTACACTCTCTGGAGTTGCATATCACGTTTAACAAACCAAATATTGCAATACCACATTTACATTTAAGTCATTTAGCAGACGCTCTTATCCAGAGCGACTTACAAATTGGTGCATTCACCTTATGACCTCCAGTGGAACAGTAGTGCATCTAAATCTTTTCAGGGGGAGGGGGGGGTGAGAGGGATTACTTTATCCTATCCTAGGTATTCCTTAAAGAGGTGGGGTTTCAGGTGTCTCCGGAAGGTGGTGATTGACTCCGCTGTCCTGGCGTCGTGAGGGAGTTTGTTCCACCATTGGGGGGCCAGAGCAGCAATACCGTTATAGAAGGTAAAGTTAAAAACCCAAATCGGTCCATGCATCAATACCAGTATAAAGTAAAATATGGTATAATCGCCCTGTCCTAGCTCAATCCCAAAAACACACCACCAAATAAGTCATCATAGTTGGGCAAGTCCAACATTTCCACTTCCTCAATGAAGTCATCGTATTAGTTCAGAGTTTTATTTAGCCTCAACCAATATCAAGGCAGAAAATTACAAGCTAGAATAGTCAATTATCTATAATGTGGCCTCCCCTGCACCCTCACATTACATTGTGTTAAGCCAGGTGAGGTCACCGCCTGTATGGGGGAGGAACAAAAGGGCTATCTCAGGCATATTGGGCAGGGCTAGGGGCTCTACAGGGAAATAAGACAATCACTAAACAAAACAGCAAATAGACAAGGCATATTGACATTAGGAAGAGGCATGTGTAGCCGAGTGATTATCGGGTCCAGAGAGTAGCAATAGATGAGTCAGGGATCCAATTCAGTAGTCGCTACTATGCTAGAAGGAGACACGGCGATTCAGACAGCTAGCGGGCCGGGGATAGCAGATGGGCCTCAGGGGGTGTCGCAACGTTAGAGCCTGTTGAAACCACCTTGGATGGTTACGTCGGCAGACCAGTCATGACGGATCGGCAGGGGATGTCGCAACGTTAGAGCCTGTTTAAACCACCTCGGATGGTTACGTCGGCAGACCAGTCATGACGGATCGGCAGGGGATGTTGCAACGTTAGAGCCTATTGAAACCACCTCGGATGGTTACATCGGCAGACCAGTCATGACGGATCGGCAGGGGATGTCGCAACGTTAGAGCCTGTTGAAACCACTTCGGATGGTTACGTCGGCAGACCAGTCATGACGGATCGGCAGGGGATGTCGCAACGTTAGAGCCTGTTGAAACCACCTCGGATGGTTACGTCGGCAGACCAGTCATGACGGATCGGCAGGGGATGTCGCAACGTTAGAGCCTATTGAAACCACCTCGGATGGTTACGTCGGCAGACCAGTCATGACGGATCGGCAGGGGATGTCGCAACGTTAGAGCCTGTTGAAACCACCTCGGATAGTTACATCGGCAGACCAGTCATGACGGTTCGGCAGGGGATGTCGCAACGTTAGAGCCTGTTGAAACCACCTCGGATGGTTACGTCGGCAGACCAGTCATGACGGATCGGCAGGGTTCCGTGTCGGCAGTAAAGGGTCCAGGCCAATTGGCGAAAGAGATATTGTAGCCCAAGAATTGGCTGATAGACCTCTTCGGCTAGCCGAGAGATGGGCCTAGCTCAAAGCTAGCTCCAGGCTAACTGGTGCTTGCTTCGGGACAGAGACGTTAGCCAGGAGTAGCCACTCGGATCGAAGCTAGCTAGCTGCGATGATCCGGTGTTAAGGTTTAGAGCTTGCGGTAGGAATACGGAAATGTGGTAGAGAAAAAGCAGTCCGATATGCTCTGGGTAGATATCGCGCTGTGCAGACCGGCAGGAATTGACCGGGCTGAGGCTGGAGTTAACGGTGAGGACCACTAGTAGCGGCTAACTGACTATTAGCTAGTAGCTAGTTAGCTGGCAAGCTCCTGATGGGCGTTCACGGTTCTTAAGTATAAAGATAGCAGATCCGTACCCAATTGGGTGAGGCGGGTTGCAGGAGAGTATATTCAATCCATAGATTAAAAGTTATATTAAAATATATACGAAGAAAACGATAAATACACGGCACAGGACAAGACAAAAAAAACATTTGACTGCTACGCCATCTTGGATCTATGCCGGAGTGATGCTTCATGCAAATGTTTTTGATCTGTAGGTAAGTCCCAAATAGAAGGCAAACAGATTTTTTTGTCATCTGTAGCATCAGACGCCACTGACTATTCAAAACAAGCTCAATAACTCAATGCATGCTACACACTGCTATTGAATATGCAGTAACCTGTATGGCAGGCCTATTCTATCTTAATTTACCCAGTTTATCAAGAGATTTACCATTCAA
This sequence comes from Oncorhynchus nerka, assembly GCF_034236695.1. Classification (NCBI taxonomy): domain Eukaryota; kingdom Metazoa; phylum Chordata; class Actinopteri; order Salmoniformes; family Salmonidae; genus Oncorhynchus; species Oncorhynchus nerka. Next base: position 21,508,689 of record NC_088401.1, on the reverse strand, counting down.
ATAAAATGATGACCATTATGTTGTTATACAGTTAGCTTGGTAAAAGCAAAGTGAATTATTGTTTGATTAAAACATATGCATACATGGCTGTCTCTGGTAAAAAATAAAAAATATGTTTTACATTTTCAAATTGAATGATGTTGACCTATAATAAAATCTGGAACCCCCCGAATGTACACAAATACTGAGCTCGCAAAGAAACCCACTGCTGATCACTTGTAGAGATAGATAGATAGATAGATAGATAGATAGATAGATAGATAGATAGATAGATAGATAGATAGATAGATAGATAGATAGATAGATAGATAGATAGATAGATAGATAGATAGATAGATAGATAGATAGATAGATAGATAGATAGATAGATAGATAGATAGAGATCAGGGGCATGTCCACTCGTGCACACACACACGGTTGAAGCCTAACACCCACACCCCCAATGGATTGTCTGTTACATCTCACCTCTGTGCTCCCTGAGTCTATGGCTTTGTCCACGTAGAGCAGTGAATCCTGGGCCTCGCCGCGGCACACCCCCTCGGACCAGGCGGCACAGTGCAGATGGGCACAGCACTGGCCTGTGGGGTCAAACAGGGACTGGACATTGATGTCGTCGGGGAGGCCGATCTGACCCAGCTCGTCCCAGAACTTAGGGGCCAGTTCCTCACTGAAGGGGTCCGTGCTGCCGGGTGCCGAGGAGGAGTGGAGACCACTGTCCGGAGAGCTGACCCTGGGGAGGGGGGGTGACAGGTCACGTTCAAGATCAAGTTTATTTTTCACCCACATAGCAGTCAAACCGAAATGTAACAGCATAAATGTATGAAAAGGACAGACAAAGGACCTACACTAAAACTACTAAACATCAGGTATGGCACCAAAGAACTAAACTGGCTAATAGAAAAAGAACCACGAGAGAGCCTTGTATCCAATTTATGGGGATAGCTTTGTGGCAGTCCATAGTAGGGTTTAAAACCCTGGTAACCGGGATCGTCCCATGACAATTCCCGATTTCTTTTAAATTAATATTTCCCCCAATGTCATGCAGCAACAAATTTAAATATTAGCTATTTTATTTTTGCCAACCAGGTCGACGCATGCAAACCCTTAGCCTAGCGTATTTACGTCACACAAAGTCGCCATAAATTCAAAGCACACACATAATTGACACTAACAGACCGCACACAAGACCCAAATGCAGTTTAGAGTTCTCATCAGGACTGAACATTCGATCCCAGTCTGACCCAAGCCATGTGAGCTGAAGGCCGAGCCCAGGCCTGATCCGACATCACAGAAATGAAATGAGTCCTAACCCCAAAAAAAGACAGATTTCTAGAAAACAGTAGGCTACATTGATTTCACTCAACATTTCACTTTACTGTGGCAATTGTGATCGGATCAACGCAATATTAGCAACTTTCAATGCAAAATACTGAAACAAAAGGAAATATGCAAGAGATTTTGTTTAAGGCAGAACGCATCATAGTAGGAATCTATTGCACACGACTCAGCTCATACAATACACAGACCTGTGTGACATAACCAATCAGAGCTGCAGCAGGCCAATATGCAAACACACCATTGCTATATACATATGTGCCATTTACTTTGAACTGGACTGTGGTCGTGAGAGGATGCACTTGTTTTGAGATAAAAGTAAGAGCTGCATGTAGCCACGTGTGCACATTTTGTTCATATCCTTTGCTAGTTAATACGTTTTTAGCCCAGTTATAGATACTTTGTAGTCAGCAATAGGGGGAGTGATTGCTTCTTACAAGAACACAAAACGTGTACAATTCTAGACCTCTTTGAAAAGTGAGTCAGGTAAAGAGCTTTTGTTTGTCTTAAAGGAGCAGTGTTGTATTTTGAGACAAGTTTGAATAAAGCAAAGTAGCCAATAGGCAGAGGGTAGCATGATTTGTCTGATTCTCTATAATCATGGTATGGGAAAAATAATGCATTTTATTTTGTAAAATGGTTTCCTGCATCAAACTCAAAGATATTCAGATACCTACTTGTCTGATTAACAAATGGATAAATAGGTTAATATCAATCCTTGCATGTTTTTTTCAAAAGTCTCATGGAATGTAGGCCTACATTGAATACCACAAAATGGCTGTTACTGTAGGCTGAATGACAGAACCACTATTTTCTTGTCAATGCATTTTCTCTATTGTTTATGATGGTAGGCCACTCTGGTAGGCCTACATTATGATCAAATAGCCACAGTAGCTTATTTGGCACTGTTACAATTGTAACAAAGCGGGTACAGCCTCAGTGTTCACAGTAAACACACGCTGGAAGTTGCACAGAATTTTCACAACTTTCAAGTTTGCGCTCAAGCAGACCTGAAATTTGCTCAGCGCCAAAATAAAGTAGAGGGAACATTGCTCATGATCATCTTTATTTTAGATTGATCAAATATTAGCTGATTAGAACATTTTGCTAGCATGTCATATGGGTGGATTTTGCTCATCGCTCGCGTAGTAGCGTGTCCTACTTCCGACCAAAATTGAACGCTGTGTTCTACTCCCTTCACAGAACAGCGCAAACTGGCTCTAACCAGAATAGAAAGAGGAGTGGGAGGCCCCGGTGCACAACTGAGCAAGAGGACAAGTACATTAGAGTGTCTAGTTTGAGAAACAGACGCCTCACAAGTCCTCAACAGTACCCACAAAACACCAGTCTCAATGTCAACAGTGAAGAGATCTTCAGTTCCTTGGGAATTTCTAACGTGGAACTGCCTTCATTTCTCAGAACAAGAATAGACTGACGAGTTTCAGAAGAAAGTTATTTGTTTCTGGCCATTTTGAGCCTGTAATCGAACCCACACATGCTGACGCTCCAGATACTTAACTAGTCTAAAAGAGGCCAGTTTTATTGCTTCTTACAAAAGTAATTTACAACATTAACAAAGATGTCTACATCTACAAGGACATTTCTAAGTGACCCAAAACTTTTGAACGGTAGTGTATGTGGCAGGGTCTACAGACAATCACAGTCTACAAAGGGAAAATCAGCAACGCCGCGGACACCGACATTTTGCTTCCAGACAAGCTAAAACACCTTCTTTGCCCGCTTTGAGGTTAACACAGTGCCACCGACACGGCCCGCTACCAAGGACTGTGGGCTCTCCTTCTCCGTGGCCAACGTGAGTAAGACATTTCAGCGTGTTAACCCTTGCAAGGCTGCAAGTCCAGACCGCGTCCTCAGAGCATGCGCAGACCAGCTGGCTGGAGCGTTTACGGACATATTCAATCTCTCCCTAGCAGTCTGCTGTGCCCACATGTATCACGACATCCACCATTTTACCTGTACCCAATAAGGCGAAAGGTAACTAACCTTAATGACTATCGCCCCGTAGCAATCACTTCTGGAATCATTAAGTGCTTTGAGAGGCTAGTTAAGGATCATATCACCTCTACCTTACCGGACACCCTAGACCCACTACAATTTGCCCCAATAGATCCAGACGATGCAATCGCCATCGCACTGCCCCATCCCATCTGGACAAGAGGAATACCTATGTAAGAAAGCTGTAGTCAATGAACAGCACAGCATTCAACACTGTAGTACCTACCCTCCAAGCTTATCATTAAGCTTGGGGCCCTGTGTCTGAACCACACCCTGTGCAACTTGGCTCTTCAGTAAGGCCATTCTACTTCCAATGTTTGTCTCTGGAGATCGCATGGCTGTGTGTTCGATTTTATATACCTGTCAGCAACGGGTGTGGCTGAAATAGCCGAATCCACTAATTTGAAGGGGTGTCAACATAATTGTGTGTGTGATCTATCTATCTATAGTGTACCTTGACACTTGCCTACTGCTGAAATGCTCTGAATTATTTGAGGAGCATGATAACGCTTAGAATTTATGAACGGCCTGTTTTGCAATTCACAAAAATGTCATTGGCGATCAAAGCTACTCTATCATTACTAACTATATCAGTTTCACTTGCTGTGAAATCTTTACAAAGTGGCGCAGCCAAAAACGCAATGTGGCACAGTGACAATCTTACTTTGGGAAAACCCTAAAATGGTGACCCTATCTTGATTTTAAACACTTAAATAAGCACTTCAGATTTTAGCTTTATTTCCCGGGACTCAAGGGATACATTTTCACTACTCCCGGTATTGAAACTTGGTAGAATTTTTTGAAAAATATGTATCCCTAGTCTTAAATCTGGCTTGATATCTGTGGCTGGTTGGGATAGGGGATGAGACATTAACAGCGTTTTTAACTGATTCAAAGGACAATGATAATTGCATTACGTTCAGCTCCATTGATCATTAATTCTGGCAGTGCTATGACACTGTATCAAGGACAAGTCGTGCTCATTGACATTGTAAATCCCCACCATTCTCTCCCTCGGTAAGAAAGCGTCAGGGTAGAAGTTGCCCTTTGGCTAATGCACAAGAACTGGCTGTTCGAGCCCACACACACACACGCCAGCCTGACACACAATCTCTCCCTCTCTCATCCCCACCGGATAAAGCCTATTCCAGGATTTGGGGAATGGTAGTCTGGAGTCAGCCATTTTCCCAGCCCAGGAAGCAGTAGGGTACTGGGGATGAAAGGCTACTGTATACTCCCCCTGCCACAACATCTGTATATGCCTTAATAAAAATAACTATATTATACTGTTGTTGATTAGGGCGTGCAACGGAAAACATTTCAAAACATTTTTAAACACTATGCAACAGAAAACGTAGATTAGGGTTTCAGGGAATTTTCTTCCATTTGTTGCCTAATGAACACACTCCCTTTAAGGTTACAAAAGGCTGTGGATGGGGGGGATGGAGGACGATCAAACACCGATGGGGCTCTGACATGCAAACAAACCTTATATCAAAAGCTCCATCTAGGAATTTAAGAGTGGTGACATTTCCCTACTACAGTGTTTATCCCAACTCCAGTCCTCAAGTAAATATTGTTGTGCACACCTGATTCTACTTGTCAACTAATCATCAAGCCCTTGACAAGTTGAATCAGGTGTTTTTGTCTGGGGCTATGACAAAAGCGTTTGCTGGTGGGGGTACTGCAGGACCGTCGTTGGGGAAGACTGCCCTACTAGACCCATCCCTCAGCTTTATAGCAAACAGAGATGCAGGGCTGCCGTTGGGCTCAAAAGCGAATTACAGATTGTGCCTTAAAGGGAACGCATTCCAAATGGAGGATTTGGTGGTGAAGGATGCAATGAGGGTTGGCCTCGTAGGCCCGAGCCAAAAAGCCTAATATGCAATCTCCTATCCCTTTTCCTCCACTTTCTCTCCCTCTCGTGTTCGTTCTCATTTTGCTCAGCTGTGGCTCGTACCTGTCTGAGCACATTCCGCACATAAATGTTATGTTCGGCATGAAAACGCTGCTGCTTTAAAAAGCTAAATAACCTTCTGGAGGTTATGGACACGTCTTGTAGACAATTTGATCATATGCAAATCTTTTGGCCCCAAATATTGGCCTTTTATTTTCACAACCATATGTATTTCCATTGGAAATGAGTAAGCTTTTGGAGAGGGACTGATATGAATGACATATATGCAGCTTATTTGTGTGATATCAACAGCTTTTCCGTGTGTTCATTTACCGTAAAGAATCAAAGTGTTCAATCAAAAAACTACATTTGTTGAATCAGGCCAAACTGTTCGCTAAAGAATCCAACCATTGAGTATCCACGAGGCTTTTTATAATGAGTCATATTCATCAGGGTACACCGTAGGAAAACGTTTCAAAACGTTGTGCAACGGACAACACTCCTTTTCATGCGTAGTGAACGCAACCCCAATTTTTCTGTCTTATCTAAACCAAGCCCATTTCCCACCTTGGTGGTTGATGAACGTGCTGACTACGTGTGTAAATACACTGTGGTCTTACTCTCTCTCCCTGGGACAGATGCCTCTCATTAGACAGAGTAGTGTTTCATTAGGCCTGTGATTACTTTGGGCCTGTCAGTCAAAATAACTTTCAATTAGATCACCTTAACGAGACCCTAATTAGCAACTACACACACATTCAACACACAGGGAATTAGAATATAGAGAACGATGCACGAATCAAAGTATGCATGCATACCTACACACAGAGGGAAAGAAGGACAAACACAAAATTGTTATTTTTTATTTATTTAACTAGTTAAGTCAGTTAAGAACCAATTCTTAATTATATTGACAGCCTACCCCGGGCAAACCTGGATGAAGCTTGGCCAATTGTGCGCTGCCCTATGGGACTCCCAAACGCATCCGGATGTGGATTCCGTCCCTGGATTCGAACCAGGGACGGAAGTGACGCCTCTAGCACTGAGATGCAGTGCCTTAGACCGCTGCGCCACTCGGGAGCCATATCCACATGTAATCTGTCATGAGGTCACGCACCCCCTTACACAACTTTTCATCTTATCAACAGCCAATACAACATGCAGGGAGAGTGACAGTTCATCCTTGTCTCGTTAGGATACCTTCTCTACCATCTCCTCTGATCTCTCCAAAGCGGTGATTCATTGTGATCCTATTCAGGCCAAAACAGAATGGGGTCTGTCCCCAGACCACCTTAACACTTCTCTCACACAGTCCACCTTAACACTGCTATCACACAGTCCACCTTAACACTGCTATCACACACGCTTGTTATTGTTTTCATTCTTCAGCTCCCCGTCTAGACCTGGCACGGCGCCAGCCCTGGACTGACTGACCAATCATGGGGCTCCAAAGAAACAATGCATTTGGGCCACGTTGTCCCCGTCAGGAACCTTCCTGGGTGAGAGCATTACGTCACCGCCCCCTCAGGGAGGGAGGTGACACTCGATTGGGTGTCTTCTGACGGGAGGTCTTTGTCAACAGTGGATCACGTGAAGCTGAAAATGAAGAGAGAGAGAACATAGAGAGCAGGGCTAGAGAAGCTAGAAGGGCCTGCCAGTGAAATTCTCTCTTCCTTCATGGATTTTTATCCTCCACCCCATCCACCCCTCAGTCCCTTCCACCCCTCCAAGTAACTAATCACTGGGGCCATTTCAGCACCACAATAATTGACCCAAATTGAAATTGAGCGCCTGGGTTCATTAGCATGCATTCACTTATTTGGGTCACGGTACTCCATCTATCTTTCTCCCTCTCTACCTACATGCCTCAAACAATGCACAATGGGGAGACCACTAATTTAGTTTGATGGAGAAACTTGGACACAGGGGTTAATCTGTTTCCAGCCAGTTAGAGGCAAAGCCATGGGTCGAATTCATTAGAATACAGCGTGGCAATAGGTTTCGCAATGTAAATGGGGGAATTTGCAAGTTCAGATAGGCACCAAACAGAAGGAAACAGACAAACATTGAGGGACTAACAAATATAACCCTTAACAATATTTCAGCGTAATTATTTCACTTCTTTAGGTTCTTTGGCTTCTCTAGTGTGAGTCTGGGAGAAGTCTACTGTCTATAAACATAACAAATATACTTACACATTTATTTACCATTTCCAAGCCACATATTTGATCAGCAACAGGTACAGTAGGCATGTTTACGTGTGAACACATGCTCACAATAAAACAAGGTGGCCGCCTCAACCTAAGTCATGCCTCCACCTCCTCAACCTGAGTCATGCCTCCACCTCCTCAACCTGAGTCATGCCTCCACCTCCTCAACCTGAGTCATGCCTCCACCTCCTCAACCTGAGTCATGCCTCCACCTCCTCAACCTGAGTCATGCCTCCACCTCCTCAACCTGAGTCATGCCTCCACCTCCTCAACCTGAGTCATGCCTCCACCTCCTCAACCCGAGTCATGCCTCCACCTCCTCAACCCAAGTCATGCCTCCACCTCCTCAACCCAAGTCATGCCTCCACCTCCTCAACCCAAGTAATGCCTCCACCTCCTCAACCCAAGTAATGCCTCCACCTCCTCAACCCAAGTAATGCCTCCACCTCCTCAACCCACGTAATGCCTCCACCTCCACAACCCACGTAATGCCTCCACCTCCACAACCCACGTAATGCCTCCACCTCCACAACCCACGTAATGCCTCCACCTCCCACAACCCACGTAATGCCTCCACCTCCACAACCCACGTAATGCCTCCACCTCCACAACCCACGTAATGCCTCCACCTCCACAACCCACGTAATGCCTCCACCTCCACAACCCACGTAATGCCTCCACCTCCACAACCCACGTAATGCCTCCACCTCCACAACCCACGTAATGCCTCCACCTCCACAACCCACGTAATGCCTCCACCTCCTCAACCCACGTAATGCCTCCACCTCCTCAACCCACGTAATGCCTCCACCTCCTCAACCCACGTAATGCCTCCACCTCCTCAACCCACGTAATGCCTCCACCTTCTCAACCCACGTAATGCCTCCACCTCCTCAACCCACGTAATGCCTCCACCTCCTCAAGCTACGTAATGCCTCCACCTCCTCAACCTACGTAATGCCTCTACCATATAATCATCAACACCTCCATGTGGCATGTAAAAAACAATCACTTGAATGAACTAACACTGACAAGTCTGTATGAAAGATTCTATGCCTGTTCTGTTACCTACTTGGCAGCGTATACCTCCTTGGCAGCGTGTACACCCACACAATTCTGAAGTAAAGTAGACACCTTTCCTGGTGCAATTTCCTGGTGCAATCACCTCTCCAACCAAATCAATGGCAATAGTGATAAGGTGGAGCCTTGAAACTGGAGGTCGACCGATTAATCTGAATGTTTTCATAACAATCGGAAATCGGTATTTTTGGGCGCCGATTTTGCCTATTTTTTTTTACACCTTTATTTAACTAGGCAAGTCAGTTAAGAACACATTCTTATTTTTCAATGATGGCCTAGGAACGTTCTACCTCGTTCAGGGGCAGAACGACAGATTTGTACATTGTCAGCTCGGGGGATCCAATCTTGCAACTTTACAGTTAACACGTCCAACGCTCTAACCACCTGATTACATTGCACTCCACGAGGAGCCTGCCTGTTACGCAAATGCATTAGAAGCCAAGGTAAGTTGCTAGCTAGCATTAAACTTATCTTAGAAAAAACAATCAACGACTGTCATCGCTCCAATGTGTACTTAACCATAAACATCAATGCCTTTCTTAAAATCAATACACAAGTATATATTTTAAACTTGCATATTTAGCTAAAAGAAATCCAGGTTAGCAGGCAATATTAACCAGGTGAAATTGTGTCACCTCTTGCGTTCATTGCACGCAGAGTCAGGGTATATGCAACAGTTTGAGCAGCTTGGCTCTTTGCGAACTAATTTGCCAGAATATAATGTAATTATGACAAAACATTGAAGGTTGTGCAATGTAACAGGAATATTTAGACTCATGGATGCCACCCGTTAGATAAAATACGTAACGGAATAAACTTTTTGTTTGAGGTGATAGATCAAATCCGGAAACTAAGGCTCGTATTTCTGTGTGTTTATTATAGTTAAGTCTATGATTTGATATTTGATAGACCAGTCTGACTAAGGGGTGGTAGGCAGCAGCAGGCTCGTAACAGTCAAAGGTATATGGTTTAGAGAGAAATAGTCGACGCGTTATAATTCCTGTAATAACTTGCGGCTGAACTTGAAAGGGGTTCCTTCGTTATTTTACCGTTCATGTCTTCCATACGGAATGTCTTGATCTACTTCAAATAAGGTCTGTGTTTCGTGCAGGCTTAAACCGCCTCAGCGTTTTGATACCCATGTAAATCTCACTAGGATAAGGTAACTTTTGTCAACATATTTTCATAAATCCACTCTACAATTTTTTTTTATCTTCGCTTATATTTAGCCAATATTGATCAGAGTTACCTTGTCCTATGGATATCTACACAGTTATAAAATTGGCAAGGTGATGTAAGCCTACACGAAACACAGACCTTATTTTAAGTGAATCTAAAAATATCCTATGGAATAAATGAATGAAGGAACCGCTTTTCAGATTTTGCTAGAAGGTGTCATGGGAATTATGACTCACACTTTGGTAGTCAATTCTTACCATGCCCATTATTAAAATAGGATTTCCTGCATATAGAAATTACAGTGTTTGTTTTCAACATTCATCACAGGTAACTTAAAATCAATTTTTATTCAAACAGTTGAGAGTATTTGTCTCCTAAGCAGACTCTTCAGAGCTATGCGTGTGTGTGTTCTGAAACTTCTTAACTGGGAATACTGAAGACCCATGAAAGCTGGTGGTTCGTTTTAACATATGTTCTCATGTTATTTGAGACCAAATTGATTTTATTTTTGTATTATATTAAGTTAAAATAAAAGTGTTCATTCAGTATTGTTGCAATTGTCATTATTACAAAAATGTGTGTATATGTGTGTGTGTACAGTGGGGCAAAAGTATTTAGTCAGCCACCAATTGTGCAAGTTCTCCCACTTAAAAAGATGAGAGGCCTGTAATTTGCATCATAGGTACACTTCAACTATGACAGACAAAATGAGGGGACAAATACAGAAAATCACATTGTAGGATTTTAAATTAATTTATTTGCAAATTATGGTGGAAAATAAGTATTTGGTCAATAACAAAAGTTTCTCAATACTTTGTCATATACCCTTTGTTGGCAATGACAGAGGTCAAACTTTTTCTGTAAGTCTTCACAAGGTTTTCACACACCGTCACAAGATTTTCTATGGGGTTGAGATCTGGAGACTGGCTAGGCCACGCCAGGACCTTGAAATGCTTCTTACGAAGCCACTCCTTCGTTGCCCGGGCGGTGTGTTTGGGATCATTGTCATGCTGAAAGACTCAGCCACGTTTCATCTTCAATGCCCTTGCTGATGGAAGGAGGTTTTCACTCAAAATCTCACAATACAAGGCCCCATTCATTCTTTCCTTTACATGGATCAGTCGTCCTGGTCCCTTTGCAGAAAAACAGCCCCAAAGCATGATGTTTCCACCCCCATGCTTCACAGTAGGTATGGTGTTCTTTGATGCAACTCAGCATTCTTTGTCCTCCAAACACGACGAGTTGAGCACTGCAGGATTTGAGTCCCTGGCGGCGTAGTGTGTTACTGATGGTAGGCTTTGTTACTTTAGTCCCAGCTCTCTGCAGGTCATTCACTAGGTCCCCCGTGTGGTTCTGGGATTTTTGCTCACCGTTCTTGTGATCATTTTGACCCCCCGGGGTGAGATCTTGCGTGGATCCCCAGATCGAGGGAGATTATCAGTGGTCTTGTATGTCTTCCATTTCCTAATAATTGCTCCCACAGTTGATTTCTTCAAACCAAGCTGCTTACCTATTGCAGATTCAGTCTTCCCAGCCTGGTGCAGGCCTACAATTTTGTTTCTGGTGTCCTTTGACAGCTCTTTGGTCTTGGCCATAGTGGAGTTTGGAGTGTGACTGTTTGAGGTTGTGGACAGGTGTCTTTTATACTGATAACAAGTTAAAATAGGTGCCATTAATACAGGTAACGAGTGGAGGACAGAGGGGCCTCTTCAAGAAGAAGTTACAGTTCCTTGAGAGCCAGAAATCTTGCTTGTTTGTAGGTGACCAAATACTTATTTTCCACCATAATTTGCAAATAAATTAATAAAAAAAATCCTACAATGTGATTTTCAGGATTTTTTTCTCTCATTTTGTCTGTCATAGTTGAAGTGTACCTATGATGAAAATTACAGGCCTCTCATCTTTTTAAGTGGGAGAACCTGCACAATTGATGGCTGAATAAATACTTTTTTGCCCCACTGTATATATAAAAAATAAATTTTAAAAACGGTCCGATTAATCGGTATCGGCTTTTTTTGTCCTTCAATAAATCGGTATCGGTGTTGAAAAATCATAATCGGTCGAACTCTACTTGAAAACGGTCATTACGTTTACAGTGAGTCGATCAGACATTTCTGCTTCCCTCCCAGTTTAGGTCCTAATTTTTTTTATTATTTTTTTTATTTTACCTTTATTTAACCAGGCAAGTCAGTTAAGAACACATTCTTATTTTCAATGACGGCCTGGGAACAGTGGGTTAACTGCCTGTTCAGGGGCAGAACGACAGATTTGTACCTTGTCAGCTCGGGGGTTTGAACTCACAACCTTCCGGTTATTAGTCCAACGCTCTAACCACTAGGCTACGCTGACACCCTAGACTAGTATGATGTACTTAGCTAACACTTTCTCCCAAAAAACTTGCAACTCTTGGGTCAAAGCTGGGGAACGGGAATTTGAGAGACTCAAAATGGATTCAAGAGAATTAATACCACTAAGAGAATCGACATTGCCAAGTCAAGCCATCATAAACACCACCATCACAGCAAAATCAGCAGTGTGAATAGCCATTGAAAGCTGAACAGCCATTGTAAGCCAACCCAACAACTTTTTGCGTTACCCAACAACTACGTTACGCCAATGTTTGAGCCAACTTACTTTTTAAGGCCCCTCCCGCCGTCGCGCTGCCCTTGGCTCTTGGTGTCGTGGTGGTCATCTTGGAAGTCATCTTCGTGATAGTCATCATCCTTCTCCGAGCTGCCTCGTCGGTTGCGGATGTGCAGCGGCACATAGCCCGGCGTGGGGCCAAACACCATCAGGTCGCCCTGGCCCAGGAAACTCCTCTCGCCACAGTAGCAGAAGGCACACAGCTTTTCACTGCAGGGGACACATAGGAAAGACACAGGATAAGCAATGGGTAGTGTTCATTAGGCACCAAAACAGAAGAAAATGGACTGAAAACGAGTGACTTGTTGCAAAACGTTTCAAACATGTCCCTGCACTCTGTACCACTTATTCCCAAAACTGAAACCAAAATAAGTATTTTTTTTTAAATGGGTGGGGCTGGTAGGGAAACACTGCCCCAAAAACAAGTTCTACCTACGTACCAACAGGGGTTGAAAATCGTTTGACAACACCCACACACCGAGCAGCAATATTCTTTCAATCTGATACAGGTTGGCAGCACGTCAGCGTAAGGTAAATGTTGACAACTAAAACAAACAAAAAACTTTTTTTTTTTAAGGAATTACAGAGAGATGCAGTTTATATTTAGATATTTGTTTTGTAAATTACTGTACTTTATTCTAAATCTATAACTACTGTTCCCTGAAAGAGGGAAACGAGGTACAACTATGGAGAGTCGCATTGTGACTTCGGTTAAAGAATCTAAAATCACGCCTAAAATCCACGCCTCACTGGAAGCCCCACCTTCCACAGGTAATAAGCGTGAGGCTCAGATTCATTCCTTCAATTCAATACCGCTCTTCACCGAGGCCAGAAATGGGTGGCACGGGGCCACGTTTCCCTCCTTCAGGGAACAGTAGTTATGGTCATAACATTATGTTCCCTTTCAGCAAGTCAGCAATCTGGGTATTGCACACGGCAAGCTGCCTAGTTTCCCATGTCCCAGTCGTAAGCACCCTGTGGGCTACACTAGGAGCAGTGACATCCAAGCAATAAAACCTGAAAATTGTATGGTGACGCCCAACTTGTCGAAGGACAAATATCTCCAATAGTCAACCCTTTAAACGATGCTCAAGACACTGCCAGAACTCTTGTGGAGTGGGCACATACACCACTAGCTAACCTTCGCCCCTGTATGCCAGGTAGACACCGTCCACAATCCAATGGGAGAGACTTCGAGATGGTGACCGCCCAGACAAAAAGTCTGTTAAATGTACATGTGTAAAGCTCGCACCGGACACAGGGCATGTAACCTTGCTCTTCACAAGCAAAATGACAAGCCTCACTTGGTTTAGGAGTTAAGATGCTCTCCGGTAACCGGCTTGCACCAGTTACTGGTTTTAAATTATGAACACCTGCTCTTTCCATGACATTGACTGACCAAGTGAATCCAGGTGAAAGCTATGATCCCTTATTGTCACTTGTACAATCCACTTCAAAATCAGTGTAGATGAAGGGGAGGAGAAAGGTTAAAGAATGATATTTAAAGGATATTTAAGCCTTGAGAGATGGTTTGTGTATGTGTGCCATTCAGAGGGTGAATGGGCAAGACAAAAGTTTGAAAAACCTTTGAACGGGGTACGGTAGTAGATGTCAAGAACAGGTTTGTGTCAAGAACTGCAAAGCTGCTGTGGTTTTCACACAACAGTTTACCGTGTGCATCAAGACTGGTCCACCACCCAAAGGACATCCAGCCAACTTCACACAACTGTGGGAAGCATTGGAGTCAACATGAGCCAGCATCCCTGTGGAACTCTTTCGACACCTTGTCGAGTCCATGCCCTTACGAATTGAGTCTGTTCAGAGGGCAACGGGAGGGGGGTAGCAACTCAATATTAGGAAGTTCATGTTTTGTACACTCAGTGTATTGTTCAATGTTATAGATAAAATAAAATAAATTGTTATTCTAAAGCACTTGTTTTTGCCGTGGTAACGCTTTGGTATCAATTACCGTGATACTAAACCTGGTATCGAAGTCAAAATTCAGGTATCGTGACAACACAAGTAGTCGGATGTACCTGCACAAAAACAACATTTTTAAATCAGCTCCAGCTTTTTCTCCATCTTCTTAAATAGGGAGCCAACATGCTTTCAGCACTTTTATTTCCATGACTGATCAAAACACATTTTATCATTCTCTCTCGTCTCTCTGCAGCAGACATATAGAGAGCAATATGTTTGGAACAGCAAATCTCACAATCGCAGTATCAAATCACAAAACCTAGAATTGTGAGAATCGCAATACATATTACATCGTGATAACATCGTATGGTGAGGTCCCTGGCAATTCCCTATTAAACAGTGTTGAGTCTTTATTATTTTACGACAATGGCATGCATGCGCGTGTTAGAGTTTTGGTGCCAGACCTTAGCCCGACGGAGCCGAAATGATACATCAAGTTAGGGTCGGATAGGGCCAGTTCTTCCATCAATAACTAGGATACGGGCAGGGCATTACTAAAATTTTGAAGCTGAGCCATTTGCTCGTGCTCTGCTGCGCAGTACAGTCATATATGACAAAGAACATAACATGGTGTCAGAAGTGCATCAACATCGTCAAATAGAAAACAGGAGAGATTATTTCACAGAAAATAGTTTTGACGGAGATTAAAGTGACGAAAAGTAGCTAACTGCAGCTCTCTCATGTCTCGTCATTGAGCAGAGCAGCCCAAGTGGAGCCATTGCTATGAATATTCACAGACCTAGAGCTGCCATGGGCAAGCAGCGCGCAGGGAACAAATGACAGACAGAGAGGAGCAGCTAACGGATTTACTAACGGAGGAAATCATTTCTGATTTCTGGTGGTGCCGGGCCTTAAATTTTAGTAGTGCTGGGCATGGGTAGAGTAAGTCCTGAACATCGTGACATGGGTAGGGCTCGGCTTAAAATTAATGCCGTGCAGGGCTCTAGTGTGTGTGTACGATGAGTGTACATGTGTCTGCGCCCGTCTGTGTGACTTCCTGCATCCCTCCACATGTTGCCAGAGCCTCTCTACTGTACACTAGCGGGAACACAATCTCTACTAATTGGAACTAGAAAGAAAAAGCCATCCCCTTGTTCCTCTCACTCTCCCCCTCCCTTTACTAATTACAATAGCAGCCCTGCAGTCTGCAGGCTACCCCCGATGGCCCCGAGTCCTCTTTACCCAGCCTGCTTTTCCCTTCTACCCACAATCCCCAGCTCTCAATTATTTCCGCTGCTTGTTCCCCTCCCCCACCTCGACTTTCTACCTCCCTCGCTCACCTTCCCTGCACGCCTTCCCTTCCCCATCCCCCGTCCCCACCATGGTGGCTCATTCAAGCATGCAAGCACACACATCCTCTCCTCCCGCACACTCTCTGAAAATACCCTGTCCCTCTTTTCTTTTGCTTGTTCCCTCTGTCTGTCGCTCTCTCGCAATGCACACATGGGCCCACACTCATTTTGTTGGGTTGCACAAACACCTATACCCACTGTGTGTGCGTTGAGACATAAATATACACACGCTTTGCCCTCCATCCACTGTTAACCACACACACCTCTCCCTGGACTCCTCACACACACAGCTGTGACTCAGCGTGTCATAGTCATTTTCTCACTCACCAATGCCCTCTCATTTCTATCCTCTCCTTCTCTATTATGTGACTACACCCCCCCCCTCTCTCCTTCGCACTCTCCCTCCCTCTGAGAATGGCCAGAATGTCAGTCTTACTCTGCCTCTCTTACTGGAATCTCATTTTCCTTTTCCCTGCCGCCATCTCCTGATTTGCCTTATTCTGGCCATCTGGCACGCACGCACACTCTTTCTATGTCACTCTCGTCCCCTCACCCTACTCAACTCACATAGTCTCTTCCTCTTACCGGACTTTGGCGTGCTCCAAGGTCGAGGCGGAGGATCCTGCAGAGTCCTCCGACACGGAGCGCTGGAAGAGTGGGGAGAGGGGTCTGTCGTCCCTGGGGCTAGGCACCATGATCTCCTCCTCGACATCCAGAACTAGCTCCTTAACTTCTGTGGGAAAAAGAGGGGGTAGATGTTATACTGTTATTTATTCAAAATGTGGGAAACCACAATCATAAAGCACTTAGTATATCTACTAACTATAACCGACCATTTAGTCATTGGACAGCAGTAGTGCTCACTACCAAATTATTCAAACTAGCAAAATCCAGGGTGACCGTTGACTTGTTTCTCTTTGGAAACACAGTAGACATAGGCAATAACACCTTATTCAGAAGAAACCTGGTCTAGTTTCACTCAGGACTCTTATGAACACATTTTATTGTGACACACACAACTTGTCAGACTATGCAAACACAGAGTTCTTTCATTCCAAACCATTGGTCTTAGTTTGGCATAGACAAAGAAAAACAGAGTTTTGCTGAACAGCAAAAGGATTAGTCCTAACCCCTCACCTGCCAGTCAAAGGCTCGGTGCAACTGGCATCTCTAGGTTGTGTTCATTAACCTGTCTGGGAACGGGGTTTCGCTAACAGCCAGTGAAATTGCAGGGCGCCAAATTCAAACAACAGAAATCTCATAAATCAAATTTCTCTAACATACAAGTATTAGGCACCATTTTAAATATAGAATTTTAGTTTATCCAGCCACAGTGTCTGATTTCAAAAAGGCTTTACAGCAAAAGCTCCACAAATGATTATGTTAGGTCACCACCAAGTCACAAAAAAAGCCAGCCATTTTTCCAGCCAAAGAGTGGAGTCACAAGAAGCAGAAAGAGATCAAATGAATCACTAGCCTTTGATGATCTTCATCAGATGACACTCATAGGACTTCATGTTACACAACACATGTATGTTTTGTTCGATAAAGTACATATTTACATCCAAAAATCTAATTTTACATTGGCGTGTTATGTTCGTTCAGTAGTTCCAAAACATCCAGTGCTTTTGCAGAGAGTCACATCAATTTACTGAAATACTCATAATAAACATTGATAATAGATACAACTATTATACATGGAACTTTAGATAAACTTCTCCTTTATGCAACAGCTGTGTCAGATTTCAAAAAAACTTTACGAAAAAGCATACCATGCAATAATCTGAGTACGGTGCTCAGAGCCCAAACCAGCCAAAGAGATATCCGCCATGTTGTGTAGTCAACATTAGTCAGAAATAGCATTATAAATATTCCCTTACCTTTGATGATCTTCATCAGAATGCACTCCCAGGAATCCCAGTTCCACAATAAATGTTTGATTTGTTCGATAAAGTTCATAATTTATGTCCATATACCTCCTTTTGTTAGGGCATTTGGTAAACAAATCCAAACGATATGTGCATATATTAGCATCTGGTACTGAGTAGCAAGTAGTTTACTCTGGGCATGCTTTTCATCCAAAAGTGAAAATGCTGCCCCCTATCCCAATGAAGTTAACCACCAAATGGAGTAAAACTCACTGAAACAGGGTGACTACCCGGACTTATAATATGGACTCAAAATAAGTGCTCATTTTCATTTTTCTGTTGTAAAACATTAAAACATTTTCCATTGCATGACTAAAATGAACATTACCCTGCAAACTTTATTCTAGTGTTACTAAAAGCAACACTGAGATTGTGTGGGCTTAGTGAATGCTTTGAGCTATAGCAACCCTTTCAGTAGGAGAAGGGCTGTGAACTCCAGTCAATTCATCTGAAAATCACAAAAGCATTGCCGAAAATGTCACAACGCGTCCGGGCAAAAAGAAATGACGTGACCTTTACCTTGACCTTTAAAGCGACAAAAATGTGGCACTCTTTTCCTGACGAGTTGCCTACACAGGAGTTCAGGGGAAATAATAGCAGACCAAATCATTTAGAGTTTAGAAACTTTACATCAATGGGACAGACCAATTACATTTATTGGCAACATTTGTTTGCTTTCTGGGAATCAGTTGTGTAACATTCGATACCTCGGCTAGTAACTTACACTGTTAATTCTATTTAGATTTTTGGTTTCTATACGAGAAAGAGAACATATGCACATCCAATGCCTTTGAGCAGGTGCTGGATATCAGTTGTTAGACAAATGATAACTCCACACACTGCCATCTATGCTCCCATGTGGGTTATTAGGGATAAGGTTGATGAAGTGGTCAAAACATTGTCACTAATAAACCACACGGGAGCACAGACTGCAGAATGCAGTCCCATTTTTAGCATTTGCTGATTGGTAGAAAAACAATTATAAAAACCATACAACATCTAACAGTTAATAAACACCTTGATCTTGTGGTTAGGCTAGTTACTGTAATTCTGGATTTTACATTTCCTTTAAAATTATAACATCAGGAGAAATACATATGAAATATGTGAAATCACAAAATTAAGATCTGCAATTGTTCTGGAAGGACACACCTCTGTCCAGAATGAGTAGTCTAATATATCATTGTAATTATGAGAAACTCAAAATGGTTAGATTCCCTCTTGGATAAAACCCCTTAGCAATATCAATAAGAGCATTGATAAGACCTTCTCAAGTCTGACCTGGCAGACTTCCCAGAGAGAGCTAATGAAATACAACCCACAGATTCTGATCTATTTCCTTATTAGTTGTTTATATTTTTTTATAGGGTTAAATTAAGTCCTGAAACAGTAGGGCATCCAAAACCCTCAGTCAGGCATTCACAAAATACTTTCATAAATCATTCACTCAGCTGCACCACTTGAAAAGCCGAAAATGCGTTATTTTGAACCGTTGACCCGGACATGATTCTCAACCACTCATTAAAGAGCGATAAGGAACTTAGCTTTTTTTTTCTCTTTCCCAGCGACAACATTCCTTCACTCTGGAAATGGGGGGATAAAATAATATATCCTTGTTGTAGCTCGCAAAAGCACTGAAGCGTACACACTGCATCTTTATTTCTGTGTTGTTAAGACACAAAACGCCATTCTTGGAACAAAAGCAAACCCTGGTCTTTGGTAGCATTCTTCATAACTAATAGGGAATACAAACAAGATTGCCCAGAATATGCATTAGAATATTGGCCGAAGGGAGACAACTAGGTGGGGTACAAGTAGAACAGGGGCCTGATTTTCCCTTTTGACACTGACTCGGCCTAAGTATATGGGGGGGCATTTTCTTAAAGCATTCCACCTAGGAAAATCCCACGGCAAAAGCCCTGGAGTGTAATTAATAGCTAGGAAATGAATCTCCGGTCCGGCAAGAGGCTTTTGTAAGGGGTGGGGGCTGTGTGTGTTCGTGCACTGGTAAGGGTTGGCAGCACATTTTTGAAGACGAACAGATCAAGTGATGCTATTGACTTTTGCTGGTGTGAAGCCTTGATCTCATCGTGCATTGGGGAAAACTAGGCAAATTACCATAACTAGGCATGGGTCTCAATACAACTAATTTCTTCCTCCCCCATCTGTCATAACCACAAACAGGTGAAAGGTTTGAATAAGCTTTAAACCTAGTGATCATGGAGGAGAAAGGAAACTACTTTACACTCGAGGCACCCTATGACAGCAGCACAAAAGCAGTTAAAATGATATAGACTTTATTTCTCTCCTTTGTGTGGCATTTGCCAAGCTTGTGAAGTCATTTACAGGTCAACAAAATGCCAGCAGCGAAACGCGAACCAACACCACCACCAACAGGGGAGTTGACCATGTTCTATCGCAAATATTAGCCAGCCCTCTGGCAGTTGATTTACATAATGCATTCTCCGAATGGCGCCTTGTTTTCCAAGGATGTTCTGCCTTAACGAAGTTGCATCCACAGAGCTATCGGGTTAGAAATGTTTGGGGAAGTGCACGGTGGGCCGGCGAGACCCCTGCAAGCAGCAGCTGCAGATGGCTTTGTAAACATCCCATAACGAGCCAGTGATTAAGCCTACATTTTGGCTCTGTGGAAATACAAAGTATGAACTGGCCTTTAGTCATCTACCATTTAGCAACAGATACCTCAAAAAGACATGGGGGAGGGAGGGTGGCACAACATGCAACAAGACTGGTAGATTGCCTCTCTACAGACAACTTGAAGGATATAGTCTACAGCAGTGGCTCCCAAACTTTTTATAGTCCCGTACCCCTTCAAACATTCAATCTCCAGCTGTATACCTCCTCTAGCACAAGGGTCAGCGCACTCTCAAATATCGTGTTATTGCCATCATTGTAAGCCTGCAACACACATAATTTTAACATTGAATATAGTTGGAGAGTCCCTGTAATCCTAGATTCAGATCATTCAGGCGAGAAAAAACATCACCCAGATAGGCCAGTCGTGTGAGAAACTCATCATCATGCAAGCAGTCAGACAAGTGAAAATTATGGTCAGTAAAGAGAACTTTAACCTCTTAGAACTCCTGCTCTATACTGCCCCTGTTGGAGAAAGTGCGTACCCATAGTAAACTGAAAATATTTTTACCCAAAATTGCTAATATATGCATATAAAAATTATTATTGAATAGAAAACACTCTAAAGTTTCTAAAACCGTTTAAATTATGTCTGTATGTAAAGCAGAACTCTCAGGAGAGCCATTCTCCCAAACACTCTGTCAACAATGGAAAAGTTGGGTCTACTTTGACGTCATCGCCAACACCCTTCCCAGGCAGCTACGGATCCAGGAACAGTCTATCAGTTCAGCGCGATGTCTGCTTTCAAATGGCGCGTTCACTGTGAGAATCGCACGAGCCCTGCACCTTTGGTGCGCGAAATTCCGCGTGTCCCTCTCAAAACCGGGCACTCTATTGCGCGCGGCCGATTTGGAGTACGTCTTTTTCCAACATGCAGCATTTGAAGCCGGTTTGTCTGTTAGCGCTGTCCTTTGTTCTACATGCTAAAAACATCATGAAGCTCGATTTTGCACATCGTTTGACCAGTTTAATCGACATATAATATGTAAATTGGAAGTTTTAATGCACAGAGTGCTGGACCAGAAGTCATTTTTGATGCATTCCAGCTGAAGCTGTTAGCATATGCTAATACAGGGACACACAACGTGAAACCAAACGATGTATTGGGTAAGTATGACTCCTTCTACGTCTTCTGATGGAAGAACATCAAAGGTAAGGGAATATTTATGTGGTTATTTTGGGTTTCTGTGGACTCCAAACGTACTGCTAATATCTGAGCGCCGACTCCTAGTATAGCCAAGTGAACGATGTCTGTAACGTTAAAAATAAATGTAATACAGCGGTTGCATTAAGAAGAAGTGTATCTTTGTAAATATATGTAGAACATGTATATTTAGTCATGTTTATTGCTTGTTATCTGACGTTATCTGTCGGAGCTATCATCATTTCTCCTGACATTTGAGTAGCATGGTTTTTTTTTAAATGTTGTCAACCGAGATTTATGGATATTATATAGCATATTATTGAAAAAAAAATTAATTTACTGTGTAACATGTAATATTACGGTCATCTGATGAAGATTTTCAAAAGGTTAGTGAATTATTTATTTTTTAATCCTACTTTTAAATTTGATATTTTCTGGGACAAAATGGCCGCCCCTTGCCTTTTATTTCGGTGGTGATCTAATATAAATATGTGCTATGTTTTCGCCGTAAAACATTTTAGAAATCTGACTTGCTTGTTTATCTTTCATTTGAGCTATTTTACTTGTTAATGTGTGGAGGTTAAATATTTTTAGGAATATTTTTTCGCATTGTGCGTTATGCTAATGAGCTTGAGCCCTAGTCACGAACCCGCATACGGTATTGGTGGACTATGAGGTTAAGCTTGTCTCTCAATATTGTAAAAAACGTGTCAATAATTTGCCCATTGATAACCAGCACACTTCTGTATGGCGTAAAAGCGTTACATGGTCGCTGCCCATATTATTGCAAAATGCAGAAAACACACGAGAGTTCAGGGGCCTTGCTTTAACAAAGTTAACCATTTTCACTGTCGTGTCCAAAATGTCTTTCAAGCTGTCAGGCTTTCCCTTGGCAGCAAGAGCCTCTCGGTGGATGCTGCAGTGCACCCAAATGGCGTCGAGAGCCACTACTTGCTCGCGAGTTACCAATCCACTATGTCTCCATCATGGCTATTGCAACATCAGTACAGATACCAACACATCTTGACCACCAAAGTCCATTTGATGTCAAAAAGCTGTCCAGTACTTTTAAAATATCCTCTCATGTTGTCCTGGTTTCCAGTGTTTTGCAGAAGAGAATGTCTTCCTTAATTGACCCCCCCATAAATGTAACGGACATATACCAGGAGCTGTGCCAGGCCCCCCACGTCTGTTGACTGATCCAGCTGTAACACATATCATTCACTGGCTTGTATGCAAAGTAGTAATTGTTCAAAAATATCTCCTGTCATGTCACTGATGCGTCGTGAAACAGTGTTGTTTGATGAAGGCATTGTCTGTATAGTTTTTTTGTCTGTAAAGCATTGTCCCAGCCATATCCGTGGCAGTAGGAAGAATTAAGTCCTCCACAATAGTATGGGGCTTGCCTGCCCTAGCCACTCAGTAGCTCACCATATAAGATGCTTCTAGCCCCTTCTAATTAATGGTTTCTGTTGCTTTTATACATGTCTTACTACTCAAAAAACTCCTGTGGCTTATTTTTCAAATTGTCATGTTTTTTTTCTAAATGTCTGCACAAGAGTGAAGGTTTTCCACGAGAGAGTAGCGGTTAATGTGATTGGATGTTAATTATTTGACTAGGCTACGTGTATTTGACATTGTGTTATTTCGCTGAACTCTAGACGGTTTAATTTTATTTTTTGCAGTGAAGCAAGGCTACTCAAGCGAGAGAGAAAAACACCCAAATGTATAGCCCCGTTGGAAAATATAAATGTACTATGAAAATGTGAAGATTAGTATTATTGAATCACATTTTTATTTGGTGTACCCCGATGACATTGCGCGTACCCCAGATTGGGAATACCTGGTCTACAGGCATTGAGGAGGCAGCGGGTCTGCATCGTGGGGGCAGCGGGTCTGCGTCGCGGGGGCAGCGGGTCTGCATCGCGGGGGCAGCGGGTCTGCATCGCGGGGGCAGCGGGTCTGCATCGCGGGGGCAGCGGGTCTGCATCGCGGGGGCAGCGGGTCTGCATCGCGGGGGCAGCGGCTCTACAACATCCGCAGAGTACGACCCTGCCTCACACAGGAAGCGGCGCAGGTCCTAATCCAGGCACTTGTCATCTCCCGTCTGGATTACTGCAACTCGCTGTTGGCTGGGCTCCCTGCCTGTGCCATTAAACCCCTACAACTCATCCAGAACGCCGCAGCCCGTCTGGTGTTCAACCTTCCCAAGTTCTCTCACGTCACCCCGCTCCTCCGCTCTCTCCACTGGCTTCCAGTTGAAGCTCGCATCCGCTACAAGACCATGGTGCTTGCCTACGGAGCTGTGAGGGGAACGGCACCTCAGTACCTCCAGGCTCTGATCAGGCCCTACACCCAAACAAGGGCACTGCGTTCATCCACCTCTGGCCTGCTCGCCTCCCTACCACTGAGGAAGTACAGTTCCCGCTCAGCCCAGTCAAAACTGTTCGCTGCTCTGGCCCCCCAATGGTGGAACAAACTCCCTCACGACGCCAGGACAGCGGAGTCAATCACCACCTTCCGGAGACACCTGAAACCCCACCTCTTTAAGGAATACCTAGGATAGGATAAAGTAATCCCTCTCACCCCCCCTTAAAAGATTTAGATGCACTACTGTTCCACTGGATGTCATAAGGTGAATGCACCAATTTGTAAGTCGCTCTGGATAAGAGCGTCTGCTAAATGACTTAAATGTAAATGTAAATAGCGGGGTGAACAGGCCGTGGCTCGGGTGGTTGATGTCCTTGATTGATCCTTTTGGCTTTCTATTGACATCGGGTGCTGTAGGTGTCCTGGAGGGCAGGCAGTGTGCCCCCAGTGATGCGTTGGGCTGACTGCACCACCCTCTGGAGCGCTCCAGTTGCAGTACCAGGTGGTGATACACCCCGACTGGGTGTTCTCAATTGTGCATCTGTAAAGGTTTGAGGGTCTTGGGGGCCAAGCTGAATTTCTTCAGACCCCTGAGGTTGAAGAGGCGCTGTTGCGCCTTCTTCACTACACTGTATGTGTTGGTGGACCATTTGAGATTGTCAGTGACCTGTACACAGAGGTACTTTCCAGCTTTCCACCTTCTCCACTGTGGTTAGGCTACCGTTAGTCTTAGATTCCACTGAAAATGAAAATGTACTGGTTCATATAAAGAGCCCCCCCAACAGAAACACCAATACAGGACCAATCAAAGTGCTACTCTTGTTAATTCCAAATCCATGCACATTTTACATTTACGCCACTCAAAAGCATGTGGTATCGAACAGAAGCAGTCAGTCACAAAAATATGAATTTGAAGTTCATTTGTGTTTGTTTTTTTGTTTGTTTGTTTTTTTAACATACATCCAGAAACTTAAAGCCACAATTCTACTACAGTGAGAAACGGAGCAGGTAGTGTTGGACGGACAGAGACAGAGAGAGAAAGAGAGAAAGAAGAGAGAGGGAGAAAGAGAGAGAGAGAGAGAGAGAGAAAGAGAGAGAGAGAAAGAGAGAGAGAGAGAGAGAGAGAGAGAGAGAGAGAGAGAGAGAGAGAGAGAAAGAGAGAGAGAGAGAGAAAGAGAGAGAGAAAGAGAGAGAGAAAGAGAGAGAGAAAGAGAGAGAGAAAGAGAGAGAGAGAGAGAGAGAGAGAGACAGAGGAGGGAGAGAGAGAAAGAGAAAGAGAGAAAGAGAAAGAGAGAGAAAGAGAAAGAGAAAGAGAAAGAGAGAGAGAGAGAGAGAGAGAGAGAGAGAGAGAGAAAGAGAAAGAGAGAGAAAGAGAGAGAGAGAGAAAGAGAGAGAGAGAGAGAGAGAGAGAGAGAGAAAGAGAGAGAGAGAGAGGGGCGAAGAAAAAAAAAAAGCTGTTGTTGCAAGTAGTTCCAGCTCGTAAGGCAGTGGCGAAATCCCGGCATGGATTAACTGGCTGGGATGGGGCACACCCCCTTCTCCATAGCAGTTTCCCAGCATGCCATTTAACCATTTCCTCAGTTTTTACACTTCCAAGCTTTTACAAGCAATTGTTTAAACCAGATTCAAAACGAAGCGCAATGCTAGGGGCTAGAAACCTTTGATATGCGGACTCACAGGACATTCCCTCCTCACAACCAAAAGCAAACAAGGGTAAATTCAATTTACCTTCAACCTATTCATTACCTGCAAGAGCCATGTTGCAAATAAGTACTCCTAGGATTTTTGTTTAAACTCCAGCACAAAAACTAGGTTGAGCTTTGGGATTGAGATCTGGCAACCACTAAAAACACTATTGTGCACTACTGCGACACAGAGGCATGGAGGTTATTTTAGGGTAACATCAATGGCGACTAGGTCTGACCACTAAAGGGGCCAAATGTAATGTGGCTATTGTATTGATACATCCCGTAAGGCCAAGATATTGAATGTGTATTAAGCCCCTTATACAATACAGTAACAGCAGACCCAGGAACAACCAGGGTTCCTAGTCTGGTGTATTTGGGGCTTTCTTAAATCACATTCTTTGATAACCATCAACCAACTGCCTTCCACCCCTATTCCACTGCTGACACAATTCTATGCCACCAATAACATTTAAGAAATACCAATGCTCTGAAATATCTTTCAAAATTATATGGAGCCATTGTGTCCATATTGCAAATAAGCATCTCTGTCAAAGCTATTTGTAAGCACCCTCATGATTGACAGCTGTTCTGAAAAAACCATGCCAGCCATTTAGACAGTCAGGTAACAGTTTTGGTGATTCACTGCCCAGACCCCTTGGGCATTGCCACAACAGGAGAAATTAACACACGCAGCAGCCATTAGGTTATGTAAGCAGTCTCAAGGAGGTACCTCTAAGCTCTTGCATCTTTGTAAAAAAATATATTTAAAAAGCCTGGCACACAGAGAGACACTTCAGTGACATAAGCAGTGGGGTCTAGGGACAAGCACAGTGGAGTCTAGGGACAAGCACAGTGGAGTCTAGGGACAAGCACAGTGGAGTCTAGGGATAAGCACAGTGGATTCTAGGGACAAGCACAGTGGATTCTAGGAACAAGCACAGTGGATTCTAGGAACAAGCACAGTGGATTCTAGGGACAAGCACAGTGGATTCTAGGGACAAGATTTCCTTCAGAAAAAGATAGGAGCTATGAGGAAGAGGGAAGCGAAATCTTTGCAGAAAAATGTAGCAATTTCCTCTGAAAAAGGGTTCTTCTAGATAGAAACCAAGCTTGGTAATTTCTGACATAAAAAGAAAGGTATGAGTTGCAAAAGGTCAAGGCAATAATTCCGATATAGATTGAGCCCTATAAATCATTGTTATTCAAGGATACGTTGTTTATTCCCCATCTGGGACATATTAAGATCGCCTCGGTGTGAGTGTGTATTTGTTTCGCGCCCACGATCCATGTCCACACATACACACCTTGTGAAGAAAAACAAGTACTACCTGGAACAGAGCCTCTGGGAAGTGGCAGACAGATCACATAACAGCTGTAACACCATACAACGGCGCATATACATTACACTGTATGTATAGAAGAATGCTAATGGGAAAACAGGAAAGGAACAGTGTCATCCACACGCACATTTTCCAGGAAGTCAGCGATGACATCATTTGAACACCAGCCATGATTTACGGTCCATAATCAGCCAGGTGATATTTTGACTAGGCCAACCAAGCTGTCCCATGTTCTCAATAGCACTAAGTAGCGTCAAGCCATTTAAAAAGGCACAATATGGGATATTCCCAGTTGTCCAATGGCAATTTCAAATAAGATGCATGAAAATAAATACCTTAGAAATACCTCATTAGCTTAGTACAGCTGTCGTACCCAATCATTACTGACTGTCATTGCATCCATAGCTCATGAATTTGAGCGTGGTTACATTTCTCCAGCATCATCCCTCAGCTTTATACCAAATCAAGTGACGGGGCAAAAATAACATTAGGATTGTGGGCTTTCAGTCATATTTTCTATCCAATAATATGTGTTTTTGTGTGTATGTGAATAACTAACGTCAGAGAGTTTGGTAAAGTTCAAGCATAATCTTTTACTCAGGTATAACATGTTACAGGTCACAACATCCTAATCAGACATTCATAATGCACCTGTTTATATATCCTAGATAATGTGAATAATGCCAAGCCAATGGGGCACTTATCTTAACATCTTCCTTTTCATATAGAACTAGCTTATATTAGAGGTAGACCGATTAATCGGAATATCCGATTAATTAGGGCCGATTTCAAGTTTTCATAGCAATCGGAAATCTGTATTTTTGGGCGCCGATTTTGCAGCCTTACAGTTAACTAGTCCAACGCTCTAACCACCTGCCTCACGAGAAGCCCGCCTGTTACGCGAATGCCGTAAGCCAAGGTAAGTTGTTAGCTAGCATTAAACTTATCTTAGAAAAAACAATCAATTAACGACTGTCGTTGCTCCAATGTGTACTTAACCATAAACATCAATGCCTTTCTTAAAGTCAATACACAAGTATATATTTTAAACCTGAATATTTAGCTCAAAGAAATCCAGGTTAGCACGCAATATTAACTAGGTGAAATTGTCACCTCTTGCGTTCATTGCACGCAGAGTCAGGGTATATGCAACAGTTTGGGCCGCCTGGCTCTTTGCGAACTAATTTGCCAGGATTTTACGTAATTATGACATAACATTGAAGGTTGTGCAATGTAACAGGAATATTTAGACTCATGGATGCCACCCGTTAGATAAAATACGGAACGGAATAAATGTTTTGTTTGAGGTGATAGTTTCCGGATTTGACTCGCACTTTGGTAGTCAATTCTTACCATGTCCATTATTGGTTTCAACATTCATCACAGGTAACTTAAACTCTATTTTTATTCAAACAGTTGAGAGTATTTGTCTCCTAAGCAGACTCTCCAGTATCATTGTCACTTCAGAGCTGCGTGTGTGTTTTACAGATGGCAGAGAAAAGCAGAGGACCAGTGTGGGACTATTACATGGAATTGGCACCAGGGAAAGCAAGGTGTCTTATTTGTGATAAAGATGTAAGATGTAAAATACCACCAACCTGTGGAATCACCTTAAGAACACCCATCCAAAAGCCCATATGTATTATATTAAGGTTTTAAAAAGTGTTCAATGTTCATTCAATATTGTTGCAATTGTCATTATAATAAATCGGTATCGGCGTCGAAAAATCATAAATCGGTCGACCTCTAGCTTATGTATGTGGCACATAGCCACAAAAATTTTAATTTCTTAAACATTCGACCAGAGTGCCCTGCATGGATACGAGAGAGAATCATTGGGCGTCGAGTTTCTGGCACTACCACCCTGTCGCCTTTGTTGACAATCTCTTCCTGCATTGTGAGTGTGCCTCTATGTCTAGTAGTCCCTACTCTTTCTTGTGTCCGGCCAGCCTCTTAGGATAAAGACTGACGCATTCAAGAACTCTTGTCCTCTGCTGAATGAGCTTTAATAGCATCCCGTGTTTGTGGGGAGATGTGAACCATGCTACTGATCAAAACATCAACCTCAGCCTGTAGAGCATACACGGTCTCATTTCTCCGATATTGCAGGTAGTGCTGCTCTAGACAAGAAATCTGCAATGTGAAGTTCTATTCCTTTCTTGTATAGTACCTGTAGTTGATAACATTGAAGCATCATCCTTTGAAGTCGCTTCAATGTAGTCAGATTCTTTAAGATAACCTCAAGCGGCTTGTGATCAGTGTGCACCGTGATAAAGTCCCTATCATGAAGGTATTGATCAAAACGGTCACAGGAGAACACTATGGCTAGGCACTCCTTTTCAATTTGGGCATATCCTTGCTCCATGGGTATTAACGTCCTTGAAGCAAATGCAATGGCGGCCCCTTCTGCAAGAGCACAGCCCCTAGGCCTTTGTCACTTGCATCACATTGTAGGGTTACTTCTTCAGGGAGGTCATAGTACATAAGTATTGGTTGGTTGCTTAAACTTCTTGATTTGCTCCAATGCATCATCATGTTGAGGAAGCCATGCCAATAGCACATCTTTATTGGTCAGCCGACACGATGGTCACATACGTCAGACAGATGAGGTAGAAATTTGGCTGAGTAATTTACAAAACCAAGCAATCGGTGCACCACTTTTGCATCTGGGGCGGTAGGGTAGCCTAGTGGTTAGAGCGTTGAACTAGTAACCGGAAGGTTACAAGTTCAAACCCCCGAGCTGACAAGGTACAAATCTGTCGTTCTGCCCCTGAACAGGCAGTTAACCCACTGTTCCTAGGCCGTCATTGAAAATAAGAATTTGTTCTTAACCGACTTGCCTGGTTAAACAAAGGTAAAAAAAAAAATAATAATAAAATCTGTAGATGGCGGCATTTGCTGTACTGCCTCCACCTTCTTGGGGTCTGGCTTCAGACCTTCAGCTGTCAAAAGATGTCCCATGTATTTAATACTTGTGAGCCTGAGCTTTACTTTATTCAGATTCATCTCACTTGCTCTTTGTAAGAGCTAAGTCAGGTTGTGGTCATGGTCCACAGCTTATTCTTGGTAGTCCCTGAAGTGCATCATGTGGCCTTCACTGATTTTCCTCTGCAGCAGGTGTCACTCCAAAAGGTAACCTTGTCCACCGGTATCTACCATTGGGGGTCCAAAATGTGGTGAGGTAACTATCTTCATCCAAACATACATGACCGTACCCATTTTTTGCATCCATAACCGAAAATATCTTTGCTTTTGCCAGGCTAGGCAGTATCTCTTCAATGCCAGGCATTTGGTAACGTGCCCTACACAAGGCTTTGTTCTGGGCACTTGGATCAAGGCAGACTCTTTTTTTCCAGGTTTTTCCACCACAACCATGTTGCTTATCCACTTAGTAGGTTTGGTGACCTTTGTAATGACACCCTGTTCCTCCATTGAATCAACAGCCTTCAGAATCTTTTTCTTCAGTGGAATAGGGGTTCTGCCGGGAAGCTGTTGAACTGGTCTAACAGACTCATCCACCGCTAGGCGAAGCTCACCTGGCAGAGCCCCCATCCCTTCAAAAATGTCCTCAAACAGTTTCAGTATTGCCTCAGATGTACGAGCCTGATGGGACCTTTTGTTTTTCTTTAGTGCTGACGTGATGAATGACATGTTGGTGGTTGAGCTGTAGCAACTTTAGCTTCTCATACATTTCTGCTGAAAGGAGGCACTTTTGGAAGGTTTTCACCACTTGGAACTTTAGCACATTTCCCCATCATGATTGGCTTGTAGTTCACACTCCACTACTGGTGTAATAATCAAGCCATTGTACAGCCTTAGCCTTGCATCTCCATCCTGCATTACTTGCATAAAGTCTCTGTAGCTGAGTATATTGACAGTTGAGCCACTGTCTAACTGGCATTGGATACTGCTGCTTGGTTCATAATTGCAGTTCTCACATGTCAGTGGGGTAAGCTTTAAGTTAGTAAACCATTTATCTTTGCCACTTTGAACAGAATTAACATCTGTCATGTATAGCTTCTTCATCATCATTTTGATCACTGCACATATCCTGTTCTAGCAGATTGACAGGCTTACTTTGTCTGTCTGTACACTTTTTTTCCCCACAGAATTTGCATTTAACCCCATATGCTGGGTATTTCGCTCTTGCGTGTGTTGATCCACAGTACGTGGACCCTTCTTTAGTATTTCTCCGCCTTAGAATACTGTCCGATGAATTATGTTTCCATTTTCTATAGACACGGTCTCTGTATTTGTTCTAAGTGGCACAATTGACAGATTCAGGGACAGTGTTCATCTTTTTTAATTGGGTCTGTGTCTGTTCACTTGCTCTGCATATATCTATGGCTTTATTCAGAGTGTAAGTTGTGGTTCATGCAGCATACTTGCTTTTATCTTTACAGCCAATCATTTTGTCTCTCAATGACCAGAAATCACATGAATACGACCAATGACGGAACCTCACAACATATTGACCACGTCTCTGCTTGAGTTTGATCTCATGTGTTAAAAATGAATCTTTCATAAATCACATTACAGGTAAGTTCAAAATGTCTTTGCAAACCGTCAAGGTTTTTCTTTGAATTTTTTCTGTCCTCTTCCCCCAGATCTAGGTGACGCTGAAGCATATGGCACTCTTCCAATAACACTGAGCAGTGTTGCCACTCTCACATGCAGGTCTTTTTTTATCTAAACCTATAGCGATTTCATAATTCTCCTTCTGATCATGGAAGAACAAACAGTTCTGATACAAATCGCCTTTCATGTCCATGGCGCTAGGCATCAGAATTTGACTGAGACATTGTATGCTCTCTGTCCTCGCTCATTTGTTCCTCTTATTCAAGTCTTTCCCGCAGCGCTCGACTTCTTCAAGCTCTGTCAAATCGGTTGTTGATCATTGCTAGACAACCATTCTCAGGTCTTGCCATAGATCTCCAAGTAGATTTAAGTCAAAACTGTAACTCGGCCGCTCAGGAACATTCACCGTCTTCTTGATAAGCAACTCCAGTAACTGGCCTTGTCATTTAGGTTTTTGTCCTGCTGAAAGGTGAATTTATCTCCCAGTGTGTGTGGGGGAAAGTAGACAACCAGGTATTCCCTTTAGGATTTTGCCTGTGCTTAGCTCCATTCCGTTTCTTCTTTATCCTGAAAAAAATTCCCCAAAACAATCACAAGCATACCATTAACATGATGTAGCCACCACTATGCTTGAAAATATGGATAGTGGTACTCGGTAATGTGTTTCACTTGCCCCAACCATAATACTTTCTATTCAGGACAAAAGGTGAATTGCTTTGCCATACAGTTCCTTCTGTACAGGCATCTCTCTTTTCACTTTGTCAATTACAGTTGAAGTCGGAAGTTTACATAAACTAGTTTTAATGACTCCAACCTAAGTGTTTCAACCACTCCACACATTTCTTGTTCACAAACTATAGTTTTGGCATGTCGGTTAGGACATCTACTAGCATGACACCAGTCATTTTTACAACAATTGTTTACAGACAGATTTCACTATATCACAATTCCAGTGGGTCAGAAGTTTACATACACTAAGTTGACTGTGCCTTTAAAAAGCTTGGAAAATTCCAGAAAATGATGTCATGGCTTTAGAAGCTTCTGATCGGCTAATTTACATCATTTGGGTCATTTGGAGGTGTACCTGTGGATGTATTTCAAGGCCTACCTTCAATCTCAGTGCCTCTTTGCTTGACATCATGGGGAAATCAAAAGAAATCAGCCAAGACCTCAAAAAAAAAATTGTAGACCTCCACAAGTCTGGTTCATCCTTGGGAGCAATTTCCAAACGCCTGAAGATACCACGTTCATGTGTACAAACAATAGTACGCAAGCATAAACACCATGGTACCACGCAGCGGTCATACCGCTCAGGAAGGAGACACGTTCTGTCTCCTAGAGATGAACATACTTTGGTGTGAAAAGTGCTAATCAATCCCAGAACAGCAGCAAAAGGACCGTATGAAGATGCTGGAGGAAATGGGTGCAAAAGTATCTATATCCACAGTAAAACTAGTCCTATATCGACATAGTCTGAAAGGCTGCTCAGCAAGGAAGAAGCCACTGCTCCAAAACCGCCATATAAAAGCCAGACTACGGTTTGCAACTGCACATGGGGACAAAGATCATTATTTTTGGAGAAATGTCCTCTGGTCTGATGAAACAAAAATAGAACTGTTTGGCCATAATAACCATTGTTATGTTTGGAGGAAAAAGGGTGAGGCTTGCAAGCCGAAGAACACCATCCCAACCGTGAAGCACGGGGTGGCAGCATCATGTTGTGGGGGTGCTTTGCTGCAGGAGGGGCTGGTGCAATTCACAAAATAGATGGCATCATGAGAAAAGAAAATTATGTGGATATATTGAAGCAACATCAAGACATCGGTCAGGAAGTTGAAGCTTGATCTCAAATGGGTCTTCCAAATGGACGATGCATACTTCTAAAGTTGTGGCAAAATGGTTTAAGGACAAAGTTAAGGTATTGGAGTGGCCATCAAAGCCCTGACCCCAGTCCTATAGAAAATCTGTGGGCAGAACTGAAAAAGCATGCGCGAGCAAGGAGACCTACAAACGTGACTCAGTTACAACAGCTCTGTCAGGAGGAATGGGCCAAAATTCACCCAACTTATTGTGGGAAGCTTGTGGAAGGCTACCCGAAACGTTTGACCGAAGTTAACCTCTCTGGGATATGTGGGACGCTAGCGTCCCACCTGGCCAAAAGCCAGGGAAAATGCAGAGCGCCAAATTCAAATAAATTACTATAAAAATCAAACTTTCATTAAATCACACATGCAAGATACCAAATTAAAGCTACACTAATTGTGAATCCAGCCAACATGCCAGGTTTCAAAAAGGCTTTTCGGCAAAAGCAAACAATGCTATTATCTGATGATAGCACCTCCGTAAACAAAGAGAGAAACGCATATTCAACCCTGCAGGCGCGACACAAAACGCAGAAATGAAAATATAATTCATGCCTTATCTTTGACGAGCTTTTGTTGGCACTCCGATATGTCCCATAAACATCAAATGGTCCTTTTGTTCGATTAATTCCGTCAATATATATCCAAAATGTCCATTTATTTGGCGTGTTTGATCCAGAAAAACACCGGTTCCAAATTGCTCAACGTGACTAGAAAAGATCTCAAAAGTTACCTGTAAACCTTGCCAAAACATTTCTGCTTTTGTAATACAACTTTAGGTATTTTTTTACGTAAATCGATAAAATTGAAGACGGGATGATCTGTGTTCAATACAGGAGGAAAACAAACTGTAGCTAGCTTTCTGGTCACGCGCCGCTAACTAACAGTACACTTCAAGTTACCCTCGTTCTGAACAGTGCTACTTCTTCATTACACAAAGGAAAAACCTCAACCAATTTCTAAAGACTGTTGACATCCATTGGAAGCGGTAGGAACTGCAAGAAGGTCCCTTAGAAATCTGGATTCCCAATGAAACCCCATTGAAAAGAGAGTGACTTCAAAAATATATATATATATCTGAATGATTTGTCCTCTGGGTTTCGCCTGCTAAATAAGTTTTGTTATACTCGGTTAGAAGTTCTGTTATAGACATGATTCAAACAGTTTTAGAAACTTCAGTGTGTTTTCTATCCAAAACTACTAATAATATGCACATCTTATCTTCTGGGGATGAGTAGCAGGCAGTTGAATTTGGGCATGCATTTCATCCAGATGTAAATATACTGCCCCCTGTCACCAAGAAGTTAAACAATTTAAAGGCAATGCTACCAAATACTAATTGAGTGTATGTAAACATCTGACCCACTGGGAATGCGATGAAAGAAATAAAAGCTGAAATAAATCTCTCTACTATTATTCGCTAACGTCCCACCTCGCCAACAGCCAGTGAAATTCCAGGGCGCCAAATTCAAAACAGAAAAACATACAAGTGTTATACACCATTTTAAAGAAACTTCTTGTAAATCCAACCAGTGTCCAATTTAAAAAAGGCTTTACTGCGAAAGCACACCATGTGATTATGTTAGGTCAGCACCTATTCACAGAAAACCATAGTCTTTTTCCAGCCAAGGAGAGGGCTCACAAGAGTCAGTCATCACTAACCTTTGATGATCTTCGTCAGATGGCACTCATAGGACTTCATGTTACACAATACATGCATGTTTAGTTCGATAAAGTTAATATTTATATCAAAAAATTTCAGTTTATTTTGGCGC
Source organism: Oncorhynchus nerka (assembly GCF_034236695.1). Taxonomy (NCBI): domain Eukaryota; kingdom Metazoa; phylum Chordata; class Actinopteri; order Salmoniformes; family Salmonidae; genus Oncorhynchus; species Oncorhynchus nerka. Next base: position 21,473,717 of record NC_088401.1, on the reverse strand, counting down.
GTTATGTTCAGAAATGCATGGTCTCAAACAAACATCCGGTGAAAGTGCAGAGAGCCACATCAAATTACAGAAATATTAATCATGAACATTGGTAAACGATACAAGTGTTAAACATATGAATAAAGATAAAACTTCTCCTTAAGACACACAAATTACCAGAGGGAGTCCGACCAGCAATTGGTTGGATTGTGCCGGGCTAAGCTCAGACCTGCTGCGCTGTTCAAAAGAAATAAAAATAACACAGCTAGTGACTGACTAGCACCCGTTGTCTCACTCTCTCCTTCCTGCTGCAGCAACCACCAGAGAACATCAAAGTGTTTATCGTGCCGTCAGTGTTGCTGAAGCAGAGAAGTTCTGTTACAGAAATCCCTCATTTGAAATCCCTATTCCCTTAACCCTTGCGCTCTTAACGTGAAACATGTATGCATCGCATGTATGCATCACGTGACCAAAGACCTATTTGCACGTGACTATCATTACTAGAGAACGTTGGTTATGTAAGTATTACTCCACAATGTCCGTTATTCCAGAGGACGAGTCGGACGGGATTAGTTTTTTTCCCAAACTGCAACTCTTTATTTCTTCCCAATAAATTGACAGTTATGCCAGAAGCCTGAAGTTTTTTTATTCAGGGCGTGAAGACACAGTATTTCAACATGTCCAGGTGATATGGCCACACTGATAACTCAAGCTTGGTTCCAAGTTTCTAAACCATACCAATCTGTCACCATATTTGAATTGAGGAAGTGTGATCATAATCATTAGGACATTTGAGCAATCTGCAATATGTCCTAGATGCCCCCAGCCTTCAGATTTGAGCTAAACAGTGCAATTGCACTTCAGATATGTTAAAGCTTTGGATGCAAAAGTATACATTTCCAAACCTTTTGGTCAGTTGCATGCTGCTTTGAGATCTATTAACAGCAAGGGTTGCATTAAATAGGCTCAATATTTGTTACTTATGCATTTGGCAATATTCAAGTAATAAAGTATTCCCTGTGAAAGTTGATATATAAATGGCCCACATGTAGCCTGTGAATGACCAGCTCAAAAATCAGTCTTAGACAGCAAAATTTGAAATTGTGTTGTTTGTTTTTATAATTGGATAAAATATAGAATCAGAGCTACAAAATTGTATATCATACAATACAGTTGAGGAACAATGGGAAAGTAATTCTGCTTTGAAAGTTGATAAACTTGTAAACTGACTTTTGAGAAAAATGGCCTTTGAATATTTTGGTACTACTACTGGAGAGCCCTTCTTTGTCTACACCAATTCATCATAGGTTGTTTTCATGTTATCCAGAAGTTGGTGACTAAACTGTGCTGTCAGATTGTCAGTTTGTAAATTCAGAGCGTTTCACTCTGAGCGTTTAGAGCGCACACAGGATGCTCTGGGTGATGAGTAGGGTTGATCCGAACTTTCTGACCTCACAACTGCAGTCAAGCACCCAAGCTAAATGGCTAACATTGACTAGTTTGCCAGCTACTTCCAGACACAAATGAGATCATGGTGACCATTTTACTCACCCTAACAGAGCTGATAGGGCTGTTTTCATGTTATCCAGAATGTTGATAACTGTGCTGCTGGCAACAATTTAATTACGCTTTTTTGCCAACATTTACTGACACCGGCCATATTCAACAGGTGTTGAGCATTTGTAAATTCATCAGTTATTCTGTGCTCTGGCACACTCAGACGAGAATGCTCAGAAATCGGACTACATAGCCAGAGAATTTACAAACGCACCGGAAATGGTTACTTGCATAGTGGAGTCTTTTGTTAAGACATGTAGCTAGCTAGCTAGGTAAACAATTTACCATAATCCCAACTCGTGACGTTACTACCATGCATGAATCTGCAGGTATCTAACCAACCAGGTTCAATGTTAGCTAGCCAAGCAAATGGCTCTGAGATATGAATAATAAGATCATACATGTAACATACGCTAGCAAGCCAGCCAGCTAACAGTACACCAACTTGAAATTAAACCACTTTGTCAAAATTAGAAATGTGTAATTATCTGAAAATGTAGCTAGCTTAGACTATTTTACCCGTATACATCATTCATGGATGGACACATCTCCTGTCGGATGCCATGGTTGTCCTTAGTTTGAAGATGTAACCTGGAGATTGGTGTTTTCTCCATCTCCTTAGCTATCATACTCAAATTCCACTGATTTCAAAACTCGGTCCTCCAGAAAGTGGAGAGCAACACTTATGCAGTTTTACTACACAATACTTATTTTTTTAAGCAGAGTTTGACACGAGGGTACCTAGAAATACTGGACAGCTCAAATAGACAGAAGCGTGTTATATGGCCTACCAATTCAAACTCTCGGCATGTTCAGCCCACTCATTATCTCAGGCTAGTGGGAAGGTTGCGGTTTTTTTCCCATGGCTAAACCAACTAGGGTCATAATTTAACAATTTTATTTGTAGTTACATTTGGCATACAAGTTTGTTATTAAGGAACATGAAAGTTCACATGTTCGAGGCATTTCTGCCCAAAAAAATGCATTAAAAAAACATTTTACATCTAAACGGTTCACCTGTGAAGTAGTGACCTCGTGACATACGCTTAGTTTCCTGAAACAGGTCACACAACTTAGTTACATTTATCAAATCAGCTACTGTTACCGTGCACAAACCGCGAGCAACACCTGTCAAACTCAGACATCGCTCTCAAAACACAGCGATGTTGATTCACATGGGACTAGTATTACCAAAGGACATTGGAGTTTGTTACTCTCCTGCGATGTAAAAATTACTGACATGGCAGATTGGGTCAGAACTAAAATTACAGAAGTGGTGTTTTGTTCTCGTGCACATAATTACATTACCCGAACTCCCCCAGTAAAAATAACCCCGTCTGAATGGGGCACAATAGGGCCTGACCTATAGCTTATCATAATTACATCAATAAATTGGTTATAACAAACTCTGAACACCGTAAAACATGACAGCAAAATGCATGCTGAGGACATGACAAACTCGAAAATGGGGGAATGTTTACTGGTTGCTCAGGAGGTCAAGGGGAAAGCCAGATGTGTGGAATAAACTTTACTAGTTGTGGAAAATACTGGAGCTCAAGAAAAAGAAGGTAAGGCGCAAATGCTGCGTGAATATTGTGTCTGCCAAACAGGTGCTGTATAGATTACAATATCATTTCTGACCTTTTGGAACAATGTAAACACTAAATAAATAAGTGTACCAGAGAGTCTGTTGTAATGTTTTTTTGTTAAGCCTTTATTACAGGAAAGACTAAAAACAGTCGCATTCATTCATGAAATGGAATGCTTCATTTATTGTTTAAGCCAATTATTCAAGGCTCACTATATTTTAAAACTAAAATGCTTGATTGCATTTCAAAATCATGAATGACTCATATGCTGTGTAATGACATGAACGAATTAATGATGGATTCAGTAGCATATAAGTATTGAAATATAGTCCTAAGTAAGTTACGGTATTAAGACTAAACAGGATGCGCTCTTAGCTGTATGTAGGCTATACTAAGCCTACTAATGATCATGACCTTACTTATGATCATTATAATAATAGTAATAATAAGATCAAGAAAGAGGAGCGTTATTATCAATATTATTTTTTCTGACAATTTGGAACAATGTAAACACTAAATAAATGAGAAATAATACCAGAGCGGCTGTTCTAAAAAATTCATATTTTTTTACAAAAATTAAAAAGTGCAAAGCTTAAAAAAAGCTGCATTTGTGAAATTGCATACTTACGTGAGGCTTGGTGCTCACGGAATCAGTAAGCTTCTAAACAAACACAAACGGGCAACATTCCTGTAGATGCACATGAATGATTTATAAAGCCAGGCACATTTAACAGTTAGGCTATTGATTATAGACCTAATTAAGTTGGAGTTTCCTCTCTCCTCACTTTTCTTAGACAATGATACAAGGGCTGTTTTCTCATTTCCTCATTCTACTGCTGCCTCCGCCGCATTGTTCTCAACACCAATATGCTGGTTAACTTTGCGATTATACAAATAGCAACATGGTCTAGGAAAAGGCACCAACCCAACAGCGCACTGATGCGTTTCTGTGACCACTAGCGCATTTATTATAAAATAATATTTTTTATTAGTGTTGCACCATTGTTCTTATGTAATATAAACAAACAATTGCAGTAGAACGTCTTAGACTGATGGACTGTTCCATCCCCACCACAATGGATCAGTCCACTCAGATAGGCGCGAATCAGACAGGTGTCTTGTACACCATGATATATTTTTTATTGCTACTGCTCGACTAAAGAAATCTTGGTCGACCAAAAGCCTATCGACCAGTCAACTAAATGGGTTAGCCTTAAGCCACTCACATCCTTCATCTGAAGACCAAACCTCCTCCCCACAAAGTTATACAGACCATCTTCTAGAGTTGTTCTTGATTGGATTAGTGATAGATGGTATTCTAGTGATAGGTGGTATGCAATACTTTCTCTCCTGTATGAGTTTGCCATGTGAAAGGATGAAAGTGGGGATATCTCTGAGACAAAATGTAACAATCGGAAAGGAAAAACATGAAAAAAGACTTGGTACATTGTCAGTTCCTAGACAGTGTCTCTGACGGGGAAGTCAGTCACTGGCCGCGGGCAGCGTTTGGTACACTAGCACACACATCGCGCCTCCCTGCTCTGTTAACAATGTGGGTCGACAAGTTCACTTCCCTATCATAGTACATACATTTTACACTCTATTCTTACCTCCCGTCAGTAACAGTTTAAGGTATAAAGAATGTACAGACAAGCGTTCATGTTTAATTTAAGCAACGTTTATTGTACTTATCGATGTTATGGATGAGCGTGTTGTTTGTTTGGTTCTGTTCCTCTCTCTCCATCTCTGTAGCTTCAGGGTATGCTGGGATAAGGAGCAGAGCTACGGTAATCAGGCTGGCTTTGTAGTGCCTGTCCCGAATGGCTCGTTCATGTGAATGGGCATATTGGAAGACTCCATGTCAGTAGGGATGGGATTTTCTAAATGTGTTATATTGGTATATTGTATCATGAGAAACGTGTTGCAATGTATATAATTCATTATGTTTAGCTGAGTGAAAAATGTAGGCTTTGATGACAGTAATTGCTTAATGAATAAGTGCTGGGTATGTTCTGATGGGAAGGGCTTCCCCTACAAAAGGAGCATCTCTTTCAGTTCAAGGGGGGGAACCATTTTGGATTGAGCTGTTGATGGGGGCAGCATTGTTTTTAAGCTGTCCCCATAATGTACTTTGGATGGCAGTACTGTTGTTTTTCTTCCGGATTCACTACATAAATAAACACCCTTGCACAGAAGTACTTTTGCGGCTCTGACATCTTTTTATTTGTTAGAGGTTAGGATTTTCAGTTTAGCCTTCTGGCCTACTCTACGTGACAGTCTCCTTGAGTGCCTCGAGGGGGCGCTGGGCTTCCTCTGAGCCAATGCACCTCAAAACACGAGTGGCTCCTCAAGATGGAATCTCGGCTTAGGTTGGCGCCACGCCACACTTTGTGATGCCCCGCTTCCCTCTCCAAACACACACATACCCCTCCCCACCAACAACGTTTTGGGATAGCTTGGGTTATCCATGTAGCCACAGCAGCACATAACCCCTTCCTTGCACTCATGATTCATTTGGGAGGCCGCGTAGTGGGAGATGAAAACGCTGGCAGATTTAATAATTCATGTACTTAATAAATTCATTTAGTGGACCTATGGGGTTGTGGGGCTGAGGGAGATGAGAATTACACATTTAAAAAATAATAATAATAATTGTCCGCTCCGCTTTGAAAGAAATGGCAAGATTACTGAATAATTCCATGAGTTGATTAAGTAATAAACCTGAACCAGCCAAAGAGACATCTGTCGGTAGACTTAATTGTGTTTTTATCCTCTACGATAATAATAATGAATCCTACCTTTACAACTCACAACCACCCAAAATGAAGACTCCAACCCCCCAAACAACCAAACTGCTTAGTAAAATACATCCAGTAGATCACCACAAGAACAAGTGCCACAGGGACCAATGAAACCAGAGGGCAACACCATCAGCCAAGGCATCAAAACTAAGCATCACACCAAGATTAGAGTGCAGAGGGACCTACTTCTTTCTGGGTGTGGGTAATCCAGAGCCTGCATCCTTACGAGGCCGGCCACGGGGGCGCCGGTCTGTGGGGGCAGGGGAGGGGTGCGCCCCCAGTACTGCTCAGGGGAGTAGAAGGTCCGTGGTCAGAGGGATCCAGACTCTTGTCCTCTGATGACATTCTGTGGACCAGGATGGAGAGCATAGAGAAGGAGACAAGTTTATTAATTGAACCATGGACATCGGATTGGAGCTGTGTCTTGCTAGGTAAGCTAATCAAATACCAAAGTAGATAAAAAATAAACCAAACCAGTTGTTTTCTGTTAACACACAACCTGTATTGTAAGGTGCCCCGTTTGAGTACGCCATGAGACACAGTGGACTTTCTACTGAAATCCATCCACACACATAGTACATTCAGAACGGCCTTGTTTTGAAATGGATTAAAAAGGTTTAGAGATTACTGAAGAAAAAAAATATATCACAATTACATAAGTACTCAGACCCTTTACTTAGTACTCTGTTGAAGCACCTTTGCAGCCTTGAGTGTGACGCTACAAGCTTGGCATGCCTATATTTGGGGAGGTTATCCCATTGTTCTCTGTAGATCCTCTCAAGCTCGATCAGGTTGGATGGGGAGCGTCACAGTACTAGTCAAACGTTGACAGCCATACTGAATCAAGGGTTTTTATTTTCACTATTTTATACAATTTAGAATAACAGAAAATACATCAAAACTATGAAATAACACATATGGAATCATTACGAATAAAATAAAATAAAGAATTGTTCAACAAATCAAAATATATTTTATATTTGGGATTCTTCAAAGTAGCCACCCTTTGCCTTGATGACAACTGTGAACCCTCTTGGCATTCTCTCAACCAGCTTCACCTGGAATGCTTTTCCAACCTTCTTGAAGGAGTTCCCACATATGCTGAGCACTTGTTGGCTGCTTTTCCTTCACTCTGCAGTCCAACTCATCCCAAACCATTTCAATTGGGTTGAGGTCAGGAGATTGTGGAGACCAAGTCACCTGATGCAGCACTCCCATCACTCTCCTTCTTGGTCAAATAGCCCTTACACAGCCTGGAGGTATGTTGGGTCATTGTCTCGTTGAAAAACAAATGATAGCCCAAACCAGATGGGATGGCGTATCACTGCAGAATGCTGTGGTAGCCATGCTGGTTAAGTGAGCCTTGAACTCGAAATAAATCAATGACAGTGTAACCAGCAAAAGACGCCCACACCAACACACTTCCTCGTCCATGCTTCACGGTGGGAACCACATATGCGGAGATCCGTTCACCTACTCTGCATCTCACAAAGCCAAGATGGTTGGAACCAAAAATATCAAATTTGGACTCATCAGATCAAAGAACAGATTTCCACCGGTCTAATGTTATTTGCAGCAAATCGACCATGAAGGCTTGATTCACACAGTCTCCTCTGAACAGTTGATATTGAGATGTGTCTGTTACTTGAACTCTGTGACCATTTATTTGGGCTGCAATTTCTGAGGCTGGTAACTCTAATTAATTTATCCTCTGCACCTGAGGTAACTCTGGGTCTTCCTTTCCTGTGACGGTCCTCATGAGAGCCAGTTTCATCAAAGCGCTTGATGGTTTTTGCAACTGCACTTGAACGCTCAAAGTTCTTGAAATTATCCAAATTGACTGACCTTCATGTCTTTAAAATAAATGGAATGTCATTTCTCTTTGCTTATTTGAGCTGTTCTTGCCATTATAAAGACTTGGTCTTTACCAAATAGGGCTATCTTCTGTATACCACCCTTACCTTGTCACCACACAACTGATTGGCTCAAATGCACTAAGGAAAGAAATTCCACACATTAACTTTTAACAAGGCACACCTGTTAATTGAAATGCATTTAAGGTGACTACCTCATGAAGCTGGTTGAGAGAATGCCAAGAGTATGTAAAGCTGTCATCAAGGCAAAGGGAAGCTGCTGTAAAGAATCTCACTTTTTTGGTTACTACATGATTACATGTGTTATTTCATAGTTTTGATGTCTTCACTTTTTTTCTACAATATAGAAAAGAGTAAAAGTAAAGAAAAACCCTGGAATGAGTAGGTGGTCCAAACTTTTGACTGGTACTGTATATACAGTGGGGAGAACAAGTATTTGATCCACTGCCGATTTTGCAGGTTTTCCTACTTACAAAGCATGTAGAGGTCTGTAATTTTCATCATAGGTACACTTCCAACTTGTGAGAGACGGAATCTAAAACAAAATTCCAGAAAATCACATTGTATGATTTTTAAGTAATTCATTTACATTTTATTGCATGACATAAGTATTTGATCACATACAAACCAGTAAGAATTCCAGCTCTCACAGACCTGTTAGTTTTTCTTTAAGAAGCCATCCTGTTCTCCACTCATTACCTGTATTAACTGAACCTGTTTGAACTCGTTACCTGTATTAAAGACACCTGTCCACAAACTCAATCAAACAGGCTCCAACCTCTCCACAATGGCCAAGACCAGAGAGCTGTGTAAGGACATCAGGGATAAAAATTGTAGACCTGCACAGGGCTGGGATTGGCTACAGGACAATAGGCAAGCAGCTTGGTGAGAAGGCAACAACCGTTGGTGCAATTATTAGAAAATGGAAGAAGTTCAAGATGACGGTCAATCACCTTCGGTCTGGGGCTCCATGCAAGATCTCACCTCATGGGGCATCAATGATCATGAGGAAGGTAAGGGATCAGCCCAGAACTACACGGCAGGACCTGGTCAATGACCTGAAGAGAGCTGGGACCACAGTCTCAAAGAAAACCATTAGTAACACACTACGCCGTCATGGATTAAAATCCTACAGCGCACGCAAGGTCCCACTGCTCAAGCGCATGTCCAGGCCCGTCTGAAGTTTGCCAATTACCATCTGGATGATCCAGAGGAATGGGAGAAGGTCATGTGGTCTGATGAGACAAAAATAAAGCTTTTTGGTCTAAACTCCACTCGCCGTGTTTGGAGGAAGAAGAAGGATGAGTACAACCCCAATAACACCATCCCAACCGTGAAGCATGGAGGTGGAAACATCATTCTTTGGGGATGCTTTTCTGCAAAGGGGACAGGACGACTGCACCGTATTGAGGGGAGGATGGATGGGGCCATGTATCGCAAGATCTTGGCCAGTAAGAGCATTGAAGATGGGTCGTGGCTGGGTCTTCCAGCATGACAACGACCCAAAACACACAGCCAGGGCAACTAAGGAGTGGCTCCGTAAGAAGCATCTCAAGGTCCTGGAGTGGCCTAGCCAGTCTTCAGACCTGAACCCAATAGAACATCTTTGGGGGGAGCTGAAATTCCGTATTGCCCATTGACAGCCCCGAAACCTGAAGGATCTGGAGGTCTGTATGGAGGAGTGGGCAAAAATCGCTGCTGCAATGTGTGCAAACCTGGTCAAGAACTACAGGAAACGTATGATCTCTGTAATTGCAAACAAAGGTTTCTGTACCAAATATTAAGTTCTGCTTTTCTGATGTATCAAATACTTATTTATTGCAATAAAATGCTAATTAATTACTTAAAAATCATACAATGGGAGTTTCTGGATTTTTGTTTTAGATTCCATCTCTCACAGTTGAAGTGTACCTATGATAAATTACAGACCTCTACATGCTTTGTAAGTAGGAAAACCTGCAAATTCGGCAGTGGATCAAATACTTGTTCTCCCCACTGTATATCTAAAAACAATTATAAATCTCTATCATTGTCCACTAGTTGGCACATTGATATTACGAATGGCAAAATTTGATGACATAAGGATCTTTCAATGCAACATATCCCATTGCCCAACCCGCTTGGAGCCGTGCTTGAGCCCAGCCATTCCACCTTTATTTGATTCCACCACCAGCACACCTGATTCAACTTACCAAGAGCTTGATGATTAGTTGACTAGTTGAATCAGGCATGCTTGTGCAAAAGTTACAACACATTGTGTAACAACACAAAAGTTACACAACTCAACTTGCTTTCACATACCTCATGATGCAAAGCATGCAGAAACACATAGAAGACAGACCAGGATGGCCATCACTGTCACAGCACTCCCCCTCAACTTCGACGAGCAAATTAGCTGGATTTACCACCCCTTAAGCCTCCAACAACTACCACAGAAAACAACAGATCTAGCCTCCACTTCTAATAACTGAGAAAATTAACAATAGCAACTACAACTGCTTGATGAAAGGCACAACTGTACAGTGGACAGCCCAGTGTCAATTTAGCAGAGCTAGGTAAGGCGAGCTCTTGCACAAGAAAGAGGGGAAAGGAAGAAAGCAGACATCGACTCATCTGTAATGTCTTCGAGACCAGATGTGCGAAGTCTCGCATTGGGGGACATCTCCGTGCTGCTTGGCAGCATCGCTCTCTGCTGCATAAATTAATTTAGCCATTTTGTTAAGCACAGTCATGTTGGGGTGGAGAGAATTAAAAAATTAGAGGAGAGAAAATAAATAGCAGGGTCCCCCGCTGTGCGTCTGTACCAGTTTATTTTATTTTACTAGTGCTCAAATGCACTACTAGAGCCAAGTGGCTGTTCAGCCTCACAACGTCGCTGGGCAGACCACAAACACAGACTATGAGCCTGCTGATCTGCTTGAAGGGTAGGCTATGTGCCTATGACACCAGAAACGGAAGTGGATATTACATGTTTATAACTTGAGTATTGGCATTTCAAAGTGTGCACCTCACATTACAGACTCATTCCGACTAGCAAGATATTTAGGACATCACTGAGCATAAAAACATGGATTCTCACATTTAAGGACAGATGCACTAATACATATCACACACACAAAAGTATGTGGACACCCCTTCAAAACGTGTGGATTCAGCCATTTCAGCCACACCCGTTGCCAACGGGGGTATAAAATTGAGCATGCAGCCATGCAATCTCCATAGACAAACATCGGCAGTAGAATGGCCTTACTGAAGAGCTCAGTGACTTTTAATGCCACTTTTCCAGCGAATCAGTTTGTCAAATTTCTGCCCTGGTCAACTGTAAGTGCTGTTATTTGGAAATGGAAACGTCTAGAAGCAACAACAGCTCAGCCATGAAGTGGTAAGCCACACAAGCTCACAGAACGGGACCGCTGAAGGCCGAGGCGTGTTGCGCATAAAAATTGTCTGTCCTCAGTTGCAACGACCAAGTTCCAAACTGCCTCTGGAAGCAACTTCAGCACAAGAACTGTTCGTCTGGAACTTCATGAAAAGGTTTTCCATGGCCGAGCAGCCGCACACAAGCCTAAGATCACCCCTCTAAGCGTTGGCTGGAGTGGTGCAAAGCTCGCCGCCATTATACTCTGGAGCAGTGGAAGCGTGTTCTCTGGAGTGATGAATCACGCTTCACCATCTGGCAGTGCGATGGACAAATCTGGGTTTGGCGGATGCCAGGAGAACGCTACCTACCCGAATTCATAGTGCCAACTGTAAAGTTCGGAGGAGGAATAATGGTCTGGGGCTGTTTTTCATGGTTCGGGCTAAGCCCCTTAGTTCCAGTGAAGGGAAATCTTAATGACATTCTAGATGATTCTGTGGTTTCAACTTTGTGGAAACCTTTTGGGGAAGGCCCTTTCCTGTTTCAGCACGACAATGCCCCCCCCCGTGCACAAAGCGAGGTCAATACAGAAATGGTTTGTCGAGATCTGTATTGAAGAACTTGATTGGCCTGCACAGAGCCCTGACCTCAACCCCATCGAACACATTTGGGATTAATTGGAATGCTGACTGCGAACCAGGCTTTATCGCCCAACATCAGTGTTCGACCTCACTAATGTTCGTGGCTGAATGAAAACAAGTCCCTGCAGCAATGTTCCAACATCGAGTGGAAAACCTTCCCAGAAGATTGGAGGCTGTAATAGCAGCAAAAGGGGGGACCAACTCCATAATAATGTCCACAATTTTGGAATGAGATGTTCGACGAGTAGGTGTCCACATGTAGTGCATGTGGTTTGCTCAGGACATGTGGCTGCCTTAGCCTACTTGTTTGCTGTTGTAGCCCTCTTATCGGAGGTAGTGTCATAGGCTTGGCCAACAGAAGACGTCAGTGACACAGGGAGAATAAAAGCTATTCCACAAACTTAGGGGGGGGAAAAAAATCTTTGTTTATGCAGTAAGCGCTGTAAAAACATGTAGATGCAAAATTAGGGATATTTCACAAAGCAAATGTTACAGTAAACATTTGATGTAATGTAGCAAACATTTGGAGTAGATACATCACTCACCATAAAGGCCTATTGTGGCGACACCTTCCTAATCTTATGACAAAAAAATATTAACATCATTAATGTAAAGGTGTTTGTGGGGGGGGGGGGGGCTATTCTCAAGCTGCCAGGTTGCATGTCTCAATCTTGAACTAGATATTTCCCTCGAACACAATCCGTTGTGTTTGTCAAGTTGTGGTAAAGGATGGTCAGGAGACATTTGTTGTGTTCATTGTAGAAATAAACATTTGAAATGTAAAAACAAAATTATTTCTTATTGGATGCGTTCTGGAATGCATTTCTGTGAAGTGAAACAAAATGTTTGAAACCTTGCAGTCAAATATAATGAATAGAACACAATTACCTATGAGAGAGTACATTTACATGCACACTAATAATTAGATATTAAAACGGATTATGGCAGTAGGCAGGTTATGCAATAGTCATGTAAACATCTTACTCTGCTTATCTTAAATCAGCGTAAGGTCAAAATTGAAGTAAATATACGGCGATTAAAACAAAATTTTCTGAGCAATATTTTTAATTTTTAGGACATGTAAACACCCACGTTCCAGCAGTATATTTTTATCTGCACATGTGCTACCAACAGCCTAGCGAGCCTCTCTCTTTAGCACGAGTGAAGCGAGTTCAGAACAATGTATGCCTCTTAGAAGAAGTCGTTTTCACATACAAACTTTATATGTTCGAACTCAAAAGTCAAATATGCTTCCAAAAAAGGAATATGGATGCTGTGGTAGAACATTTACTTTGATTGGCGATTGTCTGCATTTATCAGTGACATCAGGTAGCCTGATTTCAGATGTAAACAGGATTATTAGGGAAATCGTTCTTCTTGCAAAGCATGTAAACGTATTAATCAAAGTAGTATATTAAATCTGACTATCCACAATAATCACATTACTGTGTGCATGTAACCATACTCATAGTGCACATTACAGACCATAACACCTGTTCTACACTATAGGCCTACCCTTCTACCTAAACGTTCTGTAACGTTAAACCCTCCTAAACAGGCCCCTAAAATCACCCATTTCTTCCTACTGAACACAGCAATGGTTGCACAAGCATTAGTAGGACTAGGAGGGGCCTGCAAGCAGCTAAGTGGGTGTTGACAGTTCTCTCAGCTAATTTAACAACCACGACCATCACTGCCACAACAGTTTGCAATCCATTTCTGCAACAATACCAAGAGACTGTAGGCTCTTAAGAATGGAAGACCATCATGCCTTTTTTTTACTTCAAGACTTCCTGAATGTCATTTTATGCCTTTCAAAGATTTGCTAGAATGCACTATATAGCAATCCGACACCCTAAGGATGACTAATTTCTCCAACTGATAGGGTAGCTACCAAGAGGCAATAATCTCCAGAATTTGCGTATTATTTTTGTCATAACAGCCTCACAGATATAGTTATGTTGACATGGAGCCCAGTCAGCATTTGCACTGTAAGTGACACAGGAATATGTGTTATGAATGTCGTATGAAGTCCTTATGTATTAGGTACCTTTCAAACAGTGAAAGTAGTGATACTAAATAATCTTCCTTCTTTTTTTTTTTTTTTCTACTTTTATTTTACTAGGCACGTCAGTTAAGAACAAATTCTTATTTTCAATGACGGCCTAGGAACAGTGGGTTAACTGCCTGTTCAGGGGCAGACCGACAGATTTGTACCTTGTCAGCTCGGGGATTTGAACTTGCAACCTTTCGGTTACTAGTCCAACGCTCTAACTACTAGGCTACCCTGCCGCCTCTTGACATTATTGGTGTCCTTTGAACTTTGCAAAAATCAAGCACAAACCTGAAACCCTCTGGCTTCTATTAGACAGGCAGGCCAACTCTGATCTTTTTCCCAATAATAGTTTTTTGACCAATCAGATCAGTTCTGAAAAATATTTTAGGTGAAGAGATCTGACGTGATTGGTGAATAGACCAATTAGTGGAACAAAATATCAGAATTGGGCTGCCCGTGTAAACACAGCCTCAGATTTCACCTGTATGGCCCAATGGTGGGGTGTTGAGACCTATCATGTGGGGTGTTGAGACCTATCATGGGGTGTTGAGACCTACCTATCATGGGGTGTTGAGACCTATCATGGGGTGTTGAGACCTATCATGTGGGGTGTTGAGACCTATCATGTCAGGGAGGACTGAATTTTTTTCCAGCCCTCCATCTTTGCTATGTTCCAAGTAAGCACGACAGGACCATGACATGTTTTAAACTGATTGCATTTGCTGTGGTGAAATAAAGATTAATTGAGCCATTCCATGTCCTATTTTCAAGGATCTTCTCTGAATTTCCCTGCCATGTCATCCTATCACTCTTTGACAAAACAGTTATGAAAACTTCATGGTCAGCTTCCCAAACAAAGATTAATTTGAAACCAAGGAACCAGCCTTCAAAGTTCTTTAAACATTAGCCATAAATGGTCTACATTCACACAACGTTAAAGCCAAATTGTCCAAGTCAGACATCTGTCATTTTAATGATGATGGCATCAGACCTGGAACACTGACAACACTGTTTTTAAGACGGTAAGTGACAACTAATGTTCTCAACTCCTCCTACCTCTGCTCCAATCAATAAAAGCTTCCTGGTGTGTGTTCCTTGACAACGTCCTCCACTTCCGCTCGCTTTCTGCACAGTGTCCTCCACTTTTACCTGTATGCAGCATTCCGTCTTCATCTTCCTTCCCTGACTAACAATGCACATAGCTTCTCATAACATTTTCCTTAGCTCTTTACTGTCTTAAATCCAATTTATGCTTGATCCGAAAATGTGGTCAGAGACTTCGTATGGAGTGTATGACGATATTGCAGACCCTCTGGTGGCATGCAAAGGCCAAATCAAGCTCCATACCGCATCGCCATGCGCCTCAAATGTTAGAACAATGCAGAGGACTCCGTATAGCTCCACATTGACATGATTGGTTGACAGTAGGTGGGGGCAGTACATCCTGTATAAACAAAAACTCACTTCCTTGACAACTTCCTTCACAATAGCTCTGCTCCGCTAAGCGCAAGAAGTATGAAAGCCAGGACATCTGCAGAGGCTGCATCGCAGTAAATGCTGTACGGCCACTTCAGACGTTGAATTGACCACGCAGAGCCTTTTACATAACGCTGTGGCACAGAGACAAAAATAGATCCATATGAAATGAGACATCACCTTGTTAGTCTTGGATCTACGGCTTGACCTCACAAGTCTAACTTACATTTTAACTTATATCATACCAAAGACGCAATAATCACAGGGTTAATATGACATAGCAGGAACGCTAGTTTGGGTCTTTAGCAACTATGTGACAACAAATTGGAGTGAAATCCCAAACTAGCATCCCTGTGTCACCAGGATGTCCTCATTAGTTAAATCTAGAATTGGCTTCCTATTTCGCAACAAAGTATCCTTCACTCATGCTGCCAAACATACCCTTGTAAAACTGACCATCCTACCAATCCTCGATTTTGGCGATGTCATTTACAAAATAGCCTCCAATACCCTACTCAACAAATTGGATGCAGTCTATCACAGTGCAATCCGTTTTGTCACCAAAGCCCCACATACTACCACCCATTGCGACCTGTACGCTCTCGTTGGCTGGCCCTCGCTTCATACTCGTCGCCAAACCCACTGGCTCCATGTCATCTACAAGACCCTGCTAGGTAAAGTCCCCCCTTATCTCAGCTCGCTGGTCACCATAGCATCTCCCACCTGTAGCACACGCTCCAGCAGGTATATCTCTCTAGTCACCCCCAAAACCAATTCTTTCTTTGGCCGCCTCTCCTTCCAGTTCTCTGCTGCTAATGACTGGAACGAACTACAAAAATCTCTGAAACTGGAAACACTTATCTCCCTCACTAGCTTTAAGCACCAACTGTCAGAGCAGCTCACAGATTACTGCACCTGTACATAGCCCACCTATAATTTAGCCCAAACAACTACCTCTTTCCCAACTGTATTTAATTAATTTATTTTGCTCCTTTGCACCCCATTATTTTTATTTCTACTTTGCACATTCTTCCATTGCAAAACTACCATTCCAGTGTTTTACTTGTTATATTGTATTTACTTTGCCACCATGGCCATGATTTTTTGAGTACTCAAATAAATAAAAGCTGTTGGGCCGTGGGGTTTTACAGATAACATATCCTAATTGCCTCATATATACAAAAGTATGTGGACTTGCTATATTGTATTTACTTTGCCACCATGGCCTTTTTGCCTTTACCTCCCTTTTCACCTCATTTTCTCACATTACTGGATTTGGCCATTTCAGCCCCACCCATTGCTGACAGGTGTATAAAATCGAGGACACAGGAACTTCATGAAAAGGGTTTCCATGGCCGAGCAGTCGCACACAAGACTAAGCTCACCATGCGCAATGCCAAGCGTCGGCTGGAGTGGTGTACAGCTCGCCGCCATTGTACTCAGGAGTAGTGGAAGAGCGTTCTCTGATGAATCACGCTTCCTGTTTCAGCATGACAATGCCCCCGTGCACAAAGCGAGGTCCATACAAAAATCGTTTGTAGAGATTGATGTGGAAGAACCCTGACCTCAACCCCATCGAACACCTTCGAGATGAATTGGAACGCAGACTGCGAGCCAGGCCTAATTGGCCAACATCAGCACCTGACCTCACTAATGCTTGTGACTGAATGGAAGCAAGTCCTTGCAGCAACGTTCCAAGATCTGGCGGAAAACCTTCCCATTAGAGCGGAAGCTGTTATAGCAGCAATTTCATATTAATGCCCATGATTTTGGAATGAGATGTTTGACGAGCAGGTGTCCACATACACTACATGACCAAAAGTATCTACCTCCTTCACTCCAGTATCCCAGCACATTGTAAATATGGTATTGGAATGGACACTGTATATAGCTAGCTTACTTATCGTGTGTTTTTGTACCATCTTGTTGTTTTTAGTAGTACATTGATATTGATTACTGTATTCAAGCTGGCAATAAAGGCATTTCACTGTACTTGAATCTAGTTGTACATCACCAGGTAACACAGGAGGTTGGTCTCACCTGAATTGGGGAGGACAGGCTCGAGGTAATGGCTGGAGCGGAAGAGTATCAACTACATCCAACATGGTTTTCATGTGTTTGATGCCATTCAATTTGCTCCGTTGCAGCCATTTATGAGCCGTCCTCCCTCAGCAGCCTCGACTGCTAGGTAAGGAGTTAGGCCTTATTCGTTGATTTGAGAGACGACAATATAATCAGCTACACTTCTGTCTATAATAACAACTGGAGTCCTTGGTTGTCAATGGCAGGATCTGCATGCAGTGCTGTCTTAAGGTTGAATGCATAAGAAACATTACTTAAATAGTTGGGCATAGTTGCTGAGAAAATATATTGAAATTCGTGGTTATAATAAACACTGGACTCTCCTCATGTCCTATCAAGAGCCATAACGCGTGTGGTTCTCCAATTTAGGTCGTGGAGACCTACTGCGTGTGCAAGCGTTTATTCCAGCCCATCACCAATACCTGACCTGATTAAAATAGTCAACCAATCCTGTATCTTCAGTCTGGGCCATAACATGCAATGCCAGGTGTTGCTAAAGGGCTGGAATGAAGGCATGTACACCAAATATCCTGGACTGGAGTTGAAGACCTCTGGTTTAAAACGTTCAGACTCTAATATGCTTAGGTCAAAACCCATAGGTGCAGTTCAAGAGTGGGCATTGGGATTGAATGTATGTTGTTCAAAGCTCTGAAAACAACTTTTTGACTGCATCATTTGATGGTCACAACCCTGCCAAACACTATTGTTTGATCTTCTTGATTGAGTCGCCGAACCATAGGGTTAACGTCTCATTAAAACTATAATGTAAAATGCTGAGTTGCCGGCAGTTAAGTTGAATTCTAGTACGAAATAGTTTTAGCAAGAAGCTGCGCTCTTCAAAGCCCATATTTGAATCAAAAAGTATAACAAACAGAGCGCTCTACGGCAACATGATTGGCCACACGGAAATCTTGAAGGGGGCTGGTTATCGCTGCACGTCTGAAAACACATAACTGAGTAAAATATAGAAAAATACATTACAGCTTACCTTTTAGAACCTAGAAGTTCAGATGTATTTCCTTCATGACCTTTAAAGCCATATGAGAAATGTCATACTTTCGTTTAGTATTAGTGGGGTAAGGGGTGTCGCTGACTCGTTCATCCACCAATTCAAAAATATGGGGGAAGTGACCAGTGCACTTTCGGCGCCTCAAAAATCATACAAACTGTTATATCCCTTTATGTATTCTTCAGTTTATTGGCTTCTTAAAAGTACGTCAATCAGTGAACATTACCACTCTCCCTTCGACCACCAATATTTACTTTCTGCCAGAAAACGCATACAAATTATAAAATATTTCCCAATCGTTTCTTCAATTCTTCACAGCAAAATGATTGCAATTAAGATAGATCCACAACTTGAAAAATCCCACAAAAGGTTTGTAAAAGCTTTAAAACTATCGAGAGAAATTAAAACGCTTACTGAATTGATGCAATTATTTTTTTTCGTTTCCAGCTTCCAGACAACTTAAACCATTATTAAATCGAACAAGAAACTTTCTCCAATGATTTCATATGGATAAGATGACAGATTTAATTTCTTCCGTTGAAACATTCCTGTGAAAATATAGAAAATGTATAAGTTTTCTTCTAAAAATGTGAAATTTAAAGTTGAAGCTTTACTCCATCATGGTGGCCATGTTTAGGATAGACCTAAGCACTGCCTGTCAACGTTTGTCGCGGAAATAGGTCCAATTAAACATGAAGTAAGACGTGTTAAAACCAAAAATGGTAGATCAGGAATAAACCATGCATTAAAAAATAAGCTTATACATATGTATAAATAAAAAACATGTAAATTGTCGCATTTTGTGTCAGACCGCGTAATACATGTTATGAAAAAAGTCTCACTGACCCTGCGGAGTGATACATTGGAGCACTATCCAGGTAAAGAGACTTCTCAGTCATCAGCCAAGAACTCCCCAAACATAGATCTGGAGTTCCTAAATAGTGGATTGGATTCTGTTTCGCCGAGCCATGCATTCTCTCAATTTCGATTAATTTCTGCTGGTTTTATTCAACAGTGCACAGAGGCAACATAACTGTTATTTTGTGTTGCATACAAGTCAGTAAATTGTTTTATATCTGTTGCTACAACAGTCCTTATTCTCAGAGTTATCACATTGTGGAATAGATTATTATTGGTAATGTCTATTGCTAAAATACATTAATATAAAATACAACACAAAGTCTCTACTCTACTTGCTGGTAGGAATGCATAACATAATTAATTGTATTTTACCTTACACGACAGAAAAGTATCAGGATAACTGGGAGTTCTGATAGTTATGAATAGTGTACATGGCATAACATATAAGTTGATTATTAAACATTAAGGTATCACACATACACACACACACACACACTTATAGCACGGGATAAGGCATCCATTTCTTTTTAGTAAAAGTGAATCACAAATTACATTAAATCACCATGCGTCAACTTCCTTGAGATGACGAATAAGACTTCTCATACATTCATCAACATCTGCAAATGATACTATAGTGTTACATTTTCTATTGATTCTGCTCAGCCCTTTTCGATAGATTTATTTTTCTCACTAATTAGTGGGATACTCTCTGGGGTCAAGGATGGGATGAGGAAGTCCAGACTGGTCCAGGTGCAGGAGGAAATGAGCTTCATGGGTTGAAAGAGGTTCCACTGTCTAATAGGACAGTGCTTCACTGATTCGCTGAGTCCCTCCGAGCTCACTTATATCCTCCTTTTATGTCCTCAGTTGTGTGTGTGTGTGTGTGTGTGTGTGTGTGTGTGTGTGTGTGTGTGTGTGTGTGTGTGTGTGTGTGTGTGTGTGTGTGTGTGTGTGTGTGTGTGTGTGTGCATTTGGGTCAATGAAAGTGTGCTTCTTCTCTACCGTGAGAGCCCGGTTAAGTGTGTTGAGGGGTAGGACTCATATAGTTCTCTGTTTTGTTGTTTGTTTTCTGTGGGTTAGGAGATTATTCCATCAACGTTCCATCAAACATACACAGAATATGGTTGTCATGTTCTCAGAAAATAAGATATTATTGATCTAGACACTTTTCATGGGAATGTTGCAAGAACATGTGTCGGGTTTTCTGTGGGTTAGGAGAATATTAGATAAAATCAAATATATTTATACAGCCCTTCTTACATCAGCTGATATCTCAAAGTGCTGTACAGAAACCCAGCCTAAAACCCCAAACAGCAAGCAATGCAGGTGTAGAAGCACAGTGGCTAGGAAAAACTCCCTAGAAAAGGCCAAAACCTAAGGAAGAAACCTAGAGAGGAACCAGGCTATGAGGGGTGGCCAGTGGAGATTATAACAGAACATGGCAAAGATGTTCAAATGTTCATAAATGACCAGCATGGTCAAATAATAATAATCACAGTAGTTGTTGAGGGTGCAGCAAGTCAGCACCTCAGGAGCAAATGTCAGTTGGCTTTTCATAGCCGATCATTAGGAGTATCTCTACCGCTCCTGCTGTCTCTAGAGAGTTGAAAACAGCAGGTCTGGGACAGGTAGCACGTCCGGTGAACAGGTCAGGGTACCATAGCCGCAGGCAGAACAGTTGAAACTGGAGCAGCAGCAAGGCCAGGTGGACTGGGGACAGCAAGGAGTCATCATGCCAGGTAGTCCTGAGGCATGGTCCTAGGGCTCAGGTCCTCCGAGAGAGAGAAAGAGAGAATTAGAGAGAGAGCATACTTAAATTCACACAGGACACCGGATAAGACAGGAGAAGTACTCCAGATATACAAACTGACCCTAGCCCCCGACACATAAACTACTGCAGCATAAATACTGGAGGCTGAGACAAGAGGGGTCAGGAGACACTGAGGCCCCATCCGATGATACCCCTGGATAGGGCCAAACAGGAAGGATATAACCCCACTGACTTTGCCAAAGCACAGCCCCCACACCACTAGAGGGATATCTTCAACCACCAACTTACCATCCTGAGACAAGGCAGAGTATAGCCCACAAAGATCTCTGCCACGGCACAACCCAAGGGGGGGCGCCAACCCAGACAGGAAGATCACGTCAGTGACTCAACCCACTCAAGTGACGCACCTATCCTTGGGACGGCATGAAAGAGCACCAGTAAGCCAGTGACTCAGCCCCTGTAATAGGGTTAGAGGCAGAGAATCCCAGTGGAGAGAGGGGAACCGGTCAGACAGAGACAGCAAGGGCGGTTCGTTGCTCCAGAGCCTTTCCGTTCTCCTTCACACTCCTGGGCCAGACTACACTCAATCATATGACCCACTGAAGAGATGAGTCTTCAGTAAAGACTTAAAGGTTGAGACCGAGTCTGCGTCTCGGGCATGCAGACCATTCAATAAAAATGGAGCTCTATTGGAGAAAGCCCTGCCTCCAGCTGTTTGCTTAGAAATTGTAGGGACAATTAGGAGGCCTGCGTCTTGTGACCGTAGCGTACGTGTCCCACCAGCATACACAGAACATGGTTGCCATGTTCTTAGAACATAAGATATTATTGTTCTAGACATGCTTTGTGGGAACGTTGGAAGAACATGTATTTGTCCAAAGAAAAGTTCATTAGACATCACAGAGCCAATCAAGGCCCTGATTGGTGAACCACTGATAGCTCTTTGCCTGTTGGCAAGGATACTCACAGTGTTTTTAACATACAGTTTTTTCAACTTACATGATTACATTGTACATGTTCATTTATACAGTAATTATTATTTAACATGGAATTTGAACTCAGAACCTCTTGGTTCAAGGTGCACCAAGCTTCCCACTACACCACCACATCCATGTCAGGTAATAGTTCATCAACATATTTTATTGATAAGACAGAGAGCAGAATTTTCCATCCATCAAGTAAGACTCAGCCATTACTTCCATGGTAATTGTCACAGTTGTTTACTGACCAACAAGCTACACAGTAATGATCAGTTGATATACAGTGCATTCGGAAAGTTTTGAGACCCAATGACTTTTTCCAAATTTTGTTATATTACAGCCTTATTCTAAAATGTATTAAATCATTTTTTTCCTCATCAATCTACACACAACACCCCATAATGTCAAAGCAAAAACAGGTTTTTAGAAATTTTTGCAAAATAATAAAAGCATAAAAAGCCGAAATATCACATTTCAGGCCAAATAGTTCAATCTTGGTTTTATCAGACCAGAGAATATTGTTGAATATTGAATACTCCAAGCCTTTTACTGAGGAGTGGCTTCCGTCTGGCCACTCTACCATAAAGACCTGATTGGTGGAGTGCTGCAGGGATGGTTGTCCTTCTGGAAGATTCTCACATCTCCACAGAGGAACTCTGGAGCTCCTTCAGAGTGACCATCTGGTCACCTCCCTGACCAAGGCCCTTTTCCCGTGATTGCTCAGTTTGGACCGATGGCCAGCTCTTGGAAGAGTCTTGGGGATTCCAAACTTGTATTTCTGTTTGTATTTGTATTTGTGATATATTTGCAAATATAAAAAAACAACGTTTTTTGCTTTGTCACTGTCTAGTGCAGTAGTGCCGATTACCACGTGCTTGCATACTCTCGCTTACAGCTTGCTGCCGCCGGCTGGCCCTTGTGGTGAGTTGGGGAGCAGCTTCATGCACAAGTCTCCCCTTGCCGTTACAAAGCCTCTCCATGACCAAGACTCGGGTTAGGCCTCCTCGCGGTGGCACACGTTAATTGGTTGTCTTGATACTCCAGGCTAACTGGCGGGGGATCTCAGAGCAGCAGTGGGCCCCAGAGATGCGTCTGTACAGGCTCACCTCTGGGTGGACAGGTCCTGGCAGCCATCAACCACTGTCCCGCTGCCTTGTGGGTTAGTCTGGTACGACAAAGGCAAGGGGAGCACACCCTGAGAGAAAAGCAGTGTGCTGGCGGAGCGTGGTAGGTGGACGCTGACAGACTGGGGTTTCGGCTGTCTCCTGCAGTTGTGGAAGATACTGGTCATCCTGGGTTTCCCCCTTGCCACTGAAATTTCACCTTCCTTCAGTGAAATAGTACTGTTGGGGATTGCCCACCCTCAGCGGCACTTTAAATAACTTCCTTTGCACAGGTATCCACGGAAACCAGGCTAAAGTCTGGCGGTGTTGGGATGTCTGGTGATAGGGGCAGGAATGAATGCACTGGGAGCCCTTAATCAGACCCCTGCACGCCAGCGGCACAGGGCTATTATGTTCACCAACAGCTGGGACTTGGGTGGCAGCTGCTCTCGGCAGATCCCTGTGTGACTGAGACACCCTATTTAGGAGCCATACTGCTCACCCCAGCTGGGGAGAGGCCTAGAAAAGGTGGCCTAAAAATTGCCCACTGACTCCATCCAGGATAGGCTACCGCATCTATCGGGAGTTCCACTCAGCGGTCGAAAAATGCTAAAGAAAATAATTCCCCTGAATCTTTGGGACACTGGCGATAACAGCGATAGACCCCATCAGAGAACAGCTTTGATTGCTGCAGAACTAAGGCGCTACAACATTGACATTGCTGCCCTGAGTGAGACCAGGTTCCTGGATGAAGGTTCCCTGAAAGAGGAGGGAGAAGGTTGCACCTTTTTCTGGAAAGGTTACCCTCTGCCTCCCGGGTGGCGCAGTGGTTAAGTGTGCTGTACTGCAGCGCCAGCTGTGCCACCAGAGACTCGGGGTTTGCGCCCAGGCTCTGTCGCGACCGTGGGGCGACGCACAATTGGCCTAGCGTCGCCCGGGTTAGGGAGGGTTTGGCCGGTAGGGAAATTGTTGTCTCATCGGGCCGGACGCAGTGCGTGTTAACCAAGGTTTCCAGGTGCACCTCTGACACATTGGTGCAGCTGGCTTCCGGGTTGGATGTGTTAAGAAGCAGTGCGGCTTGGTTGGGTTGTGTATTGGAGGACGCATGACTTTCAACCTTCGTCTCTCCCGAGCCCGTACGGGAGTTGTAGCGATGAGACAAGATAGTAGCTACTAAAAACAATTGGATACCACAAAATTGGGGAGAAAAAGGGGGAAAAATTAAACAAAAAAAGGAAAGTTTACCCTCTGAGTGGACAACATCAGCACGGTGTGGGACTGGCAATTTAGAACAGCATAAGTGAAAGACTCATGTCTCTCTGTATCTCCCTAGCCAAGATGCGTTATGATACTTTTCTCAGTTACCAACGTTACCATCTGAAAATGAGGCAAAGGACTACTTCTACTAGATGAGGCCCTTCACCACATCCCCAGGAATGACAAGATCTTTCTGCTGGGTGACTTCAACGCTAGGGTGGGACAGAACAACAGGATATGGAGCGGAGTGCTGGGTAGGCATAGTGTTGGCCAGGTCAATGAGAACGGAATGAGAACTCTGACACCATCACAGCCATACTGGACAATATGCACAAAGTGCACAGGGCTACTCAACACATCCACATCTGCTACCCTTCGCAAGCAATGGCACACATCGCGCAAGGAAGTGCAAACAACCTTGTGTGCGCTGCAGAACGAATGGTGGACGAATAAGGCACAGAAAATCCAAATTTATGCAGACAAAAACAACATGCACAATTTCTACAACTCAGCTAAAGCTATCTATGTCACTAGAAGTTGCTCCATCACCCCCATGACAACAGCTGATTGCCTGACTCTCTTGAAGGACCAAAAGCAGATCTTGATTAGGTGGGCTGACAACTTTGAAGCACTACTCAATCAGCATTCTCCTACAGACCCCTCCATCCTGGAAGAACTACCTGTCTGTCCACCCATTCAAGACCTCAACCATTTGCCAACTTTCTAAGAGGTGTTATCGGCTATCCGTTCCCTCAAGAACAACAAGACGCCTGGCACTGACAGCATCCCGGCAGAGCTACTTAAGACTTCTGCACCAGAACGCTCCACCAGCACATTACTGAGGTTTGGGACCAGGTGATGGTCCCCCAACAATGGCGAGATGCAAACATTGTCACCATCTATAAGAACAATGGTGATAAGTCCATCTGCGGGAACAGCCGGGGGATATCCCTTCTGGCTGTTGCTGGCAAGGTCCTGACCAAGGTGATGCTACACAGGCTGGTGAACATCATCACAGAGGAACTGTTGCCAGAGTCACAATGCGGCTTCAGAAAGAACAGGAGTACGGTCAACATGATATTCATGGCACGGCAACTCCAGGAGAAGTGCTGTGAACAACATTAGGACTTTTTCATGGCCTTTGTCGACCTCTCCAATGCCTTCGACACAGTGATGTGAGCAGGGAACTACTACGGGGTCTCCTACTCAAATTTGGCTGTCCAGACAAATTTGTCAACATCCTTTGCCAGTTCCATGATGGGATGATGGCTTGGGTGGCCATTGGAGGGCAGAGGTCAGTGCCCTTTGGAGTAAGCATCGGTGTGAGGCAGGGGTGTGTGCTGGCACTGGTATTCTTTAACATCTTTCTCCTATGTGTTACCCAGCTTCTCCACAAGGAGCTTGAGGACAGCAGTGGTGTTGCGGTGGACTTCAGGCTGGATGGAAACCTATTCAACATAGGCTCCAAGCAACCACCATGGTTTTGACGGAGCGGGTTCTTGAGCTGCAGTATGCTGATGACTGTGCTCTTGTGGCCCACACTCCGGAAGGCCTTCAGTCCATCCTTGTAGCGGCTGTGAGGGTCTATAGCAGGATGAGACTGTCTATCGACACCACCAAGACAGAGGTGGTCTGCCAATGGAGATCCAGTCCTCCACCCACCATGCCTGTCTGTACCATTGAACACAAATCACTGGCAATAGTTCCGTCCTTCAAATAACTGGGCAGCATCCTCTCGGAGGACTGCAGCATCGATCTCGGAATTCAAAATAGGATCAAGCAAGCATCAGCTGCCTTCAGGAAATTCAGACGCAGGGTCTTCCAAAACAGGGATCTCCACCTCCACACCAAAGTCACCGTCTATCAAGCCATCTGCATCACCACACTTATTTACAGCTGTGAAGCCTGGGTCATTTACAGTCGCCACAACAAGCAGCTCAAGCGATTAAATCCTGGGAATCAACTGGTGCAACCGTGTGCACCATACAGAAATACTTGCTAAGACTAACTGCAAGAGTATGGAGGCCATGGTCACCCAAAGAGAGGAGAGGAGCACAAAGAGATAGCAAAAACAGCTCAGGAGACACACAGCCATGCCTGCCCTCGCCAACACAGAGTGCATATGCCCCACCTGCAATAAAGTTTATGGATCTCAGATTGGACTCCAGTCACCAAAGAACTCACCGTTAACTCAAAAGGGGAAGTCATCATCAAATATGACGGACTACCATAAGCAAGTAAGTGTGGGTGGGGGGGGGGGGTCACACAAAAAATAAGCTGTATAGATTTCTCATCTTTCATGGATTTCTGGAACTTTGGCTACCATATTTGTGCCTTTGTGCACAACCTCCAGATGATTTTCCGATTTGATTTGGTGTTTCTGGACGAAGAGATCACTGCTGCCTTTGCTGAGTTATGTTCTGTGTATATTTAGTGAAACGTTGATGGAATATTCTCATAACCCTTAGAAAACTGGACACGTGAATGTTCTTACAACGTCCCATAAAACCCATCAATCAAATGAATGTGTTATATTCTGAGACCATTGTAACCACGTTCTAGATAAGTTCTGCTTGACATAACTTCAACACCAAAACATGCCAAAAAGATTCTCAGAAGGTTTTTGCTAACAGACATAGTTAGGGGAACATTCTAGCAGAAAACTGGATACTCAAACATTAGGGTAACTTTACAAAAATATTCTCTCTCCCTAGAATTGTTAGTTGGGTTTGTGGCGCAGCGGTCTAAGGCACTGCATCTCAGTGCAAGAGGTGTCACTACAGTCCTTGGTTTAGATCCAGACTGTATCACATCTGGTCGTGGTTGGGAGTCCCATAGGGCGGTACACAATTGGCCCAGCGTCATCCGGGTTTGGCTGGTGTAGGCCGTCATTGTAAATAAGAATTTGTTCTTAACTGACTTGCTTAGTTAAAAATACATTTAAAAAAATGCAATTTATACAGCCCAGCTCAAGCTAAAGGTTCATTTGAATGTTATGTTTTGCCATCCCAAATACTTTCTAATTCATTTAGGGAGGTCTTATTTTGATACAATATGGGATTCATTTTGAATTGCTAATGCGAGGCATTCTTCTTTCAAGCTCAATTGTATATACCTTGAAGGGGACTGCACCGCTCTCTTCCCTGTCATATTATGCAATCCTAATGGAGTCCCTTATACAACCCAAGCCCTTTGAAACCTGAGAATTGAAAAGAACTAAATAATCATAATTGAACATGCGCCAATCTATTGGTCTTAATTAGCCCTTCTTTGTGTCACGTTCTGCAGTGGTTTAACATTTGAGAGACTTGGAACAGTGGAGGCTGCTGAGAGGAGAACGGCTCATAATAATGGCTGGAACGGAGAGAATGGAATGGCATCAAACCATGTGTTTGATGTATTTGTTACTATTCAATTTATTCTGTTCCAGCCATTACCACAAGCCCGTCCTCCCCAATTAACATGCCACCAACCTCTTGTGACTTGGACAATACATTTATAAATTACCCCAGCTCGAGGTCTCCTGCTGAAGCAACCCTGTGGTTACCACTGGCTCACACCTGTCAGATAGCCTAGCTTAAGCAGTGGCTAGTAGAACATACTGATTGTATTCTTTGTGAATCCATCCTCACAAATGCCAACTTTTACTCTGCATTGATACATGTCTACAGTGAGGTTTTATTCATGAAACACTAACACCGTGGTAACTTCGGTCCATTGTACCTACAGTATAAACAGTTGAAGTCGGAAGTGTACATACACTTAGGTTGGAGTCATTAAAACACATTTTTTCAACCACTCCACAAATTTCTTGTTAACAAACTATAGTTTTGGCAAGTCAGTTAGGCCATCTACTGTGTGCATGACACAAGGATTTTTTCCAACAATTGTTTACAGACAGTTTATTTAACTTATAATTCACTGTATCACAATTCCAATGGGTCAGAAGTTTACATACACTAAGTTGACTGTGCCTTTAAAAAGCTCAAAAAATTCCAGAAACTGATATCATGGCTTTAGAAGCTTCTGATAGGCTAATTGACATCGTTTGAGTCATTTGGAGGTGTACCTGTGGATGTATTTCACGGCCTACCTTCAAATTCAGTGCCTCTTTGCTTGACATCATGGGAAAATCAAAAGTAATCAGCAAAGACCTCAGAAAAAAGTCCACAAGTCTGGTTCATCATTGGGAGCAATTTCCAATACGCCTGAAGGTACCATGTTCATCTGTACAAACAGTATGTAAGAATAAACACCATGGGACGACGCAGCTGACATACTGCTCAGGAAGGAGACTGTCTCCCAGAGATGAATGTACTTTGGTGCGTAAAGTGCAAATGAATCCCAGAAAAACAGCAAAGGACCTTGTGAAGATGCTGGAGGAAACAGGTACAAAAGTATCTATATCCACAGTAAAACGAGTCCTATATCGACATAACCTGAAAGGCCGCTCAGTAAGGAAGAAGGCAGTGCTCCAAAACCTCCATAAAAAAGCCAGACTACGGTTTGCAACTGCACATGGGGACAAAGATTGTACTTTTTGGAGAAATGTCCTCTGGTTTGATGAAACAAAAATACAATGTTTGGCCATAATGACCATCGTTATGTTTGGAGGAAAAGGGGGAGGCTTGCAAGCCAAAGAACACCATCCAAACCGTGAAGCACGGGGGTGGCAGCATCATGTTGTGGGGGTGCTTTGCTGCAGGAGGGACTGGTGCACTTCACAAAATAAATGGCATCATGAGGAAGGAAAATTATGTGGATATATTGAAGCAACATCTCAAGACATCAGTCAGGAAGTTAAAGCGTGGTTGCAAATGGGTCTTCCAAATGGACAATGACCCCAAGCATACTAGCAAAGTTGTGGCAAAATGGCTTAATAAGGACAACAAAGTCAAGGTATTGGAGTGGCCATCACAAAGCCCTGACCTCAATCCTATAGAAAAAGTGTGTGCGAGCAAGGAGGCCTAGAAACCTGACTCAGTTACACCAGCTCTGTCAGGAGGAATGGGCCACAATTCAGCCAACTTATTGTGGGAAGCTTGTGGAAGGATACCCAAAATGTTTGCCCGAAGTTAAACAATTTAAAGGCATTGCTACCAAATACTAATTGAGTGTATGTAAACTTCTGACCCACAAGGAATGTGATGAAAGAAATTAAAGCTGAAATAAATAATTCTCTCTACTCTTTTTCTGACATTTGACATTCTTAAAACAAAGTGGTTAACTGACCTAAAACAGGGAATTTGTACTAGGATTAAATGTCAGGGATTGTGAAAAACTGAGTTTAAATGTATTTGGCTAAGGTGTATGTAAACTTCTAACTTCAACTGTAAGTTGGTAGCGCATGATGCTTGTAACCCAAGGGTAGTGAATTCAAATCATTGGACAACCCATACCTAAAATGTATGTAAGATGCTGTGGATAAAAGTGTCTGCTGAATGGAATAGTGTTGTCAGTTGTGCAACTGAATGCAGTCAATTGAAATGTGTCTTTTGCATTTAACCCACCCCTTCTGAATCAGCGAGGTGTGGGGGGCTACCATAATCAACATCTACATTTTCAGAGCCCAGCAGGGTTAACTGCCTTGCTCAGGGGTAGAGTGACAGATGTTCACCTTATCAGATTGGGGATTTGATCCAACAACCTTTCAGTTACTGGCCCAATGCTCTAACCATTAGGTTGCCTGCCAGCCCTTATAATTTTGCAATCTGTTACTATTTTTAAACCAGTCAGCAGAGATGGAAAGATGAATGCATGCAACATAGGAGACTAAAGACCATCACTCTGGATTTAATGGAGTTGGGTTAGGTGGCAACTTCCATTATGTTTTACCTTATTTCACTATTTCTCAAAGCCTAAATAAAACATACACACACATTCAACTAAACACATAGCCAAATAATGAACCAAGAACCCTTGGTCTCTTGTCTTCTAATTAGGGATATGTTGTTGAACACTTCTATTTCTTAACCCCAGGCTTGGACTACTAAAGGATATCAATCAGAGCCATAAGCCCTCCCCAGGCATCAAGCCTATTGTTAACTGCTGAAGAACGCACATAAAATCAACAGCAATAAACAAATCAATTAAGAGGAACTGTCTCCCTTTTGTGCACCACTTGGCATTCATTTGATTTTCTGAACCAAAGTTAAGGACTGCCGTGCTGTCTTGGTCTTTGAGTCAGCCAGTTTAATGTGGGCATGGGGACCCAGTTGCAATCAGTAGGTAAACAAATGGATAATTTGGGGTTGGGTCCATTTGATATTGAGCCT
Organism: Oncorhynchus nerka; assembly: GCF_034236695.1. Lineage (NCBI taxonomy): Eukaryota > Metazoa > Chordata > Actinopteri > Salmoniformes > Salmonidae > Oncorhynchus > Oncorhynchus nerka. Next base: position 21,443,048 of record NC_088401.1, on the reverse strand, counting down.
GTGTGGCATAATCCGTTTGATATTGATCCTATGTGGCATAATTAATTTGATATTGAGCCTGTGTGGCATCATGTAATGTGCATTACATACAAATAGATTGATAGCTTGTGCTGACAACATTTAGTTACATTAGCTGAAAAAGGATTGAGCTATCTGGCCTCTGAGTGGGATTTTGTGAACTAGTTTTGGTACTGGTATTCCAGAAAACTAGAATTAAGGTGATGCCTTTATAGCCAAGAGCAACACCTTATGAATATCGATTATGAAGGAGAGTATGGGATATTATTGAACATTTCAAACATGACTGATAATATGAAGATGCATAATTGTATCATTCATGCTGGGGGACATTCAAGTTGAAGGCCAGTGTATACAGGGCATTCAGAAAGTATTCAGACCCCTTTGCTTTTTCCACCTTTTGTTACGCTACAGCCTTATTCTAAAATGGATTCAATAAAAAATGTCCCTCATAAATCTACACACAATAGCCCATAATGACAAAGCGGAAACACGTTTTTCGAAATTCCTTATTTACATAAGTATTTAGACCCTTTGCTATGAGACTCGAAATGGAGCTCCGGTGCATCCTGTTTACATTGATCATCCTTGAGATGTTTCCACAACTTGATTGGAGTTCACCTGTGATAAATTCAATTGATTGGACATGATTTGGAAAGGCACACACCTGTCTATATAAGGTCCCACAGTTAACAGTGCATGTCAGAGCAAAAACCAAGCCATGAGGTCAAAGGAATTGTCTGTAGAGCTCCGAGACAGGATTGTGTCGAGGCACAGATATGGGGAAGGGTACCAAGAAATGTCTGCAGCATTGACGATCCCCAAGAACACAGTGGCCTCCATCATTCTTAAATGGAAAAAGTTTGGAACCACCAAGATTCTTCCTAGAGCTGGCCACCCGGCCAAACTGAGCAATCAGCGGAGAAGGGCCTTGGTCAGGGAGGTGACCAAGAACCTGATAGTCACTCTGACAGAGCTTCAGAGTTCGTCTGTGGAGATGGGAGAACCTTCCAGAAGGACAACCATCTCTGTAGCACTCTACCAATCAGGCATTTATGGTGGAGTGGCCAGATGGAGTCCACTCCTCAGCAAAAGGCACATGACAGCCCGCTTGGAGTTTGCAAAAAGGCACCTAAAGGACTCTCAGAACATGAGAAACAAGATTCTCTGATCTGATGAAATCAAAGTGGAACTCTTTGGCCTGAATGCCAAGCGTCACGTCTGGAGGAAACCTGTCACCATCTCTACGGTGAAGCATGGTGGTGGCAGCATCATGCTGTGGCAATGTTTTTCAGCGGCAGGGACTGGGAGACTAGTCAGGATTGAGGGAAAGATGAAAGGAGCATAGCACAGAGAGATCCTTGATGAAAACCTGCTCCAGAGCGCTCAGGACCTTAGACTGGGGCGAAGGTTCACCTTCAAACAGGACAACAACCCTAAGCACACAGCCAAGACAAAACAGGAGTGGCTTCGGGACAAGTCTCTGAGTGTCCTTGAGTGGCCCAGCTCTCTCTGGAGAGACCTGAAAATAGCTGTTCAACGATGCTCCCCATCCAACCTAACAAAGCTTGAAAGGATCTGCAGAGAAGAATGGGAGAAACTCCCCAAATACAGGTGTGCCAAGCTTGTGGTGTCATACCAAGAAGACTCCAGGCTGTAATCACTGCCAAAGGTGCTTCAACAAAGTACTGAGTAAAGGTTCTGAATACTTGTGTAAATCTGGCGGGTAAATGCTCAAATAGGCCTAGTTTGTGCATCCCTATCACGAGCTATCACACTACCTAACAGTGAAAAATCAGAGGGTGAGTGCGGAGCGTCACTGGGCCAAGCTAGAGCAGCTTGTGAAGTTGCTGGAGCCCTTTGCAATCCACACCGATCAACTTGAAACTGACAGCCAATCGCTGTTTAATGTGGTGCCCTGCCTTCTCAACCTTGAGGCACATTTGCAATCAACTACTGTTGCAAAACAGTTGGTACAGGTCCAACTGAAGTCACTGCATGTGTGCTTCGCATGCATACTAACTCCTCTGGCAGCCAAACCCTGCAGCAGCTTGCCCGATGGACCCAAGTCTTCCTCTGGCACTTCACTCAACAGAGATGGAGCCACTGATGAGGGAAGGAGAGTATTTTGTACTTCAGCAAATCAGAGAGTACAACCATGGAGCAGCATGACCCCAGGACGATGCCAGCACGATGAATCCAGCGAGGATCTCGACCCCAGTGCTTCCGAAATATAGCTTCCTCACATCGAAGATTGTGTCTGAGGTCACTGTCCAGGCGGAGTGTCAACCTAGCAGGGCATTAAGTTCCCCGTGCAGGGCTCTACGCTGACCTGTTTTACAAGGAGCATGTGCGAATCTAAGTTGAAAAATGTAGGCGCACACAAATACATTTAAAAGCACAATGAAAAATATTTGAGGTATTAAAGCTAGAATCCTGACTTTTTCTAGGCACACTGGTGCTCCTAAATTAAAATTCCAGGTAGAACAGCAAAATATTTTGCCACATATGAGAGTAAAATGGGCGCACTGTAGAGCCCTGCCCTTGTGAGCTGTGGAAATATCTGGAAGAGGTAAAGGGTGTCTTGTTTACAGAGTCACCTCTTCAGTTCTGACAGGCAAGGATGGCTGTTTATTCAAAGCTGTGCCCTGTGCACTGGATCTGGTTTCTGCCCCTGCTATAGGAGGATGGGCTCATTGTAATGGCTGTGATGGAATTAATGGAACGGTATTAAATGTATCAAACAATATGGAAACCACATGACTCCGTCCCGTTAATTCCATTCTAACCATTACTCCTATAGCTTCTCCCACCAGCCTCCACTGCATAAACATAACTTCAAATGGGCCATGACTTCATTTGTTGTTTTTTCCTCTATCTTTCTGTTAGATAAAGGTAAAGGTACTTGATTTTTCTTAAATCTACTATTAAAGTTAAAAAAGCATTGGATTGGTATAAACATGGCACCTATCCAGTCTAGGAGCCTTTCCTTTTAAATCCAAGTCACATTAGGATTATTTTATAGTTAAACCTAACCAAACCCATGTCCTGGCCCATCACCTTATGTATTACTTTCCCCCAGAGGCAAGAAGTGACATCCCAAAAAAGGGCATAGGCCCACCCACTTGGGAGCCATGCCCACCCACTGGTGAGCCAGGCCCAGCCAATCAGAATGAGTTTATCCACACAAAATAGCTTTATTACAAACAGAATTACTCAGTTTCATCAGCTGTCCGGGTGGCTGGTGAAGTCGGATGCTTGGAGAAGTCGGATGTGGACGTCCTGGGCTGGTGTGGTTACGCGTGGTCTGCGGTTGTGAGGCCGGTTGGACGTACTGCAAATTTTCTAAAACAACGTTGGAGGAGGCTTATGGTAGAGAAATGAACATTGAATTATCTGGCAAGAGCTCTGGTGGACATTCCTGCAGTCAGCATGCCAATTGTATGCGTCCTCAAAATTTGAGACATCTGTGGCATTGTGTTGTGACAAAACTGCACATTTTGGAGTGGCCTTTTACTGTCTCCAGCACAAGGTGCACCTTTGTACACCTGTCAGATGGATGGATTGTCTTGGCAAAGGAGAAATGCTCACTAACAGGGATGTAAACAAATGTGTGCACAAAATTGGAGAGAAATAAGCTTTTTGTACATATAGAAAAATTCTGGGATCTTTTATTTCAGCTCATGAAACATGACCAAAACTTTACATGTTGCATTTATATTTGTTGTTGAGTATAAATAAATAATATTAAGTCTGAAAACTAACTGAAACTAAACTGAATGTCAAATCAAATCTAAAAATAACAATAAAAACAAATATTAAATCACAAAATTATAATAACCTTGGTCACATGACATGGGACAATAAAGTACTGGAGTGAACAGCTGCTGCTGGTTGGAGGAGGGGTGGGTGTGTACTTTTATCAACTCTTCTTTGAGTAATAACAAACCATTCAGTGCCTAATTACTCTGTAAGGCTTGCCTTATAGAACAGAGAGCCGTGAAACAATACAAGGATCCACAGGGAGGGAACAAAACCCGGCTATTATGTACAGTGCAGCTGGTCTCCGTCAATGAGCTACTAGCAGCCTGGGTTCCACGGGATGATTGACTGACAATGACTGTGTAATTTGTTGTTTATCTATGGTATCGCTGTGTATGATGTTGGTTGGGTGTCAAAAGTCAGGGGATAAGTAAGTAGGGAGAGACTTGACCTGCTTGAACACGAAGACCCCATTTAAATAGCTGTGCTTGCTAGATTGACCAAGCACTCCCCATATTACAAGCTAGGCCTGAACCTGGGAATAGATGTTGTGCATCAAAAGTGGAGACCAACAGCCCATGACAAATAAAAAACTATCAATCACGCTAAGTGATTAAGAAAGTCCTAAACAGGGTGAGTTTGGTTAACACTTACTGTACCCCGGATTAAACCTGAAACTGGATGACTGAGCTGTAGATGCTCTGCTCCATCCACTCTATCCTTGAACTGCCTGTCAAAACTCTCTGTCTCTGTCAAATATGCTCATCCCTAAAAGACTTAAAGAAGATCTCATGTGAAGAGTAATTTCAGGTTTACTGATATACACAACATGAAATATTTCAGGCCTTTAGGCTTTCATGAGAATATTTAACCTACAGCTATCGCTACAGAGTAAAGCATATTTAACTGCTTGAATTATATACTGTAACTTAAATATTCAGCGCTTCATTGAAGAAAGGCATTGCTGCTGTGTGTAACAGTTGCCCTATCTTACTCTTTTATTTCTCCCCCTCTTAACAAAACAAACAAATTACATCCAAAATAATAACCATCCACATTTGGTGGATGTAAAATAATCCAACAACTGTTAGAAATAAAATCACTAAATGTTGCTATGGTTCAAAATGATTCATCTATCAGTTGAACACATCCGGAATTGGAATAGAATTCAATCAAATGAGTTCAACAATTTTTTTTATAAAAACTGAAACCCCCTTTACATTACACAGAACGAGGAGTGTTTAGCACCTCATGTCTTTGTGGTGGTGTATGCAGTTGAAAACACCTGGTTTCTGTCCTTGGTCACGTCTCCTTGTGTGTCAATAGCCTCTGCCAATCTCTGCTGATGTAGGCCTTGTCAAAGTCTGAAGCATGGGAGGAGGACCACCGTCTACAGGAGGAATACGATGAGGATGGCTCAGAGGACCCAGGTGTCATGGCTGCCGTGTCAGACTGATCCGAGTGCCCGTAGTTCCTGATATTGGCGGGCGTGGTGGCGAACACCACAATGAGGTAGTCCCTTAGCAGCTGGGCCAGGGGCTCTGAACACTTCCTGAGTATGGCTTCCTGCTTGGCCACGCTCTCCTCTCCGCTGCTCCGGTCCACCCAATAGAAGGCTGAGATGCTGTCGATGACCAATAGGCACAGGACGGGCCGGCTGAAGAAGGTATTCTCCAGGTAGTGCAGTGTGAGAAGCAGCTGGACTGAGCTGGAGCAGAGGACCACGAAGAGTCGGTGCAGGCAGGCTCGCACCCTCTCCTCAGGCTCTACCACCGCAGGGTGCTGCTCCAGTACTTTCACCAGCCTCAGTATGTCAAAGTGGTAGTTGGTGTCCACGTACATGACCTTCCCCTCCAGGCCGCCCCGGTCGGTTGGGAGGATGCAGTGGGTCACCAGATTGAACAGGGTATGCGTCTTCCCATTGCCCTCATGCCATGGAACTCCACAACATCACCTGGAGAGAAAACATGTGACTACTGTGGTTATTTATTTATATGGACTGACATTGTCCTGTCTTGCTGTCTAAACAGCAGTTAAATGAGTCTATAGGGCCAAACTATCTTGAATTGGTCCAGGAAAGATGTCAGGTTCAATGTCTGTCAATGATCATCTCCCCTTCAATCTAGCAAACAACTAAAGGAAAATACAAACTCACTTGGTTAAAAAAACTAAAGCTTCATGACCCATATGATAATTCTGATTTTACTTTGATAACAAAGTACTTCTAGCTGCTTACTTGAAGTTCAAGTTCACCTTCAGTAGTCATATTTAGCAATACACACAAAACACAATAATAAACATAATCGGATTTTAGGCAAAATGGTCTTCCCAATGACATCATACCAATCAATAACAGTGCACAGTAGCACCTCTGGCCAACGGTGGGAAAACAGGTTGGACATAATTTTTATTTATTTATTTTATTTCACCTTTATTTAACCAGGTAGGCTAGTTGAGAACAAGTTCTCATTTAGCACCTAGCAGTGTGAACAGACAACACAGAGTTACACATGGAGTAAGCAATTAACAAGTCAATAACACAGTAGGAAAAAAAATGGGCAGTCTATATACAATGATAACCAGTGGCATGTATTCAGGCAGGCTTCAATAAAAATAAAAGTGTATCAAATCAAATAACACATAAATATGTATTCTTATTGTCACGGCTTCCACAGTGATTTTACCCACCACTACTGAAAATAACAGAGTATCTTCAAGCAAGATCAGAACACTAGTGTAGGACACAACCCTGCAATGCAGGACTCACAAACAGTGAGGGCCCAACCCCTGGAGGAGCCCCTCCCAAAATGTGTAGAATAATATGAGAGTTATAAAACTGCACATTTTTCTCTCTGCCCCATGGAAAAATGTGTAGAATTGCAGGAAGTACATTTTTTTATCCCAAAAAAGGGACCTTGAGGGGCCCCGCGAAACCGCAAATCACTATAATATTTGCAATAAATTAATGTAACGTTAGCTAAGTAACGTTAACTGCGATGTGCCTGTGTTTAACGTTACTAGATCGTGTTGGACGGAATACATTGTAAACAGTTATCTACATACTCGTTAACCGGTATGGAGTGTCAGTAAAGTTTGATTGCGCGTAGCAATGTTGAAGACAAACAGGTAGTTATTAGGTGTATGCTGGTGTAAAAATGAGCTAGTGTACATTGGGGAAAGACTTGACGGAATTGTGCGCTGTTGATGGGAAATGCGCACGTGACGGTGGTGGCAAAGTCCATATATCGTCATGACATCAAATGAGTTTCTTACAAACCTTTCGTCAGATACTTTTTACACTTATAGATTCGTTTGCGACATATTTGTGCACCGTTCTCTGTCATTTATGTAGTCAGCTTCTCTTGCTTGCTGTCAGGAAAAATAACGCGCATTTTCAAATAATCTTCTTGCTTTTTGAAAATGTACCATAATATCTGGCATAGATGTGTTATTGAAATGGTTACAGGGTCGTTATCGTGCCTCTCTGGTAGACATAATGAAATACATAATGAAAAATAGTTTAGTATGATTGCTCTTAATCCCAACGTTATCAATAATAACGGCTATTAGTTTGTGTGACAGAACCTTCGTCACCTCCTTTTCATTGGGCGCGTGAACAATACAAACAAGGTTGCCTAACAACTCGTGGCCAGAGAGGTAACAGTAGGATTCAGATGCCACCTTGCGGTGTGAGTATTGAAATACATTGGTGCCGTTGTATTTAGTTTTTTTGCAGCTTCTTCACAAAATTACAAGGTTATTTAATTGCATACACCTTAGCCATATCATTTAGCGAAACATTATTTTCAAGAATACTTTCACAGGTTTCAAAAAATCATTTTTTTCTGTAGCCTAACATCTGATCCTGTATTAGCAATCACTACATGACAGAGCATTTCCGAATGAGAAACTGACTCACGGTCAATTGTGCAAGTTCCCATTCCCTACTAAGCTCAAGTGGAGAACGGAGCCAGACAGCTTGTTTTTATTTTTTCAATTTTCCCTTTGACTCGGGAAGTACTCTCGCTGTCAAACTACTAGAAATAGAAACATAGAGAAAGAGGCAGAGCGAGAGGGATAACTGGGCCCAAAATCGGTCTTCTCCAGCAGGTGGCGTTTTATGTTTTTTCGCTCACCAAAGCGAGGAGTTTTTGTATGGAGGTCAACGAGAGAGTGTTGAACTTGGTTAACGAAAATGTGAATGGTTTATTTTCTACGTATGGCTTATTTGATCGACTAGACGTTTCGTAATGCCTATGTTGTTGCGAGTGTACTGATTTAAGTAGGACACTTGACATCCTGGCAACTTTGGAAAAAAAACACTTTATATTGGAGTTGTGCCTGTTGTTGTGCGTATTTGCCCTCTCATTGGCTAGAATGGTCCCACCTAATCGTGCCCCCTCCCCATTGCCTTCCATTTTTGAAGACATTTATTATCATTGTTAGAGCGGCCACTTGAGTATCTGGTCAATATAATGGATATTCTGCAATATAAATAACGGTACAGGGAAATAAGCGAGCACGGGGCAGTGCAATCAGCCGTGTAGCCAACCTTCAATCATACATTGGGTTTAAACTAAACGATACAGTTGTTGCAAATCATCTATGGTGTTCTAGTATCGATAGGACAATCGTCAGTCAACACGAGCATGGCAACTCCTCTACCTCCTTGCGTGATAGATTGTGGGACAGGGTGAGTTTGTTTACTTGAAACAGCTACGTTTGCTCTGAAGATACAGTATGTGATGTGCCTCGAAAAGGACATTTACTAACGTTAGGCTATGTTATGCCACCAATCAAGACAACCTTTTTCACCCAAGTGGAAAGCACCTGCCTGCAAAGTTTACTTGAGAATAATATTAAATAATGCTATTAAAAATGTTAAGGTATAATATATAATAATACATACTTTCTAATGTGTTTTAGGTCTATAGCTAAGATGTTAATGTAAATAAAGTGCCATTGGCCACTGCTGTAGTGTCCTCTAAATCTTAGACTATTTAGCTGTAGAGGAGCCTACTGTTTTCTGAATCCGAAGGCCTGTAAACTCACAGGTGTGATTAACTTGATGAATAACTCAGCCTGTGGGCGGTACATTTTCCAAGATCTCTATGAATTAAACAGCTGCATGTTTTGGCTAACAATATACATTTGAGAGGAGATACATTTTTCCTCCATGATAAATTAGTATGGTTAAACAGGAAGTTTGACTTAATCAGAAAGGCTGGGGTCGAGACAGAACCTGATACTGTACATTTATTACAGGGAACTAATTGCTAAAGGTTTCGGTTGTTTCTGAAAGGTTAATCGCAAATTGATCGGTAGAGAATAGATTGACAAATGCATTCTGCTTAGTCCATGGTACAGAAAATAAATAAATGATTCAGTTGTATATTTGCACAATGCTTAGGGGCAAACATTGTAATCTTTGCTGTGTTATGATGACTTTGTGCTGTTTTTCTTTGAATGCAGGTACACCAAGATTGGATATGCTGGAAACACAGAGCCACAGTTTATCATGCCATCCTGTAAGTATACTGTATAGCTTATGTTGCAGATGTTTTAAACACTATCCACTTCTAACTTGAAGATGACTTTATTTACATCAGTTTTGGAGTTTTGGTTTTTGGATTTGAATCAAGCTCTGCCTTGGAAAAGCACTAATTAAAGGCAGTGTAGCCTCCCATCTCATCACACGGCTGTGTAACCTTGAGCAAGTTACTGCACTCCAGCTGTCATTTCACTCATTACCATCAATTCATTTCTCAAGGGAACGGACAACAAATGAGTTTCAGACTGTTTTGATCTGTTCTTTGTTGAACACAGAGTCCTAAAATATGCTTGATAGCTGTGTGAACATATGGGCCTTGGTACGTCATCTGTCCATGTATATCGACTTGATGGACGGGAGGTCTAGAGAAGAATGTAACACCTGTTCGTTACCCTTATGTGTTTCCATTTCAGGCATCGCTATACGAGAGTCAGCCGGTGTAGGAGACCAGGCACAGAGGCGACTTGTGAAGGGAGTGGATGACTTGGATTTCTTTATAGGAGATGAAGGCATTGATAAGCCCAACTATGCAACCAAGGTGATTGATCCTACTCATAGGATCTGTCCCACTGGGCACAGATGTCAGTTCAATGTCAAGTTCAATGTGAATTCAAAAAAAATATTTCACCATGTCATTGGATTTAGGTTAAAAAAATACAAAGTGCCCTTACGTTGATTACTTTTTGCTAACCCTAGCAGTTTTCTACGTTGATTCAACGTCATTAGGTTGAAGGTTGAAATGACATGGAAACAACGTTGATTCGACCAGTTTTCGCCCACATGGGTGGTTTTGAGTTGTAACCATGTGGCCTTTTGTCTCCAAAGTGGCCCATCAGACATGGGATGGTGGAAGACTGGGATTTGATGGAAAAGTTCATGGAGCAGATCATCTTCAAGTATCTGCGGGCAGAGCCTGAAGACCATAGCTTCCTTATGGTGAGAGACAGTTTATTGTAAAGGTATTATATACCCCAGTATACACCATCAATTGTAAAGGTATTATATACCCCAGTATACACCATAACACATATTTTGTTTGTTGTAACATATATGGGAATGAAATAGAGGTATTGGTATTTATTTTTCTATTTTTGAAACTGGTATTTCAGTATTTATAAATATCAATGAATGCACCCAGTTTAATCAACTTTTTTCAAAATGAAAACAGTCAATAGGTGCATGGTTTTTGTAAGACCTAATTTAAATTGTATTATTTTGTAGCTTTGCTGTTATTGCTCTTAGTCAGTTGGACTGTATAGTGTTTTTTACGTTTGTGTCCCCAGACAGAGCCTCCGTTGAACACGCCAGAGAACAGAGAGTATCTGGCTGAGATCATGTTTGAGACCTTTAATGTCCCAGGCCTGTACATCGCAGTGCAGGTACAACAGAAATAATGTCCCATTCACACTATTGATCTGCGGTGGTGTTAATGAGGTGTAATACCCCAATGACCCCATTCATGTATGGTTATATACCAGTAGTATATAGTACAAGTATTGAGGATGTCTTATTATTATAACAATGTATTTGATATGATCATCCATTCACTCCATGTAAGCCTAGATAGAAATATACAGTACCAGTCAAGTTTGGACACACCTACTTATTCAAGGGTTTTTCTTGATTTTTTACTGTTTTCTACATTGTAGAATAATAGTAAAGACATCAAAACTATGAAATAACACATACGGAATCATGTAGTAACCAACAATGTGTTAAACAAATCAATATATTTTATTTGAGATTCTTCAAAGTAGCCATCCTTTGCCTTGATGGCAGCTTTGCACACTCTTGGCATTCTCTCAACCAGCTTCACCTGGAATGCTTTTCCAACAGTTTTGTAGGAGTTCCCACATATGCTGAGCACTTGTTGGTTGCTTTTGTTTCTCTCTGTGGTCCAACTCATCCCAAACCATCTCAAATGGGTTGAGGTCGGGTGATTATGGAGGCCAGGTCATCTGATGCAGCACTCCATCTCTCCTTCTTGGTCAAATAGCCCTTACACAGCCTGGAGGTGTGTTGGGTCATTGTCCTGTTGAAAAACAAATGATAGTCCCATAAGCGCAACCAGATGGGATGGGGTGGGGTATCGCTGCAGAATGCTTTGGTAGCCATGCTGGTTAAGTGTGCCTTGAATTTAAAAAAAATCACAGATAGTGTCATCAGCAAACCACCCCCACACCATCACACCTCCTCCTCCGTGCTTCATGGTGGGAACCACACATGCAGAGATCATCCGTTCACCTACGCAAACATTTTGGCTCATCAGACCAAAGGACAGATTTCCACCAGTCTAATGTCCATTGCTCGTGTTTCGTGGCCCAAGCAAGTTTCTTCTTATAATTGGTGTCCTTTAGTAGTGATCAACCAATGAAGGCCTGACAGTCTCCTCTGAACAGTGTAATAAGTAGGTGTGCTTTTGATAGTAGACTAATGGAGCATAAAGATGTTAATGAAGGTGAGGCCATAGTTGGCAGTAATGTTATTTATCATGAAAAATGATTACAGAGTACCTGTCTTGACTTCATCAAACTGGGAGAAGCTAGTTAAGCTAAAATTAGCTAGCTAGGCTAATTGAGGCTGCAGCTGTGCATGAGCTTTCTCATCATACACAACATAACAACAGATCCAATCCAGACCCATGACATTATTTAGAATTCTGGATCTGGAACTCGGTCTCGGGTATTCGGGTACAGGTGGATCCGTGAAGATCTCTAGTTTGAAAATGGACAGCTCTTTATAAGATGATGATTTATTCAAAGCATTTAAGACATTGCATTTAGAACACCATACACATATTCAAGCTTATGCATACTCATAGGCCTATACAGTGACTTTGGAAAGTATTCAGACCCCTTTACTTTAAACATTTTTTGTTCTGTTACAGCCTTATTCTAAAATTGATTAAATGTTATTTTTTTCCTCATCAATCTACACACAATACCCCATAATGACCAAGCAAAAACTGTTTTTTTAAACATTTTTGCAAATGTATTAAAAAAATATATAACATTTTCATAAGTATTCAGACCCTTTACTCAGTACTTTGTTGAAGCACCTTTGGTAGTAATTACAGCCTAGAGTGTTTCTGGGTATGACGCTACAAGCTTGACACACCTGTATTTGGGGAGTTTCTCCCATTCTTCTCTGCAGATCCCCTCAAGCTCTATCAGGTTGGATGGAGAGCGGTGCTGTACAGCTATTTTCAGGTCTCTCCAGAGATGTTCGATCGGATTGAAGTCCGGGCTCTGGCTGGGCCACTCAAGGACATTCAGAGACTTGTCCTGAAGCCACTCCTGCATTGTTTTGGCTTTGTGCTTAGGGTCGTTGTCCTGTTGGAAGGTGAACCTTCGCCCCAGTCTGAGGTCCTGAGCGCCCTGAAGCAGGTTTTCATCAAGGATCTCTCTTTACTTTGCTCCGTTCATCTTTGCCTCGATCCTGACTAGTCTCCCAGTCCCTTCTGCTGATAAACATCGCCACAGCATGTGGGAAGCACAGCCGCGAGCTGCCCAGTGACGCGAGCCTACCAGACGAGCTAAATCACTTCTATGCTCGCTTCGAGGCAAGCAACACTGAGGCATGCATGAGAGCATCAGCTGTTCCGGACAACTGTGTGATCACGCTCTCCGTAGCCGACGTGAGTAAGACCTTTAAACAGGTCAACATACACAAGGCTGCGGGGCCAGACGGATTACCAGGACGTGTGCTCCGGGCATGTGCTGACCAACTGGCAGGTGTCTTCACTGACATTTTCAACATGTCGCTGATTGAGTCTGTAATACCAACATGTTTCAAGCAGACCACCATAGTCCCTGTGCCCAGGAACACAAAGGCAACCTGCCTAAATGACTACAGACCCGTAGCACTCACGTCCATAGCCATGAAGTGCTTTGAAAGGTTGGTAATGTCTCACATCAACACCATTATCCTAGAAACCCTAGACCCATTCCAATTTGCATGCCGCCCAAACATATCCACAGATGATGCTATCTCTATTGCACTCCACACTGCCCTTTCACACCTGGACAAAAGGAACACTTATGTGAGAATGCTATTCATTGACTACAGCTCAGCGTTCAACACCATAGTACCCTCAAAGCTTATCACTAAGCTAAGGATCCTGGGACTAAACACCTCCCTCTGCAACTAGATCCTGGACTTCCTGACGGGCCGCCCCCAGGTGGTGAGGGTAGGTAGCAACACATCTGCCATGCTGATCCTCAACATTGGAGCCCCTCAGGGGTGTGTGCTCAGTCCCCTCCTGTACTCCCTGTTCACCCACGACTGCATGGCCAGGCATGACTCCAACACCATCATTAAGTTTGCAGACGACACAACAGTGGTAGGCCTGATCACCGACAACGATGAGACAGCCTATAGGGAGGAGGTCAGAGACCTGGCCGGGTGATGCCAGAATAGCAACCTATCCCTCAACGTGACCAAGACTAAGGAGATGATTGTGGACTACAGGAAAAGGAGGACCGAGCACGCCCCCATTCTCATCGATGGGGCTGTAGTGGAGCAGGTTGAGAGCTTCAAGTTCCTTGGTGTCCACATCAACAACAAACTAGAATGGCCCAAACACACCAATACAGTCGTGAAGAGGGCCTATTCCCCCTCAGGAAACTAAAAAGATCTGAGATCCTCAAAGGGTTCTACAGCTGCAACATCGAGAGCATCCTGACTGGTTGCATCACTGCCTGGTATGGCAATTGCTCGGCCTCTGACCGCAAGGCACTACAAAGGGTAATGCGTACGGCCCAGTACATCATGGGGGCTAAGCTGCCTGCCATCCAGGACCTCTACACCAGGCGGTGTCAGAGGAAGGCCCTAAAAATTGTCAAAGACCCCAGCCACCCTAGTCATAGACTGTTTTCTCTACTACCGCGTGGCAAGCGGTACCGGAGTGCCAAGTCTAGGACTAAAGGGCTTCTCAACAGTTTTTACCCCCAAGCCATAAGACTCCTGAACATCTGCATTGTGTCCCACCCGCCAACCCCTCTTTTACGCTACTGCTACTCTCTGTTCATCATACAGTACCTGAGATCAATTTAGAGTCTTATAGCAAAAGGTCTTATTTACTTATGTAAATGATGTATTTCTGTTTTTATTTTTTATAAATTTACAAACATTTCTAAAAACCCATTTTCACTTTGTCATAATGGGGTTTTGTGTGTAGATTGCTGAGGATTTTTTTATTTAATACATTTTAGAATAAGGCTGTAATGTAACAAAATGTGGAAAATGTCAAGGGGTCTGAATACTTTCCGAAAACACTGTATACAATATGAGCCAAAGCCCGAAAAATAAACCTGAATTAAAATAATGATTATGGCATTGGACAATACATAACCTAATAGTCTACTGCATATTATGCAAGGTGGAAAAACATTTAAAAAAAAAACATATATAGATTTAGGATGTTTTTGGTACATAACTGTTCTAGCCTATACTTCAAAATTAAAGCAATCACCTTTGAATCTGGACTGTACTATTCATACTGGTTGGACTGGTTACCTTATGATATGCTCCAAACATCAATCCATGAGTCTGGGAGAGAACATATAGGCCTAGGTGATGCTGTTGGTTCATTGATTGTGCAGGGTGGCATACAGAGTTAGCTTACAATTATAGTGAATTTGTCCATCTCCTCTCCTTCATTCCTTTTTCAAGCACACAGAAATAGGGGCTGTTTTAATTAATTAAATGTGTTGCGTTATGAAAACACGTTACTATCGCTATTCCCAAACAGATTTAATTTGGTTTCCCAAATGAAGCACTGGGTAGCTGCAGAAACATGGTTGGAGAGCCCATAGCATAGAGAGTTTGGGTGGAATATCACCTGTCGTGCAGTGAGAGGATGCATGCTCCTCAAACAGTGGTTGATGCGTGAAGTGAAATAAGTGTTCTTATAAGCCCAGACATTTCTATATGCAATCCCGTGTGATAGCAGAGTTTTTGATGGTTGCCACTAAAAAGAGGAGGATCCCAGCTGCTACTATATTTTGTTCTATTTCTCAGCTGCTCTGCTATAAAACCCGGACTAGCCTCAGCATGATTTAAACTGGGAAAGCAGCCTCTATTTGCTATTCGAGTGCATACGGATGATGTCTTTTTTCCCCTACCCCCTGTTCCTACAACACAAGGTTGATGGTACCTTAATTGGGGAGGGAGGGCTTGTGGTAAAGGCTGGAGAGGAATAAGTGAAATGGTATCAAATACATCAAACACATGGTTACAGTTGTTTGATGCCATTTCATTTGCGCTGTTTCCGTACATGAATATGAGCCGTCCTCCCCTCAGCAGCCTCCTATTGTTCCTACCCATTTGATATTGGGCCATTCTACATTTTTAAAATTCTCCATATTAGTAAAGACAAGATTAATTCGAGAATAGTCTGATGGTTGAATATATGACAACTTGATGAGAGAACAGGGTGTGCAGCCTGAGGCAAGGAACAGAGTGTAAGCTTTTTTGTGACTTTTTGTTGCATATAGTAGCATCATGCAGCCCAAATATGTTTTGATTTTTAAGACAATCTAAGATTTGTATCATTCACATCTAAATTAGCCAATTAACTCAAAATCTAGTTTAGCATATAGGACCTGTTTCAAATGATCACGGAATGGGGAAAATATCCTTTCTATTTTATTCCGCCAAGTTCAATTATATTCTTCTTACTATAAAATCATATAATATAAAATAATGGCACGGGACTTAAAAACATATCTTGTCTGCTAAATGAACTAGTCTACAGCCTATGGCAGGGTGCATAGCCAGATAACATACAGTAGGCCAACTCATATTCTGTTCTCTGAAATACATTTTCTTCATATCATAATGTTTCTTTAGACTTGCCTAAAATAAATAATGGATTTATTGTGGTTTTATTAAATGGGTTTATTAGACTTTTTTTCAATGTAGATGTTCCAAAGGCATACATCAGCGGCATGTATGCGTGGAGGCTTGGAGATTCTAAACATGTTTACAATATGTCATGAACGCCACAGCCCTAGGTCTAATCACATTGAAATCTGTCTCTCAGTGATTGTACTGGTTCATTTCAGGCAGTTCTGGCCCTGGCAGCATCATGGACGTCTAGACAAGTAGGCGAGCGAACACTGACAGGAATCGTGATTGACAGCGGAGATGGAGTCACCCACGCCATACCTGTGGTAACAAAAGCATATTAAAGTTTTTTTGTTGTTAAAAGACACTATGACAAAGTAGGTCGCAGGCCTAATAGGTCATAGAGGCTTATAATCACACTTGTCGTGAAAGCTTAATGTTGTCTTATGTCACGTTAAACTGTTATGAAACCGTCCATCAACATTGGAGTTGCCATAATCTTCCATGACAGAAGTGCTATGCCAACCTTATGAAGGCATTATAAACCTCAAAATGTGTTGGCATTCCTCAAGAAAAGCTAGGCCATCTTGGTTGCTTAGCTTTAATTGTGAGAACAAAACAGAAATGTCTTTCTTGTGAGTGGAAGCAGCTAGCAAGCCCAACTTAACTCCTTTATTGATCTGTTTTGATTGTGTGTCTGTCCAAATTCAAAGGAATGTCAATATACAACATGATCCAAGGCATCGTGGGTTAATGGGAGGATCCAATGAGGAAAGGCATGTAAGGGGACGTTTTATAACCATCCTATCCCTTCCCTGATAGAAACATCCTTGTAACATGGGTTGAACTCCCCCACCCCAGGACATGCTTCAACTCTTTGGTCTTTTGACCAATTAGATCAGCTCTGAAAAAGATCTGATGTGATTGGTCAAAAGACCAATTAGTGGAACAAATATCAGAATTGGGCTGTCTGTGTAAACGCAGCCTAAGACTCCCATACTGTTTCTCAACAGACCAAGGTGGCTTTTCCCTCCTCCAGGTCAAAGCAAATTCCCTTGTGGGCCTTCGCCATATTGCTTTTAGCTATCCTGTCTTTTTAAATCAGGGTTGCTGTCCTGTCTTTTTAAATCAGTGTTGCTGTCCTGTCTTTTTAAATCAGTGTTGCTGTCCTGTCTTTTTAAATCAGGGTTGCTGTCCTGTCTTTTTAAATCAGTGTTGCCGTCCTGTCTTTTTAAATCAGGGTTGCTGTCCTGTCTTTTTAAATCAGTGTTGCTGTCCTGTCTTTTTAAATCAGGGTTGCTGTCCTGTCTTTTTAAATCAGTGTTGCTGTCCTGTCTTTTTAAATCAGTGTTGCTGTCCTGTCTTTTTAAATCAGTGTTGCTGTCCTGTCTTTTTACATCAGTGTTGCTGTCCTGTCTTTTTAAATCAGGGTTGCTGTCCTGTCTTTTTAAATCAGGGTGGCTGTCCTGTCTTTTTAAATCAGGGTGGCTGTCCTGTCTTTTTAAATCAGGGTGGCTGTCCTGTCTTTTTAAATCAGGGTTGTTGTCCTGTCTTTTTAAATCAGGGTTGCTGTCCTGTCTTTTTAAATCAGTGTTGCTGTCCTGTCTTTTTAAATCAGGGTTGTTGTCCTCTCTTTTTAAATCAGTGTTGCTGTCCTGTCTTTTTAAATCAGGGTTGCTGTCCTGTCTTTTTAAATCAGTGTTGCCGTCCTGTCTTTTTAAATCAGGGTTGCTGTCCTGTCTTTTTAAATCAGTGTTGCTGTCCTGTCTTTTTAAATCAGGGTGGCTGTCCTGTATTTTTAAATCAGGGTGGCTGTCCTGTCTTTTTAAATCAGGGTTGCTGTCTTGTCTTTTTAAATAAGTGTTGCTGTCCTGTCTTTTTAAATCAGGGTTGTTGTCCTCTCTTTTTAAATCAGTGTTGCTGTCCTGTCTTTTTAAATCAGGGTTGCTGTCCTGTCTTTTTAAATCAGTGTTGCCGTCCTGTCTTTTTAAATCAGGGTTGCTGTCCTGTCTTTTTAAATCAGTGTTGCTGTCCTGTCTTTTTAAATCAGGGTTGCTGTCCTGTCTTTTTAAATCAGTGTTTCTGTCCTGTCTTTTTAAATCAGGGTTGCTGTCCTGTCTTTTTAAATCAGTGTTGCTGTCCTGTCTTTTTACATCAGTGTTGCTGTCCTGTCTTTTTAAATCAGGGTTGCTGTCCTGTCTTTTTAAATCAGGGTTGCTGTCCTGTCTTTTTAAATCAGTGTTGCTGTCCTGTCTTTTTAAATCAGGGTTGCTGTCTTGTCTTTTTAAATCTTTTTAAATCAGTGTTGCTGTCCTGTCTTTTTAAAATCAGGGTTGCTGGCAGAGAGGAAACAAGGAGAAGTAGCCACTTTAGCTTATTGAGACGCACCACCTGTGCACATGACTCTCCTAAATATAACTCCCTCTCTGTAAAAGTGATATGGCATGAAGTTCTGTGTCTGTTGTTTATGATGACTAAAATGCTGTGTCAAATTCAATGATTGCTGGGATCCCGTATGTGGACTTTTTCTTTATGGCTATATATAAAATAGAATTGGATACCATTAAATAGAATACCATACAGTGAATAACAAGTGTTATTGAGATATATTGGTACTTGTTAACGTAAAAGTCACAGCACGTTCATAGACTTGTTCAGATGCCTTCTTCACTGTCAGCTGTTTTCTAAATGTTTTCTAGATACATATTGCAGCTTTAAGTGTTTCATGTTGTGCAAATTCATAGTTATGCTGCAGGTATAGAGTAACTCTTTGAGACATGATCAGGATCATATTATGTTAACCTGTTGTTGACTTGATATTTAGGATTCTTGACTGTTTGAGTCATTGTAACTTATGTGTCCTGTGCTAGGCTGAAGGCTACGTCATTGGGAGCTGTATAAAACACATCCCCATAGCAGGTCGAGACATCACCTTGTTTATTCAGCAGCTCCTCAGAGAGAGGGAGGTGGGCATCCCCCCGGAACAGTCCATGGAGACAGCCAAGGCAGTCAAGGTAAGGAGGAGAATAGTAGTGAAGCTACCTAGCAACACCTAGCGACCTCTTTAAGAGGTTTTGATTGGTGTAATTTATTTTATTTTTTATTTTACCTTTATTTTACTAGGCAAGTCAGTTAAGAACAAATTCTTATTTTCAATGACGGCCTAGGAACAGTGGGTTAACTGCCTGTTCAGGGGCAGAACGACCCCAATGGTTTTTGGACTGATGCTACATTATGTACATACATGGACAATGTAAGCTCACACTTGTTTATTTGTTGTTTGTTGTTTTGTTTTCCCAGGAGAGGTACTGCTACATCTGTCCAGACATTGTGAAGGAATTTGCCAAATATGACACGGACCCTGGGAAATGGATCAAGAAGTACAAAGGCATCAATGCCATCAACAAATCTGAATTCCACATAGACGTTGGATATGAACGCTTTTTAGGTCCAGAAATATTCTTTCATCCAGAGGTATTCATTGATATTCTGAATAATGGGTAGCGTTTATTTTATGCTACACTATTTATAAGAAGTAACATGTTACCCAATAAGGATCCAGTTGGATTAATTACTCATTTGAAATGAGTATCTTCAAGAAAGCACCAATTGTTGTCATGTAAGATATCAGTAAAAAAAAAAGATAAATAATTGTTATGCAGAATAAAGTTGACAAATTTAAGATTATTCTCATTTAAAGGCCCAGTGCAGTCAAAATCATGGTTTCCATGTGTTTTATACATATTTACACACTGAGGTTGGAATGATAATGCCTTTTTAGTGTAAGAGCTGTTTGAAAAGAAAGCCTAATATTTCAGCCTGTTTTGGTGGGATGGCGTTTTGGCCAGCCTGGTGACAACACCAGGTGGTAAATTAGTTAGACTTTAAATAATAAAGAGTTCTAAACCTATCTGACAATAACAGCTAGTTTTCAGTTTTCCCCTCTCCAGACCACTCCCAGACAGTCATAGCTAAATTCTTTCTTGAGAAATTGCTCTTTGCTAAGAAGCTAGTTTTGTTTATTTTCTAACATTTAAATTAAAAACAATAACAGTAATATTCTTAATTGTTACCCAGAAATAATTTGATATTGAGATAAAAACAGCTGAATTGAACCTTGCTTTAAACATTCACATGTAATACCCACTATATCTGCTCCTGTGTTTTACAGTTTGCCAACCCAGACTTCATGCAGCCAATCTCAGATATAGTTGACGAGGTTATAATGAACTGTCCAATAGATGTCAGAAGACCTCTATATAAGGTATGGCTTCAACACTACGTTCTGCAATTGATTGTGTGATGGGAGAAATGCATGTCTTTCCAGTTTAACAATTCATTTAAGAAATAATATGATTTGAAGATTATTTTAAATATGTCAGACTTGCTCTGCAATACATTTAGTATTGACAGTTTTGATTCTGAATATTTTTCATATTTTGTCCACCAGGCGTCAGTGTACACCTTGTTATCTTACTGGTAGATGCATGTTGGCCTTGTTGGAGGCAATGAGGGAACATCGGCTTGAACACGGCACCTGACTTATTCAATGTCACATTCTAGTCTTCATTTAGCTTGGATCATACCAACAAAACATATATTTTTTTCTAAACACAGAATGAGTGCAAATGATCTTGTACTCATGTATTATAAATGTCCATGATCTTCATGCCACTCATGTGCATATCAAATTAAAACATCAAACTGGGGTATTTATAAAAACATTGAGACAAGTCATTGAACTTGTAATAGCCCAGTGAACCAACTGCCTAAAATAAAATATTGCAATCTTCTGGGCAATTGAATACATTTAACAATTCATTGAGCATCCTAACTATCCCCACGAGTCACAACACCTGAGGTGGACTATAAGCTTAAACCATCTTCTGCACAAATTGAAAGGTGGTCATCTGCAGTAAAACGCTCTGCTGCTGGGCTCTCATCTCCTCCTCTGACACGAGTAATAAATGGATTCATTTCAGAAAGGCAAAACATGGATGGAAAGAGGGATGAAAGAGGGAGGGAGAGAGGGATGAAAGAGGGAGGGAAAGAGGGATGAAAAATAGATGGAGAACAGTACTTTTTTTATTGCTCCAGAAGTTATTCCAGCTCAGCCCAATCCAAACAACGGGATACATTTCCTCCCAAAGCCTCTAAAGTTTGTTAACAAACGATTGACCCCCTCGACCTGTAATGGCGGAGGATCGCTGGTTGATCCCCCTATTATCGCTGAACGTCAATATTTAATTAAGGTCGAATGACTGTCCCAATATTCCCTGAGCCTTTTCCTCTCTCTCTCTCTCTCTCTCTCTCTCTCTCTCTCTCTCTCTCTCTCTCTCTCTCTCTCTCTCTCTCTCTCTATCTCATCTCTCTCTCTCTCTCTCTCTCTCTCTCTCTCTCTCTCTCGTTAGGGTTTGAGACCTGACCAGTGTAGCCTTTACACATTTGATATCAGCAACTTTCAAGGCACGACGCAAAGCCGAGGTGCATTATTGCTATTATAAACTGGTTACCAACCTAATTAGAACAGTAAAAATAAATGTTTTGTCATAGCCATGGTATACTGTCTGATATACCACACCTGTCAGCCAATCAGCATTCAGGGCTCGCACCACCCAGTTAATCATTTGTGATTAAGCCCTAATTCTGTGATGACATTGAAGCCTAACTAGACACAGAAAGCATGCACAAAAATATTGAACATCTGTCGATGTGCCCTTGAGCAAGGCATTTAACCCTAATTTTGCCAGGTGCATCATTCATAATGACTGACCCTGGCTGTGACCCCATACTCCATGGGTGTCTCAATGAAATTGGGATATAAAAAAAATACATTTCCAATTCACACATGCGTATAATATACATACTTGTGTATGTGTAAAAAAGGACAACTATAAGCGCCCACCAATTATTGTCTCTCAATTGTGTGTTTAGCAAGATTAATTACTTTTGGTGAATGAAGGTGTTGTTATTGTTTTGATGGGCTAGAAAACTGACACCCTATAGTTGTGTTGTGTACTGACACATTACAGAATATTGTCCTGTCTGGCGGTTCCACCATGTTCAGAGACTTTGGCCGGCGGCTGCAGAGAGACCTGAAGCGGTCGGTAGACGCCCGGCTCAAATTGAGTGAGGAGCTCAGTGGAGGAAGGATAAAGGTGTGTGTCTGTTCGTGCTTTCCTGCCTCCTATGGTCATGTTTGGTACGACAACGATCATAGGAGTTGGCAATACAGATCTGACATTGTCCAGGCTATTGTTATGCAGGGTAGAACTGGGCTCAGGATGGATGGTAATCTGTCTACTTTCCTGTTGTTTTCAGCCCAAGCCCATGGAGGTCCTGGTGGTTACACACCACATGCAGCGCTATGCCGTGTGGTTTGGAGGATCCATGCTTGCCTCTACGGTAAAGACCATACAGGGTGCACATGTACACACTCACACACAGAGCACGCACCCACGCATACACACTACATTTTCTACATGGTCATACTGCGAAGGTTAACAAGTTCTGTTATTATTATTATTATCATTCACTCTCACATGTCTACTGTATTAATATATATATAGAATCAATATATAAACAGTACTCAGCCTACAGATAAAGGATGTTCATTTAATTACTCTTTTGTTGCTGAACTATTTCTTGCACAATAGTGTATTCTAGGTTTAAAAAGGCTTCTAAAGTTTATGATTTCCACTTTAAAATATCTGACTTTGCCCTAATGAAAAATGGATCAACTCCTACAAAAAATGTCCATGAATTAAATCTACATAATAATTCAAACGTCATGTTGCTGCAGGATTAGTTTCCTGCTGTAGCATACTGGCTCAAATTAAGATTGTACATCTGTAATAATGCTGTGTCTGGTGTAGAGGTCGACCGATTATGATTTTTCAACGCCGATACCGATTATTGGAGGACCAAATAAAGCCGATACTAATTAATCAGCCAATCTTTTAATATTTTTTATTTGTAATAATGACAATTACAACAATAAATACTGAATGAACACTTATTTTAACTTAATATAATACATCAATAAAATCAATTTAGCCTCAAGTAAATAATGAAACATGTTAAATTTGGTTTAAATAATGCAAAAACTAAGTTTTGGAGAAGAATGTAAAAGTGCAAAATGTGCCATGTAAGAAAGCTAACGTTTCAGTTCCTTGCTCAGAACATGAGAACTTATGAAAGCTGGTGGTTCCTTTTAACATGAGTCTTCAATATTCCCAGGTAAGAAGTTTTAGGTTGTAGTTATTATAGGAATTATAGAACTATTTCCCTCTATACCATTTGTATTTCATTAACCTTTGACTATTGGATGTTCTTATAGGCACTTTAGTATTGTGTAACAGTATAGCTTCCGTCCCTCTAGTTAGCGTGCGCTAACTAGCTAGCCATTTCACTTTGGTTACACCAGCCTCATCTCTGGAGTTGATAGTCTTGAAGTCATTAACAGCGCAATGCTTGACGCACAACGAAGAGCTGCTGGCAAAACGCACGCAAGTGCTGTTTGAATGAATTTTACGCGCCTGCTTCTGCCTACCACCGCTCAGTCAGATACTTGTATGTTTGTATGCTCAGTCAGATTATATGCAACGCAGGACACGCTAGATAATATCTAGTAATATCATCAACCATGTTTAGTTAACTAGTGATTATGATTGATTGTTTTTTATGAGACAAGTTTAATGCTAGCTAGCAACTTACCTTGGCTTACTGCATTTGCGTAACATTTGTGGAGTGCAATGAGAGAGAGGCAGGTCGCCGAGCTGACAAGGTGAAAATCTGTCGTTCTGCCCCTGAACAAGGCAGTTAACCCACTGTTCCTAGGCCGTCATTGAAAATAAGAATGTGTTCTTAAGTGTCTTGCCTAGTTAAATAAAGGTATAAAAAAATATATATATATTTTTTTTAAATCTGCAAATCGGCGCCCAAAAATACCGATTTCCGATTGTTATGAAGACTTTAAATCTGCCCTAATTAATCGGCCATTCCGATTAATCGGTCGACCTCTAATCTGGTGTTATCCAACCTTTTTCATCTGCCTAAAGTACTGAGATAAATCCCCTGTTGCTCCTTGCTTTTGTATTCTGTTTCTTTCCTTCACAGCCTGAGTTTCTCCAGGTTTGTCACTCAAAAAAGGACTACGATGAGTTTGGTCCCAGCATCTGCCGCCATAACCCTGTCTTTGGTACCATGTCCTAATGCTAAAACCCACACCTACAGAACCTGCTGTTGACCCCGGCCTGGGGTCAGTCCATGCATCGTGATTGATGTCCTTACTTTACCACCATAGCACTCTAACCTACCACACAAGAGCCCCTTAGACGTTGATGTGCAATTGAATTTGTCAACAATATATTGTACAATCAGTATCGACTAATTAGAATTAATGTGAAGGATAAAAGTCATTGAATTAGACAAAGACCTCTTATAGCACACATACAGTGAATTTTCAATATTGTCAGTGTAGCAACATTGCAGACTATTTAATAGAATTAAACAAGAAAAAATCTAAACTGGAACACTTTGGTTGAAGCCATGAACTGAAGACTGTTTTCTTGCACCTACTCTCTTAGTTTCGCTGTAAACTCTTAAGATTAACTTTAGATCCCATCCCAGGCTGCATGAATTGTGGGAAGGCAACCCACGCTAATTCTGGAGCAGCCCAAGTTACATTTGTCCAATATCCATAGAATGTCATGCTTTGAAATTGTATATAGAATATATAGATAAAGATACTATATATTACAATATAACATATTTAGAAATGTGTTTATATTTGTATTAAAGATTATCAGAACAGGTATATAAAGATGTAGATCGTATTGACGTGAAATAGTGTAACGTGAAAGGAGAGATATTTCGAGATATTTTGTTTATTAGGTCCAAAAGTATTTATTAAATTATTTTTGTCAGCCACAAATTATCTATGGTATATAATGATATTGAAGTATTTATTTATACATCTCTGTGTATCTAGAAGTTATTTCCGTAGGGAACTGTGCTAACTAAAAATCAAACTGCTGTATGACGCTAATGTGAATAAAGGTACTTGGCACCTTCATGGCTTGTTGTTTCTGATTGATAGCTAATGTGATTTAAAAATATATATTTTTAACCTTTTATTTTTTTTATTTTGAATTTTTCGCAGTTTCTCCCCAATTTCGTGGTATCTAATTGTTAGTAGTTACTATCTTGTCTCATCACTACTGGGGGGGGGGGGGGGGGGGGGGTTGAAAGCCATGCGTCCTCCGAAACACAACCCAACCAAGCCGCACTGCTTCTTAACACAGTGCGCATCCAACCCGGAAGCCAGTCGCACCAGTGTGTTGGAGGCAACACTGTGCACCTGGTGACCTGGATAACGTGCACTGCGCCTGGCCCGCAACAGGAGTTGCTAGTGCGTGATGAGACAAGGATATCCCTACCGGCCAAACCCTCCTTAACCCTCCCGAGTGGTGCAGCGGTCTAAGGCACTGCATCTCAGTGCAAGAGGTGTCACTATAATCCCTGGTTCGAATCCAGGCTGGATCACATCCGGCCGTGATTGGGAGTCCCATAGGGCGGCCCACAATTGTCCCAGCGTTGTCCGGGTTTGGCCGAGGTAGGCCGTCATTGTAAATAAGAATTTGTTCTTAACTAGCTTGCCTAGTTAAATAAAGGTTAAATAATAAAAACAATTAAACTGATTGTCTTGTTTGGGGTTGCCACAGAGTCAGCCAAAGTTGCAATTGTTATTCAGTTACTGTATCCAATCTCGTATGGCCAATGGCATACATAATAATGGATTTGATGGTGTAAAAAAACAATTGATATTCTTGTTCCATGTGATATTAATAGCAGTGGTATTCTTTATGATATAAGCGCATGTCGTGGTATCGTATTTTTCCTGATCAGCGTTCAATCCATGTTAAAAGCTCAATATTAGCAAAAGTAAGAGGCCAACTTCCTGCAAGGCTTCCACAAACCATAAACCATAACCATATGTTATCTTGTTCTTTAATGAATGCTCAGAAGGCATTACAATGGAACTAGTTCTCTGAGTGAACTTGGCACACCCCTCCCGGTCGTTTGATACACAGTAAATCTGTGGGTGTCACGTGTCAATTGTACTCTCAGCAGCTTACCTGAAAAATAACCTTGTGACCCTGTTGAACACTGATAAGCAGTGTCATTACTATTTATTGCACTGCAATAATCTCCCACTGAAGTATTACAGATCAAATACAGTATCTTTCAAAATGATCATCTAGTATTACAACCAGAGGGAAATAAACTCTGGACCACCTTTACTCCACACAGAGACGCATACAAACCTCTCCCTCACCCTCCATTTGGCAAATCTGACCATAATTCTAACCTCCTGATTCCTGCTTACAAGTAAAAATTAAATCAGGAAGCACCCGTGACTAGATCAATAAAAAAGTGGTCAGATGAAGCAGATGCTAAGCTAACCGGGATTTCTCCGATTGCATTGAGGAGTACATCACATTCGTCATTGGCTTCATCAATAAGTGCATCGATGACGTTGTCCCCACAGTGACCATACGTACATACCCCAACCAGAAGCCATGGATTACAGGCAGCATCCACAATGAGATAAAGGCTAGAGCTGCCACTTTCAAGGAGCGGGATTCTAACCCGTAAATTTATAAGAAATCCTGCTATGTCCTCCAACGAACCATCAAACAGGCAAAGCGTAAATACAGTACTAAGATCGAATCGTACTACACCGGCTCTGACGCTCGTCGGATGTGGCAGGGCTTGCAAACCATTATTGACTACAAAGGGAAGCACAGCTGAGAGCTGCCCAGTGACACGAGCCTACCAGACGAGGTTAACTACTTCTATGCTTTCTTCGAGGCAAATAACATTGAAACATGCATGAGAGCACCAGCTGTTCTGGAAGACTGTGTGATCACGCTCTCTGTAGACGATGTGAGTAAGACCTTTAAACAGGTCAACATTCACAAGGCCGCAGGGCCAGACAAATTACCAGGACGTGTACTGCGAGCATGCGCTGACCAACTGGCAAGTGTGTTCACTGACATTTTCAACCTCTTCCTGTCTGAGTCTATAATACCAACATGTTTTAAGCAGACCACCATAGTGCCTGTGCCCAAGAACACTAAGGTAACTTGCCTAAACGACTTCCGACCCGTAGCACTCACGTCTGTAGCCATGAAGTGCTTGGAAAGACTGGTCATGGCTCACATCAACACCATTAACCCAGAAACCCTAGACCCACTTCAATTTGCATACCGCTCTAACAGATGCACAGATGATGCAATCTCTATTGCACTCCACACTGCCCTTTCCCACCTGGTCAAAAGGAACACCAATGTGATAATGATATTCATTGACTACAGCTCAGCGTTCAACACCATAGTGCCTTCAAAGCTCATCAATAAGCTTAGGACCCTGGGACTAAACACCTCCCACTGCAACTGGATCCTGGACTTCCTGACGGGCCGCCCCCAGGTGGTAAGGGTAGGTAACAATACATCCGCCACTCTGATCCTCAACACTGGAGCCCCTTAGGGGTATTTGCTCAGTCCCCTCCTGTACTCCCTGTTCACTCATTATTGCACGGCCAGGTTCGACACTAACACCATCATTAAGTTTGCCAATGACACAACAGTGGTAGGCCTGATCACCAACAACGACGAGAAAGCTTATAGGGAGGAAGTCAGAGACCTGGCCATGTGGTGCCAGGACAACAAGCTCTCCCTCAATGTGATCAATACAAAGGAGATGATTGTGGACTACAGGAAAAACAGGACTGAGCATGCCCCCCTTTCTCATCAATGGGGGTGTAGTGGAGCAGGTTGAGAGCTTCAAGTTCCTTAGTGTCCACATCACCAACAAACTAACGTGTTCCAAGCACAGCAAGACAGCGTGAAGAGGGCACGACAAAACCTATTCCCCATCAGGAGACTGAAAAGATTTGGCATGGGTCCTAAGATCCTCAAAAGGTTCTACAGCTTCACCATCGAGAGCATCCTGACTGGTTGCATCGCTGCCTGGTATGACAACTGCTCGGCCTCCGACTGCTAGTCACTAGAGGGTAGTGCGAACGGCCCAGTACATCACTGGGGCCAAGCTTCCTGCCATCCAGGACCTCTATACCCAGCGGTGTCAGAGGAAGGCCTTAAAAAATTGTCAAAGACTCCAGCCATCCTAGTCATATATTGTTCTCTCTGCTACCACACGGCAAGCGGTACCGGAGTGCCAATTCTAAGTCCAAGAGACTTCTAAACAGCTTCTACCCCCAAGCCATAAGACTCCTGAACACCTAATCAAATAGCTACCCAGACTATTTGCATTCCCCCCCTCTTTTACGCCGCTGCTACTCTCTGTTGTTATCATCTATTCATAGTCACTTTAATAACTCTACCTACATGTACATATTACCTCAACTAACCGGTGCCCCCGTACATTGACTCTGTACCGACACCCCCCTGCATATAGTCTCGCTATTGTTATTTTCCTCCTGCTCTTTAATTACTTGTTACTTTTATTTCTTATTCTTATCCGTATTTCTTTTAAACTGCATTGTTAGCTAGGGGCTCGTAAGTAATAATTTCACTGTAAGGTGTCTACACCTATTTGGTGCATGTGACTAATAACATTTGATTTGATTTGAGCAT
This sequence comes from Oncorhynchus nerka, assembly GCF_034236695.1. NCBI lineage: Eukaryota > Metazoa > Chordata > Actinopteri > Salmoniformes > Salmonidae > Oncorhynchus > Oncorhynchus nerka. The sequence continues at coordinate 21,414,206 of NC_088401.1, read as the reverse complement.
GGTTTTTGACAAAGGAGTTCCACCATCAGTGTGATATGTACTGTGAAAAACAGGAATCGCTATCCCTGATGAAGTCTCTCCTTGGCAGCTTATTACATAGAAAAGTCTATCTGAAGTCACATGGTGGATGGAAAGTGCAGAGGGAAGCTGAGGCGTGATGCGAGTCAAGAGGGATGTAGCCCTGGCCAGTGAGCAAAGTGTCAAACTGCACTTTGTCTATCCTGTAAAACTGGCTGTTTCAGTATAAGCATTAAAAGTGTCCCTCATCACTTGATACCTGACTAAAGAACAGCCATTTGGAGTCAGTTGAGCATTTTCTACGCTACCTCCTGGCATACCTTGAAGAAACTTTGAGTATACTGTAGCAGTCTAAAGCTGCCGACCAGGCTGCACAGAGACATAACCTTATAGAGACAGAGACATTTTTCCTTGAAGCTTTAAGTAAAGTGTTACCAAAGTTGTTCCATTATTTTGTTTCCCCTTCCCTCCCTTCCCACCTTTTTCAGGCCTGTCTTAATATTCCTCTATGCCTATTAGAGGTGTGGATGCTCCAGTCCAGAGAGACTCATTACTGAAGGGAGTGTCTGGGTGGATGTCACCCCAGGGATGGAGCTCATCTAATTAGAATTAGGGCATAATCACACCCTACCGACACACTGTTACCCTGAACACTGAGGGGGGAAATGTAAATTGAGGCCAATGGATTTCCATAGAGTCAAACTAGAGTAATGTACACAATCTAGCATAAACAGTTCATAAATCAGGAGTGTACCGTAGCTGGACATTCAGACATGGGTCCATATCCGGAAAGGGAAATGATTGATTTCTTTGTTTGAATAATTGATGACATTTTATCCATATTTTCTTTGCTTAGTTGTCAAGTTGTTGTTATGACAAATTCATTCATGCAAAATCCCCAGTAATACATGCAGGCACTGCTCAACAAAAATAGGACATCATTTACATTTACATTTAAGTCATTTAGCAGACGCTCTTATCCAGAGCGACTTACAAATTGGTGCTTTCACCTTATGACATCCAGTGGAACAGCCACTTTACAATAGTGCATCTAAGTCTTTTAAGGGGGGTGAGAAGGATTACTTTATCCTATCCTAGGTATTCCTTAAAGAGGTGGGGTTTCAGGTGTCTCCGGAAGGTGGTGATTGACTCCGCTGTCCTGGCGTCGTGAGGGAGTTTGTTCCACCATTGGGGGGCCAGAGCAGCGAACAGTTTTGACTGGGCTGAGCGGGAACTGGACTTCGTCAGTGGTAGGGAGGCGAGCAGGCCAGAGGTGGATGAACGCAGTGCCCTTGTTTGGGTGTAGGGCCTGATCAGAGCCTGGAGGTACTGAGGTGCCGTTCCCCTCACAGCTCCGTAGGCAAGCACCATGGTCTTGTAGCGGATGCGAGCTTCAACTGGAAGCCAGTGGAGAGAGCGGAGGAGCGGGGTGACGTGAGAGAACTTGGGAAGGTTGAACACCAGACGGGTTGCGGCGTTCTGGATGAGTTGTAGGGGTTTAATGGCACAGGCAGGGAGCCCAGCCAACAGCGAGTTGCAGTAATCCAGACGGGAGATGACAAGTGCCTGGATTAGGACCTGCGCCGCTTCCTGTGTGAGGCAGGGTCGTACTCTGCGGATGTTGTAGAGCATGAACCTACAGGAACGGGCCACCGCCTTGATGTTAGTTGAGAACGACAGGGTGTTGTCCAGGATCACGCCAAGGTTCTTAGCGCTCTGGGAGGAGGACACGATGGAGTTGTCAACCGTGATGGCGAGATCATGGAACGGGCAGTCCTTCCCCGGGAGGAAGAGCAGGTCCGTCTTGCCGAGGTTCAGCTTGAGGTGGTGATCCGTCATCCACACTGATATGTCTGCCAGACATGCAGAGATGCGATTCGCCACCTGGTCATCAGAGGGTGGAAAGGAGAAGATTAATTGTGTGTCGTCTGCATAGCAATGATAGGAGAGACCATGTGAGGTTATGACAGAGCCAAGTGACTTGGTGTATAGCGAGAATAGGAGAGGGCCTAGAACAGAGCCCTGGAGGACACCAGTGGTGAGAGCGCGTGGTGAGGAGACAGATTCTCGCCACGCCACCTGGTAGGAGCGACCTGTCAGGTAGGACGCAATCCAAGCATGGGCCGTGCCGGAGATGCCCAACTCGGAGAGGGTGGAGAGGAGGATCTGATGGTTCACAGTATCGAAGGCAGCCGATAGGTCTAGAAGGATGAGAGCAGAGGAGAGAGAGTTAGCTTTAGCAGTGCGGAGTGCCTCCGTGATACAGAGAAGAGCAGTCTCAGTTGAATGACTAGTCTTGAAACCTGACTGATTTGGATCAAGAAGGTCATTCTGAGAGAGATAGCGGGAGAGCTGGCCAAGGACGGCACGTTCAAGAGTTTTGGAGAGAAAAGAAAGAAGGGATACTGGTCTGTAGTTGTTGACATCGGAGGGATCGAGTGTAGGTTTTTTCAGAAGGGGTGCAACTCTCGCTCTCTTGAAGACGGGAGGGACGTAGCCAGCGGTCAGGGATGAGTTGATGAGCGAGGTGAGGTAAGGGAAAAGGTCACCGGAAATGGTCTGGAGAAGAGAGGAGGGGATAGGGTCAAGCGGGCAGGTTGTTGGGCGGCCGGCCGTCACAAGACGCGAGATGTCATCTGGAGAGAGAGGGGAGAAAGAGGTCAGAGCACAGGGTAGGGCAGTGTGAGCAGAACCAGCGGTGTCGTTTGACTTAGCAACGAGGATCGGATGTCGTCGACCTTCTTTTCAAAATGGTTGACGAAGTCATCTGCAGAGAGGGAGGAGGGGGAGGGGGAGGAGGATTCAGGAGGGAGGAGAAGGTGGCAAAGAGCTTCCTAGGGTTAGAGGCAGATGCTTGGAATTTAGAGTGGTAGAAAGTGGCTTTAGCAGCAGAGACAGAGGAGGAAAATGTAGAGAGGAGGGAGTGAAAGGATGCCAGGTCCGCAGGGGAGGCGAGTTTTCCTCCATTTCCGCTCGGCTGCCCGGAGCCCTGTTCTGTGAGCTCGCAATGAGTCGTCGAGCCACGGAGCGGGAGGGGAGGACCGAGCCGGCCTGGAGGATAGGGGACATAGAGAGTCAAAGGATGCAGAAAGGGAGGAGAGGAGGGTTGAGGAGGCAGAATCAGGAGATAGGTTGGAGAAGGTTTGAGCAGAGGGAAGAGATGATAGGATGGAAGAGGAGAGAGTAGCAGGGAGAGAGAGCGAAGGTTGGGACGGCGCGATACCATCCGAGTAGGGGCAGTGTGGGAAGTGTTGGATGAGAGCGAGAGGGAAAAGGATACAAGGTAGTGGTCGGAGACTTGGAGGGGAGTTGCAATGAGGTTAGTGGAAGAACAGCATCTAGTAAAGATGAGGTCGAGCGTATTGCCTGCCTTGTGAGTAGGGGGAAGGTGAGAGGGTGAGGTCAAAAGAGGAGAGGAGTGGAAAGAAGGAGGCAGAGAGGAATGAGTCAAAGGTAGACGTGGGGAGGTTAAAGTCGCCCAGAACTGTGAGAGGTGAGCCGTCCTCAGGAAAGGAGCTTATCAAGGCATCAAGCTCATTGATGAACTCTCCGAGGGAACCTGGAGGGCGATAAATGATAAGGATGTTAAGCTTGAAAGGGCTGGTAACTGTGACAGCATGGAATTCAAAGGAGGTGATAGACAGATGGGTAAGGGGAGAAAGAGAGAATGACCACTTGGGAGAGATGAGGATCCCGGTGCCACCACCCCGCTGACCAGAAGCTCTCGGGGTGTGCGAGAACACGTGGGCGGACGAAGAGAGAGCAGTAGGAGTAGCGGTGTTGTCTGTGGTGATCCATGTTTCCGTCAGTGCCAAGAAGTCGAGGGACTGGAGGGAGGCATAGGCTGAGATGAACTCTGCCTTGTTGGCCGCAGATCGGCAGTTCCAGAGGCTACCGGAGATCTGGAACTCCACGTGGGTCGTGCGCGCTGGGACCACCAGATTAGGGTGGCCGCGGCCACGCGTTGTGGAGCGTTTGTATGGTCTGTGCAGAGAGGAGAGAACAGGGATAGACAGACACATAGTTGACAGGCTAGAGAAGAGGCTACGCTAATGCAAAGGAGATTGGAATGACAAGTGGACTACACGTCTCGAATGTTCAGAAAGTTAAGCTTACGTAGCAAGAATCTAATTGACTAAAATGATTAAAATGATACAGTACTGCTGAGGTAGGCTAGCTGGCAGTGGCTGCGTTGTTGACTTTGTAGGCTAGCTGGCAGTGGCTGCGTTGTTGACACTACACTAATCAAGTCGTTCCGTTGAGTGTAAAGTTTCTACAATGTTGCTATTCGGGGGCTAGCTGGCTAGCTAGCAGTGTTGATTACGTTACGTTGCGTTAAAAGAACGACAATAGCTGGCTAGCTAACCTAGAAAATCGCTCTAGACTACACAATTATCTTTGAAACAAAGACGGCTATGTAGCTAGCTACGATCAAACAAATCACACCGTTGGGACTGTAATGAAATGAAATGAAAATGTGATACTACATCACTGGTTGGCTGCGCTCACCACATAGCCGACATCCCACTGGGCAAAAACTGGTTGAATCAACGTTGTTCGTCATTTATTTTTATTTTTTATATGTGATGACATTGAATCAACGTGGAAAGCTGATTGGATTTGCAAAAAGTCATCAGGGCATTTCATATTTTTTCTCCAAACCTAATGTAACCTAATGTAAATCAAAACTAGATGTTGAAATGACATCTGTGCCCATTGGGATGATGCCATCAGAAGTTTGAAATAACAGCTATTATATGTCATTACAGATCATAGCATTGATATACATTTACATTACATTTAAGTCATTTAGCAGACGCTCTTATCCAGAGCGACTTACAAATATACAGTATCTGACATACCAACAGCTGACTTAGTTTTGTGTGTGTGTGTGTGTGTGTGTGTGTGTGTGTGTGTGTGTGTAGCGATTAGTCTGTCATATCTTCCCTCCTCCCACACCAATAAAGCTGGTTATTATGATGATCATAAATTCCCTTACATCAGCAGAAATGCTGTTGGTAGCAGAGCAATTACACTAGGCTCGGCTAAAAACTCAAACTCAGCAGAATGTTCATTGTTTTAATACAGACACATTGTGGGGCTTAGAAAAACAGCTGTCCCAAAAGCTCATGAATATCTTTACATGAATGTATGCATACAAGGCTCAGGCTGCCACATTAATATTATTTGCATAATATGTAATTATGCAAATGCAGGTGGATGTTAGAGGGCGTTACTGAAGAATGTGTTTGTTTGATATGATTGTTTTTTGCTTTTCGTGTTTTTGTTTGTTTTTCATGTATTGTGTAATTGATGTGTATAGTGTATACTGTATATCTGTATTGTGCAATTGATGTGTATACTGTATACAGTTTATATGTATTGTGTAATTGATGTGTATACTGTATACAGTATATATGTATTGTGCAATTGATGTGTATACTGTATACTGTATATATGTATTGTGCAATTGATGTGTATACTGTATACAGTTTATATGTATTGTGTAATTGATGTATATACTGTATTCAGTATACATGTATAGTGTAATTATTGTTTGTTCATGTGTTCATGCAGGGCTCATATGCGAAAGAGACAGCATGATTAAATAAAGGTTAAATAAATAAATGCATGACAGAGTGAGACGTTCAGATAAGAAACGTGCCATAACAATAATCATTTATACTGTTTGCATTGAAAACCTCTTAGGGCTAGGCCCCTTTTTGCTCCACTTCCTGTCTGAATGATGTGCACAAAGTAGACTGCCTGTAGCTTAGGCCCTGAAGCCAGGATATGCATATCATTGGTACCATTGGAAAGAAAACACTTTGAATTTGTAGAAATGTTAAAATACTGCATGAGAATATAACACAATAGATATGGTCGGAGAAAATCCAAAGAAAAAACAACCAGACATTTTTGTTTTGTAGAGACCACCCTCTTAGAAATGCAAGGTCATATTGAAAATTATCTCACTGGATGCAATTCCCATGGCTTCCACATGGTGTCAGCAGTCTATTTTCAAGGTTTCAGGCTTGTAACTTCAAACATGAATAAGAAATAGCAGTTTTAGCAGGACAGGGTCTTGGAAATTCGTGTTTGCGCACACCATGAAGACATTACGCACCTGCTAAAATCGGTTTTCAATTGAACATTCTTCTTTCCATAAGAAATATTATAGTTTGATTACATTTTAGGGTGTCTGAGGAGTAATTAGAAACGTATTTTGACTTGTTGAAAGAAAGTTTAGGGGTAGATTTTTGGATTCCTTTCTCTGTAAGTTGAAAGGGAGATTGATGGCGCCAACTAAACAGACTTTTTGGGATATAAAGTAGGATTTAATCTAACAAAACAACACTACATGTTATAGCTGGGACCCTTTGGATGACAAATCAGAGGAGGATTATCAAAAAGGAAGTGAATATTTAATGGTTATATGTGAATGTATGAAACCTGTGCCGGTGGAAAAACATTTTGATGTGGGGTGCCTTCCTCAAACAATCGCATGGCATGTTTTCGCTGTAATAGCTACTGTAAATTGGACAGTGCAGTTAGATTAACAAGAATTTAAGCTTTCAGCCGATATAAGATACTTATATGTACATAAATGTTTAAAATCCATAATATTTATGATTATTTATTTGAATTGCGTGCACTCCAGTTTCACAGGAAGTTGTCCCGGTAGTGGGACTCCTATCCCTATTAAGTAGCCTATAGCAATATTTACACTCCCCTCCTAATGTATTTGGACAGTGAAGCTAAAATGTTTAATATGTCTCTATACTCCAGCAAATGTTTCATATGAGGCGACAGAACAGAATGTTATCTTTTATTTTAGGGTATTTTCTTACATTTATGTTTTACCGTTTACAAATGAAAGCACTTTATGGACCAAGGTGACATTCTATACTGTCGCCTCATATGAAACATTTTATCTTAAACCCAAAATTGTCACGTCCTGACCTTAGTTGCTTTTTTATGTCTCTGTTTTAGTTTGGTCAGGGCGTGAGTTTGGGTGGGCATTCTATGTTGTGTATTCTAGGTTTTGTATTTCTACATTTGGCCTGGTATGGTTCCCAATCAGAGGCAGCTGTCGATCGTTGTCTCTGATTGAGAACCATACTTAGGCAGCCTGTTTTCCAACTATGATTTGTGGGTAGTTGTTTTCTGTGTCTGTGTTTTACCATACAGAACTGTTTCGGTTTTCATTTATTTCTCTTGTTCTTTTGTATTCAGTGTTCAGTTATTTCATTAAAATATCAAGGACACGTACCACGCTGCATTTTGGACCGATCCTTCTTACTCCTCCTCAGAAGAGGAGGAAAACCGTTACAAAAATGCTGGAGTATAGAGCCAAATGTAACATTCTTGCTTTACTGTGTTTCATTTTGACAACCTATACAGATTAATCTACAGTACATTGTGAATACAGTGTGGTCTTACATACATTTGCTCATCAGACGCTTTTGTTCAGAATGGGTCTGTGTAAGAAATGTATTCATGTTTAGCAGGTTCTTGTTAAGTACATGTGAGTAAACATCATTGTTTTCATTGAAGAAGTTTCCATCAATAATGTGAATGCAAAACTTAGAGATTAGATAACGGTTCCAATTTTAACACAGGATTTCATTCATTAGAAATGTGTCCTGTTTCAGTGCTTAAACTATCTGATGTAATGATTTCAGTAACTGTCACACACTGATCTGTTTCACCTGTCCTCGCTATTGTCTCCACCCGCTCCAGGTGTTTTCCCCTGTGTATTTATCCCTGTGTTTCCTGTCTCTCTGTGCCAGTGTATTTATCCCTGTGTTTCCTGTCTCTCTGTGCCAGTTCGGCTTGTATGTTCACGCCTACCAGAGTTTTTCCCGTTTTCCTGCTTTGCCTTTTCTCCTTTTTGTAGTCCTCCCGGTTTTGACCCTTGCCTGTTCTGGACTCTGTACCCGTCTGCCTAACTATTCTGCCTGCCCTGACCTCGAGCCTGCCTGCCACTCTGTACCTCCTGGACTCTGATCTGGTTATGACCTTTTGCCAATCCACGACCATTCTCTTGCCTATTCCTTTTGGATTTATTAAACATCTTAAACTCCAACCATCTGCCTCCTGTATCTGCATTTGGGTCTCGCCTAGTATCACGATAGTAACACTTTATTTAAAAGGTTTGAAATAAACCATTTATAAGGCATTTATGAAGTGTGTGTTCACCATTTATTAATCATTACTCCCACATTACTAAACAATTTACTTATCATTAGTTAAGTATTTTTGCAGTCCCTAAATGTAGTGCTATACATACTTTATAAATACTTCATAAATGTTTTGTGTAACCAGTATAATTTCTCACAAAAATATTGGCATGCCATTGGTAGACATGCCTGCAGTACCTGGTAAAGAATAAGCACACAGGACACAGGATGTTTAAGGAAATGGATATACAGTACATTCAGAAATTATTCACATCCCTTGACCTTTTCAAAATGTTGTTGTGTTGCAGCCTGAATTGGATTAAATATATTTTTTCACACAATATACCATAATGTCAAAGTGGAATTATGTTTACAAATTAATACAAAATGAAAATCTGAAATGTCTTGTGTCAACAAGTATTCAACCCCTTTGCTATGGCAAGCCTAAATAAGTTAAAAGTAAAAATGTGCTTAAGTCACATAAGTGTGCAATAATAGTGTTTAACATGATTTTTGAATGACTACCTTATCTATGTACCACACACATACAATTATCTATATGGTCCCTCAGTCAAGCGGTGAATTTCAAACACAGATTCAATCACAAAGACCAGGGAGGTTTTCCAATGCTTCATAAAGAAGGGCACCTATTGGTAGATGGGTAAAAATATAAAAAGCAGTATGATTATAATCATTAAGGACTGGGGAGTTTGTCAGGATAAAAAATAAATGGAATGGAGCTAAGCACAGGCAAAATCTTAGAAAACCTGGTTCAGTCTGCTTTCCACCAGACACTGGGAGGCTAATTCACCTTTCAGCAGGACTATAACCTAAAACACAAGGCCAAATATAAACTGGAATTGCTAAACAAGAAGACAGTGAATGTTCCTGAGTGGCTGAGTTTGATTTTCAAACAGATTTCAATCAAAACTCTATGGCAAGACCTGAAAATGATTGTCTAGCATTGATCAACAACCAATTTGTCCGAGCTTGAAGAATTTTGAAAAGAATAATGGACAAATGTTGCACAATCCAGGTGTGGAAAGACTGAAAAAGACTGAAAGACTCACAACTGTAATCGCAGCCAAAGTTGATTCTAACATGTATTGACTCACGGGGTTGAATGTTGATCTAATCAAGATATATTAGTGTTTTTTTTTTTTTTTTTTTTTGCAGAGATCCTTGACAAAATAAATACAATTAAATCCATTTCAATCCCACTTTGTAACACAACCAAATGTGGAATAATTGAAGAGGTGTGAATTATTTCTGAAGGCACGGTACAGGTGTGAATAACTAGCTTTCTAACATTTACAAATGTGGGGGTAATGATAAATGAATGGTGGACGAACAGTTTATAAAGGCCTTATGAATGGTTCATTATAGACCCTTCAAATAAAGTGTTACTGTACCATGATTTATCCTTAGATGTACTATAATTGAAGTGATCGATTTATGCTCCCAGTATGATGCATCAGTGTCCGACGCAAGCTCCCCTCACAAATTCTGACTCAGGTTAAGAGCCAATCCGCAGTTGAAACAATAACTGGACTGGAGAAAATGTTATCACTCTCAAATTCATAGACAGAGCTATGGATGCAAGGACCATCCATGACATCAAAATTAGAGTTTTAATTGTGTTTCGCGACTAATAATACATTTTATTTCAAAAGCTTTTCACAACACCCAAAGTCACTTTAATTACACAAGAAAATCAGCAGGACAAAAAACAGTAAAATAAAATGTTAAATGAGTAAGTACAGTGCATTTGGAAAGTATTCAGACGCCTTCCCTTTTTCCACATTTTGTTACGTTACAGTCTTATTCTAAAATGGATTAAATAAATCTACACACAAAGTGAAAACAGAAATACCGTATTTACATAAGTATTCAGACCCTTTGCTATGAGACTCACAATCGAGCTCAGGTGCATCCTGTTTCCATTGATCATCCTTGAGATGTTTCTTCAACTTGATTGGAGTCCACTTGGAGTCCAATTCAATTGATTGGACATGGTTTGGAAAGGCACACACCTGTCTATATAAGGTCCCTCAGTTGATAGTGCATTTCAGAGTAAAAACCAAGACATGTGCTTCAGGACAGGATTGTGTCGAGGCAAAGATCTGGGGCAGGGTACCAAACAATTTCTGCAGCATTGAAGGTCCCTAAGAACACAGTGGCCTCCATCATTCTTAAATGGAAGAAGTTTGGAACCACCAAGGCTCCCTAGAGCTTGCCGCCCGGGCCAACCTGAGCAATTGGGGGAGAAGGGTCTTGGTCAGGGAGGTGACCAAGAACCCGACAACCATCTCTGCAGACTCTCAGACCATGAGAAACAAGATTCTCTGGTCTGATGAAAACAAGATTGAACTCTTTGGCCTGAATGTCAAGCGTCACGTCTGGAGGAAAGCTGGCACCATCTCTACGATGAAACATGGTGGTGGCCGACTAACACTGGAGAACACTAAACAGGATAACAGACTAACCAGGGAGAACACTGAACATGATGACAGACTAACACTGGAGAACACTAAACATGATGACAGACTAACCAGGGAGAACACTAAACATAAGGTTAGACTAACCCTGGAGAACACTAAACAGGATAACAGACTAAACAGGGAGAACACTGAACATGATGACAGACTAACACTGGAGAACACTAAACATAAGGTTCGACTAACCCTGGAAAACACTAAACAGGATAACAGACTAACCAGGGAGAACACTGAACATGATGACAGACTAACACTGGAGAACACTAAACATGATGACAGACTGACCATGGAGAACACTAAACATGATGACAGACTAACACTGGAGAACACTAAACATAAGGTTAGACTAACCCTGGAGAACACTAAACATGATGACAGACTAACCAGGGAGAACACTAAACATGATGACAGACTAACCAGGGAGAACACTGAACATGATGACAGACTAACCCTGGAGAACACTAAACATAAGGATAGACTAACCCTGGAGAACACTAAACATGATGACAGACTAACCAGGAGAACACTGAACATGATGACAGACTAACCAGGGAGAACACTGAACATGATGACAGACTAACCAGGGAGAACACTGAACATGATAAGAGACTAACCAGGGAGAACACTAAACATGATAACAGACTAACCAGGGAGAACACTGAACATGATGACAGACTAACCCTGGAGAACACTAAACATAAGGTTAGACTAACCCTGGAGAACACTAAACATGATGACAGACTAACCAGGGAGAACACTGAACATGATGACAGACTAACCAGGGAGAACACTAAACATGATAACAGACTAACCAGGGAGAACACTAAACATGATAACAGACTAACCAGGGAGAACACTAAACATGATAACAGATAACCAGGGAGAACACTGAACATGATGACAGATTAACCCTGGAGAACACTAAACATTAGGTTAGACTAACCCTGGAGAACACTAAACATGATGACAGACTAACCAGGGAGAACACTGAACATGATGACAGACTAACCAGGGAGAACACTAAACATGATGACAGACTAACCAGGGAGGACACTGAACATGATGACAGACTGACCATGGAGAAAACTAAACATGATGACAGACTGACCATGGAGAACACTAAACATGATGACAGACTAACACTGGAGAACACTAAACATAAGGTTAGACTAACCCTGGAGAACACTAAACATGATGACAGACTAACACTGGAGAACACTAAACATGATGACAGACTAACCAGGGAGAACACTGAACATGATGACAGACTAACCCTGGAGAACACTAAACATAAGGTTAGACTAACCCTGGAGAACACTAAACATGATGACAGACTAACCAGGGAGAACACTGAACATGATGACAGACTAACCAGGGAGAACACTAAACAAGTTAATAGTGTTAAGTGTGCTCCCTCTCCGGTCTCTAGGTCACCAGGCTGCTCGTTATGGCGCCTACCAGTCACCATCGTTTTCCGCACATGCGTGTTGCCAGACTCACCTGGACTCCATCACTTCCCTGATTACCCTCCCTATATATGTCACTCCCTTTGGTTCCTTCCCATTGTTTCTTGTCTGTGTGCTGTGTTTCTTGTTTTGTGTTATGTTCCGTTTATCTTATTAGAACACTCACTCCCTGAACTTGCTTCCCGACTCTCAGCGCACATCGTTACAAACAGACTATCCATGGAGAACACTAAACATGATGACAGACTAACCAGGGTAGCGAACTAGACAGAGGATAAGACAACAGAAAATCTGGGTAAGCCTGTGTGAAGAGGTGTGTCTTTAGTGTGGATATGTGTATAGATTGTGAGGTTCTGACATGGAGAGGGAGGGAGTTCCAGAGTTGGAGTGCTGCCCTGCTAAAATCCGGTCTCCCATGATGCAGAGCCTGGTGCAAGGGATTGTGATGCCAGTGTCAGAGAAGCGCAGTGAAAAGGTGGGAGTGTATTGGTGCAGGAGTGCTGCACGGTGTTTGTTTACATTTACATTGCTTACAAATATTGGAGTAAAACAAGCTTGTATTTTGGGTTCTGATGGGGTACGGCAGTTGAACTAAGCACCTGAGGTGTTTCTAAGTTCTATTCTTCAAGAATCAATGGGTATACAGTTGTCATGACGCTAGCCCTTTCAGTGAATTGGGTAGCAGAGATGTGAACAACCCCCTCCCCTCTCCTGTTAGGAGGGGAGGGGGGCAGTTTTACGACTTTACAACTACGTCGTGAATTCCTTGCAGAGACTCTTGTCTCCCTGACCATGCCGTATGGGAGAGAGAGGGTCACAGTAGAACAAAGGAACTCTCCCGCCAAATTCTACTTCTTCTAAAGAAGAAGTGCATACTAAACTAGAAAATATCAGACTGCAGCTGAACATATGCGCTAATCTAGAACGAGAACACTGACCGACGAGGAAGCATCTCCATAGTGAGATGAACCTCTCAGACCATGTGATCCTCTCACACGACGACCCGGAAAAATCTACAAAGGACAATGGTGACCTCGACTGGGCAAACCAGAGCCTCACATCACCAGCTCAACTATCGAAGCCAGCTTCACGTAAATACAATGCATTCCTTTTCCGAATGAGCGATCGTTAGTGGCATATGTATTTATGTGAGAATAGCTTTCCAGGTCCGACAGAGACCCATGTTCCTTAGTCTTCCTTCCAAACCCCCTTTCTCTTCTCTCTGAATCTATTGTGTTATAACCAAACTGTTTTTTGTTTAGTCCACTAGGGACGGTATTTACTGTATAATGTTATTATGTATTGTATATTCTGTAATTGTTTAATTAGTAAGGAAATAAATAATTGAGCCAATTTGTGTATGGACGATTCATAAATAAAGGCTGGGTTCATGCAGATAACCAAACATTTTACAATGTTCAGATGAGACTGATATTAGGTAAAGAATAATTAATGACTGTTGGACTGCTATTTATATAAAAGATCTTCAGATCTTTGAGAGTGGATTCGGGAGATAGCCGCTCTATATAAACTAATGCTTCCGTGGTGCCCCGGGTTATTAATGGTTTAATTGTTGCATGGTTTAATTCAATCACGTAATCAATTAAACGTTAGGTAATCGATTTGAGGCATGTCATCTCATTTAACCATAGTAGAGACACGACGCAGTATAATATGAATATGCAAGTTTTAAAAGAAATTTAGCAATTGTAGATTGCTCCTTTAACCTCTTCAGTCGACCCTCTACTTTTTTGAACATTCTGTTAAAAATCGCGCAACATTTCAGCGCCCTGCTACTCATGCCAGGAATATAGTATATGCATTTGCTTAGTCTGTGTGGATAGAAAACACTCAGACGTTTAAAAAACTGGTTAAATCACTGCTGTGGCTTTACCAGAACGGCATTTACATCGAAAAGCACAGGAAAAACTGATCACTGAAAATGGGGAAAATATATCCATGCGCTACTTGAACCCATTGATAAACGTGAACCACAATTAATTGACTGAGGTTGCAGTACCTACAGCTTCCACAGGGTGTTTAGAGTCTTGTCATTTCCCTTCGAGTTTTTTCTTGGTCAAACACATACAGGACACCGTATCTAATCCGGTCTAGGACCGGATATTTTCGTTGAGTTTCTAGCCGGACATTTTTCCAGACGGACAGCTAATAATCTTTACATCGCCTCCTGATGAATTTTATCGCTTATTAACGTTTACTAATACCTAAAGTTGCATTACAAACGTATTTCGAAGTGTTTTGTGAAAGTTTATCGTCGACTTTTTGAATTTTAAAAAATGACGTTACGTTTTGAAACGATGTTTTTTTCGTTTATCACACAGTCTACATATAACGATATCTAGGCTTTATATGGACCGATTTAATCGAAATAAAGACCCAAATAGTGTTTATGGGACATCTAGGAGTGCCAACAAAGAAGATGGTGAAAGGTAATGAATGTTTTCTATTTTATTCTGCGGTTTGTGTAACGCCGAAATGCTAATTATTTTGTTTACGTCCCCTGTGGGTCTTTTGGGGTGTTGCATGCTATCAGATAATAGCTTCTCATGCTTTCGCCGAAAAGCATTTTAAAAATCTGACTTGTTGCCTGGATTCACAACGAGTGTAGCTTTAATTCGATACCCTGCATGTGTATTTTAATGAACTTTTGAGTTTTAACTAATACTATTAGCATTTAGCGTAGCGCATTTGCATTTCCAGAGCTCTAGTTGGGACGCAAGCGTCCCGGGTAGAAGCAACAGGTTAAAACTCACTGTTTTTGCCTGGATATTGATCAACACCAAGATCATGTGCCTCAGGCATGAGATTGTAGGAGTTCATACACACACACACACACACACACACACACACACACACAGTTATGCAGGTGAGTGAGGACCCAAAAGCGATTTAACAGAAACAGAGTCTTTTAATGTCCAAACAGGGAAAACATAAATCCTCAATCTTTACAGGAGATGTCCAAACAGGGAAAACATAAATCCTCTATCTTTACAGGAGAGTCCCCCTTCTAGTAGTAGAGGAGAATAGCAGGGCTAGCGGCAACAGACTGCTGGTCCCTCCGGGTAGGCGCGGGCCGTAGAGGACAGAGACACCTGCTCACACGCAGTATCTGATGAAGAGGCAGATTACGACAGGACGGGACAAGGGCAAAGCAAACAAGAATCCGACAAGGACAGAAGCAGAAACAGAGAGAGAAATAGAGACTTAATCAGAGGGCAAAAGAGGGGACAGGTGTGAGAGAGTAAACGAGGTCGTTAGAAGAATGAGGAACAGCTGGGAGCAGGAACGGAACGATAGAGAGAGAGAGAGATAGAGAGAGAGAAAGTAACCTAATACGACCAGCAGGGGGAAACGAAGAGAAGAGAAAGCACAGGGACAAGACATAACATGACAATACATGACAGTACCCCCCCACTCACCGAGCGCCTCCTGGCGCACTCGAGGAGGAAACCTGGCGGCAACGGAGGAAATCATCGATCAGCGAACGGTCCAGCACGTCCCGAGATGGAACCCAACTCCTTTCCTCAGGACCGTACCCCTCCCAATCCACTAGGTACTGATGACCACGGCCCCGAGGACGCATGTCCATAATCTTCCGGACCCTGTAGATAGGTGCGCCCTCGACAAGGACGGGGGGGGGGGGAACGAACGGGGGCAAGAAGAAGAAGTCGCACTGCGACAGGATTAACGACCTGAGAAATACGGAACGGACCAATGAACCGCGGGGTCAATTTGCGAGAAGCTGTCATAAGGGGAAGGTTACGAGTGGAGAGCCATACTCTCTGACCGCGACAATACCTAGGACTCTTAGTCCTACGCTTATTAGCGGCTCTCACAGTTTGCGCCCTATAACGGCAAAGTGCAGACCTGACCCTCTTCCAGGTGCGCTCACAACGTTGGACAAAAGCCTGAGCGGAGGGGACGCTGGACTCGGCGAGCTGGGACGAGAACAGAGGAGGCTGGTACCCGAGGCTACTCTGAAAAGGAGATAGCCCGGTCGCAGACGAAGGAAGCGAGTATTGAGCGTATTCTGCCCAGGGGAGCTGTTCTGCCCAAGACGCAGGGTTTCGAAAGGAAAGACTGCGTAAGATGCGACCAATAGTCTGATTGGCCCGTTCTGCTTGACCGTTAGACTGGGGGTGAAAACCGGAAGAGAGACTGACGGAAGCCCCAATCAAACGGCAAAACTCCCTCCAAAATTGAGACGTGAATTGCGGACCCCTGTCCGAAACGGCGTCTGACGGAAGGCCATGAATTCTGAAAACATTCTCAATGATGATTTGTGCCGTCTCTTTAGCAGAAGGAAGCTTAGCGAGGGGAATAAAATGAGCCGCCTTAGAGAACCTATCGACAACCGTTAGAATAACAGTCTTCCCCGCTGACGAAGGCAGACCGGTAATAAAGTCTAAGGCGATGTGAGACCACGGTCGAGAGGGAATGGAAAGCGGTCTGAGACGGCCGGCAGGAGGAGAGTTACCGGACTTAGTCTGCGCGGAGTCCGAACAAGCAGCCACGAAACAACGCGTGTCACGCTCCTGAGTGGGCCACCAAAAACGCTGGCGAATAGAAGCAAGCGTACCCCGAACGCCGGGGTGGCCGGCTAACTTGGCAGAGTGAGCCCACTGAAGAACGGCCAGACGAGTAGGAACGGGAACGAAAAGAAGGTTCCTAGGACAAGCGCGCGGCGACGGAGTGTGAGTGAGTGCTTGCTTTACCTGCCTCTCAATTCCCCAGACAGTCAACCCGACAACACGCCCCTCAGGGAGAATCCCCTCGGGGTCGGTGGAGGCTACTGAAGAACTGAAGAGACGGGATAAAGCATCAGGCTTGGTGTTCTTTGAGCCCGGACGATAAGAAATAACGAACTCGAAACGAGCGAAAAACAGCGCCCAATGAGCCTGACGCGCATTAAGTCGTTTGGCAGAACGGATGTACTCAAGGTTCTTATGGTCAGTCCAAACGACAAAAGGAACGGTCGCCCCCTCCAACCACTGTCGCCATTCGCCTAGGGCTAAGCGGATGGCGAGCAGTTCGCGGTTTCCCACATCATAGTTACGTTCTGACGGCGACAGGCGATGAGAAAAATACGCGCAAGGGTGGACCTTATCATCAGAATGGGAGCGCTGGGACAGAATGGCTCCCACGCCCACCTCTGACGCGTCAACCTCGACAATGAACTGTCTAGAGACGTCAGGTGTAACAAGGATAGGAGCGGATGTAAAACGCTTCTTGAGGAGATCAAAAGCTCCCTGGGCGGAAACGGACCACTTAAAGCACGTCTTGACAGAAGTAAGGGCTGTGAGAGGAGCTGCCACCTGACCGAAATTACGAATGAAACGAGGATAGAAATTCGCGAAACCGAGAAAGCGCTGCAGCTCGACACGTGACTTAGGGACAGGCCAATCGCTGACAGCTTGGACCTTAGCGGGATCCATCTGAATGCCTTCAGTGGAAATAACAGAACCGAGAAATGTGACGGAGGAGACATGAAAAGCGCACTTCTCAGCCTTCACATAAAGACAATTCTCTAAAAGGCGCTGGAGGACACGTCGAACGTGCTGAACATGAATCTGGAGTGACGGTGAAAAAAATCAGGATATCGTCAAGGTAAACGAAAACAAAGATGTTCAGCATGTCTCTCAGTACATCATTCACTAATGCCTGAAAGACAGCTGGAGCGTTAGCGAGACTGAACGGCAGAACCCGGTATTCAAAGTGCCCTAACGGAGTGTTAAACGCCGTTTTCCACTCGTCCCCCTCCCTGATGCGCACGAGATGGTAAGCGTTACGAAGGTCCAACTTAGTGAAAAACCTGGCTCCCTGCAGGATCTCGAAGGCTGAAGACATAAGGGGAAGCGGATAACGATTCTTAACCGTTATGTCATTCAGCCCTCGATAATCCACGCAGGGGCGCAGGGTCCCGTCCTTTTCTTAACAAAAAAACCCCGCTCCGGCGGGAGAGGAGGAAGGGACTACGGTACCGGCGTCGAGAGCTACAGACAAATAATCTTCGAGAGCCTTACGTTCGGGAGCCGACAGAGAGTATAGTCTACCCGGGGGGAGTGGTACCGGAAGGAGATCAATACTACAATCATACGACCGGTGAGGAGGAAGGGAGGTGGCCCTGGACCGACTGAAGACCGTGCGCAGATCATGATATTCCTCCGGCACCCTGTCAAATCACCAGGCTCCTCCTGTGAAGAGGGGGCAGAAGAAACAGGTGGAATAGCAGACATTAAACACTTCACATGACAAGAGACGTTCCAGGAGAGGATAGAGTTACTAGACCAATTAATAGAAGGATTATGACACACTAGCCAGGGATGGCCCAAAACAACAGGTGTAAAAGGTGAAAGAAAAATCAAAAAAGAAATGGTTTCGCTATGATTACCAGAGACAGTGAGGGTTAAAGGTAGCGTTTCACGCTGAATCCTGGGGAGAGGACTACCATCCAAGGCGAACATGGCCGTGGGCTCCCCTAACTGTCTGAGAGGAATGTCATGTTCCTGAGCCCAGGCTTCGTCCATAAAACAGCCCTCCGCCCCAGAGTCAATCAAGGCACTGCAGGAAGCTGCCGAACCGGTCCAGCGTAGATGGACCGACAAGGTAGTACAGGATCTTGAAGGAGAGACCTGAGTAGTAGCGCTCACCAGTAGCCCTCCGCTTACTGATGAGCTCTGGCTTTACTGGACATGAAATGACAAAATGACCAGCGGAACCGCAATAGAGACAGAGGCGGTTGGTGATTCTCCGTTCCCTCTCCTTAGTCGAGATGCGAATACCCCCCAGCTGCATGGGCTCAGCACCTGAGCCAGTGGAGGAAGATGGTAGTGATGCGGAGAGGGCGGAAACGGATAACGCGAGCTCTCTTCCACGAGCTCGGTGACGAAGATCTACCCGTCGTTCTATGCGAATAGCGAGTTCAATCAAAGAATCCACGCTGGAAGGAACCTCCCGGGAGAGAATCTCATCCTTTACCTCCGCGTGGAGACCCTCCAGAAAACGAGCGAGCAACGCCGGCTCGTTCCAGTCACTGGAGGCAGCAAGAGTGCGAAACTCTATAGAGTAGTCCGTTATGGATCGATTACCTTGACATAGGGAAGACAGGGCCCTGGAAGCTTCTTTCCCAAAAACTGAACGATCAAAAACCCGTATCATCTCCTCAAAGTTCTGATACTGGTTAGTACACTCAGCCCTTGCCTCCCAGATTGCCATGCCCCACTCACGAGCCCGTCCAGTAAGGAGAGATATGACGTAGGCGATACGAGCTGTACCCCTGGAGTACGTGTTGGGCTGGAGAGAGAACACAATATCACACTGGGTGAGGAACGAGCGGCATTCAGTGGGCTCCCCAGAGTAACACGTGGGTTATTAATTCTGGGCTCCGGAGACTCGGAAGCCCTGGAAGTAGCCGGTGGATCGAGGCGGAGATTGTGAATATGTTTCGAGAGGTCGGAGACTTGGGCGGCCAGGGTCTCAACGGCATGTCGAGCAGCAGACAATTCCTGCTCGTGTCTGCCTAGCATCGCTCCCTGGATCTCGACGGCTGAGTAGAGAGGATCCGAAGTCGCTGGGTCCATTCTTGGTCGGATTCTTCTGTTATGCAGGTGAGTGAGGACCCAAAAGCGATTTAACAGAAACAGAGTCTTTTAATGTCCAAACAGGGAAAACATAAATCCTCAATCTTTACAGGAGATGTCCAAACAGGGAAAACATAAATCCTCTATCTTTACAGGAGAGTCCCCCTTCTAGTAGTAGAGGAGAATAGCAGGGCTAGCGGCAACAGACTGCTGGTCCCTCTGGGTAGGCGCGGGCCGTAGAGGACAGAGACACCTGCTCACACGCAGTATCTGATGAAGAGGCAGATTACGACAGGATGGGACAAGGGCAAAGCAAACAAGAATCCGACAAGGACAGAAGCAGAAACAGAGAGAGAAATAGAGACTTAATCAGAGGGCAAAAGAGGGGACAGGTGTGAGAGAGTAAACGAGGTCGTTGGGAGAATGAGGAACAGCTGGGAGCAGGAACGGAAGAGAGAGAGAGATAGAGAGAGAGAAAGTAACCTAATACGACCAGCAGGGGGAAACGAAGAGAAGAGAAAGCACAGGGACAAGACATAACATGACAATACATGACACACACACACACACACACACACACACACACACACACACACACACACACACACACACACACACACACACACACACACACACACACACACACACACACACACACTTCCCTTGTTGACTGTCAGGGATTTCAGTTTTATTGACTTGATTTATTTGCATATCATTAGTTTCAGGGTATAATTGCATACAGTACATCATGAAGTAAAGAGATATGTGTTGTGCACGGCCGTGAGGGGAACTTAATAAGAGGCCTGAACCAACATATGCTGTGATATTGTGGTTTTGAGATTTGTCTTACAGTTTTTTACAATCACTTTGGCACTAATTTCAGAACCTTGTGGTCATTTAAAAAAACTCTAGACACAAAACTCAATGGTCATCACTTGTAACAGAGGCTGTCCAACATTAAATTGTGCATTCATTTCTTTAAAGAAACCTTGCACTTGCAGAATCATTGGTTCAAAACTAATTTATCATGAAATACCATAGGAACATTAATTTGGATCACCCACACACAAGATAACAATAGTTTCACTGTGTAGTTGTTCGTACAATCATTAAATATTGTAGTACAAAATATGTGATACATGTTTCATAATGGTACTACACATACATACATCACTGTAAAAGGACTAGTAGAGAGTATACTACAGACACAGTGGAATCATTGGTGTGTTAGGTAGCCTAGTGGTTAGAGCGTTGGGCCAGTAACTGAAAGGTTGCTAGATTGAATCCCTGAGCTGACAAGGTAAAAATCTGTCGTTCTGCCCCTGAACAAGGCAGTTAACCCACTCTTCCAAGGCCATCATTGTAAATAAGAATGTGTTCTTAACTGACTTACCTAGTTAAATAAATTAAATTAAATCTGAAAGTTATTGATAAAATCACACTTTTTTTTATCAAAGCAAAAATAATTTGCTACAAAAAAAAAAAAAAAAAACTACAGTAAAATATAAACTGCAGTGTTCCTCACCTGGCTTACTGTAAAAAGCAAAACAAAGGATTGATTACTGTACTTCTATATTTCCATCAACCCTGTCTTGTGGATTTGGCTTCTCATCCACATCACAATGGATGGATGTTTTCATTGGCCAAATTAATCTTTGAATCTTCGGGCATGGCAGAATCTAGGCCTGACACTGGTCTGCCGTGATGTCATTGCATGCGTCATCCATGACCTAGAGAAAAGTGGCTTGTTCGTGAGTGCTCCTATCATATACTTCTACCTCCATATGGAGAAAAATTCCTCAATCGGGTTAAGGAAAGGAGAGTATGGAGTAAGTACAGGGTGGTAAATTGTGGATGGGCCTGAAACCATGCTTGCAACATTTGAGCATGGTGGAACCTGACATTATCCCACACAATGACATAGGTCACGCCATCAGCTCTACAGACCTGATTTAGCTCAGAGGAAGGTTACAAGGAGAACAGCATTATATGATCCAATACGAGGTCTGTGTCCCACCACACCATCTTCTGATATAGCCGCACACATGGTGATGTTGACCCCACATTGTCCAGGTACTTGGATGGTTGCCCACTGGTCATTGAAATTCCTACCTCTTCTCCTTGTCTTGGCCAGGTTGAAGCCTGCCTCATCCAAAAAGAGGAATTTGTGACGCTTTTTTTCAGCATCCAGCTCCATCACCCTCTAAAAATACATTTTGGAAAGAGAATTACTGATTACAATGATGTAGAACTTTTGGGTAATTTTTCACAACAGGTATTTTGAAACTGAACATAATCAGTCCTCAGTTGCTTGACTCTCTGCATTTCTTTCAGATTTTTTTTCATTTTATTTCACCTTTATTTAACCAGGTAGGCTAGTTGAGAACAAGTTCTCATTTGCAACTGCGACCTGACCAAGATAAAGCATAGCAGTGTGAACAGACAACACAGAGTTACACATGGAGTAAACAATTAACAAGTCAATAACACAGTAGAAAAAAAAGAGTCTATATACATTGTGTGCAAAAGGCATGAGGAGGTAGGCGAATAATTACAATTTTGCAGATTAACACTGGAGGCACATGGGATAGCTGTTTGAGAGACACCTGGTGCCTTTTCAGCATGCGTGCAATAGTCGGCAAACTTATGGTTTCCACATTGTTGAACATGTCTTCATGGCCAAGATGTGCTTGCCGAATTTCTGTAAGGCGAATATAATTTCTGGCCCGAACCAAATTGACCACAGCCCGCTCTTGTTGGTCAGTCAGAATTTTGCCTCTGCCTCCCCTATTTTGCCTTGTCTCAATTCTGCAGGGAAAATTACAGTAAGAACACATTTAATCACATCATCTACCCTGTGACAATTGAGAGTAGCCTAATGTGCATGCTGAAGACTTACCGGTTCTCATTGCGGAAAGTTCTGATGATTGAGGCCAAGGTTGATCTTCTGAGGTTTGGTTGAATCATTGTTGAATCACTGCCTCAGTCATTGTCATGCCATGATATTACGACATGGTCTACAACTATTGCTCGGATTTCATTGGACACTCTTTGCTGCCGCTGTCTTGGTCCGTGGCCTTGTCCTCTATCACGTTCCCCCACACCTCTCATTGACCACCACATCTTCCTCCTCCCACTGCTTGACCTCTATTGTGACCTGGATCACCTGCCGGCTCCATGTTATCGCTATGTTGTTGTAGGTGGATACCACTCATTTCACTATATACTCGTACCACAATGTGAAATCAATCATCAGTAATGAGTTGGCAGTATTGGAAAAGCAATTACAAGGGTCTGCATACATACACCTGGCCAATTTATTAGGTACATCTGCGCATTAACGCAAATAGTCTGCTCCTTCAAACAGAGAATCATGTGGCTGCCTGCAACTCAATATATAGAGTATATAGAGTAGAGAGCTTTAGTTGTTGTTCGACCAAACATTAGAACGGACAAGATGCGTAATCTAAGCAACTTTGACCGTGGTATGATTGTTGGTGCCCCTCATGGTGGTTCCAGCATCTCAGAAACAGCTGGCCTCCTGGGATTTTTACACACTACAGTCTCTAGAGTTGACAGAAAATGGTGCGATAAACAAAACACATTCAGTGAGCGGCAGTTCTGTGGGCAAAAACCCTTGTTAATGAAAGAGGTCAGAGGAGAATGTCCAGACTCATTCAAGCTAACAGAAAAGCCACAAACGCTCAAATAAAAGCCATTTAAAACAGTGGTGTGTTAGAAGGGCATCTCTTAACGTACAACACCGTGAATAATTCAGGCTGTTGTAGAGGCTAAAGGGGGTCCTATCCAGTACTAGATAGGTGTACCTAATACAGTAGCCGGTGAGTGTACAGTAATTTAAAATCTGAAAACATGGTCTGGAAAAGTGATACATGGGACCATAGAAACAGTTTCTGATAAAGAATGATTTACATTTACATTTAAGTCATTTAGCAGACGATGATGATGAAATATTACATCCATAGACAATGTAGTCCAATTGATTCATGTTCCACAATAATTGGTGTCAGTGGATTTGTTATCCTGAAACTTTCATGATCTAAACATGGAATATTGTTTGTCAGTTTCCATACAACTATGCATTAAGAGTCATACAACAGTTACTTATCATTTTGAGCAGTTGTATCAATTGATAGTAAGATCATTGTAATGAAATGAATCGACAGTCATCTCAGATGTAATGTGAAAATTGCATTTTGAAATGGTAATACTTTGATGTTAAGTTGTGCCGTTTTGAACAGGTGATGTTAGTTAAATAAACAAATGATCTTAGATTTATGTGTATTGTATCCAAGCAATTGGAAAAAGTGTTAGAGTTTTGAAAAATTTGCATTTTGATCATCGATTGTGAGTTTTGTGTCTAGAGTTTTGAAAATGACATCAAGGTTCTGAAATTAGTGCCAAAGTCATTGTAAAAAACTGTAATGTGTTTTCAGCGTACAGCTATGGGTTTCTGCCTCCAAATAGTTTACTGAATTTATTCCAGTATGTAGAAATGTCTGTTCAGTTTTTCATTGGTGTCTAAGTTGTCCTTTATGACTAAGTTCCATTGAGTTTCCCTGTGGTCCTCTCTAAGAGGTTCTGTGCAGTAGTGGAAAGATGGTTGGTGAGTGACGTTGGGAGGACATTAGATGAGTATCAAGAGAGATCAACCCCCTAGAGTCTGTCTGTTTAAACTGGAGATGTCTGTGTCTGCGTCTCAATCCACCATATCCGCCGATGTTGACCTTTCGCATCTGCGGTGGAAGGTGGCAGAGCTACAGCGGTGTTTGTCAGACCAGGAGACGTCCCGAAAACCGGTCTTCTCACGAAAACGTCTGTAGCCTCTGTACGGTTTGGGCTACAAACTAATATAACCGGTTTCAAAAATAATAAATGGTAGTATGGAAATAGTTTTGTTCCCCCAAAATATTGGTTAAATATGGGTAAAAAATAATAAATAAAATAAATAACTTTTATCTCAGATATAGAACAGACTTCAAAACATAATTCCTTTTGATACATTTAAAAAAAATCAGTTTAACCATGTATGAATGTGATATTCAATGGGTTTCTATGGGCTTATAGCAGTAAGGCCAAATTCATCACACAATTTTTTGTATGTATTTGTTTTGTACTTACAGGGGTGACCATCTTAAATCAATTCCATATGTTAGCTTAGTAGAAACCCCCCTTAGTAGAACCCCCCCTTAGTAGAACCCCCCCTTAGTAGAACCCCCCTTAGTAGAACCTCCCCCCTTAGTAGAAACCCCCCTTAGTAGAAACACCCCTTATGGTATATATATATTGAAGCTCAGATGTATGCTTCCCAATGGGTGGATTATGTTTGGCTGTGAGACGCAAGGTCAGTGATTGAAGACTTCCCCTCTCTACGTTATAGTAGTAATCCTCAAAAGCCACACATCAGCATGCTAGGAGTAACGCTAACCTAAAATGTAGTTTGTCCTAAATGGCCTATAACATTGTCCTATTGGACTGGTGTTGATGCCATGGTACATGTACATGACACATGTCAAATAGATGTATCCCTCAGATAGGCCAATTGGAAGTAGTGTACACAGACGGGACATAGTATTCTCAACAGATTGCTCTGTTTGCAATCATGGCACTGAAGAAGAAGAAGCCCAATATATATAAAGATTACTTAAGTACTTATTTAATCTGTCAGTGATGTTTGAAGAAGCAACTTCACGAGTACACACACACATTGCCAAGTTATATATTTTCAGAGTGTATTCGGGCTATTTAAGAGATGTATTTAAGTGTTTGAGGGTGGCCTCATCAAAACACCTAGTTCAACCCAGTTTCAAGCAGAATAAAATGCTTCAAGCCGGAATGCTTCAAGTCAGAACTTCGAAGTCGAAGCGATCAAATTTCTATTTCTACTTTCTGACAACCAGACAAAACTTTGGTTTAAGGCTTCGGAAATTACATTATCATTATTGCTCAGCTGTACAGTTGAATTGCATATATAAGGGCATTAATCACAGCACAAGCCTGTTTGATTACATCGCTGTGCATTGATCAGGTTTTAGAAATCTCTAGACATGCGGGGCTTACTAAGAGAGTCTGTGTCTCTCAGAGCCGATGTTAGACACTCATTACAGAATTTAAATGCCTAGGTCTGTGTAAACAGTAACAGTGGGGTTCCTCCTAAAGTTACTTGGGTCATTTGATGAAGGCATTTGGGTCATTTGCCTGAAAGGCAGCAGAGATTGTTTTTAAATGATCTGCTGGCTAAAAGCCTCAGGCGCTGTTGTAGATTGTAAACACAGTCTGAGACTCTGTTGGGAGAGGAATGAATTCAACATAACTGGATTGGACAAGGTTGTGTCTTTATATGCACAGATTGGAGTTTTCCTTATACCATCTTGTTCTAAGGGTAGCTTGCCTAGAGGGAAAATACAGTTAAGTTAAGGCAAGTCATTCCAATTGGTGTGATTAGGGTTTGGGGATGGGTTAAGTTTAAATTAGAAATCGGATCCGTTAATGTGCCCTTGAGCAAGGCACTTAACCCTAATTGCTCCTGTAAATTGCTTTGGATACGAGCCTCTGATAAAGGACTAAAATGTAAAACATTTAAAGTTTAAGGGTTGGGGTGGGACTCAAACCAGCAACCTTATATATGACAACCCACGGGTTACACTCTCCACTAGCAAGCCTTTAACTTCTTTCACTCTCACCAGGTGTTGTACACTCGGCCAGTCAGTGACTATCAAGCTTTCATCCAACCAATCACATTTGTTCTACCCCCGAGGCACAGCTGACCTCAAAACAAGTTTGATTAAGGACACCTCCACTGAGCTTATATGCACAGACCCAACAAGTTACAAGTAATGCTAAAGCCTATGAGAATTACAGTAAATGGAGCATGCTATGATTAGGTATTTGCTGTGCACTTAGTCCCAAGGTTGTTGCAAAGAACCCAAATAGAACACTAGCATATTAACATTCACTTCTCCTCACTTCAACAGAGCTTGAATGGTGTTTCATCAAATCCTCTGTATCCAAACGAACACTTCCCCTTAGTTATAAAATTCCCCTTTATTCCATATGTGGCCTTTGCCCTTTTTCTCTCACAACCTGAGGGAAAAAGATGTTCAGAGACAAGGACACAAATCTGTCACTTGCTCTTTCTCCAATCTCATTTACATTCCTAATTATCCCAAGAAGAGCTTTCCCCCATCACCATATTTAACACCAAGGGCAGCCTTGGTATCTGGAGCCATGTAGGCCTATATTTGTTTGCCTGTCGCCTGGAGGCTCTTTAGGTATGAGAGATGGAAGAGGTGGTTGGTGACATTAAAAGGGAAGTGGTTGGTGACATTGAAAGGGAAGTGGTTGGTGACATTGAAAGTGAAGTGGTTGTTGACATTGAGAGGGAAGTGGTTGGAAACATTAAGAAGGAAGTGGTTGGAAACATTAAAAGGGAAGTGGTTGGTGACAATGAGAGGGAAGTGGTTGGTGACATTGAGAGGGAATTGTTTTGAAACATTAAAAGGTTGTGGACAGGTGTCTTTTATACTGATAACAAGTTCAAACAGGTGCCATTAATACAGGTAACGAGTGGAGGACAGAGGAGCCACTTAAAGAAGAAGTTACAGGTCTGTGAGAGCCAGAAATCTTGCTTATTTGTAGGTGACCAAATACTTATTTTCCACCATAATTTGCAAATAAATTCATAAAAAATCCTACAATGTGATTTTCAGGATTTTTTTCTCTCATTTTGTCTGTCATAGTTGAAGTGTACCTATGATGAAAATTACAGGCCTCTCATCTTTTTAAGTGGGAGAACTTGCACAATTGGTGGCTGACTAAATACTTTTTTGCCCAACTGTAAATATCTTGGACTTTTAATTGATGAAGGCCTCTCTTTTAATTTGCATATTCAACAACTTACAAAAAAAATTGAAGCTGAAATTTGGTTTTATTTTAGGAATAAGGCCTGTTTTTATTTTGGAGCCAGGAGGCTAGTTAGTATAAGCTACATTTATGCCTTTACTAGACTATGGGGATATTTTATATATGAATGCTTCCGCTCAGTGTTTGAGATCAATTGACACTCCTTACCATGGCACTTTGAGATTTATTTTAAACTGCAAAACCCTTACGCACCACTGCACTTTGTATACCAGGGCTGGCTGGCTGGCCTTCTCTAGTCACTCGTAGGCTCAGTCACTGGTATACTTTTATTTACAAAGCCATTTTGGGTTTACTACCTTTTTATTTGTGCATTTTTTTTGTTCAGAAATGTGGTGGGTACTCTCTTCATTCGCTGGACTTTATCCTGCTAACTGTTCCAAATGTCCGAACTGAATTTGGTAAAAGGGCTTTTATGTACTCTGCGCCATCATCTTGGAACACCTTACAAAATACTTTTAAACTGGAAGAACTTGTCCCGATTGGTGTTTTTAAGAAGCTGGGGAGGCCACAGGTCTTCGAAAGCCAAGTCAACAAACAGATCACTGACCATCTCGAATCCCACCGTACCTTACATTTACATTTACATTTAAGTCATTTAGCAGACGCTCTTATCCAGAGCGACTTACAAATTGGTGCGTTCACCTTATGACATCCAGTGGAACAGCCACTTTACAATAGTGCATCTAAATCTTTTAAGGGGGGTGAGAAGGATTACTTTATCCTATCCTAGGTATTCCTTAAAGAGGTGGGGTTTCAGGTGTCTCCGGAAGGTGGTGATTGACTCCGCTGTCCTGGCGTTGTGAGGGAGTTTTTTCCACCATTGGGGGGCCAGAGCAGCGAACAGTTTTGACTGGGCTGAGCGGGAACTGTACTTCCTCAGTGGTAGGGAGGCGAGCAGGCCAGAGGTGGATGAACGCAGTGCCCTTGTTTGGGTGTAGGGCCTGATCAGAGCCTGGAGGTACTGAGGTGCCGTTCCCCTCACAGCTCCGTAGGCAAGCACCATGGTCTTGTAGCGGATGCGAGCTTCAACTGGAAGCCAGTGGAGGGAGCGGAGGAGCGGGGTGACGTGAGAGAACTTGGGAAGGTTGAACACCAGACGGGCTGCGGCATTCTGGATGAGTTGTAGGGGTTTAATGGCACAGGCAGGGAGCCCAGCCAACAGCGAGTTGCAGTAATCCAGACGGGAGATGACAAGTGCCTGGATTAGGACCTGCGCTGCTTCCTGTGTGAGGCAGGGTCGTACTCTGCGGATGTTGTAGAGCATGAACCTACAGGAACGGGCCACCGCCTTGATGTTAGTTGAGAACGACAGGGTGTTGTCCAGGATCACGCCAAGGTTCTTAGCGCTCTGGGAGGAGGACACAATGGAGTTGTCAACCGTGATGGCGAGATCATGGAACGGGCAGTCCTTCCCCGGGAGGAAGAGCAGCTCCGTCTTGCCGAGGTTCAGCTTGAGGTGGTGATCCGTCATCCACACTGATATGTCTGCCAGACATGCAGAGATGCGATTCGCCACCTGGTCATCAGAAGGGGGAAAGGAGAAGATTAATTGTGTGTCGTCTGCATAGCAATGATAGGAGAGACCATGTGAGGTTATGACAGAGCCAAGTGACTTGGTGTATAGCGAGAATAGGAGAGGGCCTAGAACAGAGCCCTGGGGGACGCCAGTGGTGAGAGCGTGTGGTGAGGAGACAGATTCTCGCCACGCCACCTGGTAGGAGCGACCTGTCAGGTAGGACGCAATCCAAGCGTGGGCAGCGCCGGAGATGCCCAACTCGGAGAGGGTGGAGAGGAGGATCTGATGGTTCACAGTATCGAAGGCAGCCGATAGGTCTAGAAGGATGAGAGCAGAGGAGAGAGAGTTAGCTTTAGCAGTGCGGAGCCCTCCGTGATACAGAGAAGAGCAGTCTCAGTTGAATGACTAGTCTTGAAACCTGACTGATTTGGATCAAGAAGGTCATTCTGAGAGAGATAGCGGGAGAGCTGGCCAAGGACGGCACGTTCAAGAGTTTTGGAGAGAAAAGAAAGAAGGGATACTGGTCTGTAGTTGTTGACATCGGAGGGATCGAGTGTAGGTTTTTTCAGAAGGGGTGCAACTCTCACTCTCTTGAAGACGGGAGGGACGTAGCCAGCGGTCAGGGATGAGTTGATGAGCGAGGTGAGGTAAGGGAGAAGGTCTCCGGAAATGGTCTGGAGAAGAGAGGAGGGGATAGGGTCAAGCGGGCAGGTTGTTGGGCGGCCGGCCGTCACAAGACGCGAGATTTCATCTGGAGAGAGAGGGGAGAAAGAGGTCAGAGCACAGGGTAGGGCAGTGTGAGCAGAACCAGCGGTGTCGTTTGACTTAGCAAACGAGGATCGGATGTCGTCGACCTTCTTTTCAAAATGGTTGACGAAGTCATCTGCAGAGAGGGAGGAGGGGGAGGGGGAGGAGGATTCAGGAGGGAGGAGAAGGTGGCAAAGAGCTTCCTAGGGTTAGAGGCAGATGCTTGGAATTTAGAGTGGTAGAAAGTGGCTTTAGCAGCAGAGACAGAAGAGGAAAATGTAGAGAGGAGGGAGTGAAAGGATGCCAGGTCCGCAGGGAGGCGAGTTTTCCTCCATTTCCGCTCGGCTGCCCGGAGCCCTGTTCTGTGAGCTCGCAATGAGTCGTCGAGCCACGGAGCGGGAGGGGAGGACCGAGCCGGCCTGGAGGATAGGGGACATAGAGAGTCAAAGGATGCAGAAAGGGAGGAGAGGAGGGTTGAGGAGGCAGAATCAGGAGATAGGTTGGAGAAGCTTTGAGCAGAGGGAAGAGATGATAGGATGGAAGAGGAGAGAGTAGCGGGGGAGAGAGAGCGAAGGTTGGGACGGCGCGATACCATCCGACTAGGGGCAGTGTGGGAAGTGTTGGATGAGAGCGAGAGGGAAAAGGATACAAGGTAGTGGTCGGAGACTTGGAGGAGAGTTGCAATGAGGTTAGTGGAAGAACAGCATCTAGTAAAGATGAGGTCGAGCGTATTGCCTGCCTTGTGAGTAGGGGGGGAAGGTGAGAGGGTGAGGTCAAAAGAGGAGAGGAGTGGAAAGAAGGAGGCAGAGAGGAATGAGTCAAAGGTAGACGTGGGGAGGTTAAAGTCGCCCAGAACTGTGAGAGGTGAGCCGTCCTCAGGAAAGGAGCTTATCAAGGCATCAAGCTCATTGATGAACTCTCCGAGGGAACCTGGAGGGCGATAAATGATAAGGATGTTAAGCTTGAAAGGGCTGGTAACTGTGACAGCATGGAATTCAAAGGAGGCGATAGACAGATGGGTAAGGGGAGAAAGAGAGAATGACCACTTGGGAGAGATGAGGATCCCGGTGCCACCACCCCGCTGACCAGAAGCTCGGGTGTGCGAGAACACGTGGGCGGACGAAGAGAGAGCAGTAGGAGTAGCAGTGTTATCTGTGGTGATCCATGTTTCCGTCAGTGCCAAGAAGTCGAGGGACTGGAGGGAGGCATAGGCTGAGATGAACTCTGCCTTGTTGGCCGCAGATCGGCAGTTCCAGAGGCTACCGGAGACCTGGAACTCCACGTGGGTCGTGCGCGCTGGGACCACCAGATTAGGTGGCCGCGGCCACGCGGTGTGGAGCGTTTGTATGGTCTGTGCAGAGAGGAGAGAACAGGGATAGACAGACACATAGTTGACAGGCTACAGAAGAGGCTACGCTAATGCAAAGGAGATTGGAATGACAAGTGGACTACACGTCTCGAATGTTCAGAAAGTTAAGCTTACGTAGCAAGAATCTTATTGACTAAAATGATTAAAATGATACAGTACTGCTGGAGTAGGCTAGCTGGCAGTGGCTGCGTTGTTGACTTTGTAAGCTAGCTGGCAGTGGCTGCGTTGTTGACACTACACTAATCAAGTCGTTCCGATGAGTGTGATAGTTTCTACAGTGCTGCTATTCGGGGGCTAGCTGGCTAGCTAGCAGTGTTGATTACGTTACGTTGCGTTAAAAGAACGACAATAGCTGGCTAGCTAACCTAGAAAATCGCTCTAGACTACACAATTATCTTTGATACAAAGACGGCTATGTAGCTAGCTATGTAGCTAGCTATGATCAAACAAATCAAACCGTTGTACTGTAATGAAATGAAATGAAAATGTGATACTACCTGTGGAGTGAAGCGGAATGCGACCGGGTTGTTGAGTGCAATCTGGTTTCCGAGCCAGTCACAGGTGCACCTCAGTCACGCTCAAGGTACTAAACGATATCATAACCGACCATCGATAAAAGACAGTACTGTGCAGCCATCTTCATCGACCTGGCCAAGGCTTTCGACTCTGTCAATCACCATATTCTTATCGGCAGACAGTTTTTCTAATGACTGCCTTGCCTGGTTCACAAACTACTTTGCAGACAGAGTTCAGTGTGTCAAATCGGAGGGCATGTTGTCCGGTCCTCTGGCAGTCTCTATGGGGGTGCCACAGGGTTCAATTCTCGGGCGACTCTTTTGTCTGTATATATCAATGATGTTGCTCTTGCTGCGGGCGATTCCCTGATCCACCTCCACGCAGATGACACCATTCTGTATACTTCTGGCCCTTCCTTGGACACTGTGCTATCTAACCTCCAAACGAGCTTCAATGCCATACAACACTCCTTCCGTGGCCTCCAACTGCTCTTAAACGCTAGTAAAACCAAATGCATGCTTTTCAACCGTTCGCTGCCTGCACCCGCACGCCCGACTAGCATCACCACCCTGGATGGTTCCGACCTAGAATATGTGGACATCTATAAGTACCTAGGTGTCTGGCTAGACTGTAAACTCTCCTTCCAGACTCATATCAAACATCTCCAATCTAAAATCAAATCTAGAGTCGGCTTTCTATTTCGCAACAAAGCCTCCTTCACTCACGCCGCCAAACTTACCCTAGTAAAATTGACTATCCTACCGATCCTCGACTTCGGCGATGTCATCTACAAAATAGCTTCCAATACTCTACTCAGCAAACTGAATGCAGTCTATCACAGTGCCATCCGTTTTGTTACTAAAGCACCTTATACCACCCACCACTGCGACCTGTATGCTCTTGTCGGCTGGCCCTCGCTACATATTCGTCGCCAGACCCACTGGCTCCAGGTCATCTACAAGTCCATGCTAGGTAAAGCTCCGCCTTATCTCAGTTCACTGGTCACGATGGCAACACCCACCCGTAGCATGCGCTCCAGCAGGTGTATCTCACTGATCATCCCTAAAGCCAACACCTCATTTGGCCGCCTTTCCTTCCAGTTCTCTGCTGCCTGTGACTGGAAGGAATTGCAAAAATCACTGAAGTTGGAGACTTTTATCTCCCTCACCAACTTTAAACATCTGCTATCTGAGCAGCTAACCGATCGCTGCATTTGTGTATAGTCCATCGGTAAATAGCCCACCCAATTTACTTACCTCATCCCCACACTGTTTTTATTTATTTACTTTTCTACTCTTTTGCACAACAGTATTTCTACCTGCACATGACCATCTGATCATTTATCACTCCAGTGTTAATCTGCTAAATTGTAATTATTCGCCTACCTCCTCATGCCTTTTGCACACAATGCATATAGACTATTTTTTTTCCTACTGTGTTATTGACTTGTTTATTGTTTACTCCATGTGTAACTCTGTGTTGTTGTCTGTTCACACTGCTATGCTTTATCTTGGCCAGGTCGCAGTTGTAAATGAGAGCTTGTTCTCAACTAGCCTACCTGGTTAAATAAAGGTGAGATAAAAATATATATTAAAAAAAATCACTGATGAAGGATTTTGATTCCCTGACCTGTCAATGTTTTTAATTTGCTGTTTTATACTCTTGTGAATTCAATGGATTTTACTAGATTACTTGTTGTTTTTCATGTTGTCTGTCTGTATTTTTTTTGTAATGATGTCACGTTCTGACCATAGTTCTTGTGTTATTTGTTTGTTTTAGTTGGTCAGGACGTGAGTTGGGTGGGCAGTCTATGTTTTGTGTTTCTAGGTTGGTTTTCTGTGTTCGGCCTAGTATGGTTCTCAATCAGAGGCAGGTGTCGTTAGTTGTCTCTGATTGAGAATCATACTTAGGTAGCCTGGGTTTGTCACACCCTGACCATAGTTTGCTTTGTATGTTTCTATGTTTTGGTTGGTCAGGGTGTGATCTGAGCATTCTATGTTGGATGTCTTGTTTGTCTATTTCTATGTCTGGCCTGATATGGTTCTCAATCAGAGGCAGGTGTTAGTCATTGTCTCTGATTGGGAACCATATTTAGGTAGCCTGGGTTTCACTGTGTGTTTGTGGGTGATTGTTCCTGTCTCTGTGTTTTGCACCAGATAGGGCTGTTTTTGGTTTTCCACATTTATTGTTTTTGTAGTGTTCGTCTTTTGTTATTAAACATGAATCAAAGAAACCACGCTGGTCCGTCTCTACTTCACCACAAGAGAACCGTTACAGGGTTTCGCTGTTGTTTGGTGGGTGATTGTTTCCGTGTCTATGTTTGTTCGCCACATGGTACTGTTTCGGTTTTGTTCACGTTTATTGATTTGTATTCATTGAGTGTTCAGTTTATGTTTTTAAATAAACAACCATGGACACTTACCACGCCGCATCTTGGTCCGATCCTTGCTACACCTCTTCAGACGAGGAGGAAAACCCTTACAAATGACTTGGTGCTGCCTATCTTGGCCAGGGCGCTCTTGAAAAATAGATTTGAATCTCAATGAGCCCTTCCTGGTTAAATAAAGGTTAAATAAATAAAATAAAATTAAACAGCCGATATTACCATCACCATGACAAAATGTCATGACAAAATCCTAAATCTCTGCAAGTAAGTCTGGGGATTGTTCACCTGGGAAAGTCTACATATAGCTGATCTGTTTCCCAACGATAATGATCAATTATCTTATGCTAGACACATGAACAAAGAAACATTTACAAATTATATAAAAAATACTATAAAGTACATTTTGTAGGTTTTATTTTAGGTTCAGTCTATTGTAATCACACCTATTTGATGAGAAACAAAGCCATGGGGTTAAAGGGATTAGTCCCCCTTATTGTCTTTGTGCTTTAATGTCCTGTTTTGAGGCATATTATGTCAAAATTCCTCAAAAGGCCAGAATCTGTAGGAGACTGTAAGAAAGCGTCATTGGAACATACCCAGGGCTCTGCATGAGGCAAGCAAATCATTACTGCACATGGAATACAAATCCAAAGCCTTGAGCAAAACTGTAGTTTACTAGGTTATGTGGGTAGGGTCACTGTTTTAGTCATAACTTCCTATAACCTCAAGTTCGAGTTAGACATTACATAGTTATAAATAAGAGCAAGCTAAAAGCCTCAGCCTAAATCCCTCCCACATAATATAATATTATCTCCCCCTTGAATGCATTACCTTCAGGCAAAGCTTTTAAAATGGGGTTTGTCCAATCCCTTGTGCATTTTTGCTTTCAGACTAAAAATAATCCATCAATTTGAAACCCATCTAATGGCATCCAGTTAAGAAAGAAGTTTACTTAGTGTGGAATGAAGACTTCTTAGAGAGAGGGAGAGAGAGAGAGAGATTAGTACTGGTTGTATGAGTTCTTAGTATCCAAATATCCAGAGGCATCGTGCACATGCGGGCACAGGGGCTCGTGCACCCTCAAAAGTGTTTTGCTGTTGTTGATTCTCTGTAATAATACTGGCCCAGATATCAATCAAGTTAGAGTAGATATCAATCAAGTTAGAGTAGCTAGCTTGTCTAACTATCTTAGCTGGCATGTCTGCTGGCAAGGTTAGTAGACTTTAGAAAAGCAATCAATAACTGAATGTACTGAATAAGACTCACATTTCTTTCAATATCTTACCCAGGTCTTTTCAGAAATGCACAGAAGCATATTTTGTTTCTTTAAAAAAAACACCAGTCAGGAGGATACAGACAGCTGTAATCTCTTCAGATGCATTCTGTTCCACAGTATGTGAAAGTGATGTACTATGATGCATACACCCCCCCCCCCCCCCCCCCAATAGTAGCAGAGACAGTTTGTGCATTCGTATTGCATGTGTATGAGTGTGTCCCTCCAATTCGCACAACTCAGACGTGCCTCTGTGTGACATGTAGAATAAGAAGCCATCCGTCATGAACATACATTAATTATCATGAATAGTGAAGACAGGTGCCATGGCATATTTGCAATCACATCATATAGTCATCATAACTTAAGTACTCGTACATAAATCTTGTAGCATATGCTTTAGTGGCTATACATCTTCTCAACAACGTTTTAGTATGCTCACCAATTCATATCAAACGGAAAATGACATTTACAAAAATACAATTGTTCAAATAACCAGATGGGTTTCTTTTCCACTCTCTATCCATTGACTTTTTATAAGCTTTATGACCCAGATGTCTAATCAAGACAGATTAGGTTGCCATTAGCGACCATGGACCCTTGAATAACAATCTGTACAATAACTGCCATCAGGAAGCACACAAACCCTTCAAATGAATTAGAGCATACTGATTTGTGTTAATTTAAACTATAAGAAAATACTAATTCTCTCGGGGTGCGAAATAATGGACTGCTTTGCCATTATGGGTTAACAAGCATTTTAATTAAGAAATAAATCAACATGTTAATCAATACTTTAAAATTTCTCATGGAAACGTTGTGAATTGCCACATTGAAATGAGGCAGTGTATAGAACAGTACAGATGTAGGATCTTAATTTGATCACTCTTTTGTTGCTGAAACTGTTCCTGCACAGCAGGAAATGCAAACGTGTAGTGTATTCAAGGTTTAAAAAGGCTTCTAAAGTTGATAATTTCCATTTTAAAATGTCCAAACTTTTTTGCCCAAACGAAAAATGTATCAACCTCTACAAAAAATGTCTATTAATTATAATCCACATAATAATTTACATTTCCTGTTGTTGCAGGATTATTTTTTCTGCTGTAGAAAACTGGTTCCAATAAGATCATTGGGCAGTTATACGGGAGACACTGTCAACCCAATACAACTCACACCGGACACTCTGTGTGGAAACTTTAATCAACTGTGAATAATATCATACATATTAGATTAGCAAGCCCTCTATTGATTATTAAGGCATGTTTCATTCTGGCCTTCAGTAAATGACAACATTCAAATTCATTTTAATTACCCTGAGTATTAGTTTCAGGAGATTGAACAGAAACTTTGTTCTAGTAGGTCACAAAGAGTGGTTATCTCCGAGACAACTCTAATGACTGTAACATATAGCACAGTCAAGGCAGTGATGTTGAAATATCTTACCACAGCTACTCAATCATTCTTTGATAATTAAAGCCCCTCTCATCCCTTGTCTGAGTCGAGTACATGAGAATATCCATTGTGAATGACAATTTGCCCATTTTAATGGCTGTACATACCCTATAAAGTGCCTTGCAAAAGTATTCATCCCACTTGGCATTTTTTCCTATTTTGTTGCATTACAACCTGTGATTTAATTTAAATGGATTTTTATTTGGATGTCATGTTTTATTTTAATTTTATTTTTAATTTCACCTTTATTTAACCAGGTAGGCTAGTTGAGAACACCTTTATTTAACCAGGTAGGCTAGTTGAGAACACCTTTATTTAACCAGGTAGGCTAGTTGAGAACAAGTTCTCATTTGCAACTGCGACCTGGCCAAGATAAAGCATAGCAATTTGACACATACAACAACAGAGTTACACACGGAATAAACAAAACATAGTCAATAATACAGTAGAACAAAATAAAACAAAAAGTCTATATACAGTGAGTGCAAATGAGGTAAGATAAGGGAGTTAAGGCAATAAATAGGCCACGGGGGTGAAGTAATTACAATATAGCAATTAAACACTGGAATGGTAGTTGTGCAGAAGATGAATGTGCAAGTAGAGATACTGGGGTGCAAAGGAGCAAGATAAATAAATAAATACTGTATGGGGATGAGGTAGGTAGATAGATGGGCTGTTTACAGATGGGCTGTGTACAGGTGCAGTGATCTGTGAGTGTAATGGTGCCATGTAATGGACATGCACAAAATAGTCCAAATTGGTGAAGTGAAATAAAAAAAATACTTTCAAAAAATGTAAAAAGATTTACAACAGAAAAGTGGCGCGTGCGTATGTGTTATTTATTACATTGGTACCCCAGGTAATCTTAGGTTTCAGTACATACAGTCGGGAGGAACTACTGAATATAAGAGCAACGTCAACTCACCATCATTACGACCAGGAATATGACTTTCCCGAAGCGGATCCTGTGTTTTGCCCACCACCCAGGACAATGGATCGAATCCCAGCCGGCGAACCAAAACAACGTCACAGTAAAAAGGGGGCAAACGAAGCGGTCTTCTGGTTAGGCTCCGTAGACGGGCACATCGCGCACCGCTCCCGAGCATAATACTTGCCAATGTCCAGTCTCTTGACAACAAGGTTGATGAAATCCGAGCAAGGGTAGCATTCCAGAGAGACATCAGAGACTGTAACGTTCTTTGCTTCACGGAAACATGGCTCACTCGAGAAATGCTATCGGAGTCGGTACAGCCAGATGGTTTCTTCACACATTGTGCCGACAGAAACAAGCATCTTTCTGGTAAGAAGAGGGGGGGGGTATGCCTTATGATTAACGAGACGTGGTGTGATCATAACAACATACAGGAACTGTTCAACGCTGGTCCGACCAATCTGATTCCACGCTTCAAGACTGCTTCGATCACGTGGATTGGAATATTTCCGCATTGCGTCCAACAACAACATTGACGAATACACTAATTCGGTGAGCGAGTTCATTAGCAAGTGCATCGACAATGTCGTACCCACAGCAACTATTAAAACATTCCCAAACTATTAAAACATTGAGGGCAGCATTTGCGCGAAACTGAAAGCGCGAGCCACTGCTTTTAACCAGGGCAAGGTGAAACATGACCGAATACAAACAGTGTAGCTATTCCCTCCGCAAGGCAATCAAACAAGCTAAGCGTCAGTATAGAGACAAAGTAGAGTCGCAATTCAACGGCTCAGACACAAGAGGTATGTGGCAGGGTCTACAGTCAATCACGGAGTACATAAAGAAAACCAGCCCCGTTGCAGACCAGGATGTCTTGCTCCCAGACAGACTAAATAACTTCTTTGCTCGCTTTGAGGACAATATAGTAACACTGACACGGCCCGCTACCAAAACCTGCGGACCCTCCTTCACTGCAGCCGACGTGAGTACAACATTTAAACGTCTTAACCCTCGCAAGGCTCCAGGCCCAGATGGCATCCCCAGCCGCGTCCTCAGAGCATGCGCAGACCAACTGGCTGGTGTGTTTACGGACATATTCAATCAATCCTTATCCCAGTCTGCTGTCCTCACATGCTTCAAGAGGGCCACCATTGTCCCTGTTCCCAAGAAAGCTAAGGTAACTGTGCTAAACAACTACCGCCCCGTAGCACTCACTTCCGTCATCATGAAGTGCTTGAGAGACTAGTCAAGGACCATATCACCTCCAGCCTACCTGACACCCTCCAGCCTACCTACTCCAATTTGCTTACCGCCGCAATAGGTCCACAGACGATGCAATCTCAACCACACTGCACACTGCCCTAACCCATCTGGACAAGAGGAATACCTATGTGAGAATGCTGTTCATCGACTACAGCTCAGCATTTAACACCATAGTACCCTCCAAACTCGTCATCAAGCTCCAGACCCTGGGTCCCGACCCCGCCCTGTGCAACTGGGTACTGGACTTCCTGACGGGCCGCCCCCAGGTGGTGAAGGTAGGTAACAAAATCTCCACCCCGCTGATCCTCAACACTGGGGCCCCACAAGGGTGCGTTCTGAGCCCTCTCCTGTACTCCCTGTTCACCCACGACTGCGTGGCCATGCACGCCTCCAACTCAATCATGAAGTTTGCGGACGACACTACAGTGGTAGGCTTGATTACCAACAACGACGAGACGGCCTACAGGGAGGAGGTGAGGGCCCTCTGAGTGTGGTGTCAGGAAAATAACCTCAACAAAACAAAGGAGATGATCGTGGACTTCAGGAAACAGCAGAGGGAGCACCCCCCTATCCACATCGACGGGACAGTAGTGGAAAGGGTAGAACATTTTAAGTTCCTCAGCGTACACATCACGGAAAACTGAATTGGTCCATCCACACAGACAGCGTGGTGAAGAAGGTGCAGCAGCGCCTCTTCAACCTCAGGAGGCTGAAGAAATTTGGCTTGTCACCAAAAGCACAAACTTTTCCAGATGCACAATCGAGAGCATCCTGTCGGGCTGTATCACCCCCTGGTATGGCAACTGCTCCGCCCACAACCATAAGGCTCTTCAGAGGGTAGTGAGGTCTGCACAACGCATCACCGGGGGCAAACTTCCTGCCTTCCAGGACACCTACACCACCCGATGTCACAGGAAGGCCATAAAGATCATCAAGGACAACAACCACCCGAGCCACTGCCTGTTCACCCCGCTATCATCCAGAAGGCGAGGTCAGTACAGGTGCATCAAAGCTGGGACCGAGAGACTGAAAAACAGCTTCTATCTCAAGACCATCAGACTGTTAAACAGCCACCACTAACATTGATTGGCTGCTGCCAACATACTGACTCAACTCCAGCCACTTTAATAATGGACAATTGATGTAAAAAATGTATCACTAGCCACTTTAAACAATGCCACTTAATATAATGTTTACATATCCTACATTACTCATCTCATATGCATATACTGTACTCTATACCATTTACTGCATCTTGCCATCTTTATGTAATACATGTATCACTAGCCACTTTAAACAATGCCACTTATATATGTTTACATACCCTACATTACTCATCTCATGTGTATATACTGTACTCGATACCATCTACTGCATCTTGCCTATGCCGTTCTGTACCATCACTCATTCACAGATCTTTATGTACATATTCTATATTCCTTTACACTTGTATGTATAAGGTAGTTGTTGTGGAATTGTTAGGTTAGATTACTCATTGGTTATTACTGCATTGTCGGAACTAGAAGCACAAGCATTTCGCTACACTCGCATTAACATCTGCTATCCATGTGTATGTGACAAATACAATTTGATTTGATTTGAAGGAGCTGGAGCAGTTTTGCCTTGAAGAATGGGCAAAAATCCCAGTGGTTAGATGTGCCAAGCTTATTGAGACATACCCCAAGAGACTTGCAGCTGTAATTGCTACAAAACGTAGCTCTACAAAGTATTGACATTGAGGGGTGAATAGTTATGCATGCTCAAGTTTTCCATTTTTTTGTTGTCTTATTTCTTGTTTGTTTCACAATATAAACTATTTTGCATCTTCAAAGTAGTAGGCATGTTGTGTAAATCAAATGATAGACATACCCCCCCAAAATCTATTTTAATTCCAGGTTGTAAGGAAACAAAATAAGAAAAATGCCAAGGGGGGGGGGGGGGGGGGGTGAATGCTTTCGCAAGCCACTGTATGTGTGAACACTGTTCACTCACAAAGGTTGATATGACAAAGTGGCTTTGAGGTTTGCCCTTTCAGATCCTTGTCTGCACACATAACTCACATGTATCTGTCACTATGAATTCCCAACCTGTCATGGTCAACAAGAAATGCGCAGTGTATCTTTTCCTACCAATTAGAATGCTCTGAGGCAAACCAGTTGACTCTTTTCAATACAAATGCTCATTAATGACAGTTTTCCTATGCTATTACATGGTGGAAGCCCTAGATTATCCAATGTAATTATATTAAAAGGAAGAAATTAAGAACTATGGAAAGAAAGAAAAACAAACATTTTCATTTGATTAAATACAATCTTTCCCAATTCTATATTTGCTCTGTCTTGGTCTGATTTGACGTTTACTGAATGCCACTGCCCACTAGTTTCTCTTCCACCTGGCCCCTCAAATAAGACATGCAAAAAGAGTGTGTGTCTATTCTGCTCTATTTGCAGAGAGGTCGGAGATTCTGGAGATGGGGTGGGCCCCTAGGCCCCTGACATTAGGCCCTTTGGGGCTTCATTAAAACTGGGGTTATGGTATTTCAGAACTGCACATGTATACCACCATCCCATGCTAGTGGATGATTTCAGAGAGAGATAGAAGGTAAAAGGAGAGAAGGAATGTGGGATAGGGATTAGAGTGCCTGTAAAAGAGAGAGAAAGAGAGAGAAAGTAAATGAGAGAGAATGAATGCAGGATAGGGATTGCAGTGCCTGTAAAAGAGAAAGAAAGAGAGAAAGTAAATGAGAGAGAAGGTAAAAAAGAGAGAAGGAAGATAGGACAGGGCTCTGATAAAACTCTAAAGCTCTACTCTGACTGTGAATCTGATAAGAGGCTTGAGCATGGGAATGACGCACCATGCAGAAAAGCTTCCTGTTTCTGTGTGTTTGTGAAGGCTTTGTATCAGAGGTCAGAGTTTATAACCATTCATGTCTGTCAATGTTGGTGTAGGTGTGTTCTTCTTAGAGTATACTAATGGTCATAAAGTTTTCACATTGCCCTCATGGAAAAGACACATGAATTTCACATGTGAACACGATGCTATATCCATAAAATAATTACATGGTTGTAGATGTGAATTTATTCAATGGATGCATTGCATCTTTTATCAACAGAGTTGGCTGACCAAGACAAGAGATTAATCTGAAAAACAAGATGAGCCCCACATTAGATTCATTTTAATTTAACCTTTATTTAACTAGGCAAGACAGTTAAGAACAAATTCCTATTTACAATTAGTGGCTAGGAACAGTGGGTTAACTACCTTGTTAAGGGGCAGAACAACAGATTTTTACCTTGTCAGCTCGGGGATTGGATCTAGCAACCTTTCGGTTACTGGATCAATGCTTTAACCACTAGGCTACCTGCCACCCCGATTCCAGCATTACCACACAGGATTTACCTGGTTCAATAAACTTATGCTGTTGCAATGATTCTCTGGAGTGAAAGAACAGAGTTAAAATTAGGACATCTCCCCTTTCAGACATTCTCCAGGGAAAGCCCTTCCCCAGTATGACTGTGACAGACTGTTTCCCCTATTGACAAATACATACTGAGAACACATTTATAATACTTTAGTGCTGTAGACCCAAAAGTGCAAATCCCGCCATATCTGAAACTATAGGCTACGCTTTAGCAGACACTCAAAGTATTTGAAAGAAAAGTACTATTTGAACCCAGGTTTTCTCAGAAGGCCTATAGTATCATTGTCTTTGCTCTGTGTTCCCAACTGATGTTCCCAACTTCCTAATGAGAAGCGTTTCACTAGTGCTTGACTTGGACTGAAATAAGTTCCGGTACTCATTTTGGGTGCCGATACTGTTTACATTTAGATGCTGGAGCTCCACAATACTAATATTCTATAAGAATGACATGAACAGTAGAACATTTGAGGTGCCAGTACTCAGCTCCAGTGAGCTCCTGCCAAAGTCAAGTACGTTTCACCCAGTAGCCCCAGAAGGAAAGAGAACCCTAAAGGCACACCATTTTTTATTGGTAAGATAAACAAACTAAGGGATGACATGCCAGCAACAAACGCTGATACTACACATTCAAGTATATCTGACCAAATTATGAAAGACAAGAATTGTACTTTTGAATTCCGTAAAGTCAGTGTGGAAGAGGTGATAAAACTATTATTGTCTATCAACAATGACAAGCCACTGAGGTCTGACAATCTGGATGGAAAATTACTGAGGATAATAGCGGACAATATTGCCACTCCTATTTGCCACATATTTAATCTAAGCCTACTAGAAAGTGTGTG
Source organism: Oncorhynchus nerka (assembly GCF_034236695.1). Lineage (NCBI taxonomy): Eukaryota > Metazoa > Chordata > Actinopteri > Salmoniformes > Salmonidae > Oncorhynchus > Oncorhynchus nerka. The sequence goes on along the minus strand of NC_088401.1, from coordinate 21,370,777 downwards.
CCCTCAGGCCTGGCGTGAAGCTAAAGACATTCCGCTACCCAAGAACAGTAAAGCCTCCTTTACTGGCTCAAATAGCCGACCGATCAGTCTGTCACCAACCCTTAGTAAACTTCTGGAAAAAAATTGTGGTTGACCAGATACAATGCTATTTCACAGTAAAATAATTGACAACAGACTTTCAGCATGCATATAGGGAATGTCATGACGTTGGCCTGGGGGTAGGTTTATGACAGTCATAAATACCTCTTCCCCCCTTTTCCCTCTCTCTACCCTACTGATGTTACATTTGCAAAACCCTTGGTTAACATAGAGATTCTGGGAACATCAGAAGGTGGGGGGGAAATGAACTATATTCTGGTAATCCGACCAATTGAACATATGCGGTGGTACTTAATGAATATGATGTCAGTTCGGTTGTCATCTGAGACATTCTCATCAATGATAAGATGACATAAACTCTACAGTGGAAAGTCTACACATCAGAGTTATCGGATTCACATGGAATTGTTGTTCAATTTTAAATGTTTGAATATGAAATTATTCGTGATGGGATGAAATGTGATTTTAGCTTCTAAAATGTGAGATTTGGGTTTTTATAAGACAGGGCTCTGCTCAATCAGTGGCAAACACGCCCTCCTCTCCCTTCCTATATAAGCCCTTGACGACAATATAACCTCCTGTTCCGAGGACGTGAGGATGACGGTCCGATGTCAGAATGGTTCAGATACTAAACTACAGAACGAAGCCAACATCAGCGTCAGCTTTGGTTGCGAATGGTATGAACTTTGAACTCTTATTCACTACAGAAGTGATACCTCCTAGCCGTTGAGTTAGCAACAGCCGCTGCAAACGAGGGTTAGGAAGGAACAGACAGAGTATCCCATCTACCACACAACGATGTTACTACAATGTATCCAATTGACAACCAGAGACATTCTTCAAAGGACAAAGGACTCGGTTGGACAACACAGCCTTCCATCTACCACCAACCTACAGAAGCACAGCTCAGAGTAAATATTTATTGCATTTTCCTTTTCCAAATGGGCGGTAATTGTAATCAAGTTATGATCAAGTTGTGATTTAATTATGTGTATGTGTAATTCTGTGTGATTAGTTAGGTATTTAGTAAATAAATAATTAAACCCAATTTCGTATTGCTGATTCAACTTGTTAGCCAGGGTTCGTGCAGATAACTAAGAATTTTACAACTTTCAGATGAGACTGAATTAAGATGACGATTAATATTGACTGCTATTGTAAAATATTACTAGGTCTTTAAGAATTTATTCGGAAGATAACAGCTCTATAAATATTATTTTGTGGTGCCCCACTCTCTAGTTAATTACATTTACATGATTAGCTCAATCAGGTAATACTAATTACGGAGAAATTATTTTATAGAATAGCATGTCATATCACTTAATCCGGCATAGCCAAAAGAAGAGTTAATTGTCTAACAAAACATAGAGGGTGTTCTTTAATGGAAGCCTCTCAAACATAATCCAGGTAGAAGCAGGAATTCCCCAGGGTAGCAGTTTAGGCCCCATGCTTTTTTCAGTCTTTACTAACGACATGCCACTGGCTTTGAGTAAGGCCAGTGTGTCTATGTATCCGGATGACTCAACACTATACACGTCAACTACTACAGCATCTGAAAAGAGTGACACACTTAACAAAGCCGACCAATCAGTCTGTTACAAATATGATGGCGCCAATGGAGATGGCAACATCACGACTAGCTCTTAAGCAACTCTGCAGTATTTAGTTTATGTACTATTTTTTACATCATTAGCTCAGGAATTGTTTTATGTCATTACATACAGTCGGGAAGAACTATTGGATATTAGAGAGGCGGTAACTCACCAGAACTTCCAGCATTGCGACCAGGATTACGACTTCCCTGGAGTGGATCCTTTGTTTGCTCCCCCCCAAAAGCAATCAAACTTATTCCAGTGGCGGAACCAAAACAAGGCCGGTGAAGGAGAGGTACTCGAGGCGGTCTTCTGGTCCGACTCAGGAAGCGTGCACACCACCCACCGCTCCCGAGTATTTTACTCGCTAATGTCCAATCTCTGGATAAAAAAATTGATGAGCTCAAGGAGAGTTTCTTTTCAGAGGGACACCAGGGATTTTAACATACTCTGCTTCACAGGAACATGGTTCTCTCAAGATAAACTGTCTGACTCTGTAACGCCAGTTGGGTTCTCAGTACATTACACCGACAGGAACAAACATCTCTCCGGGAAGCAAACGGGTGGAGGTATATGGTGTAACTGTGATAACATACAGGAACAAGTCCTTCTGTTCACCCGACCTAGAATATCTCACAATTAAATGCCGACCGTACTATCTCCCGAAATAATTTGTGTCAATAATAGTCACAGCGGTATATATCCCCCCCCCAAGCAGATACCACGACAGCCCTCAAAGAACTTCACTGGACTTTATGCAAACTGGAAACCACATATCCTGAGGCTGCATTTATTGTAGCTGGGGATTTTAACAAAACAGATTTGAGGAAAAGGCTCCTGAAATTCAATCAGCATATTGATTGCTGTAGTCGCACTTCTAAAACCCTCGGCCATTGCTATACTATCTTCCAGAATGCATATAAGGCCCTCTCCCACCCTCCATTCAGCAAATTGGACCATGATTCCATCTTGCTCCTCCCCTACCTATAGGCAGCAACTCAAACAGGATGCACCCGTGGTGAGGACTAGTCAACACTGGTCTGACGATTCAGAATCCATGCTTCAAGAATGTTTTGATCACGCGGACTGGGATATGTTCAGAGTTGCTTCAGAAAATAATATTGACACATATACCGATACGGTGAATTTATCAGGAAGTGCATAGGAGATGTTGTACCCACTGTGACAATTAAAACATACTCCAACCAGAAACCGTGGATAGATGGGAGCATTCGCACAAAACTGAAAGCGCGAACCACCGGATTTAACCAAGGCAAGAAGACTGGGAATATGGAATAATACAAACAGCGAAGTTATTCACTCCGCAAAGCAATCAAGCAGGCTAAACGTCGGTATAGGGACAAAGTTGAGTCCCAGTTCAGATATGGCTCAGACACGAGACATACTGTATCTGGCAGGGTCTACAGATAATCACGGATTATAAAAGGAAAACCAGCCACGTCGCGGACACCGACGTCTTGCTTCCGGACAGGCTGAATACCTTCTTCACTCGCTTTGAGGATAATACAGTGCCACCGACACGGTCCGCTACCAAGGACTGTGAGCTCTCCTTTGTGGCCGACGTGAGTAAGACATTTAAGCGTGTTAACCCTCGCAAGGCTGCCGGCCCAGATGGTATCCCTAGCCGCATCCTCAGAGCACGCGCAGAACAGCTATATATTAAATCTCTCCCTATCCAAGGCTGTTGTCTCCACATGCTTCAAGACAGCCACCATTGTCCCTGTACCTAAGAAAGCAAAGGTAATTGAACTTAATGACTATCTTCCGGTCGCACTCACCTCTGTTATCATGAAGTGCTTTGAGTAACTAGTCAAGGATAATATCACCTCCACCTTACCTGCCACGCTAGAACCTCTTCAATTTGCTTACCACCCCAATAGATCCACAGACGATGCAATTGACACCACACTGCACACTGCCCTATGCCATCTGGACAAAAATAATACATATGTAAGAATGCTGTTCATTGACTATAGCTGAGCATTCAACACCATATAGTACCTTCCAAGCTCATCATCATGCTCGAGGCCCTGGGTCTGAACCAAGCCCTGTGCAACTGGGTCCTAGACTTTCTGACTGGTCGCCCTCAGGTGGTGAAAGTAGGAAACAACACAACCTCCTCGCTGATCCTCAACACTGGGGCTCCACATGCATGCATGCTCAGTCCCCTCCTCTACTCCCTGTTCACCCATGACTGTGTGGCCAAGCATGCCTCCAACTCAATCATCAAGTTTGCAGACGGTACAACAGTAGTAGGCTTGATTACCAACAATGACAAGACAGCCTACAGGGAGGAGGTGAGGGTTCTGGGAGTGTGGTGCCAGGAAAATAACCTTTCACTCAATGTCAACAAAACTAAGGAGATGATTGTGAACTTCAGGAAACAGCCGAGGGAGCACCCCCCTATCCACATTGATGGGACCGCAGTGGAGAAGGTGGAAAGCTTCAAGTTCCTTGGTGTACACATCATTGACAAACTGAAATGGTCCACCCACACAGACAGTGTGGGGAAGAAGGCGCAACAGCGCCTCTTCAACCTCAGGAGGCAAAACAAAATAGTCTTAACACCTAAAACCCTCAAACTTTTACAGATGCACAATTGAGAGCATCCTGTCAGGCTGTATCCCCGCCTGGTACTGCAACTGCACCTTCCACAACTGCAAAGCTCTCCAGATGGTGGTGTGGTCTGCCCAACGCATTACCGGGGGCAAACCTCCCGCCCTCCTGGACACCTACAGCATCTCAATGCAATAGGAAGGCTGTATCCCTGCGATAGGAAGGCCAAAAAGATAATCAAGGACATCAAACACATGAGCCTGTTCACACCGCTATCATCCAGAAGGCAATGTCAGTAAAGGTGCATCAAAGCTGGGACTGAGAGACTGATTATCAGCATCAATCTCAAGGCCATCAGACTGCTAAATAGCCATCACTAGCATATCAGGGGTGGCTGCCTACTGACATACAGTTGAAGTTGGAAGTTTACATACACTTCGGTTGGAATCATTAAAACTCGTTTTTCAACCACTCCATAAATGTCTTGTTAACAAACTATAGTTTTGTCAAGTTGGTTAGGACATCTACTTTGTGCATGACACAAGTCATTTTTCGAACAATTGTTTACAGACAGATTATTTCACTTATAATTCACTGTATCACAATTCCAGTGGGTCAGAAGTTTACATACACCAAGTTGACTGTGCCTTTAAACAGCTTGGAAAATTCCAGAAAATGTCATGGCTTTAGAACCTTCTGGCCTGACGTATGTCAAGGCCTATATTCAAACTCACTGCCTCTTCGCTTGACATCATGGGAAAATCAAAAGAAAACAGCCAAGACCTCAGAAGGAATATTGTACTCCTCCACAAGTCTGGTACATCCTTGGGAACAATTTCCAAACACCTGAAGGTACCACGTTCATCTGTACAAACAATAGTACGCAAGTATAAACATCATGGGACCACGCAGCTGTCATACTGCTCAGGAAGGAGACACGTTCTGTCTCCTAGAGATGAACGTACTCTGGTGCGAAAAGTGCAAATCAATCCCAGAACAACAGCAAAGGACATTGTGAAGATGCTGGAGGAAACAGGTACAAAAGTATCTATATCCACAGTAAAACAAGCTCTATATCGACATATATATATATCGTACTTTTTGGAGAAATGTCCTCTGGTCTGATGAAACAAAAATATAACTATTTGGTCATAATGACCATCGTTATGATTGGAGGAAATTGGGGAGGCTTGCAAGCCAAAGAATACCATCCCAACTGCGAAGCACGGGGTGGCAGCATCATGTTGTGGGGGTGCTTTGCTGCAGGAGGGACTGGTGCACTTCACAAAATAGATAGCATCATGAGGTAATAAAATTATGTGGATATATTAAAGCAACATCTCAAGACATCAGTCAGGAAGTTAAAACTTGGTCGCAAATGGGTCTTCCAAATGGACAATGACCCCAAGCATACTTCCAAAGTTGTGGCAAAATGGCTTAAGGACAACAAAGTCAAGGTATTGGAGTGGCCATCACAAAGCCTCAGTTACACCAGCTTTGTCAGGAGGAATGGGCCAAAGTTCACCCAATTTATTGTGGAAAGCTTGTGGAAGGCTACCAGAAATGTTTTGAAATAAATAATTATCTCTACTATTATTCTGACATTTCACATTCTTAAAATAAAGTGGTGATCCTAACTGACCTAAGACAGAGGATTTTTACTAGGAATAAATGTCAGGAATTGTGAAAAACTGAGTTTAGATGTATTTGGCTAAGGTGTATGTAAACTTCAGACTTCACCTGTAAATTAGGAATCAGTGGCCACTTTTAGAAATGGATCACTAGCCACTTTAATAATATTCCATGTCTAGCATTACTCATCTCATATGTATAAACCTCACTCCACACTACTCTACATTGTATTAGTCACTTTTAAATTGGGGTTACATATTGCATCACTCATTTCATATGTATATACTCTATTGTATTCTAGACTACACCAATGACTGTGAAACAGACATCTCCAGCACATCAGAGGCTGCTGCCTATAGACATAGATTAGGAATCTCTGGCCACCTTAAAACCTGTTGGGGCTAGGGGGCACAAGGAGTTCCCTAAAGGGAACACCCCCTCCCATTCAGCTGAAAAAAATATTATTTAGAAATATTTAACTTTCACACATTAACAAGTCCAATACAGCAAATGAAAGATAAACACCTTGTTAATCTACCCATCGTGTCCGATTTAATGTTTTACAGCTAAAACAGAACATATATTTATGTTAGATGACCACCAAATTCAAAAACACACACAGCAATTTTTCACAGTCACAAAAGCATAAATATAGATCAAATGAATCACTAACCTTTGATCATCTCCATCAGATGACACTCATGGGACATCATGTTATACATGTATTGTGTGTTATGTTCGATAATGTGCATATATATATATATATACAAAAATTCTCAGTTTACATTGGCGCGTTACGTGCAGTAATGTTTTGATTCCAAAACATCCGGTGATTTTGCAGAAATACTCAAAATAAACATTGATAAAAGATGCAAGTGTTATTCACAGAATTAAAGATAAACGTATCCTCCATGCAACCACTGTGTCAGATTTTTTTTTTACTTTACAGAAAAATAATAATCTAGAAACAGTGCTCAGAACCCAAAGAAATAGCCACCATTTTGGCGTCAACAGAAGCTACAACAAACACTATAAATATTCACTTACCTTTGAATATCTTCATCAGAAGGCAGTTCCAGGAATCCCAGTTTGACAATAAATGACTGATTTGTTCCATAAAGGTCCATAAAGCCCACCATTTAGCCACTTGTTGTTAGCTTTTTCAGCCCAGCATTCAATCCTCAAAAAGCACGAGCAATTCCTCCAGACAAAAACTCAAAAAGTTCCGTTACAGGTTGTAGAAACAAGTCAAATGATGTATGCAATCCATATTTAGCATGTTTTAAACATTAATCAGCAATAAGGTTCCAACCGGAGAATTTCATTGTCTGAAGAAACGCATTGGAACGCAAGAACACTCTCTCGTGACCTCGAGCGCAATGAGACCGAGGCTTTCAGCCAGACCACACACTCAAAGAGCTATTATGAGCCCCACCTTTATAGTAGAATCATACAACCAGAATCTAAAGACGGTGACATCTTGTGGAAGCCCTAGGAAGTGCATGCTCCATATCTAAGATGGACAACAAATGGCACTGTTTTCAAAATTGAGTTCTCACTTCCTGTTTGGATTTCTTCTCAGGTTTTTGTCTGCCATATGAGTTCCGTTATACTCACAGACATAATTCAAACAGTTTTAGAAACTTCAGAGTGTTTTCTATCCACCAGTAATAATAATATGCATATATTCCCATCTGGGAAAGAGTAGGAGGCAGTTTACTCTGGGCACGCCTTTCATCCAAAAGTGAAAATGCTGCCCCCTAGCCCCAACAGGTTTTAAGGAAATGAAACACTAGCTACTTTAATGTCACCGTATCTTGCATTACCCATCTCATATGTATATACTGTACTCCATACTATGCCACTGTATCTTAGTCCAATGCTGCTCTGACATATATGTATATACTGTATATTCTTAATCCATTCATTACTTAGATTTACGTGTATTTTGGGTATATGTTGTTAAACTGTTAGATATTACTTGTTAGATATTAGGGCACTGTCAGAGCTAGAAGCACAAGCATTTCGCTACACCCGCAATAACATCTGCTAAACACGTGTATGTGACAAATAAAATTTGATTTGATTTGAAAAAGGAGCTGCAGTTAGCAAGGAATAAGTTAGTCCTAAATATTTCCAAAACTAAAAGCATTGTATTTGGGACAAATCATTCACTAAACCCTAAACCTCAATTACGTCTCGGAATGAATAATGTGGAAATTGAGCAAGTTGAGGTAACTGTCATGGTCAAAACATATAGATACAACAGTAGCTAAAATGGGGAGAAGTCTGTCCATGATAAAGCGCTGCTCTGCCTTCTTAACTACACTATCAACAAGGCAGGTCCTACAAGCGCAGGTTTAGTTGCACCTGGACTACTGTTCAGTCGTGTGGTCAGGTGCCACAAAGACGGACTTGGGAAAATTGCAGTTGGCTCAGAACAGGGCAGCACGTCTTGCCCTTAAAAGTACACAGAGAGCTTACATTAATGACATGCATGTCAATCTCTCATGGCTCAAAGTGGAAGAGAGATTAACTTCCTCATTACTTGTTTTTGTAAGAGGTGTTGACAAGCTGAAGGTACCGAGCTGTCTGTTTAAAATACTTGCACACAGTTCGGACACCCATACATACCCCCACAAGACATGCCATCAGAGGTCTCTTCAAAGTCCCTAAGTCCAGAACAGACTATGGGAGGTGCACAGTACTACATAGAGCCATGACTACATGGAACTCTATTCTACATCAGGTAACTGATGCAAGCAGTAGAATCAGATTTAAAAAGCAGGTAAAAATACACCTTATGGAACAGCGGGGACTGTGGAGAAACACAAACATAGGCACAGACACATTCATACAAACACATGATAACATACGCACTATACACACACGTACACAAGGATTTTGCATTGTAGATATGTGGTAGTGGAGTATGGGCCTGAGGGCACACACTTAGCGTGTTGTGAATTATGTTATGAATGTAATGTAATGTTTTTGAAATTATATAACTGCCTTAATTTTTCCAGACCCCAGGAAGAGTAGCTGCTGCATTGGCAGCAACTAATGGGGATCCATAATAAATACAAATATAAATACAAATATGATTAAGCAACACCATCTGTCCCTTTCGCAGTCCCTCTCTCTCATGTTGAATGTCAATGGAGCACTTTATGGCACCTTGTTCAAGGTCATTGCATCGGTTCACTCCCGATTTGATCTACTTCAAAGTCTGTCTGTCTCTGTCACTTTGATTTGGCACAAGTTTACAACACGTTGGCAACTGTCTGTGTAAAACCGATTGGGTCTCATTTTCAAGAGTCTCATCTGAAATGTAGCAAAGGCAATTCAAAGGTTATGTCCACCTTTGTTCTTGGAACCTTCCATCAGAAACCAAAGATTGACAAAAGGTGTCCTTTAAATGATCCCCACACAGATTTGAAGTCATGCCTCGGGGGTCAGTCAGTCCCGAGGTATTCAATGAAGAGTGATGAGATTTCAGAGTTTAAAGAGATTCTCTGGTACTTTTGTATACCATTATCCAGTAGTTCTGAAAGTAGCGCTCACGAGCCAAAGGTGGTCCCCGACAATTGCTACTACTTCGCTTATGTGCACCATGTCATTGCTGGCTCACACTTTGCTGTGTGAGCATCTTGCTAGCTGTCACACAAATGGTGACGGGCTGAAGCTCATTGGCTAAAACTTAAATTGCTAGAGGGCTGGCCCACGTGGGGGAAAATCTAGGGAAAATGGTGCAGAACAGCTTCCAGTAAACAGTAGCTTTCAAACTAGGGATTTGTTTTGCTAATTGAGGTAAGACAGTAATTCTGCTCATAGATTATGCATGTATGACACATCCAGCCCAATGTGGGAGGTTTAACAAATACTTACATGTTAGAGCCTCACTGTGTGAAAGTTGTTAATTACTGTTAACTGTAGAGTAGTAGAATGGTGGCAGGTAATCCAATAAGCCATTTATGAGCATGTCCGCTTTAAAAAGGTTAGTATTAGGTGTTAGCCTGCAGGTAGCCTAGCGGTTAAGAGCATTGGGCCAGTAACCGAAAGGTTGCTGATTGAAATCCCCGAGCCGACTAGATGAAAAATCTGTTGATGTGCCCTTCAGCAAGGCACTTAACCCTAAAATGCTCTGGGTAAGAGTGTCTACTAAATTGTAAAAATGAAACTCAGAGAAGCATCCTCTAAAAGGGGTGGGATCAAGCCCCACATTGTAGAGTGGTTAGTGTTCTGTTAAGCATCCTGTTGATGTTTCACTGTAACATCATGATAGTGTGACAAACCTCTGACCCTCCCAAAGTCCTTCTCTAGTTTGACCTCTGACCCTCCCAATTGTCTTCTCTAATTTGACCTATGACCTTCTCAATGTCCTTCTCTAGTTTGACCTGTGTCCCTCCCAATGTCCTTCCCTACTTCGACCTCTGACCCTCCCAACGTCCTTCTCTAGTTCGACCTCTGACGCTCTCAATGTCCTTCTCTAGTTTGACCTCTGACCATTTCAATGTCCATATCTAGTTCAACCTCTGACCCTTTCAATGTCCTTCTCTAGTTCGACATCTGACCCCCCCCCCCCCAATGTCCTTCTCTAGCTTGTGCCATATGGCCTGTTACATTTCTCACTTTTGCCAAATGTCACACAGACAGAGCCAATTCTCCAAGGAGCTTACTTCTGGCCTGTTTTTGGTCATGTGCCCACTCTGTGTGTGTGTCTCTCTGTCTATTGCTCTCTCTCTCTGTCTCACTCACGACAGAGAGCGAGAGAGAGCGAGAGAGAGAGAGACAGAGACAGAGAGAGAGAAATAACATTTGTTGTTTTGTGTTTGTGTGTGTGTGTGTGTGTGTGCGTTCATGAGTGTACATGTATCTGTTCGTGAGATGGAAGACCCTGAAGTAATATACAAGATCGTCTTGTTCTGAAGCCTCAATTCCCTCCTCCCCCATGCAAATAATGTTCTTCCTTCACTGAGGTGTATCCCATGGTGAGGTTAGATTTCATAGTGAGAGTAGAGCCCTCAACAAATGTTTTTCGTGGGGAATGTTTACAATCTCACTATACCATGTTGTGATAGTGTCGGAGGATAGATATACCCTTGGTAGATAGAACAGAAACAAGCATCTGTAGATCCAAGGCCTTCGGTTATGATGCCTCAACAATCCCCATCATCTGAAGAGTATTGTAATGGTTGACGTCGTTTTGGGACTTGAAATACGAGCGGCATCTAGCCATAAGGTAAAAAAACTGGATAATAGTTGTAAAATAATATTTCTTCACATATATGCCTTGGGAGAGATTCTGAGTTTGGAGCATAGTGGCTTTGATCCACTTGGTGGAACAGTAGGAGAACATTTGTCTACAGAATCACATACTGCAAGTAGATTCTACACACCAATATACATTTGCATATCATTAAAGTTCAATTTTATTTCCTTACAGTATGTGATGCTTTCGACAAATATGTTGCCGTACCCTTCTACCGATGATTAAACATAATCATATCAACAACAACAAGAGAAGACTCAAAACCATATGTGATGAAAGCAGTGACTGTTTAACATTTCAAAACATTCCAGGACACCATATCCTATTGCTGACAACTCTGCATACAATTCCCAAGGACCTTGGCGTGACAGCTTTTCAATCTCACTCTGTACATGTTACAGTAGAAAAAGCAATATGGCGCTACAGCAAGACATTTCCATAAACTGGTTGTGTTTTGCTTGCAGGGTTTAACAGACTGTGCAAGACAGACAGGGAGAAATGGATTAATAATTGCAGTAGACTGTATTACTTTATATAGATTAGCATTGATATTAATTCACCATTCAGCAAGGAGAATCCTTTGTAACAGAGACATAGTAACAGAATGGAGCTTGTACTGCACGTATGAAATCACTCCAATGGGTCCTTGGGTACGACTCAAAAAGGGATAAAGGTATGAGAGAAAGGATGACGTTAAAGAGACTGCGCAAGTATTTTAAAAAACACGGACAACGTTTTTCTGTTCACTGAACTGTTCACTGAAGTCTAGCTGGCCCCAAAGGATACTTTTTGCTTGGTTAAACTAAGTATAGCCATTCAATTAACAAAGTACTTATTGTGGTCCAGGAGCTTGAATACGTTTTTAATATACATTTGAGTTTTATTTATTTGAATATCATTAATGTTATTGGAGTATGATCACATTTTAAATTAGGACATAGTACCACAGAAATATTGAAATGTTAATGTGGTTGTGATTTTTAATATTTCCCCAATGCTGTTTGCGTATAAAAGCTGGGATGCCCTCAAGACCTTGCCATCGGGTACCATTTTAATTTAGCTTTTGCCAACAAATAAATTGGATATTGTGTCTTATGCGCTTTCATGAATAATACATGTTAGGGAGGTATGTGGATGTTAAATACAAACAGAACATGTGGAGTCAGGTGAAAGCATCTCACTGTGCAAAAACTGGTTGAATCAATGTTGCGTTCACATCATCTTAACACAAAAAAAATCTATGTGGTGATGTTGAATCAATGTGGAAAACTAATTGGATTTGCAAAAAGTCATAAACGTAAGGGAATTTGGTCAACTTTGAACCTCTATCACAAATTTAGCTGACAATTCAACCAAATATAAATCAAAACTAGACGTTGAAATTATGCCTGTGCACAGTGGGTTGCTACATAGAGAGACAACATGTTATACTGTAAGTCTGCCTGGAATGGCATCAGGGTAGGGTTTGCATTTTTTAAACTTTTTTATTAGTTCCAATGCATCAGGCAAGTTCAATCAAGCAGAACTAAAGTACTGTATTCAAAATGATTTAATATGAACCCAAGTCGCAAATTCATAAAGATTTCATAAAATAGATCCTATAACTTGTCTTCAGAATGCATCACACTGCTATTGTGAGAGTTTCAGAATGAAATATCTAGATTCCTGTGGCGGGCCGGGCACAGTGAGCGCTAACCAATTTCTCCCTCTGGGCGCGAACCCAGAGTCTCTGGTGGCACAGCTAGCGCTGCAACACAGTGCCCTTAAGCACTGTACCACCCAGGAGGCCCCATCGATGCACTTATTGCTGAAGCCAGTGACTTTTGTGGTGTACTCCTCAACGCCATCAGAAGAATCCCAGAACATGTTCCAGTCTGTGCTAGCGAAACAGTCCTGTATCTTAGCATCTGCTTCATCTGACCACTTTCTTATTGACCAAGTCACTGGTGCTTCCTGCTTTAGTTTTTGCTTTTAAGCAGGAATCAGGATGATAGAATCATGGTCAGATTTGCCAAATGGAGGGCGAAGGAGAGCTTTGTACGTGTCTCTGTGTGTGGTCTAGAGTTTTTTTCCCTCTCGTTGCACATTTAACATGCTGATAGAAATTATGTAAAACTGAGTTTTCCTGCATTAAAGTCCCCGGCCACTAGGATTGCCGCACTCTGGATGAGCTTTTTCCTGTTTGCTTTTGGCCATATACAGCTCATTGAGTGCGGTCTTAGTGCCAGCATCGGTCTGCGGTGATATATAGACAGCTACGAAAAATATACGTGTAAACTATCTTGGTAAAGAGTGTGGTCTACAGCTTATCATGAGACACTCTACCTCAGGCAAGCAAAACCTTGAGATTTCCTTTGATTTCGTGCACCAGCGGTTGTTTACAAATATGCATAGGCCGCCTCCCCTTGTCTTACCAGAGGCCGCTATTCTATCCTGATGAAAAAGCTTTAAACCCTCCAGCTGTATGTTAATCATTTCGTGAAACATAATATATTACAGTTTTTAATGTCCCATTGGTAGGATATACATGCTCGTGGTTCGTCTATTTTGTTATCGTTTGATTGTAAATTGGCTAAGAGGACCGATGGTAAAGGTACATTACCCTCTCAGTGACAGATCCTTACAAGGCACCCGGACCATCGTCCACGATATCTCCGTCTTTTCCTCCTGCGAATGACGGGGATAAGGGCCTTGTCGGGTGTCTGGAGTAAATCCTTCCCATCTTCCCATCTGACTCGTTGAAGAAAAATAATTTCCCCCAGTACGGGGTGTGTAATCGCTGCCCTGGTATCAAGAAGCTCTTTTAGGTCATAAGACACGGTGGCAGAAACATTATGTACAAAATAAGCTACAAATAACGCGAAAAAACATACACAATTGTAACTTCTTCCAATTCACACTCTCAAACACGTAGATCCCCTGAACGCAGCTCACTTTCCAGACCCCACTCTCAAACACATAGATACCCTGAACGCAGCGCACTCTCCAGATCCCAATCACCTGAATTCTGATCACCTGTTCACACACCTGTATGTCAGTATCACACACTATTTAGTTTAGTTCTTTGCACCCCGTCATTGTGAGGTATTGTTTGTTTTGTGACACACTTCCATTCGGAGCTCTGTTTTTCCCCGTAATTTAATCCTCACGTGTATGATAGTTTTTTGTCTGCCTCACTAACGACGGCTTTTGCCTATTCCCTGCCTGTACTTTAGCCTATTGGATTTCCTGTTATCAACCTATGGCCTGATCTCCCGGACGATGTTACTAGCCTTTTCCTTGCCTATACTGTTGCCTTTTTGGACCCCTGTGTATGACCTTCTGCCTGCCCGTGGTCCCAGCTACCTGCCTCCTCCTGTGGTCCTTTATAATAAACACCTGCTGCGCCCTGCGCTTGAAACCAGCTCTCTGTCTCCCATCATGTTCAATTACAACAATAGCACAACGATCTGAGAGACAAGGCAAGAAGGTCCTTCTATGCATAGAATTCATCCTGACCGTTGTGCAGGTCTGATCCGCAACTACAGAAAACGTTTGGTTGAGGTTATTTCTGCCAAAGGAGGGTCAATCAGTTATTAAAACTTTTTTCTCCACTTCCTGTCTGAATGACGTGCCCAAAGTAAACTGCCTGTAGCTCAGGCCCTGAAGCCAGGATATGCATATAATTGGTACCATTGGAATGAAAACACTTTGAGGTTTGTAGAAATTGTAAAATAATATAGGAGAATATAACACAAAAGATATGGTAGGAGAAAATCCAAAGAAAAACCAACCATCATTTTTGTTTTCAGAGAGACCATCCTCTTAGAAATGCAAGAGAAAGGTAGTATTGAAAATGAGCTCCCTGGATGCAATTCCTATGGCTTCTACATGGTGTCAGCAGTCTATTCTCAAGGTTTCAGGCTTGTAACTTCAAAAACGAATAAGAAATATCAGTATTAGTAGAGGGACACAGTCTTGAAAATGTGTGTTTGCGCGCGCCATGAACACATTACGCACCTGCGAAAATCGGTTTCCTATTGAGCATTCTTCTTTCTGAAATAAATATTATAGTTTGATTACATTTTAGGGTATCTGAGGAGTAAATAGAAACGTATTTTGACTTGTTGAAACAAAGGTTAGGGGTATATTTTCGGATTCCTTTCTCTGCAAGTTGAACGGGTGGATTACTCAAATCGATGGCGCAAACTAAACAGACCTTTTGGGATATAAAGAAGGATGACACTACATGTTATAACTGGGACCCTTTGGATGACAAATCAGAGGAAGATTATCAAAAAGTAAGTGAATATTTAATCGTTATATGTGAATGTATGAAACCTGTGCCGGTGGAAAAACATTTTGATGTGGGGTGCCGTCCTCAAACAATCGCATGGCATGTTTTCGCTGTGATAGCTACAGTAAATTGGACAGTTGTGGTGGATGAATCAGAATTAGTTGGGTAACATAAGTAATTAAGATGTCATATCCGCATAATATTCTTATGTGATATACTTTTTATTAGAATGTATTTCTAATAGACTCTAGTGTTGGCAGTTGCATGTCTTCCCTCAGCTGGGGCGCAGTCACTTGGGGCCCAGAGAGGGGAGAGGTCAGTCTTGTCTTTTACATGTCTCTGGTGCTATGCAGAATATCAGAAAGGGAAGAGGACAGGATGGAACATTGTCTTCATATGTGAATGTATCTGTTAAACCATGTGAAGGGATGGCGTGATTAAGGGGGAACCAATTACTTGTCTCCACAATGTCTGTGCGCAAGTCACTCCCTCCTTTGGCCTTGGGGGGAGGTGTATGGCAGTGTCTGGAACCATTGTATGTCCTCTCTGATGTTGCACTTATCCTGGGATAGTGTATGACCTAGAGGCTCACTCCCCTCAGTGAGCTTGTCCAGAAGTGGGGTCAAGAGGGAGTTTACTTGAGATGGGAGTATCTAGAGTTGAAAATTGATTTATGCCATTGGATGAAATGGTATTTTGTGCTATGAAATACCAGGAACGGGATTAGAACCTCGTTTTAGGGACCAAACTGAACAATAATTTATAGCGAATGGGATACTCCTTTCTCAAATATAAAGTCCATTTGTGAACTGTTCCTAAGATCTGTGGTTCGTCATGTAGGTTGAGAAGGGTGTATTTTGACTATAAAAGATCTTTGTACTTTTCTGTTGTCACTTTCAATGGTTCATTAGAGATGGCGCATCATTGAAAGTCAAATGCTATTGCAAAGCTCTTATTAATTATTAAAGATGTAGTTTAAGTATAACTCTGACTGGTGTGTGAAGTGTGTAACTCTCCTTCTTTGGTAATGCTGAAATAAGCCATCATACAGTGCAGTTAGATTAACAAGAATTTATGTACCTAAATGTTTAAAATCCATAATTATTTGAATTGCACGCCCTTCAGTTTCACCGGAAGTCACTAGCGGGACACCTAGCCCTAAGTTAAATCCAAGGGTTCACATACTTTTTCCACCCTGCACTGTGAATGTTTACATGGTGTGTTCAATAAAGACTTGAAAACATATTATGGTGTGTTATTAGTTTAAGCAGACTGTTTGTTTATTGTTGTGACCTAGATGAAGATCAGATCAAATTTATGCAGAAATCCAGGTATTTCCAAAGGGCTCACATACTTTTTCTTGCCACTGTATGTTTCCAATGCCGATAAACCCCTTGAATTGAAGAGAGAGAGACAGCAACACAGAGTGAGACAAAGAGAGAGAGAGACAGCAACACAGAGTGGGATGGGAGAGAGAGAGAGAGAGAGAGAGAGAGAGAGAGAGAGAGAGTGTCTATTATAACCACTAATCAGGTTAGCGGGCTTTCAGCTGCTGGCCTTTGGTTCTGAACACAACACCTTTACCGGACACTCCAGGTTAATCATACCATTTTAGTTTTTATTTAGACACATTAAGCTTTTGGCACATTCAAGCGGAATAAGATTCCAGCCCTGTGTCCCAGTAGAATATCCTGTTAGCCGTGTAAGAAGGTTTGTAACTTTGGCCCTGAGACACACATTTGATATTCCTCCCTACATCCACCCTTCCTCTTTCATTTCCAGTCTGCCTTTTATCACCTAGCTTCATAGGGTTTTTCCCCTATCCTTTGAAATGGCTTCCTGTCTGTTGGATTGGCAGATATTGAACTCACTGTCTTTTATCTTGTGTGTCTGTGTTGGTGAGGTCTATATGGTGTACCCCTCCAGCTGCTGGCAAGGGCAAAGCTATCCCTAACCCAGTCTTGTGATTGCCGGAGGAAAGACAGTGGGTTTCACAGAGCGTAGGGTAGAGGGTAGGTAGGAACAGAGGAAGATAAAGAGCCTCATACCTGTAAATCTAACTTCATTTTGTTCTGTCCATGTACCGCACAAGTTACTTTTGTCAATCAGTATGAAGGATGAGTAATGAAAAGATACAGCACCGGTCAAGTTTTAGAACACCTACTCATTCAAGGGTTTTTCTTGATTTTTACTATTCTCTACAGTTGAGTTGAGATGTGTCTGTTACTTTCGGATGGGACGTTAAACGGGTGTCCTGACTCTCTGAGGTCATTAAAGATCCCATGGCACTTATCGTAAGAGTAGGGGTGTTAACCCTGGTGTCCTGGCTAAATTCCCAATCTGGCCCTCAAACTATCATGGCCACCTAATCATCCCCAGTTTCCAATTTGCTCATTCATCCCCCTCCTCTCCCCTGTAACTATTACCCAGGTCGTTGCTGTAAATGAGAATGTGTTCTCAGTTGTCTACAAATGAACAATTGATGTGTTTGATTCACGTCTCCATCTCAACCAAAAATCTAAGTTAAAGCATAGGACTAAAGTTCATTTAAAGTTGGATTTGATTTAGTCCTATGCTTTAACTTAGATTTTTGGTTGAGATGGAGACGTGAATCAAACACATCAATTGTTCATTTGTAGACAAATTGGAATTAAGTTCAGACTAAGTCAGTGGAAAAAAGATACATCTCCCTCATATGTTGATATTTGGTTGTGTTGACAATTAAACACAATTCATTATCACTTTTGGAATACAGTAAATAGCCAAAAGTTAAGGCTATTTTACCAACTAATGTAACGTTTATTCAACCTTAAAAAGAGTAACACATCCATGGTCACATTTTGTGCTTACTGTAACTATAAATGTCTTCTAAAGTAATCACAGAAAGCGTGCATGTTCAACATAACTTGCAAAGGTCGCAGTTCTGTGGAGATCTTCACAATTGCTATAATAATCTGTGCAGAATCTTGAACATCATTGATCACTTGCACTATGTACTTTTAATGTAATCTCAACTGCAATCCAGGTCATCTGGTTGTGATATTTGATGAAGCACAGTGATAACACCTTAAGTTGATGTATAAATATAAAATATCTGACATTGTATTCCCATTTTTCCAGTTGTACTTTTATGGTTGAAAGGGCAGTGATAACACATGGTGACAACTAAACCAAGAATCAGACATTGTTTTTTTCATTGGAATTTGATTGTGCTTTTAGATGGTTGAAACACATCGGAAATTCAACAAACTTCTGTCTGTCCTTTTTGGGTGGGTGAATAAAGGTTGAAATCTCATTGATCAACGTCTCAACCAAATATGATCCACATTACCATGTTGAAATGACGTGGTGTGCCCAGTGGGATGAAAACAAAATGGCTGGCTAAACAATCTATTTTCTGTTTTGATGTCAGCAAAATGAAGAGGCACTACTCATTCTCTTGGTGTGCTGTGGCAATGTGACAATGTCTGCTACGTATTGTATGTCCCTCATTACAAGCAGTGTGGAACAGACAATGGCACAGCTTATTGGGACGGACACTGAAAATAAAGAGGTTCTCTATGAAACGTTGTCAGGGGAAATCATGAACAGGAAGCATTATTGATAAAACGAAGGAGGTCTGCATGGTCCATGTCAGCTCCAAAATAGTGGTGTCCATTTGAAACCGCCACTCACAAACACATGCACTCAGTCATGTGCAAACACACACATACACACACATTCATTCAGCAATACATGTGCGCAAGCACGCACACTCACACCCACACCCAAACACACTCCTTCATCCCATTTCTAATTCCCTGGGAATTCACCATCACCGCTGTATTTGTCAATTCAGCAATCTTGAAATCCAATGACAGGTTACAAGATTTCTTGAGATTTCACACCAGTGGCCTCTTTCATCACTAGATGGAAGCCAATGTACAGCATGTCCCTCATTATTAAAGAAATCACACGCAACAAGATTAAACGGTCGCCATATTTCCTGTGGTGCTCCCTATGTGCTCTGAACAGATCAGCATGGATAGGTCTTGGTGAATCTCTTTGACTGACAGTACATAAGCCTGCAATCTTTCTGCGTTGGTTAATGGAATGTGATTTTGCTATGGAGAAAAATGGATTGATCTAATATTGGAATGCTGCCAGCCAGGTCAAATGTGCCATTTCACACGAAGATTGATGGACCTGTTTATGACCACTATTCACATCCTGGTCATCATCTGTTATTCCACAGTTTAACAATATTGCTAACTTTTCCAATTTCCACATTAAGGATCCCTTGTTCCTCATAAGTACCGACAGATAGGAAGTCCTGAAAGCTAAATCTGTGGCCGTCATTAAAAATGTATTGTACCATATAATAATAATAATAAACCATACGAACACACAAACGTATATGATGAGAGTCATCTATAATTCATTACCTTTCCATAGGACTCAAACCGCAGAGCCGTTCATACATATTTTAGAAACCTCTTAAGGTGATATGTCAGGTTCTAATGTTCTAACCCATGGGACCCCAAAATGGCTTATTCCTCAATATTGATCAGGAAAACCTGTTTTTCTATAACACTGGTTTGCCAGTTGCAATACTCTGCTTGAATAATATATACATTTAAAATGATTTATTTGAAGTTTGAAGTCAAGTATGTATGTTGCTATTCTTAAAATCCCATTTTTAAGATCAACTCATGCTCAAATCTACAGTAAGGTCATGTTACATTGTAATGTATATTTTCTTAAAGAGCGTTGAAAGGAGTGCACATAGAGTTGAAAGGAGTGCATATAGAGTTGAAAGGAGTGCACATAGAGTTGAAACGAGTGCACATAGAGTTGAAACGAGTGTACATATTGTAAACTAGATTGTTTTCTGGAAAAACGGGTCAAATGTCATTTGCCCCTGCTTGATTTACTGTACATTGCAAATGCTGTGGTAGCTCTTTTCCCATGCTCCATTCTCCACCTCTGTTCCCCTCTCTCTCTCTCAAAATAACTAGTGCTCTTGAGAATCCTTCATCCAGACTCTTTACCTATACATAACGACCTCGCTTCCATCGGTGGAGTCAACGACCCTAGGAGCTCGAATTGAGTCCCAGGTGGACCTCCAATCCATTCTCCTAAACACCCGTGTGAACCTTGGTTGGTCTGATCAGCATGCAGTGCCTTAAACTCACACGGTCATAACTGGCACAACTGGGTCATGCACTGTTGTGCACATTTAGAAGCCCACATGTGCTTCAAACCCTTCATCTTTCTATTGGGAGAACAGAGTCCATCTGTTTAGGTGTGTGGAGAGGACAAATGAAAAAAATGTGGTATCCATAGTCTAGTAAAAACCTAGTGTTTTCAGTTAGAAAGATGCTAACCTCCGCTAAAGTGCCTCTTGAAGTTCACTTGTTGGTAAACAATAGCTCAATGTCAAAGACCTGTGTGGTAATTCTGAATTCTGAAGAATTTCAGAATCAAATTGGAACCCTCTACTGAACACACCATAACTGCTCTACATTTGTGTCGAGGACTTTTCTATACAGACCCGTATTTAAAACAACAGTATTGAGCACTCCAAGGTCTAATTACATACCCTCCTCTGCAGGTCTGATGTTATGGGTGTTTTTCTGATGTGCATTGTGCCATGTTAATTTGTAACACGAAGTACATGAAGTCTAGGTCATTACATTTTCATCTCACTTTTCCTAACTTTTTACTTTGAAGTTGCTTTTAATGTTGCTCTAGCCATACTGTGATAGGCTTTTAAGTGAAAAGGTAGACCATAAGTGACTTAATTATCGCTATGGTTTCAGAATCAAATCAATTGGGTCTCTAACAAGCTGATAATCATTTCTGCCTCGTTTATATCCTTAGAGTCCTCATCCTCATGGAAACCCATATGCTGGGTAACAATATAACTGCATGTATCACTAATGAGCTACAGAGGCCATAAACTTGTCTGAACAACTTTTTGCTTTTGTTTAGCTTACCTTCAGGTAGAAGAAAATGTTCTGTGTCCCAAGAAATTTGGTCATACACTAAATATATGTAAATTGACCACTTCCTTGACCTAATTTTCATAAATTGAAAATCGCTTTATCTAGCTACTTACACATACAGAGGCAATTCAATGTTCCCAACCTATTGCACCGTTGCCATATTGGTACCAAGACTTTAGTATCAACAGATTCATCGTTGAGTGGCCAAGGTCTGCAGCTATACGCTATGAGAACCAAGCTAACCATTTCTACAATCCACACACCAAAAGAAGTGTCAGAACACAATAAAACGAATGTTATCATGCAAACAATAAAGACACGGGGGGGGGGGGGGGACTGATTTAAAAAATTAAAAAAGTAGTGTAGATGTAGAATGACTAGAAAAACTGTATAGATTCATCTCAATGCTCAAGTCTGCGTGCTCAATTGCGTGCTCTCCAGAAGGCCTCTATGACTTCCCCAGCTTAGTACTGCAGCCAAAGACTGGTTAGTGATCAAAGGGACAGAGAAAGACCCCATCCCTGCTCAGCTTCAATGTCTTGTTCTTCCTCCAACACAAACCAGCTCCAACAACAATTGAGACTGACCAGTCATTCTTTCAGCTGTTTGCTGTAAACATTAGTTTGTCCATGAGTACAGATCTAATGAAATTATCTAATTAGAGTATGCTTCAATTAATGAACACGTCCAATGGTCTTTCTTTTAACCAAATTCATTCCTTGCCGAATACATTTTTTGTGGGCAAGAAATTCATCCCCCTGTATGTAATATTTATGCCTATTGGTTTCAGGGCAAGTCCCATAGCATCTCAGATCCCTCTACCAGCAATGTCATGAATTTGATAAGGTTTTATTTGAATTATTTATATGGTTCATTTGGAATGAACAGAGCATTGGCTTGTGATTGCTGGATCTGAAGATATTGGTTTCTATCAAGTCAATATATCTTTTTTAATGTTGACCAGTGATGGGAGGGGTTAAGATGACTTATTATTCTGTGTTATCAATCAAAGCTTAATTTTACCCAATAGGTATTCTGTCATTGTGTTAAATCAATTGATGAGTGACAGAGAAAGTCAATTGCATATATTACTGGAAGCCATGTTCACCTCAAACCTACAACGTGGTGTTTTTCTCACCAAACTGAATCAACGGAGTGAGCAAGATTATATTCACACTTATACAACTTTGAGAACACCTTTTAGTTCAGTTTTGCTTTTACTCTCCATCTTGCTAATAATTTGCCAGTACAGATCCTTATTCAAATACGGAATCCACCCCTGAAAGAAGACAAATTGAATGTTCATAAGATGGTGCCTCCTTTCCTGTGTGTGCAGATTGCTTAGACACGTCAGTCACGGTGCATTGCTTGTAAATAAGGGTTGTGATTAAGTCTGTCTGTTATAAATACCTATTAAGATTATTATCACTGGACTGTATTAATACAGGCACTTTTAGTGAGGCGGTCTCCATGGTAACCAGATACTCTTTCTGACATACATGCCGTGAATGCCATACTACCGTAAAACCTCTTAAGTACCTTTAAGGGAAACACTTAAGATGTGTTATGCAACTGGGCCCAGAGCACTATGATTTTGGGAGTTAAAGTTGTAGTCCCTAGCTGCTATCCAGCTTGCAACCTTTGGCTTTCAAGGCTAGTATACTATGA